>NC_138211.1:2500-602500 GCF_964194415.1 Vipera berus | reverse complement strand
CACCAACATGTTCAGCCAGCAGGCGCTTTCCGTGATGTCACGGGAACCGTCAAAAATTCTCGTTTCTTATTTAAAAATTGCCTAAATCTTGCAAGTTCTCGTGGGAGACTTTAAAAACAAATCTGAGGACCTCTACAAAGGGGAGGGGGGAAACCCGCCAGTATCGGTTCTACGAAAGCATTGGCAGAAGCACCTCCAGGCTGCCTTCATCCTTAAAAAGTGAGAAGTGAGGAAGTTCCTTCTCTGCTAGAGTTCCCAGGCAGGATCCGCTCAGCTGGGCCAAAGCTTCGATTCGCTCTGCTCCACCCTGAGGTCAGGCAGTCCAAGCAGCCTCGCAGAAAGGGCCCTTCTCTCCCCTGCTCTCCAGGCAGACTCTGGCGCAGGCTGCTGTAGAGGTGGCCGCCTTGAGAGTCCCCTCGTGCTCTAATGACATCCCGGCTTTCCCTTCCCGCTCCCTGCTCCCACGGGAAAAGAGTAGCCTCGCTTCCAGAGGAGCATCTGCCCGGCTGCCTGGGAGGCACGCCCACCGGGTGACTGACCGCCCCGATGCAAGAGGGCATCGGCAGAAGACACAGAGCTGCAATCCAAACCGATACTGAATCTTGTAGCGCCTTCAGGACTTACCAAACCCATTCCATCAGATACCTGTGCTCTAAAATGCTAGTGTGCCTTTAAAACGCTGCAAGGCCTCGGGGGGAGTTATTATCTATTCATTTGATTTCTACAACTGCTCATCTCAACCGGTGACTCTCGTTTTTACCACAACAGCCTAATACGCCGCCCTCTGGGAATCGGCAGTCAAGACCACTGACGGTCTTTCTCAGCGCAGAAGCTACAAGACGGGTGTTGGAAGGAAAGACAAACCACTTTGGCTGTAGGAGAGAAAGCCGCTGGGCACCAGCAGGGCAAAGGCTGGGTGCCGCCCTGGAACGTCATACTTACAGAAGGCTGCCCCTCCCCTCCGGTCAGGGCAAAGAGGTTAGTGAGAGGGAGGAGGGCAGGTCCAAGCAGCAGAGCCCCTCGGCTCACAGGGAAGCAAAAGCAAGCGGAAGCCCCCGGGAGGCAGGTGCGAGAGTTACCTCTGCACGGCTTCCTGATCTGGCTCCCCGTCCGAGCTCTCCTCATCCACGGGGGTTACAGCAGGCACTGCCTGAAGGGAGACAAGGTCACTGGCTGTGCTTGGCCAAAGGCTTCCCCAACGGTCCCCCTCCAAGGGGGAGGAGGAGGAGGACCCTGAGGAAGAGCACGGCCGAACACGCAGCCCGCGAGGCAGCTTCATTGCCAAGGGCTCAGGAAGCAAGATGGCAACGCCAAGGCTAACCAGCCCTCCCCAGGACCCAGACTTAGATGAGCAGGGAGGAGGAAACAATGCCCCCCCGCAACGTGGAAAACCAATTTAGAGACCTTCTCCATCCGTGACTGGGGGTCTCCATCACCCGACACAAGCACAGCCACACAGCCCCTTATGGAGAGGTGTCTGTCAGAAAATGGGGGCTTACGGGTGTCATGGTTACGAGGGGAGACGGGCCCCGGGGACGCTTCAGCAGCTGCTGCGCGTGCAGCTGGATGTTGGCTCCCCCGTCGGAGGCCCTGCGCCCCAGCGGCCCCATCCCGTTCAGCAGCTGCAGTGTGGGCGGCTGCAGCAAAGACTGCTCCTGCAACAAAGCTTTCTCTCACAGCTGCCCCTCGCACAGGCAGGGGGCTCTCCGTACCCCCTCTTCAGCATCCTTCTGCAGCTGCCGGGCCCAGGCCGGCAGAGAAAGGGGAAGGCTACCTTGTACTCCAACTGGCCGGTCGGCTGCAGGTGCTGCCTCGGAAGCACGCTGGCTGCCATGTTCACATTTGGGGCCACCTGCAGGAACGGGGCCTGTGGGGCGATTCGCGGGAAGCCTGGGAGCAGATTCTGGAGATCTTCCATCACCTCAGTGCTGCCGACACAGAAGTAAGAGCTTGGATACTGGAAGCTGGAGACCCCGGCACACCTGCCCTTGGCTTCCATGACTGCCGGGAAAGGGGCCAAGAAGCCACTGCACTGATAGTACCAACTGTTGCTCAGAGGGGACCAAACCGGGGGGAGGGTCGGCAAAGCTCACCGAGGATCAGCCACGCCAACGGTGTGTCTTCGCATGGAGAGGTAACGGACCAGAGCTTCAGGAGACGGCTCTTCTCCTTCATCGCTGTCCAAGTTCATGGTGCCATCCGTCTATAAGAGAAAGACCCCAGGAGGAGGAATGCAGGAGCCTCCGGAAGGGAAAGGAGAGACCCCAAGAAGAAGCCCTGGAGGGAAAGGCCCGTACCTCCACGATCTGGTTGTCTGGGTTGATGAGCTGCACCTGTGGGACGCTGAGGCTCACTGGAGTGCCAGCAGGTTCTGCCTGTAAAGCAGACCCAACCCCCAAAGGCTGAATGCCCACCCCTCTTACTCTGCCACCAAGACCGGCCTTGGTCCAGGTCCCACCCCCACCCCCCAACCAGGCCCTCCACCAGCGCCACAGTTGCCTTGCTCGGCAGGGAGGGAGAGGGGCTACATTAGGACTCAAGCAAACTTCCAAGAGCCCCTCTGGACAAGCAGAATTCCCAGAAGAGAATTTAGCCCGTCTCTGACAGGCAACATTTCCCCTCCCTCCCTCCCTCCCTCTGGGAGGGCTGCTTCTTTTGGGAAGAAGGGCGGGCGGAGCAGTTGCTCCTGTCCCCTCAGCCATTCCAACCAGGGAGAAAAAGAATTCCCACAGACAGCCCTGCATCCGTTCGGACACGCTTCAGCCCCCCCAGCCGAGTCCTGCATGACGCCTAGCTTGCCTTCGCTGGGCTGGGCCCTACAGGAGCACGGCCCGCCCCAGATCTTGGCTCAACAGAGGGCAGAAAGGACCCCCCAAGGAACGCAGGGGTGGCTGTCATCCCATGAGAGCCATTATTCCCAGTTCACCAGAAGCTTCGGGGGGGGGGGGAAGCCCCCCAAGTGCTGTGAGGCAGGGGGTGAGGGGGCCTCTCTGGGGCTTTAGGCTTCCAGGCTGCCCAGCAACAGAGCCACCTCTCCCCCAAGACTGACCTGGAGACTGGCGGGTGCTGGAAAGGTCAGAGTCCGTGGGAGGCTGGCCAAGGCAGAAGTACGCAGAGTTTTATGCCTCTTCTGGCGATCACAGAGAAGGCTATAGATTGCGCTGTAGTGGTCGTAGGCCTCTGTCCTCAATGACTAGGAGGTCAGAAAAGCCACAGGTCACTCTTCCCTGCCCCAGAGCACGCCCAGAGTCCTCCAGGGGCCAGCGGCCTCGGTACCTGGAGGGTGCGTTCCTTATCCAGCCCCATCTCAGCCATGGCCAGCAGCACCTCCTCATTCAGGGGCTCCAGCTGCCTCTCGGCTTTCAGATGCTGACATTCTGCTATTAACTGGAAAGCAGAGAACTTTTTCAAGGCTGCTTGTTCCCACAACAAGAAAAAGCACAGATGCTCAAAGGGAGGGGTGGTTGCTGCCTATGAGCTGGCCGAGCAGGACGTCATTCCCCCCCCACACACAGACACACACACCTTTTTGCAGGAAATTTCCCAGCCCAAAAAAGACACAGCATAAAGCTGAGACATGAGAAAGCAAGGCTGGCAGGGAATCAGCCCCAGGGACCCCACTGGCAGGAACAAGCCCCTTCACTTGCCTCCCCCTCCCTTCCCTTGTGGAGAGGCTCCAGAGGGGCATCTGCTCCAGGGCTGGCCCTACCTCTAAAAAGCTCCCTTTACGCTGACCTGGTCCGCCCAACGCGTCTCCCAACCTGCCCTGCTTTTATACACGAGCTTCTTACGGAAGTCAGTAAAACGAATTTACTCACTGTACTGAACTCGGGGTCTACTTCCCCAAGCTTCATCCACTTGTGCTTGCAGATCTGCTCCATGGAGAGCCGTTTGCTCGGCTCCAGCACCAGCATGTGGCGGATCAAATGTTCACACTCTGCAAGACAGCAACCAGGGCAAGGCATCGGAATGTCACCAGAGGCCACGTGCAAGGGTGTTTCTGCATCCCCAAAGGGTTCCTTCTTTGCCCTTTGACCTGTGGCTTGAGGTGATCCTAAGAACGTGAGCTGGTCCACCCCTGGCTCTCCTACTGCAAAGGGCAGGCGCCCCCGAGCCCCTCCTCTACCGGAACCCAAAGGCCAAAGGGTGGCGTTGCAGGCCCCGGGAAAGGGGTCCAAAACCTTGCAGTGCGGACCGCCCGGGAAGCAGAGCCCTTTTAAAACGGCCCATCTGCCCACAACTGTCCTACATTTGTTCCTCTGTTTCCCTCTTCAAGAACCTATAAAGGACGGATACTGAGCCAGCGTAGAGGGAACCTTAGTCCAGCGGGCCATCTTCCACTTTCTCTCCTTCTTCGTGTTATGGAATGTATGGGAGGTTGACCTTCCATCCATCTTGCGTTTTTCCCACAAAAATTCCATGAAAAGGGGGTGACAAAAAAATTCACAAAGTTCTAGATTGGCACCACCAATTTTATATGGAAGGAAGACTTACTTCTGCCTCCATCAAACCACTGATGTTCATGTAAACATCAGGCCAAAGCTGGAAGGCTCCAGAGTTGGAAACCAGAAGACCAAGAGCAATTGGCCCACCAGCTATACAGTCTCATTCCTGGCAGGAATCAGGGGAACCGCCTGCTCAGGGCCTCTGTGCTGAAGGCTACTTGTAAGCGAAAGCACCGCTGTCCCAAAGCCGAGTCCTGCTGGAACATTCCTTGGCCTGATCCTGGGCCTGATCCTAAGGCTGCCCCTCCCTTGCACGGCAGACGCTACTGCTTTGCATTACTTTGTCAGGCATTAAGACATACAAGTTCCAATTAATCAGACCACAGGGAATCTGAGAGCAGCAAGAGTCACACAAGAGTACACTGAGTTGTAAAAGCAAAAAGTATTTTACTTTTGAGGTGGTGTAAGAATAAAAACCTTCGGATCGACAAGCTCAGCGTCCTAACCCGCTGAGCCACCGCGTCGGCAGTTTGGCGGGTCGAATCCCGAGTGCCGCGTAGCAGAGTGAGCGCCTGTTACTCGTCCCAGCTTCTGCCAACCTAGCAGTTCGAAAGCACATAAAAATGCGAGTAGAAAAATAGGGACCACTCCGGTGGGAAGGTAACAGCGTTCCGTGCGCCTTTGGCGTCTAGTCATGCCGGCCACATGACCACGGAGACGTCCTCGGACAAGCGCTGGCTCTTCGGCTTTGAAACGGAGATGAGCACCGGCCCCTAGAGTCGGAAACGACTAGCACGCATGTGCGGGGGAACCTTTACCTTTACCTTTACCTTAAGAATAAAAATGCACAGTCAAAAATAAACAGTCCAGGTCATACACAGTAGCAACAGTCCAAGGAGTAATCCAAAATACAAAGTCTTCTTACCAGTCCAGAGGTCAATACACAGTTCAGGTAACAGAGCAAAAACAGTAATAGTAGAGAGCAGTGAATTCAGAGAGAGAAAGAAGCTACGTTCCTAGCTTCCTCTTATGGCCATGAGAACACTTACACACCCATTGGCCAATTAACATCTTAAAGACATAGCATTATGGTTAATATATTTTCAACCCAACATTGTAGGCTAACACCATATGCCTAACAGAATCATTTTAAGGTAGCAGAACTAAATTCCTCCCACTGAATGTTAGATAATGGCTTCCTACTCACAGGAAGAGGAAAGGCCAGGGACTGGCAGGGAAGCCTAGATTCCCTTTCATATTGGGGGGGGGGGGGGGAAGCAGGCAGGGAAGTCTCACAGACAATTTTCAAGCTTGCATCAAAATAATTTGCTTTAACATTTCCCCAGGTCAGTCCTTTCCTGGTGTCTGACTTCCTGCAAACCTAAAAAGCATTGGAAAAACTAACCACGGCCTCCTCCCTCTCTCCCACCTGGGGGAGTAGAGTGGGGGAAGACTCTGGGGCAGGCAGGGGTCCTCGGTGCAAACAGCAGCTTGGAACTGGCCTCAACCACTGCCTGACTTTCCCACTGAAGCAGAAAGAGAGCAAAGAACAGCCAGGCACAAGAAGGCTCAAATGGGCCAATTTGCCACAGCTGTTTCTGCAGCAAAATGGGCTATTTGGAGGACTCTGAATTTTCACAAACTGTACCCTCTTCCAAGTCTAACTGTGCCTGGTCCAAAAGTGTAGCCCCTTCGGATCCTGGGAGGAAGCAAAGGCAGCTGCTTCATTCTGCAAGCAAAAGGGCAACTCCACGTTTCAAATAATGGGTAGGGGGTGTGAGGTGATACCCATTTTGGGGCGCAAGGTTTTTAGGGCCCTGCTGCTTCACCCGATGGACACAAGGAAACAGAAGCCAGCTCGTCTGCAGGCACCACCCTCCGAACAGACCGCCGGCAGGGCCCAGCCGCTCTCCAGGGCTCCGTACCTGTTGACATGAAGAACGGGATGCGGAACTTCCCGCTCAGCACCCTTGCCCGCAGGTTCTGCAGCGTGCTCCCGTCGAAGGGCAGGGCCCCACACACCAGGACATACAGCACCACCCCGAGGCTCTGCAAAAGAAGAGGGCGTTGAGACTCCCTCGTAGATGGCCAGTGGAGGGAGGCCACCCCTAAACAGGCCAAAGCAAAGATTCCCGCTGTGACTGCTGGCTTATTGAACAGAAGGATGCCTTTGGGGCCACTCCCAAGAGAGAAGAAAACGCCGTTGCCACTTGCCCAGATGTCCACTTTCGGCCCATCGTACTCCTTCCCTTCAAAAAGTTCAGGTGCAGCGTAAGGGGGGCTTCCGCACCAGGTCTTCAATAGCTGGCCGGGAGTGAAGGTATTACTGAATCCAAAATCTGGAAGGGAAGAAGGGCCTGTGATTTCCCACCAAACTGTCTATTTCCTAATGTCCTGTACAGCAGCCCAAGAGCAGGCTGACGCCCAGGGGAAGCAGGGCAGAGCAGGAGGCAGAGCCGTTGTCATGCCTGTGTGTCCACGGGTTTCCACTTCGCTCTCCACCACAACCCCCAAGGTCCCTGTCCGGATCAAGAACTGGTGATCCAGACCCCATTGCCCCAAAGTGATTTTCACTTGGTATTGAAATTTGAATTGAATTTGCCAGCGTAATATCACTGATTTGAGTCTGGAGATCCTTTTAGATCTCTTCACTTCTCTTCCTGCTTCAACCAGGTTAAATAATTATATGCTGTCAGAAAATGCAGCCGTTCCCCCCAAATCCCACTTTGCTGTCTCTGTTGCAAGGACTGTTTGTTCCTTAAATCACTCTCCCTTTCTGAACTTCCTTTGCCTCCCAATCCACCTGTTTTGCCAGGAAACCTTTTGAAAGTCCAAATTACAATGGATCACCTGCTATTTTGATGTTCAGATTTGCATCCAGAAGCAAATTCTCGGCCTTCAGGTCTCTGTGGACAATATTGTGACAGTGACAGAAGTGCACAGCTGCTACTATCTGCTTAAACTTCTTCCGAGCCTCTTTTTCAGCCATTCGTCCGTGAGCCACCAGATGATCTGAACGAGACCGGGAGGAATGAAGCTGGTTAGACGTTTATTCTGGGTGAATGATGGGAGATGTAAGGAAGTGACCTGTGGGGAAATTTATTAGGCCACCTGTGGAAGGAGACGCTGTGTAACTGCCAGCCAAAACTGCTGGCGGGGCAAACGGCTCTCCTGAGGTTCGGTACAGTTCCTCCCAAATCACCTGCAGCGCAGTCAAGGGAAAGAGCGAGACAGATTTGCAGCAAAGGGCTCCTCCCTCCTTCTGGAGAAATGTCCCCCGCCGGATGCTCTCAGCCCAGCCCCAAGGCTGCCTACTGGCCCTTCAGGCACTGGAGCCGCCTCTGTCTAACCTGACGGCTTCGGAGGCTCCTCAGCATGACCAGGCTCGGCCTTGCCAAGGCTTTTGGGGAGAAGAGGGAGTGCCGAAGAGAAACTTTTCTACCCAAGAAGGATGGCCTCACAAGGCATGGCTGTAATTTTAGATTCCCCCACCCCCCAGGAGAAACAATAGCACCCAAGCTGCTCCATTTAGCGTGCCGTGGGTAAGCAAAAGCTGCCACTGTGATGCAAGGAGATTGTGGGAGATACGTGGGAGACACGTCCTGGCCCTAACCCTAACCCCTCAAGCAGCTCCCCCCCCCACTCTGATGCTTGTTCCTACCATAATCAGAACTTCTTTGGAATGGCAGAGCACATTCGGTCTGCCTGCCTAAGGGGAAGGGGAGCTGGGCAAAGCATGGCAGGTGAGGAAGGGCATCCTCCACATTGGGGGGGGGGAGAAGGGGGGCTGGGAGGGTCCCACAGAGCCAGGGAGAGAACGGCAGCTCTGGCTTTCCTGGACCCGTGGGAGCCGGCTAGGCCCTGGGGCTGGCAGCAGGAAGGGGACGCCCCGGCCACCGAGATGCTTTCCTGGGCTCTTCATCTTGGCAACTTGCCCTGCAAAGAGGGGGCCTGGCTTTCAGCTCTCCAAAGCCTCCGTGCAGCTGCAGAGCCCCTCCCAAGAGGCTGCTGCCAAAATGGGACTTAATGTGATCCCAAATGAGAGTGCTGAAATACATAGGGAGTAACCACATCAAATGGGTTTGATTCTAATATATTTTAATATTTAAACTTTAATTTGGTTTTTGCCCTGGCCCTGCCTGCTGTTTGGGATCCAGGGCAATAACACACGAAGGCCAAGCAGGGCTCTGGCCCAAGAAAAGGAGGGCCCTTTGGGTGCTCAGGGTCCAGGTCTGCCGTCCCCTTGGGTCTTCCGCAGCTGCTGCAACTGCGTCCTGTTAAAAATAAATCTGCTCACGAAAGGAACTGGCCGGATGGCCGCCTTCCTGCATCTAACCTGCCTTGCCAGATGATTTGTAGTGCTCTGGGAAAGTCAGCAGGACAGCCCCGGGGGGCCGCTTGGGTTGCCCGGGGAAAAGTCTAGCTACTTTGGCAGCTGACCTGCACCAAAGGCCAACATCCTGCACCTGCTGTCACTTTCCCAAGTCTTCACGTTTTGAGTCCTTTCTTGTGACGAGCCCCTCAGAATTATCCCGCTTCCTTTTCTTTTATCCAAATGCACCAGAGCTCACCAATCTTTCTTCCACAGCAATGAGCAGCAGCGGAAATTTCCAAAACCAAAGAGCATCAGCCAAAAGGTCAGCAAAAGGGCCAGCTATTTTACTTATCAGAGTTGACCAAATACATTATTTGGTCGAATAAGGCAAACAACGAACTTACCAAATATCTCCCCTCCACTTGCATACTCGGTTACCAAGTAGATCATTCGCTCCGTCTCCATGACCTGCACGAGGACAAAGCAGCCGCTGATACGGACAGGATCAGGGCAAAACACCCTCCGCCAGTTGGGCTTCTTTTTTGGGGGGGGGGGGGGAATCCACAGGATTCCCTGTGGTTGAGGCACCGAAGGCTACACAGACTGATGCTTTATGATTATCTTTTACGCCCCACCAAAACTGTTTCACTCTGAAATCGTTATATTCATCTGAACCAGCAAGAGGCCTACTGACGGTGGGGGCCAAAAGGCCCAGGAAGCCTTGTAGATTCCAAGAGCCCCCCCCCCCCGCCCCATTGACATGCAGAGGTTCCCTTTGGACTGAAAGGAGCCCAAAGGTTGGAGGCACCTCCTGCCCCCACCCCCAGTCTTTACCAACATGCTGCCTGTCCCCGTCTCAGTTACTCAGCCGCCAGACCTGATACAATCGGATGATGTGAGGGTGGCACAGCATCTTCATCACCTGGACCTCTCGAAAAATCTTCTTGAGGTTCTCTTCGTCCAGCTGAGTCTTATCAATAATCTTTATTGCGACCTGAAAGGGCAAAGATGAGAGCAGTCAGTATGAAACCCAATCTCAGAATAAGAAAGGTGGAAGAGGAGAAATACTGCTCCTTGCTGTCTGATTCATTCTGACAGCAAGAAAAACAGCTGGTCTATGGAAGTGAATGACTTATTTCTAATTCTCAATAACGTACGACCGAAATGCCAGAGACTTTCTATAAACTGTGCTCTGAATGGTGGTTTTCCATGAATTTACTATTTTGAGGAAGATCATGCAAATTTCATGCAAGATCATGCAAAGTTCCAACCCTTGTGCCTCCATCCTGTCTCTGTTGTCAACCAACAAGCCTTCAGGCTTGCTCCCCCTTCAAAGGCTGGGCTCTTGTCCCCTGATTATCAGTTTTGTGCTCAGAAGATCTCTGAGCACCACTTGCAGAATATGGGTTGCCAAATGTTCCCTTTTCTTCTGCTGATGCCACCTCTCTCGGCCCAGCCTACCTCACAAGGTTGTTTTCAGGGGGGAAATGGGGAGAGTATATACAAAGTGCATTGAGCAGAGCTCCCAAAGGAAAGCTGAGAGCCAACATAACATAAAAATAGTAAAATAAACGCTCAAAGGCCACCCTCGTCTAAGTTCTTACAAATCCCAATTCTTCAGCCCACCTCCTTGCCCAGCTCAGCAACAACTCTGCAGGCAGCTGTGGGAACAGAGGCCGGAAGCCCAGGAGAGGAATCGCTGTTGATCAGGCTGCTGGCTGTTCTCCCCACTGTTCGGTCACTGTTGCTGTTTTCCAAGGGGCCTGTCCCACTCCATGCCAGCAGATCCTTGCTGAGACATTTGCTCCAGTGTCTGAAGCCACCTACTTCCCTGCCTGGGTACCTGTCACCATGGAGACTGCAATTCCACACGAAGCCCAAATCTGTGCCACTTTCCTGGTGCAAATGCTGGGAGCAAGAAGGACAGGAACTCTCTGCTTTGCTGTTCAGCCAGCAAAATAGTTTACCATCAGCTCTTTCTTCCTACTTAAGCCCCTTGCAGCAGCTGTCCCAGAACGGTGCATAATCTCTCTTGCCTCCCTGCTCAGGGCTCTCATGATTACTTGGCCCTTTTCAGGGGAAGAGGGATCCTTTCCTTGCTGCTCCAGAAACACAAGAACAGAGGGCAGCTCTGTTCACTGGAGAAGCAAGGGCAGAGCTGGAAAAAAGCTTGCTTAGTCAGGAAATTCTCACCACCCGGGGAATGTTTATTTATTTATTTATTTATTTATTTGTTTTACATACCGCCCTTCTCCCGGAGGACTCAGGGCGGTGTACAGAGAAATAAAGTAAGGTTCAGCACACGACAATGAGAGTCACCCTGCGGTGATCTGCTGAAGACCCCAAAGACGGAAGGTTCACACACAGAGGATGCGGTGCCTGGAGCCCCTTCAAGAAAGCTCTGTGATCTGATTATGTTATAGACGGGTTAAAGTGCATTATGTATTTGGTTATTTATATAGTTGGTTAATGTTAGATTATGATTATATTTGTAACCCTGTAATCAGCTTTGGGAAGTGGGGGAGGGGGAGGGGGGTTTAGGGGTGGGTTGGGGATGGGATAATATTGTAACTTTTATAAAACTTTTCAATAAAAAAAAAGCTCTGTGATCTGGAAGGGTGCTACAAACTAACGTAATATGCTTCGCTAGTGCGACAGTCACCGAGTTAACCATTGGGTAGTTGACGTCCTGACCAAAATTACAGGCTTTCCGTGCAGAGCTTTTGGAAATCAAGATCACTCGAACGCGACTTTACTCAATTATCTATTCATCTAATTTACACCCTGCCTTCTCCCTTGGCAAAACAGCAAAGGAAGACAATGAAGGGAAATCCTTCAGTCCAAATATTAAACACCTCTTGAAACTCTGACTACAAGGATAATAACACCGACCAATCTTCCCACTGGATTGATAGCCACTTCATAAACCGAAGCTCATATCAGCAATCCGAGACAGTAAACTGTGGGATGGCAGCACAACGATGAAGAATCTCTCTTGCTGCCTCCTCCTGGCTCCATTCATCCCTTCCTTCCACACAGTCAGGCTGCAGGTTTTGGACAAGCTGCGCGATTCAAATGCTTCTGTGCACCACTGCAACTGCAAACATCACCCAGACTGGTCGGGAAGGCGACGGCTCTGGGGCCCAGCACATCCCGGCCATCCGTTCCCTGTCTTTGCGTGGGCAGCCACCAGGTGGCACTGCTGATACCTCCACGGCAAGAATGAGCCCCTGAACTCTGGCACCCTCGCCTGGCTCCCAGTTCCCGGGCCAGGCAGCCCGCTAGATCAGGAGCGCTGCCCGGCTCTTCTCAGATTTGGGTCACATGCAGGCAGCCACCCTAAAAACCACGCACAATCTAACCATCTTTGGGTGCCTTTGCTGGGACTGCGACCCAAAGCAGCCTGGCCAAGGAAGTTCTCCGGGCAAAACTCAACTCAATATAGACACACAGTATGGCATCGCGGGATTTAAATTTAATAAGCGGCAATCAACAGCGGTCTCCGCCAAATGGCCGGATGCCCATCCCTGTGCCACAGTCCACTCTTGGCATGCCAGGAAATGGTCCAGGGGGGCGCATGAAGCTCACAGTGGCAACGGACTGCAGTTGGGAGTTATGAGTAGTGATATGTATATATGTATGCATGTATGCATGCATGCATGCATGTACACACATTGTATGTGCATGTATGTTTGTCTGTGCTTGTGTGTGTATACGTACACGCATACATACATATATACATCCCCGTTTTTTCTTTTCCAATTAGCACGACAGGCCCCCCATTCTGCCTGGGTTCAGCCCCCTGCAAAAAGGCCCCGGGCCTCTCGGGGAACCCAGCCTGGCCCTTCTGGCCCTGAGAGCCCCCATGCGGCTTCTCATCAAAGCGCTGCTAGGAGCTGTGGAAATAGAAATGGTGAATTAGCTTCCTTTGGCTTGAATGCTGAAAGCACAAAAATGCAGCAGCCGCGCAGGGCAGGGAGAGAGAGAAAGAGATTATAATCGGCTCCCAGATCCAGCCAGGCCTGCGGACACCTTCCCTGTGCAGTTGCTGCTCCTGGGCTTGTGGGCATCCCTTGCCCGCCTCCTCTCACTCCTACTGTTGCCCCCACCCCCACCCCCCTCCTTCTCTCCCTTCCCAGGCAGCACAACTGCTGCTTTTCACACTGCCTCTTGGTGACCCTTCTTTTGCAGAGATTTCAACAATAAGGGCATCACTGAGGGGGGGGGCAAAATCTCCTTCCCTCCCTTTCGCTCTCATTCCTGGAAGGGCAACCTCTGGGTTATCTGCTGAGCCAGGCTGCTTCTCTGACAAACCAGGTGTCTCCTGCTGGACGCAGCTGCCCAGGAAAGCTCCTTTGAATGGAGGCAGCCTGTGAGGGTGACTCAAGCACTTCCATCAAGGAAGCACAACCCAGAAAGCAGATGATGATCCAACCGAGACTGTTCTGTCTTCCAAGCTGCTTTCCCACACATGTACCCACGCATTCATCACGGCACGTGGGCAGGGAGACGAAAACCATCTCCCATGGATGCAGCCCTGAACTTCTCAGTAAGAAAGAAAAAGAGGGGCACACAGGTGTGGGGGCAGAGGATCCTGCAAAAGGCCAGGCCGACCGAAGGAAGCCAGCTGGCCGAAGCACCCTGATCAACTCACCTAGCAATTAGGAAAACTTTTAAGATGCATTAGGGAGTGGAATGTACGTCTCTCTTGACAGTCTGTCAGCACTGGTAAAATAGGGTTAAAGGTAAAGGTAAAGGTTCCCCCGCACATGCGTGCTAGTCGTTTCCAACTCTAGGGGCCGGTGCTCATCTCCGTTTCAAAGCCGAAGAGCCAGCGTTTGTCCGAGGACGTCACCGTGGTCATCTGGCCAGCATGACGCCAAAGGCGCACGGAACGCTGTTAAAACTGTCCAAATCTCATTCACGGGAATTTCTTTCAGTTAACTTATTGGAAGCAGGGAATAAGAGCCTTGGTGGAGCAGTGGGCTAATGCCTCCTTAAGTAACACCAGCTGCCTGCAATTAGTGCAGGTTCGAGTCCCACCAGGCTCAAGGTTGACTCATCCTTCCATCCTTCCAAGGTAGGTAAAATGAGGACCCAGATTGTTGGGGGCAATTAAGCTGACTTTGTAATAATGCTGCTTGGGGGGGCCAAAAGCCCTAATAAGCAGGCATATACATAGAATGAAGGCTATTGCTAAGCACATTGATTTGTGCTTTAGATTGTAAGCGGCCCTGAGTCTTCGGAGAAGGGCGGGAAATAAATGGGATTTTTTTAAAAAAAGAACTTAAATGGAGTTTGTTAAAGAGGGAGGAAATGGGAAGAGTGGCCCTGAAGAGTTCCTGGGAAAAGCTGCAGATAATTCATAGAAGAACCTCTTGAGAACTGAAGAACCTGGCAGTTATCAGAGCCATGAAAGCTGCAGAAGTCGCCCACTTTGGAGAATAAAGGCAGCAATGACTGAACAGGGCTGTGATGGAAGAGAGGCAGCATTTAACCATTTGCGAGAAAACGTATTTCACAAAATCAAGCGAGTGTGTATGACACAACTGCCAAAACAAAGTCAAACTAAAATCTAACCACGTTCAATTGCCAAACCTTCAGTGATCAAATAATGTAATAAACACAAGGTGTACTCATAAAACAGAGGCTATGAAGTCACCAAGTAGCCTCTGCACTTTTCCCTGAAGCAGAAGCCAGCAGGAGCAACCTTGCTGCCAAGCAGGCCAGCCAGTCTGCCAGCCGTTGGATAACCTCTCTCTCAAGGAACGTGGCTCTTAGATCACTCGACAGGAGGTGCCAATGGAGTTGGAGCCCAGGATGGCTGCTGTGCTCTGGCACAGCATCAGTGAGGAGCTGAAATGCCACGCAAAGTTGCTTAGCAGCCGAGGAGTGACAGGTTGCCGGAGCAGCAGAAGAATTCAAAGGCAGGCCAGGGCTCCTGGGAAATGGTCCTGCTGACCTGAACCCAGGTCCCAGGCTCCCCTAGGCCAGGGACCTGGAGCCAAAGGGCAGGAAAGACAAAGCGAGCGGCCTGTGACCGGTGTCGCCCTGATTATAGCACTGGAACAGAGCTGATAAAGTGGGTGGGGGAGGTAAAGGGGAAAGGAACGACAGCCTTGGCTAAACCTTGGCCTAATCTGTACAGCAGCCTCCTCGGAGACTGGCGGCTGTGTTATACTAAATAGTGTCAATTTGGAATCGCCAGGAGGAGGATTGACAAACCGCTGATATCACCGAAGGCCTCCTGGGGGCCTCCCCTCGGTTCTGCTGGGCCTGCCTCTCTTAGCAATCTCGCCCTTGTAAGCCACGAGGAGTTTGTCCCATCCCGAAGGAGGGAGGCGGTCTGGTGGCCTCCGCTCTGGGCCCCCCCTGCTTTCTCCTTTGCCAACCGTTGAGAGAGGGCCACTCCCCAGGATCTCTTACCCCAACCAAGTCCTTTCTTATCCTCACGACTCCTTGCTCGAAAATGACATGCATTTGAGAGCTTTTTATTTCTATATACACACACGCGCGTATTTGAGTCCAAACACATGCATGAATATGTCAGTCTTTAATTCCTTCTCATCCAAAGGTCCAACCACCTCTCTAGCTGACTTCTCCTTCCAATGAATTTAACTTTATTGGGTGGCTGGTACATTTTAATACTGTGCTCCTCAAAATCCATTCTCAAAGACTTCTGCCACATTCCTTGCAGAAGAAATATAGATTCTTCAGCAAAATTTTTAAACCTATTCTTTTCCTATAGATTCTGGCCAGTTCTACTTGGATGATCCAAAGCATTTTCATTCTCACCTCAGGAGAATGATTCATCTCAAGCCAGACGCAGCCTTTGCTTGAGAGACCTCCTCTCCTTGCTCAGCTCTGCAACACCCAAGCCGACTAAAGGACCCGCCACCCTTCAGATGTACAAGCTGGGACGCGTCCCAGGGTGTGCTCTTGGGCTGCAGGCCCCGGGATTTAGCTGGTACCTCCCAAAGCGCAAGGGTTAAACCGGATCACTTTCAGGAGGAAAATGCGTGGGATGCCTTGGCCTGCACCCCAACCGG
The DNA here is from genome assembly GCF_964194415.1 of Vipera berus. Classification (NCBI taxonomy): domain Eukaryota; kingdom Metazoa; phylum Chordata; class Lepidosauria; order Squamata; family Viperidae; genus Vipera; species Vipera berus. The sequence continues at coordinate 586,691 of NC_138211.1, read as the reverse complement.
CAATCCCTTCCAGAGGAATTTGTCACTGCATCTAATTGCTCCTTTTACCCCACTCAAGCCAGGAAACCAAGTGACTGGCGGGGGCTGCTAACAGCAGCTTCTCAACCTGAAGGTTCCTTTGGTCTGAAGAGGAAGCCGGGAGGCAGAAGCATGTCCATGTTATACTGGTTTAACTTAAATATGTTGAGCAAGAATCCCTTGCCGGCTTGGCAATCTGGACCTAAATCTCCTTTACTGTCCTGTCTATAGATATATATGTGCAAAAGCATAGCATCTTTTAAACACCGAAGCTAGAAAAAAGGAGAAGCGCCATCTTCACTGAAAAGTTCCTTCCCAGAAAGAAATTTTTAAAAGGAATATATATTGTAATGACACAAAGGATTCAAAGGTCAATGCCCTCGGACTCTGACAACGGACTACCACATTCTCGGGCTGAACAGACAGGAACCTCATAAAGGCAATTACACTTTCCTAGCAAATGGCATATTTGCAATTGCCAATGGTAACAATAAGCCCCCCGATGTTTTGTTACCAGTAGTAATTTTAGAGTTTACATTTCTACTGTATGAGAAAGCATTTCTTTTTCATAAATTTCCCATCACCGAGTCCCACAATGTTTCCAAATCCTAGTATATTACAAGAGAGGAAAGAAAAAGAACTCTCTAGTTCCGGTATTAACTTGGCTGGCCCCTTCTGCATCTTTTCCATAATGCTTGTGAGGTGTGATGCTAAGAGCTGTAGTTTGCCAAGAGGAAAACGTGGCTCTGAGCTGCTGCCACAGTCGCTTTCCCAAAGATTCCAAACAGGAAATCTGACACCCCAACAAGTTGGGCTAAAGCTTCTCAACCAGCCTCTTTCCGCATCCCTTTCCTGCCAGCTCAGAAAATACTAGGCTTTTAATTGAACTCAGGAACGTTTATGCCAATGTGCATCAATTTGTACTTGCTTATTCTAAACCGCGCTTTCTATTTTCATTTTACTCCCCTGGTTTGGAGAGAGAACTTCTGACGCTCTTCTCTTCGTGGCTTCTTTTTATTGAAGCACCAATAATATTATGTTCTCAGGAAACTTGGTCACCTTATTCTACCTCATGATAGTCTCAAAAAATCTGAGGAAGCATTGAAAGCAGACATCATAAACCTTCAATGTAAGAATTGTCATTTATACTCCATTTTTTAAATCAGTTATTGTTCCACAGAAGAACTTAGTTATTATCACATTACAGTTAATTGTGCTAAAAGATCTTTGATTAAAGATTTTGCCAGAGGCTTTCTGAAAACTATATAAGCAACATATGCAGAATCATCCACCTGGAGAGAATTCTCAAAGAATTCTGAAATGTTCTTCATAGAAGAAATGTAGATTCTTCAGCAATATTTCTAAATCTATAAGCTCGGCAATTTTTCTTTAATAATTATTTTCACTCTTTTAGTCATAACCTTTGGGTGACCAGTCTAACTTTCTCAACTCCCCTGGGTCCATTTTTAAAATTAGCATCTTATGTGCACGTTGCACATTTGCTATTTCAACATATGGATATACAGTATCTGGACTTTGCAATCTGTTGGTTTAATGGGTCAATATGTTTTAGAATTTCACTCGGTATGATTGCTATTTGCCTCAGCTCATTTATTCAGGCATGATAAATACATTGTCTTCAAGCTGTTCCCTATCTGCTTTCTTGTTTCTGATGTATTTAATTTTAAGGATGATCTTTATTACCTTCTCTAGTGATTACTTTGCAAAGCACTTTGCGGATACATTTTTTATTTTTTTCCCACTATGTCATGTTTGTTCACTGAAGTTCCCATCCCTCATTTCTGGTTCACTTCTTCTCAGGATACGAATTGGCCATCTGGGAGAAAGTCTTCTCCCGAGTCCATTCGACCTGGCCTTTCCTGGGGTGAGCCTGAGCACACGGCACCAGCCCCCAACTCCCTCACTAACAATCCCGGCTCGGCCAAAGGAAGGCAGGTGCTCCTAGCCACATCAATTTCAGTTGGGTTTTAGGACCCAAATTACCTCAGAGGATGTGGATGTGTGCTACTGTGGGGGATCTGGAACGTTCCAAATTAACTTCTGACAAGCATGTTCTATGCCATTTGCAGCAATCAGCCAGCAGTTCCTATGGAAACCAGGAAGAAGCAGAAGCAAATTTGGGTGACCTAAGCTGCACAGTGACTTCTTGGGGAGCCTTTTGGTTACCTGCAGAGGCCTCCAAAAGGCCCTCTTTAACCTGGAGCTGACGCCTTCCCTGTCTTCCCATTTCTTGCTTTCAAGAACACCCTTGGCTGCATTAAAACAAAAGCAGGCCCTTTTCTACTTAGTTCTGACACTTATATGAGCCCAGCTCAGTTTTCCCGATTTTTATCATTCTATGCCAAACCAGCACCTTGCTCTGTGCACATGAATGCAGGCCTGGGTCTCCAAAGGCTCAGGAATGGGACGCAGTTTTGATAGATATCCATTTTTAACTAACATGTTGGCACAGACTCATGGGGTCCAGACAGCCTGGACAGAAATAAGTAGAGTGAATTAAGATTATTTTGGACTCAAACCCTAACCTTGCCAATTTCTTCCACATCCACAACTTACAAGCAGACCTCTGAGACTACACAGCTTAACTCAAAAGGCAGATGCCCCTTGCAAACACACCTCTGCAGCTGTCATTTTCTTCCTCTCAAAAGTCTCACTTCTGCTTTGATGTGTCCTGCATTGAGGAACTAATTGTGGTTTCTCACAAGTTCATGCAGATTTTGAACTCACCATTTTCCCAGGCAGAGTACATCCATAAGTAACACTCCTGTAAGGAGGGAAACTGCACATTTTTTACAATCCATAGCACACCCTGATGAAGACAGTGCAGTCAAGGCAGGCTGATATCAGCCAGCAAGGAGCTGCTGATTGCCAGAAAACATCTGGAAGCTGCTAGGACTTTCATCACCCCTGTGACGACAGTAATTTATGTCCATATTCTGGCTTGATATCATTATTGGCCAGAACGTGCCACTGAAACACTGCATCGTGTGGCATCACTCTAAGCATCTTTCGGACCATAGTGGCCTGGTTTGCACAGACCAGAATGTGATAATAGAATAGAAAGGTTCACACATCACACCAACCGAGCAAGACAAACAACAGTCATAATCAAGCTGGTCTGACTGAGCCTCCTTCCCCCCAAATAGCCAACCTACTTGGGAATTCCACAAACTACAGTCCAACTGAGCCAACAAGTTAGGAAAGATTAACAGAGTCTCTACTGAAGACGACACCTTGAGGACCTTGGTTATATCAACAGTTCGTGTCTGCCAGCTTCCTGCTCATTTGACCAGCGTTTATAACATCCGCAGGCGGGCTTGTCCCTTAAGGGCTGTTCCCATCCTGTGAGCCAAGTCTGCCACCCTCACCCTGCTTCCTTCAGTGCCAACCTTTAGGAAGCAGCCTCTGAGCTGTCCAGAGATCTGTGAACTACTGACTAAGGATCCATAGTCAAGCCTGTCAGCTACTAGCCATAATTATTCTTCCCTGCTTAAGATAAAATATGCTTCTGTCTGAACAAAAACATCTTAGAATGTAATTATTTTGGAAACAGTTACCTTATTGTTACTATATTTTAAAAAGAAGAAAACGTCCAAGGAATGCAATGTCAGAAAAGCACAAGGAGGCTCTATCCTTTATTAGCCAGTGACGTTTGTGGGTTTAACTCCAAGAAGTTAAAACGCTGGCAATTTCTACCAGCGAAAAAAACAAAGCAGCTCCTTCTGGTGTAGCTATACTTCATATCTAGAGTGCCCAAAGGTTAGGATAGCTGATGCACTGAATTGCAGCTGCTCAAAAAACCTCTCCTACAACTGCAACGGAGCAGAACTGGAAAAGGCCAGCATTTTGCCGAGGGGGGCACAGGGAAGGCCGGTCCCTGTCTGGCACTTTCACTGCAGCACTGGAGTTGCAGTCCCTGGGGCAGGAGCCCCTTTGCAGGACTGAAAGGAGATGGCTACGAGCTCTGCAGAGGCTCTTCAAATATTGCAGGCTCCCAAAGCGTCGTCACCCACTAAGAAGACGAGATCTTCCTGCCTTGCAGCTTAGCTCTCCTCCCACACGGTGACGCTCCGTGCTGGGCAGGCACTGAGCCAATTAGCAGAGGCCGCCTAAGATCGTCACCGTGGCTGGAGTTTCAAGAGAGTGACGCAGATGGCCCTCCCTAAGACGCTGAGGAGACTGAAGGAGGGAGCCTGCGGGAATTCCAGGCCGCCCAACTCATCCCCTGGGACGTCTTCCTCTGTCCTCCGGAGAGGGCCCTGCTGCCAGTCAGAGGAGAGGCTGAGCCTGCCCACAGAAAAGCCACCCACCCACCAGGGTGGTTCGGGGGAGGTGAAATGCGTCCTCCAATCAAAGAGACAATTAGGCCAGAAAAAGAGGTCAGCAAGCACAGAAGCGAAGAGTCCCTGGCGACCCATTTTTCACCATCCTTGATTTTCCCCTTTGCCCAGGAGAAGCTTCCAAAGTAAGGACAAAAGCGGCGTGGCTGCTGGAGGGTTTCTCCGCTCTGGGCTTTTTTAAAAACCTGAACTGCAAATCCATCTTCTTCTCCTCCACCATTTGAAGCTGATTTGTCCTTTGAGACCCGCCCTCGAACAGACAACGTCCGCTCTGCAGCAGAGGAAATGCCTTCCCTTTCCTGGCAGAGCAAGGCGGGAGGCGCCATTCCCAGGGATGCTTGGCTGAGCTGTCCTAACCACCAGAGCTATTGCATCAGGCCCAAAAATGCCTCGGCTGCTACTGAGAGAAGATCCCCTTTCCCGGGGCAAAAGCCAGGCTGCCAGGAGGAGCTCAGGGCCGCACAGCTGATCCTCTGCAAAAACACACACACACACACAGAGAGAGAGAGAGAGAGAGAGAGAGAGAGAGAGAGAGAGAGAGAGAGAGAGAGAGAGAGAAGAGTCACCTCCTCTGGCCCACCCAAAGATTGCTTGGCACTTTTGAAAGGCAAAGACAAATCACCAGGACCCGGCATCTCATCAACGGCTTCACGTGAACCTGAAGAAGAGCAGAACCAAGTCGATTGCCTCAGGGCTCAGCCCAGTGCTGTTTGACACGTGTATGAATGATTTGCAAACAACACATTAGAAGGAATGGGTATCACTTAGAAAAGAAAAAAATTAAGGCTGAGTGGTTGGCTAAAACAAACCATTCCAGTTGTTCAACTTCATTCGGTGCTGTTTCCAAGGCTTTTGAGGTCAGCCTGGACGCTCCAGATCTACAAGCCTCTGAAGGAGGCATCGGTATCCTCAGCTGCTGCCTGCCCATGTCAGGACCAACGGCCTTTCTTTCAGCTCTGCATTTCCCGAAAGCTGAAGCCAGGCCAGTTGCAGACACAATGAGACTTCCCTGCGCTAGACTGGCAGAGAATACAGGAGAACATCTGGCAGTGCCGCTTGGTGCCAAGCTGTCCGATACAGACTCATGTGCAAAACTGAGCCTCGTTTCAAGGTTAAACAAAGAGTTTTCCATTCTGTTCTTCCCTCAGGCTGAAATATTCCTTTATCAGCAAAGCAGGCTACAAGACAAAAGGGACAGGGTGAGCTCTAAGTTCCTGCAACAATCATCATATCAGCCAGAATTTGACATCCAACCCAGTCCTCCCCCCCACAATGTTTGGCCTTCTTTGTTTAAGAAAGGTCTGGCTGCAGGTGCTGCGCTGAGGGCAGGAAGAATTATTTCAGCCTCAAGAAAGTCCTGCAGAAGGGAAGGTGCCTCAGCCCTGAAACATGTAGGGGAACCGAGGGGCAAGCCGTAGCCCCCACACCACACGCCACCTCCATTTGTCCTCTACTTATGCCAAGACAGCAGCCCAGGATACAGGCTAAAAATTGCTACTGTATGAGGTTTCGATAAAAATTAACATGTTTACAGGAAAAGCTCTATACAGTAACAATGATTCATTTGGCAGGAATGCTCCATCACTGCAAAGGAAAAACCAGGAGATTGAAGTGCTGGATCTACCCCTCCATGCTACAGAGGTGGGAGAGGCCTAGAGCGCACCCAACAACCCCCACGGCTGAGGGTTGCTGCCAGCCCCACAACACAGCACTGAAGAACAGAGGGGGCAAATTAGCCAAAGGACGAGGAAGGGAGGAGACTCACCAAGCAGAGCCCAGGTCAGTCTCAACCTCACTGCACTGTGTTGCAAACTAAAGCTGAACACCCTTGACCTTCCGGCTCCCACACCCTGGGCAGGCTGGAAAACTGCTCCCTCTCGTGTGTTTTGTCTGAAGCCCTAAAAAAAGAGAGAGAAGCTTGCGCACGGAGGAGACTGAGCCTCTATTCACAGGGTGAGTGTCTGGGTACCCGCAAGGACACACAACACAAAGACAAAAACACAGAGACTTTGCAATCTCAACAGAGTACAGCTGATGGTCCCCACGAGTCAGGCAAGATGACGGATCACCTCCTAGGAGAATCAAGAGAGGCTGCTTAATGGCAAGGCCTCCCCCCATTCCAGCTCCTGCCGCTACAGAGACAGAGCTAAAATGGTCTGTTTTCAAATACGGCTCTTCACACGGTCTCCGGAGTGAAATTAAATGTCAGGTGTTAGCTTGCTATTCCGACTGCAACGCTAGGCAATTATTCCACGGATTCACAAAGAGTTCCTCCTTTTGTATTATTATTAAACCGGTCGAATTACTCGCTCTGCACTTTTAAACCACGCTTTCAGCTCAAGCTTTAACTACCTGAAACTGTGTTCTTGTCTCTCTGGCATTGGGAAGACCCATGTTTGGGTTCTCCATTGTCAAAACTTTTCTGATGGGCCACAGAGGGGCTGCAGTTCTGTAGATTGGGGGGGGGGAGATTTAACACATACGCCAAAGAGAGAAGCCACATCAGTGTTATGATGTCATTACTCCCCATACATTTTAATCACTCAGGTTTTTAAAGATACATGTTTATTTCAAAAGTATATAAACCTGTTTTCTTAATCCCTTCTCAACTTCATGTGGCACAAGAAGTGATAAAGACGTGACTAGTTAGAGCATTATTAAAATGTCTTCCTCAAATAGAAAAATCTTAACAGAAATCAGTTCTCCCAATATTACACTGTTTGCTTCATTGAGGCTTATTACTTATCTGTTTATTATTCATAAATAATATTCGCTACTGGGAGGGAGGAGGGAATAATGGATCCTGCGTTAGCAGCCAGAGCCTAAAGATTTCCACTTAGAGTGCTCTAGGGTCAAATCTGTGAACATGGGATGGACAATGGTGAGCAGGCAAAACTCCCCTCCTGATGCCCCTGGGGGAAGGAGGGGGGGAGCTCTGCCTGAGGATAAACAAGGAAGAGGACTTGGCTAATATAAGCAAATCCGCATCTCCAAGCCCAAATGGATGGGGGAGCTAGCAGAAATGATGGGGGAACCACTCTCAGTAATCCCCAAGAACAGGCCATCTTCGTGTCTTAGAACTGACCCTGCTGACTGGGCCGGTGTGGGTCTGGGCCCAAGGCATACTTGGGAAGCCAGAGAGTCTCTACCTTTGATTTATGCGTTCGGTGGGCTAGACAACCTCTGTGATAATCACGAACTGAGACCAGGGCTAGAAAATATCTGAACTGGCACATGGTCCAGTTTTAAACACCCAGCTACTGGTATTGTGGTTTGGTATGCTGGTCTGACAGCCGCGGATAGGAAAGTATTACAGAGGGTAGTAAGCACAGCACAAGACATTGTGGGCTGTTCCCTGACACCACTGGATGACATCGCCAGGGCTCGTTGCCTTGGAAGAGTGAGGAAGATTCTCAGGGATGACTCACACCCTGGACGGTATCTCTTTACTCTCCTACCATCCGGTAGGAGATATAAGAATATAGCCAGCCGTACCAACAGGCTGAAAAATAGCTTTTATCCGTGGGCTGTTAGGCTTTTAAATGGGACATAATCTTATGCAGAATTGACTTGGGAGGCAGGTGTGTGGTGTAGTGGGTTCACATGGTGTGGTGGGATGGAGGGTTTGTTGTCACTGTGTGTTGGGGGGAGAGAGCACGGGGGGGGGAGGCTCAGCTAATCTCAATGTACACATGTTGTACTTTGACAATAAAGGTTTATTTATTTATTTATTTATTTATTTTATTTATTATGGACAGCAAATGCAAGATGCACTCTTCAGAAAAGGTACATAAATTCTTTTTCCAATGTTAGTGACCTTCATTAGATAGATCCTTATACAACTAGTAAGGAAGGACCTTTGCCTTTCGCAGGCTCCCTCTCATCTGGAGACTAGCACAGACAGATGTACAGTCCCCCTCGCTACTTCCAGCCAGCCAGCCAGCCAGCCTTTGTCAAAATTGAAAACATCTGCAACTGGCCCAAATGCAGGATCTTGACACTCCCAAATTGCTGGTTCCTGTTGCAACTTGAATAGGGTGAAACTACAAAAATGATACAAGCTCATCAGAAAAGCATCCCAGGCCTAAGCTGCAAGTGGAAAACAGCCAAAGATGCCCATCGTCCTAGGCATCGGATTCAGGCATCACTTCTCCGTCTCTGCTGTGCAGAAAATGATGATGCCCCAGCGCTGTGTGGCATCTTGATCACTCTGAGGAGAACTGCAGGTTCCAGAGGCTGCCATTCACAGCAGCGGATGCACCTGAGCAGGAAGGAGGAGGTGAGGTGTTCTGGAGGATGTAATAGGGACCAGTTGCTCTTTCGCCATTGTTACATACGTCTGTTTTGCTTCTGAGGAAATGCCAGACCCTGATCACACTTGGTCGTCCTCTTTCCCTGCTTGGGGTAAGAAACCATGGCACCAGCTTTCCCAGCCTGAGCCCTCCATCGTACAACCCAGCTGCATTTAACTTAAACGGTGATACCAGTGCAGTGCCTGGGAGAGGGCAATTTAAATGTCTGCAGTCACATTACATCATCTGACTGAAATGAAGACGGATATCATAAGCCAAAGAAATGGAAAAAGGGGATAAATCTATGCTCTGTATCTGTCAGTCCTTGCAAGCTACCTTCACTTCCACCCTATCTTCCTTACAAGGCTTCCTAGGTTGTTGCCCCATCTTTATTTCTTCTTTTTCAGGAAACCATGAACTCCATCCATTTTGGTCAGACCACCACAACAAAAGACCGTGCAGGTAGTCCTCGCATAATGACTGCTTGTTCAGAAACCATTTGAAGTGACGTTGGCACTAAACAAATGGTGCTCGTGCCCAGTCCTCAAAGTTATAGTCATTGAAGCATTTCTGTGGTCACACAATCAAAATTCACAGCACAAATTCAGCTCAGTCACCGTGATAATTGCCAACAGGCCTCTCTGGCTATACAATTCCTTTCCTTATTTTGGGAAATTCTACTGTGAGCGAGAATAATTCTAGAAATCAAAGGGTAAAAACGTCCATTGCTCTATTCACAATATTATAATGTGGGATATTTGTTATAGGGGAATCTGTAGCATTTCAGAAAATATGACTTTAAAAAAAAGTTTTATTTTAAAGAAAAGAATACTCATGACTAGAGAAGGACATTCCTGGCTTTTTTAAAATTAACAATAAAAAACCAAGACCCTTCTGAGTCTTTGAAGAGAGCAGGCCAGGGTGGCCTCTGGCCGAGAAGGGCTTTGCCCCCGGCAGGGAACAGCCTGGGAAAAAACATTCCCCCCACCCACAAGGTCTGTGGGGTGTGTTGCTGGGGAATCAGATTTGCATCCAGCTGCTATGAGGAGACAAGGGGAGCTACCTACAAGGGACACCAGATAACAGGTTATCTCTTGGCAAGGTACTCAGGCAAGGTACTTTTTGACTGACTTGGCAGCCTAGCTACTAAAGAACCACCTCCCCCCCCCCCGCCCCAGGAAAACCACCAGGAGGGTCTTCTCTTCCCCCTGGAGGAAGGAGCAGCCTGGGGAACCACAGCAGCTGGGCCTGGTGATACGGTCAAGAACTAGAATGGCTGCCAGCTCAGGCTGCCTGCCCCAACTTCTTAGAGGGAAGGGAGACTAGTCCAGGTGGCAGCGGGGAATGATGTACTACGAAGACACTGCACCCCTCCTTGGCTGCTGGTTCCCTGCAAGAGAAGCCAAGGGCGCTTCAGCCAGCTGAAAGAATCAGGCTTCTGTTATCCAGTTCCAGCCGTTCGGACCGTGATCAGTACGGCCAGAAACAGGACACCCCCCCTGCCCTACAGCTAGCCTCAGGCCCTACAAAATTCCTTTTGCTTCTTTATGACAGGGTTAGGGTCTGGATTCAGAAAATTCTGGCTTGGTCAAGAAACCGTGACTATGCCGTTCATGAATACAGGGATCATCATCATCATCATTCTCTTAGAAGAATGAAGGCACCTCCAACTCCAGGGCTGCCTTGGATTGTGTACATTATCTGGGAAGACGTAACACACTTCAGTGTTGTCCGGTGACAGCCTTCGACAGCATTCTGAGTCCTTATACCCATTTATATAGATCAGACGTGTCACGTGACATCGCACGACACAGTGGAGCTTTTTCCCCCATTGCTGGCAATAGGGTGGGCGCAGTTTCCTGATGACCCCGCAGTTTAGCACCCCTGATGCAGATCTATATTTCACACAGCCTGCTCCCTCATCCTATCGGAACAGACTGAACGGTAACATCGTTTCAAATTTACAGAGAAAACAATACAAAGATATTTCTGCTAAAGATTCCTAGAACTGAGGAGCATCACTACTCACAAAACAATCGGAGCCAGCTTTCCTTCATCCGATACATGTCTACTTGATTACTTGCCTGCATAAATACAACATCTTAAACCAATCCTTTGTCAATATCAGGTTCCTAGTGATTTCACGGACACATCCATATAATTTTCTTGACAACAATACAGAGTCACCTTCTTTGGGAAAGTATTTTTTGCTTCCAATCTGAAGTTGTCTGGTGGTCCCAAGCAGATAGTAGCCAGGCCTGTAAAACTGTCCCATCCACAAGGTGACAAAAGTCCTTCCCAAACAACAGGTAAAAACACTGAAGAACACTTGCAATTGCAAGAGACACTCCTCTGCTGTCTCAACCCAAACCTCCCTCCACTTTGTTAAGGAACGGTCTGAGCATCACTTCAAACCAGCCATAAATCCACCTGTCAGGGACCACGGAGGGGTTAGCTGAGTCTTGCCATTAATGAGAATTATCACCAAGCAATCAGGTTCTGAAACGGTTCCTGGTTCCTCCATGGGTTGCAGTCTGAAAAAAGGCTGAACACTCTCACAATAATCAACACACACACATACACATAAATTCAGGACATTTGGGAAAGTGTTCAGAGTTCTTGGAACTGTTAGATAAGAGCTGGTGTGGGGGAGTGGTGAGGATGTTGGACTAGGGAGAGCTCAGTCTTGCTAACTGTTCACATTTTCCAGAACACCAAAGAAAAAAAAGGCAAGGAGGTTTGCTGTCCTAGGTCTTATCCTAGGACTGGGCAAGTGAAAACAACAGGTACCTGGGAGAAAGTCATCTTATCACCTTGGATTTCACAAATGCTACAGCAAATGACATTGGGACAGGATTGTACTTGCACACTCTACGAGGGAAGAGCCCAGTTCAGCAAGCCTTAAAGAAGACGTATGAGGCAGGAGAGAATCCTCAGGCAGAGGAAAGTACAGAAGACCACGAAGCTTCTCCAAAAAGGACAATCGCATATCACTGCCGTGAGGAGAAAAAAAAAGTGAGGAGGGGAAAGCTTAGGAAACCCTTGCTCAGGCACAGACATAAAAGGGGTATCTATAGGAAATGGAAGATGGGTGGGATCATTAAGGAAGTACGGTATCTGCAGAAATAAAGCACAAAGGGAACAAAGGCGTGCAAGGGAAATGAAATGTAAGGAAAAGGAGGGTGGGGAGTTGGCAATAGTACTGGGAGAGAGAGAAAGGAAGGGATGGGCCTTCTGTCCGGAGAAGATGGCAACAGGTGGCCAAGAAAGGGCAATGCACCTCAATTCCTACTTGTGTTGGATTTCTCCCCAAAGGGGAACCCTGTTCAAGTGGGTCAGGACAGAGGAACTGACCACTTGAAGCAGCAAACTAAGTTAAATACTAAAATGGTTACAACTCTTTAACTTAAGCACCCGCGGCCAAATCCACAACCCTGAGGTGGAAGTCGGGGGGGGGGGGGGCTCCTTTCTGTCCTCCCTGAAGAGCCTTGGAAGAAGAGCAGCCCCCCCCATCTGCCCAGGGAGGGGAAGGGCAGGAAAGAGGGCCAGGGCCACAAGAGACTAGGCAGGCTGAGGCAGGGATTGGACAAACCTCTGAAGTAGCCGGTTTCTGAATATTTTAAAAAGACACGGTATCTTAGCACAAGCCAGCATATGTTTATTAAAACAACAACAACACAAGACTCGCCAAACAAGCTGATCTGCTTTTTAGATAGAGTAACCTGTTAGTTGACCAAAAGAATGTCGGGGATGTAATCACAAGTTCAGCAAAGCATCGGAAGAGTCTCCTTTGAAATCCTAAGAAAGAGAACAACAAAATGTGGGCTGGACTCTAATATCATTAGGCAGATACAGAACTGGTTGAGCAATCATTATCACATGCACGCACACACCAACAGTTCTGGGTCAAGGGAAAAAAGGGGGTCAGGGGGCATACCATAAAGGACCTCTGTTCTAGGTCTTGCACTCTTCAATATTAGAAAATATTATTATTATTATTATTATTATTATTATTATTATTATTATTATTATTATTATTATTATTATTATTATTATTATTATTATTATTATTATTACAAAGAGGAAAAGCAAACACATTAGAGGCCAGTACCAAGTTTCAGGATTTTCATGGGCCCCACAGTGAGAAGATGCCAAAAGGAAGAATTCCGGCAGAGACAAAGGTAAAGTTCTTCCTTTGGATGGGAAACAGATGCGTAATGACGGCGGAATGAGACAGATGACAGTGGCAAGCAATACATATCAATACATAACCGCCCTGAGTCCTTCGGGAAAGGGCGGTATATAAATCTAAATAATAAATAATAAATAAATAAATAAATAAATAAGTGATCTGTGCATCTTGGTGAATCAAAACAGGATGAACAGGATGAGATAAATAAAAGATGAATGTAATCCAAAGCGCGATGCGGCCGCAGACAAGGCAAATGCAGTCTAGGCTGCATCCAAGAAATGCAATCAATATTCTGTATTTATCATAGCACCCTCAATTTCCATCTGCTTCAGAAAAAGACTTCAAAAAGTTGTAGAATTTGCTGCCTCTAGAAATTCTGGATCATAAATCCCTCTTTGCCATTGGTCACGGTGGCTACATACATTCTTTTCTATTGGAAGCACATTTTTTGTCCCTGCAGAAGTCATCCCATTCCGAATCTTCCAATAACCCAGAGCATAAAGTGCTTCGCCTCGTGCAGGGGATTCTGGCTATGAAAGCAATTTCAAAACTGTGCCAGCCTCCCATTTTGCCTCCCCCCCCAACTTACCCTATTGGATTTTTCCTCTCCTCCCCAAGCCACAGGTACCCTCGTTGCCATGGTGAAAGCTGGGAGGCATTTGTTTTGCAGTCCACACAGTTTCCCTGCTTGACTGGCACTTACTTGTTCCAGGTGCCTGAGACTCACTGCTGCTTCAGCACCTGTCCTCTTTCTGCAGCCTCAGGACCTCCAAATATATCCGACTACAAATTTCACCCACCAACCTAAATGAAAAGGCATTGGTCCACGGGACTTCAACTCAAATTTGCTTTCATCAAAATCTAAAGCACTCCGGTTGTCTGCGTGCCACTTCTAAACTGAAGAATGCCAATGCAATTATTCCACTGATACAGATTTCACACATATCTCCAAAATAGCTTGTTCCACAGTTGCATACACCCAGGTAATCCCCTTCAGTATAAATCAAGGTACTATTTCCTTCTCAAGTAAATTTACTAATTTCCTCCAATAGACTCCCCTTACAAGAACACTCAGTGAAGGAAAAAACCCTTGGCTGATGAAGCATGTGGAGGGCCGCTGATCAGCCCACAGATATACCTCTAGGAGTATCAGGTGAAACTGTACTCTCTACTAAATTGGCAAACACACTCTTCCAAAACAGAAGATAAAGAGTCCTGAAAATAGAGCTCAGCCTTTCTTTTTCCCAATTATGTCCACTGCAGTTACCTGGGAGAGGGGATGTATTTATCTGCTTTTGAATAGAGGCTTCAGTTCACACAGACAGACATACTCCCAAAAACCTCTACAACCAGTTGTAAATCATTACTACAGACAAATAAGTGAATGTGGGCAGAGGTCACCATAGCAGCTGCTCAGCAATCACACTACACTCAAAATTGGGATGAAAACTGCAACTTGTTTCATAGTTGTAGTGTCAAACCCCTTCAGTCTTTGACCAGCCAACTCCTGAAGAGCAGCCTTGGGCGGCACCTGGTCTGCTTTCAAGCAGCAAGATGGAAGACCTTCATCCCCAAAAGCATTTGGCCCCACTCTATGGCAGGCAACCTTTTGAAAAGGAAAGGGCAACACCCTGTTAACCCAAGCTTTGAGCTTGGTTAGCAAGACCAGGCAAACCTGACTAGCCCCAATGAAGGGAGAGGACTTATGCGCAACATCCTGCTTAGCTCACACAGTCGAGATTTAAAACACATACTTTTCCTCCCCATGTGCAGGCGCATTCTACAACAGCTCAGACTGATCCCATTTATGAGAATTAACATATAAACTATCTAAACAGCATTGTATGTACCTAGATGCTGACCTGCCAACTAGACAAGGTCACTCAGTGAAGAGTTTTAGGAGTAAGATATAAAGGCTTAGCAGGAATGGACTTGATTAGTACTCGGACAGAGATTACTGGGAAATCCCATTATTGTAGCCTGGGGGGGGGAAAATAATGGCAAAAGGCAATGGCAAGTCAATTGCTTATTATGGTGTTCCCAAGAAAACTACATGGATATGTCACTGAATTCATCAGGAGCAGAGTTCAGCTCAGGGGCTTTATGTAACTCAAAAACAACAGCGATGCTTCCCTGGTGTTCCAGGGTGAATGTCATTACTTTGATTCTGAAAAGCTGCACACAGAACAACACTCTACATTAGGTGTCTCCCCCGTCACGCTTAGCATCTTCTCTTTCCTCTCCTCTCCCTTCCTTTATTTTATGCAGAGAGCAATGAAGGCTTACACTAAACAAAACACCAGCTGAAGTGCCTTTTGGTTTTTACTTAGTGGTAGTGAAAGTGTTAGTTTGCACTTATTTATTTATTTATTTATTTTATTAAATTTATATACTTGTTTTGTGGAGAACAATAAAAACTGCTGATGAGCACTGAGACACCAAGATGCCTGCAATCTTGATGGTTCTCAGGAAGGCTAAGTAAAAGACCCATAATGCTGAGCTGCTTCTTGCTGCACCAGTGAAAATGACAGGCTCCTCCAGAGAACTTGGAGCAAACAGACAGGTAAACAACTAAACAACTTTCAGCAGCAGTCAAAGAAAACACGCCACAGCCACAGAAAGGCTTAGAAGCCCTACTTTGTCTGCACCTGTGTGTATACACACCCACAAAACCCACATCTAGGAACCACATCTAGACAAAGATGCAAGTTGGACACTGACAGGGCAAGCCATTTGTCTCTCTTCTAACACTGACGACATTGCCTAGTTTGGCATGAAATGTCGGGGGGGGGGACCCAACCAAGCTCAGAGAGCACCAGGAATCCCATATCAATTTTTCATCAATCCATATAAATGCAATTTACTGACCCCTTTGCTGTATTTCTGCTCCATAGTTCTTTGAATGTGGTTGAAATAGCTGTCTTGTCAATAGCTGTCTTAAATGCCTCTTTGGGTCATTCTCAGAGGCTGGTGTCAGTGGCCCACCGAGTTGTTCCATCAACTGAATTGAGCTGGGTAGATTTAGCAGTTCCAAAGAATGTGTATACCCACAACATTTTTTGAGTTAAAAAATTTAATTCAGAGCCCAGATAAAGCAGTTAATAGCCAAAATGTATTTAATACATCCTTCCATTACTCAAAAAGCATCCAGGGAATCCCTGAGTGAATTAGCTGGCAGCAACTCTCCGCTTCTTTCCCATCAGCTTAAGCTTCCTTCTCTACAGAGATTCACTTGCAAACCTACCCAGATTCTTGGAGAAACCACAAGCCCCAGGCGTGCTGTTAAAGAAGGCGGCTTCTAATCAATGACAAAAAGATCCTTCACACGATCCGAAGGCCGCAGCGGGGTTAGGGGAAGGTCCAGCAGCCGTGTTTCCGGTCAGACCCAAAGCCAAGGGCCACCTGAAGGAAGTGCCAGGCAGCCTTGCTCAGGAGGCACAGGGGTCCCTCTGACACATGAGGAAGGAGCAGAAGAGCGGGAAGGGGGATGCTTTCTTTCCTGCCCGTCAGCCAAGCAGCCAATCTGCCCTGTGCTGCAGGCCTGCTGCCTCTGTCCCAGAGGGGGGCTTTTAGGAGGCCCTGTCAGATTCAGCAGGTGGGGGTGGGGGCTAAGGTAGCCAAGCTGCCTTTCCCTGGGAGGGCCTACAAAAGACTCCCCTGACAGACAGGCTGTCCTTTCAGTAGACACAAAACATATAGAATTATTAAAAAAAAAACAACCACCCAATATTTTATTTTTACTTCCACTACTGGCAGGTGCAAAGCCACAAAGGGGAAAAGTCTGGGTAAGCTCCTGAAGGGCAAGCTCTAGCAAGGCAGCCCCTCCCACTTCAGTCACCGGCCTGGAGCTGAAGCACATTGCAGATTGTTCAACCAGTCAATTACGTCTTTCTCTTGGTCATGTCGAGGATGTGAAAACTCGCTCTCTTCCCCCAAAAAACAGAGAGGAAGGCAGGGACATCAGACGAGACTCCCTTGGCCTTCCAAAGAATGCAGGTAAAAAAACCAGAATGGCTCCAGCCAACAGCATTCCCAGCCCTTCATCCATTCCCACTAAACAGCCAAACAGATAGCAACAGGTCCCCTCAAAACAATGCAAGTATAACAGCTGCAGGGACAAATGCCCATCTTCCCAGCACAGGACCCTTTGAAGCCTGCACCCCTGACTGTGAGCCACAGCACACAGTGAGGGACCTGGGCATCAAGGGCCCTCTTGTTACATGTGAGATTTCAAAACAAAATGGCCTCCTCAATGGCACCGGCACAAAAGGGTTTGCATTCAAGGGCCTGCAGGATATTGGTGTGGTGGGTGATCCTCTCTGCATCCCATGCCCTTTTCCATGTGGCTTTAGATCCTCACTCCCTGGCTCGTGAATGCCAGCCCTTTTGACAGTTGATGCCAATTGCTATATTTGTCTCATAAAACTGTCATCAGTTTTGATAAGCAACCTTTGGATTCTCTCGTGATTTCCTCTATCACAGTTAGACATTTCTAAAAATGTTAAAGTAAAAGCTAATTCCAAATTCATTATTATTCCAGTCCACCTCCTTTTTGTGCTTCCTTTGAAAGATTAGGGCACCTTTTTTAAATTAACCTCTGTTGATACTGTGGAAGTTCTTTCTTCTGAAGAACAGGGTAAAAATATTTTGGATAATACACATACAAATAAACTTCTATAGCTTTCAAACTACTGGAAAACCTTTATTATAAAATTGAAGTGTATTTTTCAAAGAATGTGCCAGGGTCCCAGTTCTTTTTCAAAAAATGCCCCATAAACCTGTCTACCTAACGCAACTAAGCCAGGCTCCTGGCAGGATTCCTGTCAGAATGGTTAGTCCTTATAGTGGGGGGGGGAGATGAGGGTTCCTCATAATGACTGACCTTCTTACTACTCGAAATCTCTGACTGAACCATTCAAACTCTCTGGTGAAATATGTAAACAATCATGCATTTGTTTCTACATCTGTTTGAAGCCAGTCAGCGCTCTGAATCACTGCAGTGACCATCTCCAGTAAAGACCACATAACACAGAAACTAGAGAAATCCTACATAAACAACTTTTTTTCTTATCACAGTCTCCTTCGGAAACGTAGTTGAGTTTCAAGGACCAAAGAAATGGAGAGAAAAAGAGTTTTGGTCTACAGAAGTGTACATTTTTCAGAATGATCAGAGGCTTGGCTTTTAATGATCAATGATTCCTCTCAACTTAGGAACAGAACTTAATCAGGTTCAGGATGCATTTCAGATGCTAGTCAATGTCTCTGATCCCACAAACCACTGTATTTCTGTACCAAGGAACCTAAATAGAGGGAGAAATACGTTTTTTCTGGTGCAAGTGGTTCAAAATACTGTAAAAGTGTTCAGCCAATCTAAATATCATTCCAAATCAGAGAAGAATCATTACCAGGTAAATTTCCAAGAATGTTGATGCTACAAAGTAGTACTGGAAAGCTAGATCCTATCAAGTCATTCCTCTGACTATAATATTCAGAGTCTTCAGGATCAACCGTACAAAACCAAATGTCTAAAGATGTTAATTTCTGCAGACTAGAGGGACTGACAATCACCTCAGAAGAAACACTTTCATCAGCAGACTCTGACCATCATTTTTAAAGCAGCAGCCAGATTACCAAGGAACTGGAAAAGGACCACTGCTGTGGGCAGAGATTGCATACTGTACCCAAGTCATAATACGAATTCCTTTTATGCATGCGTGTATGTGTGTGTTTGTATATACATACATACATAGATACATACATACATGCATACAATTTAGAGGTTGCCTGTGAGCCCACAAATTTAAAAAAGCAAAAACAAGAGTAAATAAAAAAGTTGATCATACATGTCCAGAAGGCGCACTCAAACATCCTACAAGGTCTCCCCCATCCCTCTGCCCCAAAGCCAGGGAGAACAGCCAAGTCTTCAATAACTTTCTGAGTGTCATCAGGGTGGGAGCCATACGGACCTCTGGAGGATGCTGTTCCAGCGGACAGGCGCTGCAACAGAGAAGGCAAGCACGCTTCCTAAATATGTGACACTATTTAATCAAAGGAGCTTAAATGCTCTCACTGCACAAGCAGAAACTATTGAAGGCAAACTAGCCCTCAATTCTTAGGATTGCCACGACGACCTTCCCTGCTCTGCCCTGAACAGAAGCAAAGCCTCAGCACAGAGGTGACCGGGTGGTTCTGCTGGATCATCCCAAAGACACCGATGTGGAATTCCTCCAGATTTGGCAGCTGCTCCTCTCTGTCCCTGGCAGCGATTCAGGGCCAAGGCAAACAGCAAGAGTGCCAACTCACGGTGCCAATACTCTCTGTCACCTGGCAGTAATAGAATTCTGGACCAGATTCACATTGCACGGTGTGACCCACAGCTTTCGATAAAGACCAAACAAGGTCCATTTCTGCTCTGTATGCAGAAACGTTCAGGAAACCTTGCACCCACTCGCCTTGCACGGAAAATAACTCGGGAGCAGCAGGTTAGGTCAGTTTAAGGTTCGCCACCAAAACCCCTCGGGCAGAATCCCACGGATGCGGCTGCCTTATGCCAGGCACCGAACTCCTCGCGAGGTCTCCGAGCAATTCGCTCTGGCCCGGTCGCCGGGGGAGGCAGCGAAGACCCACCGGCGCCATCCGACAGCTGCCCGCCCCGATTAGCAGACGCTGCCCAGGCGCGTTTGTGGTGCCCCGGGGAGCCCTTTGTCCCGGAGCCCGGCTTCCCACGGCAGACGCCGCGCAGACGCCCCCCTCGAAGCGCTCCTCCCTCGCAGAAGGTCGAAGCAAAGGAAACCTCCCCGCAAGTTCAGACGAGACGAGACGCGCCGCCGGGGACGTTCCGACGTGTCTCCACGACCCGCCTCGAGACCGGGGCGCCCCTCGGGCTCGGGGGACCAATCCCTGGGCGCGGTCGGGGAGGGAGCGGCTGGGAGCCCCGGAGGCCGCCACGGGGCCTGCTCGCCCCAGCGCCTGCGGGGCCGCGCGCACCCTGCAGCCGCGGCGCCGGCCTCCCGATCTAGGCCCGGCCGGGGCTTCGCCGCCGGGCCCCCCGACTGTCTGCCCGGCCGGCCGCCTCAAGGCCGCGGAGCAGAGCCCACCGCCGGCCGAGTCCCGGGGCGCGGAGGGGGCGGCCGCTCACCTTGACGCGGGTGACGAGGTGCGTGGCCAGCTTGACGACGGCGAAGTTGCCCTTGCCGATGGTGCGCTCGATCTCGTAGTAGCCGATGCGCGCGGGGCCCGGAGGACGGCCCGCGGCCGGCGGCGGGGCCAGGCGGGGGCCCGGGGCCGCGAGCGGGCCCCCCCCGGACACCGCAGCCGCCGCCATCTTATCCTGAAGGAGCCGACGACGACCCTCCCCCCGCGCCGCCGCCGCCGCCGCCTCCCGGAGCTGCGGCACCGCGTGAGCTCATCCGCACAGGGGCGGGGTCGCCGCCGCCGCCATAGCAACCGGCGGAGGAGGAGCGCGCCCGGCAGCGACGGCCGTGACGCTAAAGGACGTCGGCGCTGCGAGCTGCGCCCCGATTGGCCTGTGGAGGAGCGCTACGGCGCGCGCGAAGGCACAAGCCGCCTCGTATCCGTCGGGAACGCGGGGCGCCTGCCCTGCCGAGCGGCCTCGGAGGGCTGGCGGCTGATGGGCTTCCGGGTGGTCGTCGCGGGGCCTGGACAGGAGGCGGAGGCAGCGGCAGCGGCAGCGGCAGCAGCGACCTCCGGGATGGCCGTCCTCGGCCCGGTTCAGCGCCGACCTGGTCCTGCTGGCGGGCCGACGGCTCCCTGAAAGTCTTCCTCTACCCCGCTTGCTCGGTTCAACGCAGAGGCCCGAGGCCTCCCCGGGGCGACTCGGCCGAGCCTCGGCAGAGGAAGGGCCGAGCCTGGCTTCCCCACCCGGAGCTTCGGCCCCTTGTCTTTCGGCGCCGGACCCCGAGCAGGGCAGTCGCCGGAGGGACGCCCCCACAGCAACGAGAGGGCCGGGCAGCCTCGAGCAGCTGCTCTCGGGCGACCGGTTGGAGCAGGACCGAGGAAGGCGAGTTGAGCGACGCCCCAGGAGGCGAGAAACGCCCCAGGAGGCGAGGCGCCCTGCTTCTCTAAACCAACGGAAGCAGTGGTAGAAAGATGTAGCCAGTACCTAAACGCACTTTTTTCGAGCCAAATAAAGATCCTCAACAGCTCCCTGAATGGAGTCGTCTATCATATGAATTGAAAGGAAAGTTGAGAGGAAAACCACAGCAAAGGAAAAAATTACACGATAAATACAAAACGGCTCCGCTCCGCAGTTTATAAAATAACAGTAAGATAGAATTAAGATGAATCTTCTGCAGAAAACTGCAACTAGCAGCCACACTTTTCAGCAGATAGTTGGAACTACCTCTCTGTTGTTCTTGTGTGACAAAAGTAGGAAAGAAGCCCTTGCATTAGCATAGTTTTTAGTTTTCAATGGATACAGACTAGATGAAATTGGATGAACTCTTCGCAAGTCCCAACAGGAAATGCCATAACATCCTGGTCTTCTACAGATGGGGATTTTCAGAGGGCCTCAGGGCTAAAGAGCAATCTGCTCTCAGTCTTAAAAGCTTGGAGTCAGAATGCTGAGTTGTAGCCCTGAGTACTCCTGGCCAGACTCCGTAATGGTCTGTACAGCGATAGGCACAAAAGGCACTGCACCGCCTAGAGTGAAGCTGGGAACTCTGAGGTGCAGCTTCCAGGCTGGGGTTCCTCAGCTGGGAAGGATGTCTTGGTGCCCTCTAGAGTGCTTGACTAAAACCCTCCCAGGACCTTGCCAGTGCCCACACAGGCTAGGATTCGTGAAGAGTGGAGACTTCCTGAAAGATTTATTTGGTAAACCTAGTTTACTTATCCCAGGTTCTGAACAACTTCATGAAGGATATGGCTGTCAATGGAAACTAGTTGCAGTTCTGTATTCCAGTCTCCCAGTTCTTTAAAATGCACTCCCTAAGGTTGAGGAAGTTGACTTCTTTGCTAGCTGTTTAAAAGACCTTAAATATACATTTTAAACAGGCTCTGATTTATCATAATTGTTGATGTTAATTTTTCTGCTTGTACATTTTAAATTATGTTTTCATCATAATCACTGAGGCACTTAAGTAGTCGGTGGTTTATTAAGTTTATTAAGTAATGATGCTTTAACCAACAAGAAAAGCGAAATAGATTTTACCGGTAGTATGAATTGCTAGCACAGCCAAATGAGAATTGCTGTTGCTTCATGTTCTTGGGAACTAGCCCCAGGTGTCTATTTGGCCACAGAAGGTTGGGTAGACGGCTTTTTGTCAGCTGAAGCATACTTATGTTCCTGTGGCATTCAACAAGCAACAGATGTGGGGAAGATGAGTTCCATATTTGAGCTCATTAGAAGAATAGCTGCACTGAGACTAGACGTTCCATATACCCTGCTACTGTAAGACTCCATCCCTAACTGGATCCTGTTCAAGGAAGATGAGCAGCCATCTGGGGCACCCTACAGAAGATCTGCTAAAATAACTATCAACGTTAATAGCACTTAGACTTATATACCATCCCACAGTGCTTTACAGTACTCCTATAGCAGTTTACAGTATTAGCATATTGCCCCCAACAATCTGGGTCCTCATTCTACCAACCTCGGAAAGATGGAAGTCTGAAGCAATCTTGAGCCGGTCAGGATCAAACTCCAGCCTGTGGGCAGAGTTTGCTGGCAAAGCTGCATTTAACCACTGTGTCTCTAGAGCTCTTTATAACCTGCTCCCTTGTATGAATGTTTGAGAAGGTGGGAGTTCATCTGATCTGATGAAGGCAGACTTTAAAGGTAAGAATGTGCTTCACTTGACAAAGATACGCACGTTTCTTTTTTTTTTAACCAGATCTTCAAAAGGCAAGAGGATAACTTTCCATTGTATATTTCTCCTCTTCCTCATTGTTTCTTCTACTAATAGCAGCTACCAAAAGATCTTGATCTGGCCATAGAAAAAGCTATTCTTGCTGCTTCCAGAATTTGAGAGTTAAATACATGGTAATGATAGTTCCAATCTGTCATAAATGTTGACCACTCATGATTAATTTGGCACAATTCCAGATGTTTCTAGATTATGAAATTTAATACAGTGCAGGTAGCAGGCAGCCCTTCCCCTTGTGAGATGGAGACTGAAGAAAACTAGGACAATGACTATGGACCATGCAGGCAATGGAAAAAGGAAACGCTGCATAACACCCACACATACTCCGAGAGTTAAAGGGCTTGACTCTACTGCTGGCTGATGGGCTCTGCTCCACATAGAGATCTGTGGCCGGCATCTTTTACTAAAGCTGCTTCCTTCCAACTGTTGCCTAGGGAAACAGCTGAATTAGTCTCAAGCAGTCCTGTGGTTGCCAGTGGCAACACTGGAGCTTCATCTCCCCTGAAAGCAAAGAACAGGTGTGCGGTTACCTGCTGAAAAAAGAATCAAAGGGTAATCCTTGCGTGGAGAGGAGGAAGGAGCTGTCTCATACTCAGATGGCTAACCTGGCCTTTTGTGGATTTCAGGTGAAAAAGCATATTCTGTAAAGTTGCTTTATCTGGCTATTCCCATTCCTCCACCATCCTCCTTTATTCAGTCATCGGCACCTTGTTTTGTTCGGTGACCTCAAAAATGCCCAGCAAGAAATTGTTGAAGACAAAATGGCGCCAGCCTCTTGCTCAAATTCAATTTCAGGTTTCCCAGATATTGCATGGCAAGACTAGATAAGACATTTTATCTGGGGGAAGGCATGAGAGTAGCTGATGTTCTGTGCTAATAAGAGTACAGTGTCATCTCCTACACCCTGCCCTAACCCTAAATATTTTGTTTTCTTTCTTTTCCTCACAGCTTAAGAGTTTTTCCTTGTACTTACCAGCCTTGGAGCAAGGTAACTGCTTGCTCAAACAACTGACATGTGCAGCTTGAAAATCTTTGGCTCTCAGTATTACTCCTACAGTGACAGGCATCCAATTCTTGGGTACCTAGGGTGGGCACCTCTTCTGGCAAAGGAAGACGATCAAGGATGTTAACGTGCAAGTCTCTAAGCATCAGGAGATGGAAAGGAATTTGGTTCTTTAAGCAGGTGGAAGATTGCATGAAGGATATTAGCACCAAGGAATATGCTCATAACAGGAAAAGATGAGATGCTTTGAATTGAGGGAAACAGTGGCAACTGTACACAGCTAATTCCTTTGCAACTCTACAACTGAACATATTTTTGCTTTGGGACTTTAAACTGATAATCATCCAATGGTTAACATTTCACTGTTTTCAATTTTAAAATGTCAACTATTTTGGATTTCTAAGAAATTTTCGAACTCAGATAACCAGGCCCAACTTAGTGGATTTCAAATATTTATTGCTCATTCCGCGAAAATCCTTAGCTGCCAAGAGGCTTTGGGGTGCTGAAGAAATGGGGTCCGGGACCAGGCAGTGCGGAAGGCCCTTCCCCCGTTCTCTTCCTTCTGACTGACATCACCCGCTCCGCGCTGCGATTTGGCCTCAAGCGGACGTGCTCTGGGGGAAAGCCGCGCTGACCCAAGGCCCCGCAGGCAGACGCCCTTCCAAGCAGGGCTCGGACTAGACAGTCGGCAGCCGTTTCCCCGGGCCGCGCCGCTCAGCCGGAGGGCCCGCCGAGGCCTCGGGCCTCGCTCAGAAACGGGGGCGCGAGCGCCGCCGCAGGCCCGGCGGCCCCGGGGCTCCCCCTAGAGGCCGCCTCACCGGGCGAGGCCCCGCCCCCCAGGCGCGTCGCTCGCCCCGCCCCTGAGAGGGCGCCGGCGAAAAAAGCCCGCGAGCGGCCGGGGAGAAGCCCGACCGCCCCCTCCCCGGGAGAACAGCGAGGCTCCGGGGGGCGGGACTTCCGGCGAGAGCTGCCGAGACGGCGGAAGCGGGTCATCGCGCAGGCGCGCTGCGTGGCGGCCGGAGCGGGGGAGGGCGAGAGAAGGAGCCGCGGGGAGCGCTAGAGAAGGCCGAGCGGGCGGATCGGATCGTCGCCGGGAAGCCACCATGGAGGCGCGGGGGCAGCCGCGGTCGCCGGCAGCGTGAGTGCGGGGCGGGCGAGGGACGCGTCCCCCCCCCTCGGGCAGCTTACGCCGAGCCCGCCTCCTCCCGCGCCGCGGGGCCCCGGGCGCCCGGTTGCCATGGCGACGGGCGAGGCCGCTCCCGCCCACGCGCCCCTCTCCCCTCCCCCCCGTCTCTCGGCAGGGACCGGATGAGCCAGGGGGACTCCAACCCGGCGGCGACGCCCCACATCGCGGAAGACGTGCAGGGCGACGGCCGGTGGATGTCCCAGGTGAGCCTGGCCGCGGGGGGGCCTGGGTCGTTCCGCCCGCTCTCCGCCCGCCCGCCCGCCCTCTCGGGGAAGGGCCCCCCTTCACGCTGCTCGCCTCCTTCCCTCCAGCACAGCCGATTCGTCCTGGACTGCAAGGACAAGGAGCCCGACGTGCTGTTCGTGGGCGACTCCATGGTGCAGTTGCTGCAGCAATACGAGGTACTTGCGAGGACTTTCCGGGGTTCCTGCGGAAATCCATGGCTGGTCGAATCTGATCTGTTTGTCGTTTAGTAAAATTGCACATTCATCATTATATAGGATTCCATCTTTCCTGTTCATCATCTTTAAATTGATCGCAATAAACAGTCAAATTACAATAAATAAACTTTGATTTCCAGTAGAAAAGCTTGGATAATTCTGATTTGAAAAAATAGGGCAAAAGCTCGCTCACCCCAGAAAGCCTTATGGAGACTGTTCCTCAAAACACATTCTGCAAAATTATCGTGCAGAATGCAGATTATCACGCTGAAAAGGTTCTTTGCATCTGTTACCCTGAAGGCGTATTTGTAAGCGGTTTGAGGATGCACAAACAGCTAGGGCAGACCGTGGGCCACCTCGGTGGGCAACATCTGGCCCTTGGGGGACAATGTAGCATCTGAAAATCTCACAGACAACATCGTGGCTGGATTTCAATATCATAATTTGGTTGTTTCTTGTGTTAGTTCTGTTGCATTGTGGGAAAGGCCATGGGAGGTTTTCCAAAGACAAATCGATTCCATTCCCAGTCCAGGAAGTTTGGTGACATCATAGGATGATTTCCAGGCCTCCAGATGATTAGGAGACCCTTTAAATGTTGCCCATCCTTATATGGATTGCAGATGACCCAGGATGGACCCTTTGCTTAAGCCTGAATAAAATGTTCCCTTTTTAAAATCTAATCAACCTCTGAATGCTTAACTATATCAATAGTTTATTCCTGAAATCCCCTGCTTTTCTTCAAGGACGATTCTTAAAATTTATCACTGCAGATATGGCGAGAACTTTTTTCACCATTACATGCACTGAATTTTGGGATTGGTGGAGACACTACAGGACATGTTTTGTGGAGACTGAAGAACGGTGAACTGGAAAATATTAAGCCCAAGGTAGGGTGCTTGTAATTATGAGAAAGAACAAGAAACCTCCTGTAGTATAATCTCCCTCTCTCTCTCACAGACACACATACACACACACCATGGCCCTTTGCAAGCTTTTGTTCTACCCAAAGCATTTCTATGTTGTTTTAATTCAGAGCCATTACATTCACAGTCTGATTGATATCTGTGCCTGGTAAGGGAACAGAGACCTTCTGGGCACTGAGACGTTATAGAGGCAGCATGTGATGTTTCCTTTTCCTCTGAAGCCGGGAAATCACTGCGGTTTGTCTCTTTCTGGTCCCTTAATCACAGGTCATCGTTGTTTGGGTTGGAACAAACAACCATGAAAACACAGCAGAGGAAGTAGCTGGTGGAATAGAGGCCATTGTGAGACTGATCAATACTCAGCAGCCTCAGGCTAAGATTATCGTACTGGTATGTAAAAGTAGCATCTTTGGTGCATTTGTATGTTTTTTAATCAGGTGGAAGAGAAGCATCATGAGAAGAGCTGTGGTAGCCTGCTGGCTTTTGTTACGGGAAATCAACTGGAAAAGAGCTACCTTGGCTGTGGAAGGGAACTAGAAATCTGCCTCAGACAATCACTAATTTAATCATTGTTTTTGACAGCTTAATTTTTGCAAGCATCTGGATAATTTCTTTCACAATTCTCCACATACTGATTAACCTTTAAAAAATGGCTGTGGAAAAGCCAAAAATGCATCTATGGGAGTTTGTGAGACATTTTGGTATCTTGACTATAGATACTTCTGAAAGACCAGTAAGAACAGAGGCCTCAGCTTGCCAGAGAGGCAGCGCCTGGGTGCCCGTGTCCAGGCAGTGGGCAGGGGGGCGGTGTCAGTGTGCAGAGTGGTGCTAGGCCAGGGGTTGGGGTTGCTCACCTGTCTTCCCCTTCCTCCTTCAAGGGCCTGCTCCCTCGAGGCGAGAAGCCAAACCCCCTGCGGCAGAAGAACTCCAAGGTGAACCAGCTCTTGAAGACCTCCCTGCCAAAGCTGGCTGGAGTCCAGCTGCTGGATGTGGATGGGGGCTTTGTGCACTCGGATGGCACCATTTCATGCCACGACATGTTCGATTTTCTGCACCTAACAGGTGCCGGCTACACAAAGATCTGCAAACCCCTCCATGAACTCATCATGCAGCTGCTGGAGGAAACCCCAGAAGAGAAACAGGCAACTCTGGCCTGACAGCCTCCCATCCCGCCCCATCCCAGCACCATCAGCCCAGTTCTTTTTTCCATGGCACTACTGAATCCTTGCTCGACGTGCTTTCCATTGTTGAATGTTACTGGGTGTTGTGTTTAGCACTGGAAAGGGAGGCGGGGGTGTGGCATGGCCAGTTTCACAGCCTGTGGCTGGCCTAAGATCTCCCAAGGCCTCTTTGCTCACTTGGCCTGAACAGGTTAACAGGAACAGGATCTCCCCTAAGCCGTTTCTCGCTCGTGGGTTGAGCATGCCGGTCAGCAACCTGCTGGCTTCTGCTGCTCTCATTCCCATTCCCGACTCGGTGTCCAGGCTGTCCACAATGCTGAAATGCCTAAACTCATTGGTCGCACTCACATTCCAGCCCCTGAACTGAAAAGTAGCTGCTTCTTTAAAAGTTGGAATTGTTTGAAGAGTTTTTATATTTACTGGGTTTGGGTTTTTGTTTTAAGTGATATTAGCTGCTTTCTTGCTTTGGCAGACAAACAAACCAGAACAGGAGACAGCTACCTGTGACAACTTGATACATGCGAACAATTACGTGTTGAATGAGTGAACACATTTAACTTGGCTATTTCATTTCTTTGTTAAAAGGATGTGATTCCCTTGCTGGGAGCAGGGTGGGAGGTGGTCCGCTTTGGGAAGACTTGCCTCTGAGGTGTGTTGGTGCAACACTCTCAACTTGTCCAAGGCCTTGGAGCCTGTCTGCTCATTCCCATCCAGATGAAGCTGATGTGTTTTGTTAGGTAATTTCCTGCTTCAGAATGCTCATTTTTTTAAGAGCAAAAAGCAAGTGATTGTTCTGTTGCACCCTCCCTCCTCAGTCCTTTCCCTTCTTGCAAGGCTTGAGCTTCACAATCCCAGAGCATCCATTTCTTTTTTGGGTCAGCCTTATATAAGTATTTTACTCATGCAAACGAGGCCTCTGGCTGCAGCCATTTCATCTGCCCGGGATATTTCAGTTCTGCCAGAAAATAGGCCTCTTGTGAAGGGAAGCTCTTTCTCTGGGCTTGGTGTGATGAAAAGGTTTTAGAAAAAGTTTCTGAAGTGTAATGCCTCCATTTATACTTGGATGAGATTTTTCTGGGAAGGACTTTCAGTCTTAGAGAACAAGTGAGATTGTGGGAGAAAGATTTTGTCCCTAAACAGGCAGTGAAGAAGGAAGATACTTCACCTCTTTTCACCTGAGCAAGTGATTGGCCAAGGGGGTGTGCCCCAGTTTCCCAAATATGGTGTGATACCCGAGAGCACAGGGTTGCAGTGTGTGACGGACCAAATGTTGTCATGATTTTCCCTCGCCCATACGCCACCCTAGCTGTAGCCCCTGGAAGATCACCCGTTACCCACTTGGCTTTGGATTTGTTCTGAGGAGGTGTGTTCCTTCATGGAGGAGCTCTTGGTCATGCATACCTTCTTGAAGCTCCCGCCCTGTTTGGCCCATGATCATCCAGCCCGTCTTCTTTTTCCTTGCGTCTCCCAGCTTGATAAAAGCACAAGGCTTTGGTCCGTCAGAGTGAATCCGCACTCTCGAGTGCTCTGTGTTGGCATCCTGAGAGTGGGCAGGGGCTGTCTCAGCAGCATTTTGCTGCTTTCCTGCAGAGATGTGCCCGGCCTAATGCTCACACTGGGTTTGCCTGGTTGGGAGCCATCTCCGAGCTGTGGCCGCTTTGCAGCCCAGCAGCTTTGCTTGCATACAGGACTTTCCAGCTGCCTGTGGCCCTTGTCCTCAGATGCAGATTTGATCTCCACACGAAAGCACCACCTCTTGCCATGGGATTGGTGGACTCACCAGAGTCCCCTTGAGGTCCCTGCTGTATCCTTGGGGCCAGTATCCTGCTGCTTCCTTGTACCCCACAGAGGACCTAGCCCTCAGGTTTGTTGAGGATTCAGGCTGGCTCACCTACTGCCAGCCCAGGAGCACCACTTGCCTATATAACCAGGCTCCTCCTCTGCTTTTCCTTGGAGTCCCTCTCCACTTGTTCCTGTTTGAAAGCCTGTGCTGCACCCGGAATCTTGTCTGTCCTGTGATGTACAAGCATTGCCTATTTTCCACTTTATCACAGCAGTTGGGGAGTGTAGATGAAGGGGTGGTTGTCTTTTACTTGTAACATGCATGTGGGACAGGGTTGGCTCCCTTGCCTTTCTAGGAACAGCCGAAAGTTTGGGTGCAACAGTCACTCCCCATCAGTGGCTTCCATTCGCCCTGGAGGGATGAATCTGCTCTGGCTAAGTGGCGTTGATGGCCGGGAGAGCTCATTGGTTTAGTGCGTGTTTCCATATAAAGATCTGTGTTCCATCGACCCGCCTTGTCAGCCTCTCATTCCGGGGGGGAGGGGGGCTGCGGCTAGGGTCTTTACGCCTCGGGAGCTTCGCAGCCGGGCGGGACTGCCGCCTTCAGCCTCCCGAGGCAGGCCGGCCTCTCGCCCGCGCCGTGCCGTTTCGCTCGGAAAGGCCGGGCGGCCGCTGCTTGGCGGCCCGCCCTCGCCCGCCTCCCTTTTAAAGGACGCGGCCTCGGCGGCGCCGCCCAGACGAGCGGAGCGCCCGTCCCCGCGGCTGTCGGCCCCCGCCGCCCGCCCGCTGGCCATGCCGAGGGCGCCGCTGCTGCCGCCGCTGCTGCTCCTGCTGCTGCCGCCCCTCTCCGGGGCCGCGGCCGGGCCGGCGGAGAAGCGCGTGGTGCAGAAGGAGGCGGCCTTCGAGCGGCTCTATGGCGACGCGGTGAACGAGAAGCTGCTCAACATCTACGCCTTCAATCACACCGTCTCGCGCAACCGGGTGAGCCGCCGCCGCCGCCGGCCGGGCTTCCCCGGGGCCCCCCTCTGCCGCGCCCCGGGCCCGACGCTCAATCCGGCCTGCCGGATGAGCGCCTCCGCCCGTCCCCGGACAACGCGCTGGCACCTTGGGCGGCAGGAAGCGGGGGCGGCGGCGGCGACGACGCCTGGCGCTCCGATGGGCGTCCGCCTGCCTAAGCGGGAGCCCGGCCACGGGAGCGGGACTTCCGCGCGAGGCCCTTTTCTCCCTCCGCGGCCCGGGCCCGGCTTTCCGACCTTTGCCCAGCGCCTGCCTGCCCGCCAGCTGGCCCGGGAATCGTGTCCGGCTCCGCCTCCCTCCCACGCGGGCTCTGCGGCCGGGGGTCTCGGGCCTGGGGCTGCTCGGCCTGAGTCTCCCCCCCTCTCGTGGCCCCACAGACGGAGGGCGTCCGGGTGTCGGTGAACGTGCTGTCCGAGCAGAAGGAGAGGCCGGTGCTCTTCGTGGTGCGGCAGAAGGAAGCGGTGGTCTCCTTCCAAGTGCCCTTAATCCTCCGGGGCCTGTGAGTATCCGGCCTGCTGTCCTCCGACGGCATTGCCCAGCTGGGGAGCCGGCAGGTGGGAGACCCCGCTGGGGCCAACAGCTGGCGCCGTTACCCAGCCCAGTCCTCAAGCTGCCCTCTATAAATGGAAAGGCTAGCTGGGTTAGGGGCCCTCCGAGTGCAGAGCCCGATCGCTCTGTGGCCGCCTGGGGTCCAGGAAGGGTGCCCGCAGCAGCTCCTCCCACCCACCCCGCAGGTTCCAGAGGAAGTATCTCTACCAAGATGTCAGCCGCACTTTGTGCCAGCCTCCAACCAAGAGCGAGGTCGAGACGCAATTCTTCTTTGTGGACGTCTCCACCCTCTCGGCCAGCAACGCTTCTTACCAACTCCGGGTATCCCGCGTGGAGAATTTTGTCCTCAGGTGAGCCAGGCTGGCAGTCCAAGGCGAAGGGTGAAGGTGTGGCAAGAGTCCCAGCCATGGGGAAGGCCTGAGCAGATGAGGGTGGAGAACGGGAGGGGGGGGCTGGAAGGCAGGGAGATTAGGAGATTCTCCATGCGCAGCCCCAAAAGTGTGCAAGGACTCGGGTTGTGAAAAACTTCAGTCAGTACGGAGCAGCAGCTTCTCTGTTTCTGATGGGGTCTCTGAGCCGAGAGGGCAAACGGACAGTGCAGCCCCTCTTGTGGTAGCTCAGCCCCCACCAACCGCCATCCCTGCTGGTCTTTCTTGATGTAGGACAGGTGAGCGGTTCACTTTCAACGCCACAGCAGCCCAGCCACAGGTAGGCTTCCCAGCCATCTAGGTGGGCGGGGGTGTTGCCTGGATGGGAAGAAGACCCTCCCCAGCCAAGGCTTGGGCACCTCTGAGTTCTGGACCTGGCTGTCAAACAGAGACAGCAGAGGTTCTGTCCGTCTCACCCCAGCGCTCGGACTGGCCTTTCTGCTGTTCTTGGGTCAGGCAGGAGCTGAGGGAGGCCCCTGTCTGCCAAGCTGCAGCTCCTCTGCTGTGACTTTTCTGCCCTCGGAGCACCGGCTGTAGGGTTTCCAAGCAAGATGAGACTGTTTGGTTGCTCGGCCTCCCTGGTGAGGCTTCCCAGCCTCAGGAAGGGCCCCCAGGAGCCGCCACAGCTGGCAGGCAGAGAAGGCCCTGCAGGTTGGATGTGCTGCCCCAAGAAAGGAAGACGTCGCCAGCTGGGCCTTCTGAAGTGCTTATCTCTCTCTCCTTGGCCCACAGTACTTCAAGTACGAGTTCCCAGCGGGGGTGGACTCTGCCATCGTTAAGGTGACCTCATCCACAGCTTTCCCTTGCTCGGTTATTTCCGTCCAGGACATTCTGGTCAGTGAGGTGGTGGGCTGCTTACAGGACACGGGAGGCTCCAAGCCTCCTTTCGCCCAAGAGGCTGACTTCTTGCTTTCTCTCTTACTGCCCAGTGTCCAGTCTACGATCTGGATAACAATGTGGCTTTTATTGGCACATACCAGACCATGACCAAGAAGGCAGCCATCACAGTGCAGGTATAACTGATTGGCTGGGACCTTTGCCAGTCGGAGCCCTTTAATCTGACTGCCCGAGTCAGTCTTCCTCTTACGTGGGATACCACGGGCATCAGTTAGCCAGCAGCACTGCTGCTATCGGTTGGCCTGAATGGCCCATCTTGCCTTGGCTTCTGAAGCAGCATCTTGAACCACATACTCAAGTCTCTGGAGGGTTCATCCATGTGTTGTCTGTAACACAACGGTTAGTGAGTAGAAACCAGGACACCTGAAGGGGCGAACAAGGAGCCTGTAGCTGCCCAGTTGGGTCTGAAGATCAGTCTTATTTCTATTTTCAGTCAAACATTTTCTCCATTCCTTGGCTTTTACAGAAGAAGGATTTCCCCAGCCACAGTTTCTACGTGGTCGTGGTAGTGAAGACTGAAGACGAAGCTTGTGGGGGACCTTTGCATTACTACCCTTTTTCCAAAGGTATCCGGGGGAGCCGGTTTGTGGCCTGTTTGTGGGTTCAGCTTTTGTGGAGGAGGCCTTGTCAGCTAACTGGCAGGGGCCAGGGAGGCATCCAGGGAGGGCGGCACCTGGCGCTTGAGGGATCTGGAAGCCAACTCCAGGGCTGGAGATGATCTGTCCTGCGTTCCAGGGCTTCTTCCCCTGGTCCCCTTTTCCCATTTGGCTGCTTCCACCAGTGCATTTGGGGGAGAAAGCAGATGTGCACATCGGAATAAGGGGAATGAGATAGGGAAGCCTTGGGGGCAAGGAGAGACAAGCTGGCAGTCTGTTCTCCTGCAACATCTGGAGAGAGTGGAAAGGTTTTTAAGAGGCCACGGAAGTCCAGAGTCGTTCTGCCTTCTGGCCTCCACTTTTACAACTAGTCCAGTGTCTCATCTTAGAGGCAAGAAGGTGGCTTGCCTGAGCTCGCCTGAGCTCAGGGCTTGAGGGCCTCCAAGGAGCCCTTCGTCATTAGCAAGGAGGTGGCTCGATGAAGGAAGGGCCCTCAGAACCAGGCCTTGATCCAGGCTCTGCCCCATCACCAGCGAAGGGGACTTGCAGCTAGGCTCTTCCACAGGCGAACTGCTCCCGGCCTTTGTGTCTTCCAGATGAACCTGTTGACCAAGGCAACCGCCAGAAAACCTTGGACGTCGTGGTGACCCCTGCTGTCAGTTGTAAGCAAGCACCTCGGCTGCATATTCCCCAATCTGGAGGAGGAAGCAGAGCAGACACACACACACACACACACACACACGCTCCTGATTTGGAGCTGGCTCCCCTATAGGCCTAAGTAGCAGGTAGCACAGGGCCTGGGGGGAGGGGAGGTTGAATCTCCAGGAACCTTTGAGTTGAGGTCAGTGGCTGAGAGAGGCCGAGAGGCTGCAAGGAAGCAAAGCTGCTAGGGCGGAGGAGAGGGCTTGGCAGCACCTGACCCGCCGGGGCTACCTAGCAAGGCCTGCCAGGTGCATGACGCCATCTTGCTGCCTCTTTTGCAGCAGAGGTTTACGTGAACGGGATCCTCTTCTGCCTGGGCGTTTTCTTGTCCTTCTACATACTGGCAGTGCTGATCGTCTGCTGGGAGAACTGGCGGTGAGTCTCCCCATCAGGGTCCCTCTCCTGGTGGGGATGGCTTTGGTGCAGCCGCTCCTGTCCCCCTTGCTGTTGTGGACCCCATTTTTCCTTGACAGTGGGGGCTTGGTCACGGCAGAGAACGTGGCTTTGCCCTGCTTATGTGGAAGAGCTGAATGGCAGGCAGGACAAGAATGTTCGTGCCATCTAATGCTTGCTTCCTCTGAGGAGGAGGGGGACTCGGTGCCCACGTGGAGGGGGTTCCAGGGAGGGCAGCCGCAGATCCTTTCAGGGGGCTTCCTTGCTCGACAGGCAGAAGAAGCGGAGGCAGCAGCAGCTCCGGCTCCCGAGTGCTGTGGACACACCCTGCTCTGAGGGGGGTGTGCGAGGTAGGTGGGAGTCCGGTGCCATTGGGAAGTGTGGGGTCTGTGGCCAGGAGTGGGCCTCTCCTTTTATTCGGCTTCTGCTTGGGGTGCTCACGGTTCCGACTGCTGCAGGCCTCTTGCTGAGTCACGGTGGGGAGTGGCGAGGGTGCGCACTGAAATCCAGTTGGGGTCTGACTCTTGCAGGAACCAGCTCAGTTGCTGGAGCTCCAGTGCTGAATCAGCTTCAAATGCAGCTCCATAATTCATGGTGGGTTTGCACAACATGCTGGACTGTGCTGAAATGCGATCAGGGTGCTGCAAGGACCTAGTTGCTGGTTTTGCACGTTAAAAGACGTAACAGACTTTGTTAGTCTGGGGCTCGGAGCTGGCACGTAGAGAGGAGCCTTCGCTGAAAACCTTAGAGCCACGTTTTAGAATTACGGCATGCATCTCCCTTGCACCAGGCAGCTACCTTAGTTTACATCCATAAACGTCTTCTTCCTTCTTTCTTCCCTTCCCTTCCCTTCCTTTCCTTCCCTTCCCTTCCCTTTACATCCTTTCCTTTCCTTTCCTTTCCTTTCCTTTCCTTTCCTTTCCTTTCCTTTCCTTTTCCTTCTCTTCCCTTCCCTTCCCTTCCCTTCCCTTTCCTTCCTGGATGCTGCTCCACATCAAGCTTCTCTCCTTGGTAAGCAGTCAGTATCGCCGCCCTCCACGTCCCTTGCTTCCTGTGCTGGGGGAGAACCCGCTTCCATTTGGATAGGCTCTGAGACCAGATACAGAGGAATGGGCTATCATCCTCAGAGCTCCTCTCTGGTTGGGCTGGCTGGTCCAAGGCCAGCCAGGCACACTCGTACCTGATGCAGCTCCCCCTGTTTCCAAGCTGGATTGTGGCTCTTTTGTTGCAGGGAATCCCCAGGACCCCCTGGATTCCTTCCAGGGACACCCTCCTCTTGGCAGTCAGAGTTACGGGTCCTTTGGTGAGTTCCAGCCTCCCAGCCAGACGGGGTGGGGGGTGGGCTGCTGTCTGTTGGGGGTGCTTTCCTTTGCTGCCACCTGCGCCCTGCAGGTGGCTTTTTTCCCTACCTGGCTGGCGACTTACCTGTGGGCCCACTCCCTTCCCCCCAGCAGACACTGGGTCAGTTGCCAGCAGCGAGAATGTCACGGACAGCCTGCTTTCCACGGAGGCCTCCTCCAATTACGCTGGTGAGACGTGTGGCTGGCATGCTGGCACTCAGCATGCTTCCTCTCACCCGGCTGCCGCTTCCATGCATGCAGGGTCTCTCCAGGAGGCCGGGTCTGGGCTGCACTGTCCTCAGCTTCCCAATGGGCCTGGCTGGACAGGATTGTGCCCACTTTGCGTAACTCTTTCCTCTCTCCCCAAGGGCAGGATCTGTGCCAGCAGCGTCAGAGACACTGGGCAGCCTTTGCAATGGGTAGAGAGACTGGTCTCCCTGTCAGTCTGGCATCTCCTTACTGTGCCCCTTGCCTAGCCTGGTGGTTCTCCTTGACCAACAATGGGCCAGGTCTCTATTTGGGGCTCTGCAGAGAAGAAATCATCTTTAAAAGCATTTCTGAGCTTGAAAATATGGGTTGTGATTGGAAAGAATAGGGAGCAATGAGGCATGTGCCTCTGCCTTCCTCAGTGGGGCACGGCGTGTTCTCCGTACGCGCTCTTTCCTCGCTGCTCCTGGGTGGCTCTTCTGCCTTCCGAGGGAACAGTGGCAGAGCAGCTTTGAAGGACCGGGACATCCGTCAGGGGCCTGGCCTGTTCAGACCTGATCCCGTTGCTGATTGGCTGGCAAGGGCACCGTCAGTGGGAGGCCAGAACCCCCCTTTCCATCAATGGACTAAGGCTTCCTGAGGGGCTGCCCCTTGGCCAGGGAGGGAGCACTGTCTTCCTGAGTCTCCCGTGCCCCTCCTTTCTCCCCGGGCTCCCTCTGCACTTGAGGAAATGGCAGCCCTTCAGAAAGCTCAAGGGGGGGCAATTTGCATGATAGTTCCCCTCCCCATGCGGGGGAGGGGGGGTTGCATGGCTTCCAATCAGCAGGGCAAGGGTGCTTGGGAAGTGGGGAGGCTGCTGTTGGGCCCTGTCTCTCCTTGGGCCTCCTGCCCAGTCAACTGCCAGCAGGCTCTTGTCACTTCCATCGGTAATTCGATGGCACAGACTCTCTGGCCCTTTCAAGACACGGGGTGCCCCAAATCTTTGCTGTAATGCTGCTTTTTCGCCCTCTGCAGATCGCTCCCTAGAGAATCTGGTGGGACGCCCCCGGCTCGACTCGCTCAGCTCCGTGGAAGAGGATGATTACGACACACTGGCTGACATCGAGTCGGACAAGAACGTCATTCGCACCAAGGTTGCCCCGTGGGCATGGGCCGGTTCTCGGGCTCTGAGTCACGATGCCCAGAAATTAGGGAGGGGAAGATGACCGAGAGGGGCACTGCTCCGGCTGCCCAAGACCTCCTCCTTGGGGGGGGGCTGCAGCGGCTGCTCCAAAGGCCAGCAAAAAATGTGGCTCCTTTGAGGAGGGGCCCAGGAGGGCTGCGGATCCTCAGCAGCAGGCTGAGAAGGCTCTGGGCGCAGTGAGGCCTCGGGCCTCCAAAGAGCTGTGACATTTGGGCCTGAGGGAAGAGGAGTTTGTGAATTGTGGGAGCTCGGGGGCAACTTGAGTGCCCCCTCCCGTTACCTGCAGGAGCCTCTTCCTGGACACCAGCAGAGGTGACGCCCCATTGGAGACGCTGCCAGGTTGAGGCTGTGCAGGGGGAGGTTTCCAGGGAAGACCTGGAGGGAATTTGGCATCTCCTCACGAGATGTTTGTGTTTGTTGCAGAAATTCCTGTGTGTCGCGGATCTGGCCCGCAAAGATAAGCGAGTATTACGGAAGAAATACCAGATTTACTTTTGGTGAGATAGTTGGGTGGGACTGGGGGCTGGTTATGTGTGTCCCCCCACACACACTGGCTGTGCATTGCTGGGGCAATTGACCAGAGTCTTCTAATGGAAAACGTCCCTCCTGCTCCCTCCCTCCTTCCCTCCCTTCACTGCAGGAATATTGCCACCATCGCTGTCTTCTATGCCCTCCCCGTCATCCAGCTGGTCATCACCTACCAGACGGTAACGCCTTTCCTTCAGAGCATTGAGCACCCTTGGGCCCCACTCTGGCTTTAGCCCTGTCTTGAGCCTGGCCTGGAGCCCCTTGGCTTCCTGGGTGCCTGGCCAGCCCCTCCTTTGCCTCCTGCAGGTGGTGAACGTGACGGGGAACCAGGACATCTGCTACTACAACTTCCTCTGTGCACACCCTCTGAGCAACCTCAGGTAGGAGCCGGGATGGTGGCCTCTGCCTCGCCTCCCTCGCCCAGTGGGGCCTGACGCCACCCTTCCCCCCTCCAGCGCCTTCAACAACATCCTCAGCAATCTGGGCTACGTCCTGCTGGGCCTGCTCTTCCTGCTCATCATCCTGCAGCGCGAGATCCACTACAACCGGGCCTTGTTGCGCAACAACTTCCAGGCTGTGGTGAGGCACCCGCTGCACAGGGGCCCCTTTCTCCCCAGGGCCACACCCGCTGCCCGGAGAGGGGCCTGTGGCTCTTTGCCTCTCTTCCCCTCCGCCCTGCTCGACCAGAAAGGGGAGCTGGGCAGGGGGACCTCCTTTCTCAAGCGGCGTCCATTCCCAGGAGTGTGGCATTCCCAAACACTTCGGCCTCTTCTACGCCATGGGCACCGCCCTCATGATGGAAGGCCTTCTGAGTGCGTGCTACCACGTGTGCCCCAACTACACCAACTTCCAGTTCGGTGAGTGGCCCTCTGCCTCGTCCCTTAGTGGGCGACCTGACCCCGCTCCCAAGGCCTGGGAAGGGCCCCCAGAAGCCCCAGCTCTGCAGTTTGTCTCCGCCATTCAGCGGGGGTGGAGGAGCTACAGAGCCAGGCGGAGAGTGGTGTCTCTGGACTCAGCCATGACTCTTTTATGGCAGACACGTCGTTCATGTACATGATTGCTGGGCTGTGCATGTTGAAGCTGTACCAGAAGAGGCACCCCGATATCAACGCCAGCGCCTACAGTGCCTACGCCTACCTGGCCGTCATCATCTTCTTCTCGGTTGTGGGGGTGGTGAGTGAGCACAGACGGGACCCCCAGCAGCCCCTCCGGACCTCCCGCAAGGCGCTTACCCTTTGGGGGAGAGGGAGGCAGGCTCTGTGAGCCCCGGAGAGAGCAGGGGAGCCCCATCCTGCGAGGAGTGCTGAGCTGAGGAGGAAATTTGCCTCCCCTGAGATTCCCCCCAAAGGAGACGCTGCGTCCCTCCTCTTGCTCGGGAGGCGAGTTTGAGGAGAGAGGCTTCCTTGCCCCCAAAAGGCGGCCGCCTCTGCCTCCCTCTTCAAGCCTCTGTCCCTGCCAGTTCTACCCTTCAAGGCCTCTCTGGCCCCCAGGTCTTCGGCAAAGGAAACACGGCCTTCTGGGTCATCTTCTCAGTCATCCACATCCTGTCCACACTGCTGCTCAGCACCCAGCTGTACTACATGGGTCGCTGGAAACTGGGTGAGTGGGTGCAGCTGGGGGCCGGCTGTTCCCAGCAGAGAGCTTCCAGGCCTACAAGCTCGGGGGGGGGGGGGGGAGCTCAGTGGAACTGCCCACAAGGGGGATGGCCATGATGCTGGCCCACTCCCACCTTCTCTGGGGGTCTTCAGTGTCTCTGTCTCTCTCTCTCCCCCCCAGATTCTGGCACCTGGCGCAGGATCTTCCATGTGCTGTATACAGACTGCATCCGGCAGTGCAGTGGGCCCATGTACATGGTGAGTGGAGGGAGCGGCCCCCTCCCTCGTTTTGAAGGATTCTCTCTTCCTGGAGCCTCACAAACACCCCCCCCCCACACACACTTCTGTCTGCAGGATCGGATGGTGCTGCTGGTGATGGGCAACCTCATCAATTGGTCTCTGTGAGTAAGGGCAGCTGGCCAGACAAGCCCAGCCCAAGAGGCAGCCAACTGGGCCCCCACCCCCCACTGGACAGAAGAATGCCTGCCTGCCTTTGGGGTGCAAAAAGCCACTTTATAAGGGGGGGTGTCTTCCTGCTGCTTTGCAATCCCAAAACCCCCTGGGGATTCTTTCGGGAGGGGAGGGGGAGGAGCAGAGTTAGCTCAGCCAGGAGGGCGGGTGGTCTGGTGCCGCACTGACCCCCCTGCTCTCCCCAGAGCGGCCTATGGCCTGATCATGCGCCCCAACGACTTCGCCTCCTACCTGCTGGCCATCGGGATCTGCAACCTGCTGCTCTACTTTGCCTTCTACATCATCATGAAGGTACCACCACTCTGGCCGGGGGCGCTTCTCTCTCTGGCCGGGTTGGGGCTGTGCCCAGACGGCCCCCCCTGACCACTCCCTCCCCTGCAGCTCCGGAGTGGCGAGCGCCTGCTGCTGGTCTCCCTGCTCTGCATCGTCTGCACCTCCGTGGTGTGGGGCTTCGCCCTCTTCTTCTTCTTCCAGGGCCTGAGCACCTGGCAGGTGAGCTCAGCCAGGCCGGGGGACCCAGTCGCAGCCTCTCTCTGCCGCCACAGGAGGCCGAGTTGCCTCGGGGCTGCTTGGCGTCCAGGCAAGGCAAAGCTGGGTCTCCTCCTTGGGGGGCAGGGTCTGCGCATCCGTTCCCATGCGGGCTGGGCTCTCGCACAGAGCGCTGGGCGCATTGGGTAAGCGGCTGATTCAGAGGTTGGGCTGTGCAGGCAGCAGGCGAGAGAAGCGCCTGCCCTGGGCTTGGCCTGGTCTGCTGGGGCGGGGGCTCATCCAGCCTGCTGCCCACCCCGAGTCCTGCAAAGAGGCTGGTCACTGGTCCCCACAGAAAACTCCCGCCGAATCCCGAGAGCACAACCGGGAGTGCCTCCTGCTGGGCTTCTTTGACGACCACGACGTCTGGCACTTTCTCTCCTCCATCGCCATGTTTGGCTCCTTCCTGGTACGTCTCTTCGACAGGCCCAGAGCTCAAGAGCGCTGCAACCCATGGCAGATCAGCCCCTTCCTAGGAGCTGTGGGACCCAGATCAGGCTCTGGGCTGGGGGCCAGGATATGCCCCCCTCGTTGGAAAAGGGGCTGCAACAGAGATGTGGGGCCGGTTGCTGCTGGCCCCGCGTCTGTGTTGCAGCCCCTTTTTCAACGGGGGGGGGACATGTCCTGCCCCCCAGCCCAGAGCCTGATCTGAGCTGTTTCCTTTCCTTTAAGGCCGCTCAGATGCTTTAGTCAGGATCCTTTGGGAAAGGTTGCAACACAAAGGACACTGCTGTTGTGTGCTCCAGAGTGGACACAACTAGGCTAGAGCCTGGGTGGGGGGGGTGTTGGCCGCTGTTGGAGAAATGCTCCAGGGGGCCTCGCAAAGCCCCCAGAGCGAAATGCGGAGGAATGCTGCGCATCGAACAGACGCACCCCACGCCTTTCCCCACAGTGGCCCCCTGCATCTGATGGTGCCTCCCCTTCCCTTTGTGCAGGTCCTGCTGACTCTGGATGATGACCTGGATTGTGTCCAGCGTGACAAGATTTATGTCTTCTGAAGGATGCCCGAGACTCCTTGGCAGAGAGGCCAGGATCGGACAGGTCTCCTGCTGGCAGGTGCTGGGGCCACAGCTGTGTGCTCCCCCCTCACCGATGCCTCAAGAGAGAGTCTGCAAAAGGGGAGTGAGGTTGCCATCCTGAGCCTGAAAGCTGAGCTGGGGCGATGGGTTCAAATGCTGCCTGGGTTGCCTCTCTGTCCGTTTCCCTTCCTCGGCCAACAACAGAGTCGGGGCCCAGCAGAGGCTGCAGGCGGAAGAGCTGGGCTGTTCAGTGGGGCAGCCCTCGGAAACTGACTGCTCCCTTCCTTGGTGCCTGCATTGGCCTCCGAAGGGGCCTCCCCTGTGATGCAGCTGCCTTCTTTGCTGAGCCAGGGAGTAACGGCCACTCGGGCCCCCTCTGTCCACCGACTGCAGCTGCAGCATTGTCCAGGCTGGGGGGGGGGGGCTCCTCCTCCTCCTCCACCACCACTTTGTAGTTGCTGCCTATGGGGAGGAAGTGGGCCGGCGAGCCTCCTCGGTGCAGGTTGGAGGGGCTGAAGGCCTGCGCAGCTGAGCGGCCCCTGGGGCCCCCTCCCTGGTTTTGATCCCCCCCCAAGCAAGCCAGCTCTGGTTTCTTGGGGGGGGCAGCTTCTGCAGATAGTCACCATGATGCAGGGGCTGCACATGGGGCGGGGGGTTACCGGAGAAGATCCAAAGGGCCAGTTCAGGAGGCGGAGGCCGAGTGCTCCTCTTTCCCCATTCAACAATCGGGCCTTCCCTCCGTATTCGACCATTCCTGGGTTTGGATTGCGGCTGAGACGGTTTTCCTTTGAAATGGTTCTTGGTATAAAACACTGTTGAAGAAAATTGGCGTTTTGATCTCTACAGATGCTGCTGCCCAATGCAAGTGATAAAAGATGGCCTTACCTTGGTTTTTTTTCATTGAATATGAGGCTGGGGGGGCGGGGGAAATCAGCTGCTTGTAGGATGGAGGGGGGGACTGTCCCTAAAGAACAGGCTCCACTGAGATGCGGTGACCTCAGTTCAGCCCCCAGGTTCTCTCCAATTGCCTTGTCTCGGACAGGCTACGGTAAAGCCCCAGTTGCTGCAAGCCCCTTCCTTCCTCTCTGCACCCCGAAACTCTCCCGAGTGACCTCATCCAGGAGGCAGGAGTGAGGTCAGGACTGGCCCATCTGGCTGGGGAAAGCCCTGCCTAAAAAGGAGAGGCTGTGCGGGGCCAGCCCAGGCCGAGCATCCGCTGGGACTCAGGCATGCCGAGAATGTCTTCAGGCAATAACTCTGCTCGACTTTGGAGTCTTTCCCCAAATATGGTGCGCAGCTTCGGCCACCGAGGAGGGGGAGGGCCAGTGATGTCATGGGCTGGAGGGCCAGAGCCTTTTAGCCCCTCCTGGGGCTGCAGAGTCCTGGCAGAGCAGCATCTGGGGAGCCTCGGAGCCGCCACAGCTGTAAGTGCCTTTCTAGCGATTCAGCAGGAGTTGCCTTGAGGGTGTCTGGACCGCTTGCTTTGCTGGGGGGGGGGGGGTCGTCTGGAACAGCTCCTGAGGCGGGCAGAGCCTGGGGGATGCCAGGGCTCTAGCAAATAGCTGGGCTGGGGCAGATGGATCTTTCCCTGGTCCATCCCCGAGGCGCCAATTTGAACATCTGCCCTGGCAGGAGAGAGGGAGGCCTGGAAAGCCAGGAGGAAGCAGAACTGCTGGAAAATGTTGCCTTCACAGGCAGAGGGCCCTGGGTGCGGCCCTTTTCTTTGGCTCTGCCAAAGTGTGCCTGGATCCCTTCGCAGGCAGCCTAGAAAACAGTTCCAGGATGCGCTTAAACTTGCTGAGGTCCTGCTGCCCTGGCTGGGAGACGGGCGTGTGGGATTCCTGCAAGGCTCTGGGGGGAACAGAGGCTATGAGCGGAAGCCAGAAAAGGGGTGGCAGGATTTACCAAGCATCCACCTCCCACCCCCCCACCCCGGCGTTTTCTGAACGTGTCCAGTCCGGGGCGTGGTGGCTGGAAGCAACTGGAGATTTGATCCTGGACAGGAAGGAAGGAAGGAAGGATGGATTGCAAAGCCAGGGTTGACCAGGCCCAAGAGCAGCGGGACTGGGCGCACTGAGGATGGCAGTGATGCGCTCCATCTTCCTGGTGTGAGCATGAGAGCAATTGTGCTGGGCAACACCTGCTTCTCCTCCACCTTGGGACACTGGGCTCCGTGTGGCAGTGGGTCCGTCCCTCTCGCCATCTGTGGCTGCGCAGCCCCCTGGGGCTCGACCTCTGCTGCTTCTGAACTGGAGATGTTGCTTTGGCCTCCTTGCCTGAAGGAAGGGCAAGGGAGGACAGTGGCCACCACTGGACCACTTGAGTGGGGCACAAAGGCAGCTGGAAGTACAGGATGGAAGACGGCAGGATCTTGGGACAGATTTGCTTGTTGCTGCCAAATGGGAAAAGATGCAAATGCTTGTACAGAGGCAGACAGGGGGGGGGGGGGGAGGGGGTCATCCAGTGGCGGCATCTTCAGCTAGCTGGCAAAGAATGGTGAGATGACCAAACACCTTGGCTTGAGCAGCAGAGGAGCCTTTGTGAAATGTGG
Organism: Vipera berus; assembly: GCF_964194415.1. Taxonomy (NCBI): domain Eukaryota; kingdom Metazoa; phylum Chordata; class Lepidosauria; order Squamata; family Viperidae; genus Vipera; species Vipera berus. The sequence continues at coordinate 543,425 of NC_138211.1, read as the reverse complement.
GGGGAGCAAAGTCTCCCAACTCAGCCAAGTGGCGTAAGAGGAAGTGGGCAGGCCAGGCAGGACGTTTTGTTTCTCTGTGCCCCACCCTGCCTAAAAGCCATGGGGAGGCCTGGAGAACCGATGGAAGCCTGTGCCCGAATGAGCCCCCATCGTTTTGCCTGCCGCTTGCCTGCATCTGGGCCTCGAGTGGAACAACCCAGCTGGCTCAGTCTCCTCGCCTGCTGTCTCCCCCAGACCCACCCTGCAGATATGGCAAACAAGGGGCCTTCCTTTGGGCTGAGCAGAGACGTCCAGGCCAAGATCGAGAAGAAATACGACGATGAGCTGGAAGAGCGCCTGGTCGAGTGGGTGGTGGCCCAGTGTGGGAACGCGGTGGGACGCCCTGAGCGAGGGAGGCTGGGCTTCCAGGTCTGGCTGAAGAACGGCATTGTGAGTATTGGGGCTCCTCGGTTGCCTGTGAGGGGAGGACTTGGGGTACCCTTTGGGGACAGGGCCAGTCCCGGCAGGAGTTGCAGGTTTTCTTCTCTACCTGGGCAGGTCCTCGGGAAGCTGATCAACAGCCTTACCCCCAGCGGCTGCAAGCCCGTGAAGATCCCAGACCCGCCTCCCAGCATGGTCTTCAAGCAGATGGAGCAGATCTCCCACTTTCTGAAAGCAGCCGAGGACTACGGGGTGGTGAAGACCGACATGTTCCAGACGGTTGATCTCTTTGAAGGTGGGGGGCTGTGATCTGGGGAGGGGGAGAGCTTGTGCCATTGCTCCAGAGCCAGAATTTGCCATCACCACCTTGTCCCAGAAAGGAAGGCCAAGTTTCACGTTCAGCAAAAATAGACTCCTAGATTGCCCACAGATGGATCCCTTTTTTGACCAGGCCAGTCTGCAGAGGGGGAGGGATCCTTTCAAACGGGCAGCCTCAGCTTCAAATGCCCCACGGAGCACTCGGGGGGGGGGTTGTTTCCTGGGTAGGCCATCCCCTTAGAGAAATGCAGAGGATGTGCTGTGTCCTGAACCCAGCTCTGCTTTTCCTTCCAGCCAAGGACATGGCAGCTGTCCAGCGGACCCTCATGGCCTTGGGCAACCTGGCCGTGACCAAGAATGACGGGAATTACCAGGGGGACCCCTCGTGGTTCATGAAGTAAGTGGCAGAAGATGTGCCCAAGGGTCTATTGCTCTGAGCAGCTAAACTGCTCCTTTTAGGGGAGGCTCTACTGGTACCCTCTGTGCAGTTTTTCGTCTCTCAAGGGGAAGCAGAGCCTCAGCCTGCTCGCCGCAGCACAAGAACGTGCCAGGGAGAGCACCATGCCGAAGGCTCCCTCCTGAACCGCTTTTCCCTCCCCAGGAAGGCCCAGGAGCACAAGCGGGATTTCTCCGAGAGCCAGCTGAAGGAGGGCAAGAATGTGATCGGCTTACAGATGGGCTCTAACAAAGGGGCATCGCAGGCGGGCATGACGGGCTACGGCCGACCTCGGCAGATCATCAGCTAAGCACAGTCTGGCTGCTGTGCTGTTCCCCACCCCCCCAGCCAGCTGGTCTTCCCGCTCTTGCTAACAGCCTGGCAAGCTCTGCCCCTCTGCTGCCGCCAGGGGTATCCGCAGGGAACCTCCCCACCGTGCCCCCCCCAGCAGTTCCCGGAAGGGGCACTGTGCCCAAAGACTTGTGCTGCTGCTGCTGTGTAGCAATGGCCGGCCAGGCAGCCAACCTGCTCCAGAGCTGCCGGCCTCTGCATGCTGCCCGCTTCACCTACCCACCCACCACACCCCCTCCTGACCTGCTTTGGCCCTCGCACTAATCCTGCTGTCGGAAGGCTTCTCCCAACGGCAGAACCGAACTTGGCTGAAGGTGCGTGAGGAAAGGAGCCTCCCTCGACAAACTGTGCTAGGGGCGCAGAACGAAGCTACTTTTGTACTTTTGGGGGGGTTATTCATTAGATTAAAAACTGAATCTTTTAGGTTCCTTGGCTACGATTTGAATTTCTTCTCCTCTGCTGCTGCTGCTAAGATGCCAGGAATATCGTTGGCGAGCAGAACAGCAGGACCCGAAGAGCATGGAAGGCCAGGCTGAAGGGCCCCCCCACCCCTTCTGCTCAGCCCAGGGACATTGCCAGGCCAGTGTCCTCCTTCCGCCCTCTGGGCAAGTCCAGGAGGCGGGGGGGGGGGGGGAGGGAGGGACTGAGCTAGAAATGGCCCAAAGTTCCTGCCGAGTTACACCTTTCTGGCCTCCTCAGGAGGAGGGTGTTGGGAAGGAGGGGAGAGGACCAGCCTTCTCCTAGTGCAGGCAGCATACAGAGGGAGCAGCAGCAACGGATTTTCAAGAGTTTATTTTGGAAAAGTGCAAAAGAATAATTCTGGCTGCTGCACATCCAAAGCCAGAAAAATCAAAATGCGTCCTCCAGCTTCAGGGTGACTTTGGGAGAAGAAGCCGAGTCCCCAGAAAGACACCCAGGGGAGGGTCCCAGGAGCCTCAGTGGAAGAATCAATTTGGAGCCCTCCAAGCAGCTCCCAGCCCCTCAGGCGAGGTGAGGCAAGCGCAGGAGCCAGGCCAGGCCTGCTCCAGCTACGCCCTACAGCCAGTCGGGGCAGAGAGCGAGGTAGGGCAGCAGGTTGGCCGAACCAGGGCTTGCCAGGAAGTGGGGCGAGGAGCGCTGGGTGGGGCATGAGCCGAGTTCATGGCCACCACCCCCTTCTGGCCAGCAGCAGCCCCTCTCCTCCACAGGCTGGAGTTTCTCGTCCTTCGGCTGGACTGGTCTCCTTGTCCCCGCACGGCCCAGCTGGGGCCCAGGAATCCCCCCTGGCCCAAAGAGGGGACAGGCACAGCCAAGGCGGCCAGAGAAAAGCCGAGCTACTTCTCGGGGAGCTGCTGGGGCAGGGGAGGCCTCTCAGCTGATCTCCAAAGCATAGAGCAGAGGGAGGCAGCACTAGCATGCTCAGCAAGCCACGACCGAGGTAGACTGCTCCTACTGCAGGAGGTTTAGTAATCCTCTTCCCAGTGAGGGCCTTGAGATCCCCAGCCGTCCTCCAGGCCTCGCAGGCCCAGGGATGGTTGCTCAGCCTCGGCCTCCTTGCACAGGGGCACCGTGTGTTCCATCACGGCCCCTTCTTCCAGGCTATTGGAGGCCTGGCAGCTGCGAGCTGGGAGATCGAAGGCCACGTTGGTGCATGTCAAGAACGCTTCCAACATGTAGTAGAAGGTCCAAAAGACAGCAAAGCAACCGAGCAGCATCAGGGTCTGGGGAAGGAAGTGGCAGAGGCTTAGGTAAAGCACATGGACCCTCCTCCGAATGGGATCAAGACCCTCCCCAAAGTAGCAACTGCTCAGGGGCTCCCTCCTCCCATGCAAAGCAGGGCTGTGTGGCCGGCTGGCACCTTCTCTCAGTCCCACCAGATCTCCATCCCCCACCCAGCGGGAAGGGTGTCACCTTGAGGGTGTTGGCAGTGATGGTGTAGGGCTGCTGCTCGGGGATCTGAAGGCCCGGCGGGCAAGGCAAGGCAAAATCCCCATTCAGGAACTGGCCACTCATCGCCTTCTCCAGCAGCCTGCAGGGGGAGAGGAGCTCTGCTGATCACCGCAGGGACGACGCCCCCCCCCCCCGCATCCTCTGCTAGTCACCCCAATGACTGTCTTCCTCCCCTCGAAAGTCATGTGTTCAGCAAGTCACACAAAGAAGCCACGTTGCAGGCCAGTTGTGCAACAGGAAGGTGCCAGAGGGCAAAGCAGTGCTGGCACTGCAAAGAACAGCCCTGGAGAGCTGCAAGGCCAGCTACTTTTCCAGATGAGCAGCCTTCATGTTGCACGTTCCCCATGCCCCCCCCCCGATTCCCTAGCTCAGCATGCCCTTGGAAGCTGTGCCTAGAGTGTCTGGTGTGGGCACGGCTGCTGCAAAGACTTTCTGCTGAAGGGCCTGGGCAAGGAGATGCTCTGACCCTGGCTGCTGTCTGTCCCTCTCACCTCTGCCGCTCCCGGATGTGAGAGTGGGTCCACGATGAGCCGTAGAGGGTCAGCTGCCACTGGTCCAGCCTGCCCGCTCTCTGCATCTCATCGCCTGAAGAAGAAGCAGGTCACGAAGCATGGGGGAGAGTGCCTTGCTTCCCTACTGCTCAGGCTGAGGGGTAGGAAACTCACCCACGTCACGGATCGTCAGCCGATAGGTGCCCTGGGCCTCCTCACCCCAGCAGCGCACAGTGGAGAAGGTCCAGTCTACAAAGCCAGTGGGATCTCTGTAAGGGGAGGCAGAGAAGTTGGGCGGAGGCTTCTCTCCTTAGCCCCACCCGACCGAGCCTGGAGACTCTGGGTCTGCAAGACAAACACTGTTGGGCCTTGAATGTCCAGCAAGGCCAGTTGCCAGACCGGATAACGGGTGCCTTGCCTGGGGCCTGAGGGGATGGCCCTGCCCCCATTTTGGTAGCTGGCCCCACAAGGCTCCCTTCCACTCCTGCCCCCAAGCAGCAGTGCACTCACGAGTCCATGCTGCGTGCTGTCCCAACCAGGGAGTCCATGCCGCTGGGGCAGAGGAGGTGGATCTCCAGATTGCCACGGCGTGGGTGGGTGATGCTCACCGTCACGGCCACATGTTCCAGCGTCTTCAACCCCGACAGCTCCAGGTCGGCTTCAGTCACTAAGGAAGTGGGGGGAGAACAGCTGTGTCCCAAATGCAGGGCCTGCCAAGGTCTCCCAACCGAGAGGCCTTCCCAAGGCTCTGGGCACTTGCCGGGGGGTCAAGAGAACCCAGCAACGAGGTCTTTGCATCCTGCCCATGTAGGCAGCATTTATAACACACCTTTCTCTTTCCACAAGTCACAAGACTGCCAGAGACCCCAAAGCCCCCAGGAGAGGCGTTTTTAATAGGGGGCAGGATAAATTCACAGGGATCAAAGTTGACCCCTTGGCAATTGCTGAGGAGCCAGGAATTGTGGCCAGGAGAAACAGCGCTGCCTTCCCGAGTACCTGCGGTTTTCAGAGCAGGTTTGGATTCACGCTGACTGTTGGTAGGAACTCTTCCTCCCATTCCTTTCAGACCTTCCTTGAGGGGGTGTCTCCCCTCCAACCTGACCCTCTCCCAGCTGCTTTGCCTGCCAGGGAGGCCACGGAGTTGCCAGGCTCCTCTGGTGCTAACCAGATGCCAAGCCAGTTGCAGGAGGGATCCGCTTCTGCGGAACTGGCAGGCAGGCAGCCCACCAGGCAAGGGAAGTCTGCCGATTCCCTCCTTGGCTCAGCCTGAGGAACGCCTCTGCCGTGGACGGAGCATGGCCAAACAGAAGCTGCAACATTGCCTAAAATGGAGCGCAAGCTGCAGCCCTGGGCACTCGCCACCTCCACTGTCAGGGCTCCTTGGCGCTCCTTGCGTCCCTGCCCTTGGTCTGCCTGCCCCCAACTCCTGCCCCTCTCCTGCTCCAGAGGCCAGCCCTCCAATGAAACGGGTGGAGCACGGCCAGATTCCCAAGCTGCCCTCTCCCTCTCCCCCAGCCCCGAACTGCACAGACCGTTCCAGGTGGCTTCCAACTGCCCCGGGTCCAGGGGGATGGCTCTGTTCTCCTTCAGAAGGGGGCTGATGTAGGAGGCCAGGTAAGGGACAGACTCCCAGACCTGCCAAACGAGAGAGGATTCTGCTTTTCTGCCCCACCAAGGCAGCCCCCCCCACCCCTACCATGGCAGACCAGCCCCCAGGCCCAGGATAAAGAGGTGATGCCAGCATGGCTGCCCAGGAGAATGGATGCCCATCTTCCAGGGTGGGGCTGCCTTCCCTGCCAGCTGCGATTTAAGGGAGGGAGTCCTGCACCCTTTTCCTGGGGGGGGGGGGTTTCAAGCCAGACAGAAGGAGAGGCCCCTCTCTCCCGATTACCAAATGGGGTTTGCACCACCCCCCTCCACCAACAAAGCCCTGAAGCCCAGTGGAGGCAGGGGCGCACCTTGGCTGCGTTGACCAACCGCCAGGCATTCAGCAGTCCAAACCCATGCTGGTGACTGTGGCTTAGGCCAGCCTGGTTGATGTCCCAGCGGGCACGATGGTCTTCGTACTGTGGAAGAGAGCAGCAGGGAGAGCGGGTCAAGACAAGGCAAGCCCCCGGGGCCCTGATCGGAGGCTGGAGAACACCCGGGATGGAGGGGCCGCCCGTCCTGGCCCGGGCTCCCACTTCACAGAGACTGGGAAGGCATGCCTGGCACAAGCCCATGGTAGCAGGGCAGCAGGGAGAAGCAGCCTGGGCCATGCCAAGGGTCAGCACTGGGTGACTACAGTGGCTTCAGGCAATCTGCAGGAAGAGGACAACTCCTCAGAGGTAGCCCAGAAGAGAAGCAGCGGGGCACCCTCGTCACACCCATTAAAAGGCCCCCAGCACACTGCCCTGCAGGAATGGGAGGGAGGGTCTGACCAATGGAAAGAGAGCCAGTTCAGGTGCCAATGGCTGGCTGGGGTTCCTCTGTGGCCTTGGCTCACCTGAGTGGCAGTGAAGACTATGATATGTTGGACATCCCTCCAGGTGAGGCAGGGGCGCACCTGCAGCATAAGGGCGATCAGTCCGGCAGCCAAGGGGGCTGCAGCAGAAGTGCCCGTGTGCCCTTCTGTGCAGCCCGTCCCCCTCTGCAAATCCCAATCGGTTGTTGCCTGCAGAGAAACGGGAATTCTGAGAGGAGCCAGTCAGGAAGAGGTGCCCAGGGAAGTCTATTCTGAGGGATCACAGACTCCCGGGGGGGGGGGGGAGCTCCAGCCAGGTTCTCAAGGACACACAGCGAGGAGAGCCCTGACGCCTTAAAAGCGGGCAGGGTCCCCGGCCCCTCTCCCTGCGGTTGCCTGGCGCCTGGTCCACTCCTTGCTGGGATGGGATCTGGGCTGCTTCCATGCAGAACTATTAGTTTCAGGCACTGAGGACGACGGAGATGGGGTGGGGAGTGCTTGGTCTGCCTTCCTGGGGGCTTCCATTCTTCCTCCCTTGCCAAGAGGGGTGAGCTAACCGAGGATCTGTCCCTTCAGTCAGCTGCTAACAGCTGCAATTGGGATCCTGCAAATCCATCTTTTTTTTTAATCCCATTTATATCCCGCCCTTCTCCGAAGACTCAGGGCAGCTTACAATCTAAGAAGCACAAACCAATGTGCTTAGCAATAGCCTTCACTCTATGTATATGCCTGCTTATTAGGGCTTTCGCCCCCCCCCAGTGGCATTTTTACAAAGTCAGCTTATTGCCCCCAACAATCTGGGTCCTCATTTTACCTACCTCGGAAGGATGGAAGGCTGAGTCAACCTTGAGCCTGGTGGGATGCGAACCTGCACTAATTGCAGGCAGCTGGTGTCACTTAAGGAGGCATCAGCCCACTGCGCCACCCAGGCTCCTTAAACAGGCACTTGCTCTGCCAGGAAACAGCAGCCAAGAAGCCTGGAGAAATCCTTCCCATTAAGGAAACATCAAGACGCTGAGAGGCCTGGCAGAAAAGTGAGACTTCTCAGGCCAGCCACTGGCCCCGGAAGGACCATGTCTAGGGCCAGAGGGACGGACGGGCAGTGGGAGCCCCTGGCCTCATCCTCCCGCTTGGCTGCACTACAGGAGGACGGACCTGTCCGGCTGGCTCTCTGCCTTTGGCCCAGCATCCCCCACAGAAGCCGACAGAAAAGGGTCCCTGTCGCGGTGTTAGAAGCAAGAGGGAGGACATGGAGCTGCCTATTGGAAAAGCTGCGGTTGCTGCAACAAGAGCCCCAGCCACAGAGGGGGGGGCTCTTTTTCCTCCCTGTCCTCCGGGTGGCCTAAAGGAGAGTCCGAGGCTCCTGGTGCCAAAGGGGGAAGATGTGAGCCAGGAGGGCTCTGGAAGAAAGGAGGTGGAGCCTAAGTCTGCCCCCCCCTCAACGAGCCATCTGGGAAGGGCCAGCAGGACACTTGGGGGAGCCTAAGTCTGCCCCCCCCCCCAACGAGCCATCTGGGAAGGGCCAGGACACTTGGGGGAGCCTAAGTCTGCCCCCCCCAACGAGCCATCTGGGAAGGGCCAGCAGGACACTTGGGGAATCCTCCTTGGCATCGAGACGAAGCCTCAGCAGCACTGAGAAAGGACGGGCAAGCCAGGCGCTCGAGGGGGGTTCTACTCACAATGCTTCTCATCAACTTGTCGCCTCCGCTGAAGGTCACGGCCAGCATGGAGGCGCACTCCTCCGCATAGAACGGCTTGTAGCCCATCTCATCCACGGCGCCTGGGGAATAGACAGCAGAGACCCCCAACGCTGAGACTGCAGGAACCAACTGGATTCCTACTGCCTGGCCTTGCTGGCTTTTTCCCCCCGAGGACCAGCATTGCTAGCCAGGGGGTCTTGCCATGGGGCAGAGCCCCGAGGGTCCATAAGCCTCCCTCGCAGCCAGCAGCCTTTTTTGTGACTGTAGAGTGAAGCACACACTCCTGCAGGAGAACCCAGAGACCCACAGCTGGAAGGAAGGAAGGAAGGAAGGAAGGAAGGAAGGAAGGAAGGAAGGAAGGAGGCTTTGAGGCCCAGGAAGAACATGATAACCCTCCCCTCCCCTCCCGAATGGTGGTTGCCGGGCCTCTTCCTGAGCAACTCCCAGGCAGCTTCTCCATGCCTGCTGAAATCTCCCTATGGGCTGGCAATGCTGCTCCCTTCCATTTGGACGGTGACTCTCCCAGCCTGTGCTGGTTTCAGCCAGGTAATGAGTCCCTCCCGGCCAGATGAAGGTGGCAGATGGGCAACCTCAGGCCAGCCTCTCGGGCAGGGAAATTACCACTGCTCTGTCCAGTAATGCCGGACGTCAGACCAGCCGCTCCAAGCGAGGCACAACTCCCGCCTCGGGTGTTTTGTACACGCATCCTGCAACACACACCATGCAGCCTTCCCTCCCCACCCACAAAGGCCCCTCGCTGTCTGCCCAGGGATGGCGAAGGGCTACCCAGAGACTCTTAGCCATTCCCCTGAATTCTGCCTCAGCCCCAGGCTCAGAGCTGGCACAACGGAAAGAGGAAACACGGCCAAAGCTTCTCTCAGAAGCACGGCAGAGCCCAGATCTTGGGAGAACCTAGAAACCGTTCTGCATCTCGAGTGGCACAGGGTGCAAATGCCATTTCCCTGCTCTCCTGCTGCCCAAACAGCTCCCCAGCCATCAGGGCACCTGGGGCTCCCCCACGGCCAGAGAAGGGCACCCATCTTGGGAGGGAACCTGGCCTGGGGAAGGCGAAAGCACAGACAGCCGCGCACTAGCTGAGCCGTTACCAATGGTGACTGTGTAGATGGAGTTGGCGTAGCCATCATAGTTGCAGTTGTCATTGTGATGTCCCCCATTGCCGCTGGCCACCACAAAGATGCTGCCGAAGCCCCTCCGGCCAGCAATTACGCCATGCTGCAGAGCGGCCTGTGGAGGAGACAACGGGCAACGCTTCAGGAGGGGGACTGCAAGAACACCCCCACCCTCCCCCACTTCTGCCCAGCTGACAACCTGTCAGAAAAAGGGCAAGACTGCGGAGGCTCAGCGGCTGCCTGGCCCTGTGGAGGCTGGGGCACCACCGAGTCCACTCTGGGCTCCAGACCCCTGCAAACATCAGGCACACAGCCCCCCACATCTGCCTTCCTTCATACCTTTCCAAGCTGATGGGGGCCATCCACTGTTTTGCCATCATCATCTGGGCCCCAGCTGCCAAGGAAGAGGCAGAGAAGGGCACTTAAGGCACGAGAAGGAGAGCAAGCGCTGGGTTCAACACGCACGCACGCACCCAAAGAGAAGGGCAAGGGGACTCTGAATGAGCGGGCGTTTGCTGTCCTCTGCAGAACCCAGGAAAGCCTCTCTGGGCAGCCCATCAATGGCCGGGACCTCTCTCAGCCCAGCCCACCGCACAGGGCTGCTGCTGAGGAGAAATTGGGGAGGGAAGAAGTAGGGTCACCATCTGAAGTTAGTTATAAAGTAATAAAGAGGGCAAGACAAAAGTAAATACACAAAATAAATGTCTCTAGGTCTGTTCACAACACAACCACACCAGACCCTGCTGCCAGCCCTGCGTCTTCCTGCAGACCTGCAACTGTAGATGTCGTTGATCTGATAGTGCTTGTTAAAGGCGACGGCCTCCAGGCTGTCTGTGAGGGGCCCATCCAGCACACGGATCCCTGCTGGACAAAAGACTCCAGGTGACGCGGGGGGGGGGGAGGAGGAGGAGTTTGTGTGGCACAAGGCCAAGGAAGTCTGGAAGTACAAATTTCCTTTAGAACCTAAGAGCTTAAAGCTTAAACCTATGCAGCTGGTAGCTAGGCTGCCTCCCCCCTCCCCTCAGAATTTGGAGGGAGCAGCACCTGCAATCCGGCTCCCAAAGGCAACGCCCACAGCGCAGAAGCTGTTGTTGGACACGGCTGCAATTTCCCCGGCACAGCGGGTCCCGTGGTGGTTGCCGTTCTCCTCGTCGGGGTGGGGCATGGGGTCAGGATCGTTGGAGTTCAAGTCGTAGCTGCCTTCTGGGCTCTGGGAGAGAGAGCAGCCTGAGAGCTCCTCTCGTGGGCCCAGGAGGGGGAAGCCAGCATGTTCCTGCCTGTGGCCTTCAAGCCCGAATGGACTCCAGTGTCCAGAACTGCCAGCCAGCCTAGCTCAAACCCAACCAATCAAATCCTCCTCCAAGGGGCTTGAAACAGCCATCCCCCAGCAGCACTACAATGCCCATCTTGGCTGCCAGGCCTTCTGAGAGGAAAGCTAGTGGGGGAAACAGGCCCCGTTCCACTGCTTAATCCACCAAGAGGCTCAACGAGGGAGGGGAGACCTTCTGGAGAAGCTGCAGCATCATCCCTGCTTTCTCAGCTTCCTGGGCTCCCCCCACCCGTTCCTCACCGATGTCGGCTGAGCGAACCACCCAGAAAGGCTCCCCAAACCTTTTAAGTTTTAATTTTAATTCCATTTATATCCCGCCCTTCTCCGAAGACTCAGGGCGGCTTACAAGCTTAGCAGTAGCCTTCATTCTATGTATATGCCTGCTTATTAGGGATTTCACACACACCCCAAGCGGCATTATTACAAAGTCAGCTTAATTGCCCCCAACAATCTGGGTCCTTCCTCTGCCCGCTTCCTTTCCTGGCTGAGAAAGGAAAACGCCACCCCCACGGACATGAACTGCGGGCGGGGGGGGGGGAGGGAAGCCACTCACGTAGTTGGGCTGGATGTCCTTGATGGTGTGTTCAACACCATCGTCCACCACCACCACCGTCACCCCCCGGCCCGTCACATTCCGCTCCCACACGCCGGTCACGTTGATGTCCATCCCGGGGCTCTTGCGATTGTCCTGGTTACGAGAGAGCAAACGCGGTCAGCGAGGGGCCAGCATCCAGCCCCTGGCCCGTCTCACAGCCATACTGGCGGCGGCCCTCCAATAGGCTGGCACTTTGTTCCCTGGCACGCAGTGGCGGATGGGGGCTGGAGGAAGGCGACTGTTGGCCCAGAGCCCCTCCTCCCCCTCCCCAGCCAGAGCAGAGAGGCCCATCCCTCCTTCCTCCGCCTTGCCCGGTGGCTGGAACAAGGGGGCACAGCGCAGGGATGCCCAGCCGGGCCCGGCGGGGGGCTTCGAGCGCCAGGGGAGGGCGGCAGCGACTAAAGCCCGCCGTGAGACCCGGCTTACCAGGTGCCACTGCTGGGGGAACTTGGGGTCGTTGAAGTGCAGGGCGCGCTTAGAGCGCTTGAGGAGCCGCTGGGCCGCGTGCCACCCCACGCCTGCGTGCCGCGCGAAGAGGGCCTCGGCAGCCCTCCGGACCGCTCCGGGAGGCGGGGTGGAGGCGCTCGCGGGCCGGTAGGCCAAGAGGTAGTGGCCCTTCAGCTCGCCGATTCGGCCCACGTTGACCAGACGGGCCTCGCGGGCCACGTCATCGGCCAGCCGGTCCAGATCCTCCTCGGGACCGGTCAGGCGCACGGCCCACGTCAGGCTCTCCGGGCAGCCGGCGGCCGAGCAGGGCCGGGTCCCCGGCGCCCCGAAGGCGCCCCGGAGCCCGCGGTGGAGCAGCAGCAGCAGCAGCGGCAGCAGCGGCGGCGGCGGCGGCGCCCGTCCAGGGCAGCGGCGAGCGAGCCCGGCGGCCTCCATCACAGCCCTCCATGGCGGGGCCCGGCGCCCCGGGGCAGCATCGGACCGGCGGGCTGGCGGGAGAGAGGGGGGCGTGAGCGGAGACCCCCGGCCGGACGGGCAGCCGGGGCCAGCTGGAAGGCGGCAGCTGCGCGCTCGCCCGGCCGAAGGGAAGCGGGGAGCGGAGCCGCCAGGGCTGCCCTCGCCTCCCCCCCCTCGCGCCGCCCGCCGCCCCCCGCCCGCCCGAGGGGCACCCACCGCGCGAGGCGGGGCGAGTTCCGGCGGTGGGAGAGGGACGCACGTCACGTCCGCTGCCCGCTGAGCCCCTCCCTCCCGGCGGGGGGGGGGAAGTGCAGGGGCCCGGCAGCGTGACCGTCCTCCTCGCTCGAGCGAGGGGCGGAGCCTCCGCGGCTGGCTCTGCGCACGCTCGGCCGCCACCCCCTCCCGGCTGACAGGGGGCGCTGCGCGCCCGCCCGTCTTTCCCTGCCGCCGCTCTGGCCGCTCGGCCTCGCGGCGTCGCCCGCCGGCAGGAAGAGCAGGCCGCGCCGAGGCGGCCGCAGGTCGGGCGGGGCGCGGCGTGGCGGGCGAGGGTCCCGCGGCCGGAGGGGCGGGGTGAGCGCCGGGCCCGGCTCCCCGCGGCCGCGTCGGGTTGCCCCTCGGCCCGGGCGATGGCGTCGGAAGAGGCGGCCATGGCCGATGCGGAGCCCCCCCGCGCAGGCCCCGGCGCCGCCGCCGCCAGGTAGGCCGGGCGAGGCCGGGGAGCGGCGTGCCGCGTCGCCCTGGAGAGGGCCCTGCGGGGGACGGGCGGCCCGTAGTCGGAGGCCCGGCGGGGGCTGGGGGTGGCTGCGCCCGGAGGGCCGCCCTTGGGAGCCCGGTCCCTGCTCTCCGAGGGGCAGAGCGGCAGCAGCAGCAGCTTCTCGGGCCGCCCGCTCCGCTCGCTTCTCGTCCGGGGAAGGCCAAGCGGAGCTCCCGGCGGCCTTCGGGGGAAGCGGGGGGGCCGGGCGGGAAGGCGGTTGCCGTGACTGCGGGAGGCCGCCGGCTGCTCCGTCTCTGCGGCAGCACGGTCGCCGCCTTTCCCGGACCCGATCCGGGCAGGGCTGGAGGCCCGGGGGTGGCTCCGCCCGGCCCCCACCGCGGGCGGGCGGTTTGCCCAGGACGGAGCTGCGTGCGGTGCCCCGAGCCGAGCCGCTTTTGCGAGGCGTCTGCAGAAAAGGTAGGCAGCGCGTTGACCCGTTCTCTCTCCCTCCACCCCCCGCGCTGCCTTGCTGGGCCCCGGCGACCTTCCTGCGCACAGAAGCAGCTGCCTCCCGCCGGATCCTGCCAAGCCCAGCCGGCTGCGGGAGCAGGAGCCCCCCGAAGAGGAAACTGGAAGGGACCCCAAGGACCCGGACGCTCCGTCCTCCTCCTCCTGCTCGCCTGTTCCAACAGCCCCGCAAGAGGAAGAGGAGTCTGCGTTGCCTGAGGCTGCTGACTTGCCTCCTCCCGCCAGCCCCTCAATTGAGGCGCCCTCCTTGCCTGATCTGGACAAGGCTGTGGGAGAAAAGGGAGCCTCCCTGCGTGCGGAAAATCCACCCACGGCCCCGCTGCTTCCACAGACAGCCCACTCCGTGGACATGGACTGCTCCAAGGCTGAGCTGGGGTCTTGGATCTTGCAGCACGGAAGGCGGCAAAATGGCTGCCCTGATTTGGAAGATGTGCGCCTGGCAGCCTCTCTGGGCATGAAGAGCCAGGGACAGGAAGATGATGGGGCTGCAAAACCGTCCCAAAACATTGCAGTTCAGGTCAGGGAGTGGATGCTTTGCTGAACCTTCCCAGTAGGAAGTGGGACTGGGAGGGGAGGCTTGGGGCCCTCATAAGGGGCCTGGTCCTGCGTGAAATGCAACAAAGAGAAGCAGGCAAAACATGGGTGGTTTCCTTGCCTCTGGAAGAGAAAGACAATGTGAGCAGGTGTCTGAACTGAGGCCTTTTTTCTGCTTCAGTTAGCGTTGGGATAGGGGACAAGGCTGCGGCTGGACCACCAGCCAGGGCCCAAACCTTTGTGTTGCCACTTGACCACAGGTGCTCGGCAGAAATGGTGGGAGTCAGAGAAAGTCGTGTTTCCTCCTCTGGTTGCTGACAGAAAAAATCCTCTTCTCCCTTTGCAGACTGACTTCAGGACGGCTGACTTGGCAGCCAACACCGATCTGGACATCGAGAAGAACCTGGTAAGTATGGGACTCTCCTCTTCCGGTAGTGGTGGGGCTGTGACTGAAATGCACAGTGTTCATCATGTGGAGAAGGGGGCGCTTTATGCTCTCCACTTGTCGAGCTGTTCTGCTTGGCATCCTACTTAATCAGGGTCTTCTTCCAGCCAGGGTGCGTTGGCTGTGCTGGCTTAAGGCTTTGTCTTTTGAAGGTGGCCCAGAGAATTCAAACCTCTCTCTTGCTGCCCAATAGGACAAGATGATGTCTGAGAGAGCTTCGTTGAAGGAGCGATACCAAGAAGTCCTCGACAAGCAGAGGCAGGTGGAGAACCAGCTGCAGGTGCAGCTCCAACATCTGCAACAGCGCAGGGAAGAAGAAATGAAGAATCACCAGGTGAGCTCAAGGCTGCCTCCACCCGGTCTGCAGTGGCAAATCAGGGAGTGCCAGGCTGAAACCAGGGGGGCACCAGGGAAGGAGGAAGTGATGCTGCTTGGCGGAAAATTGTGTGGGACTTCTGGAATTCCGTCTGACACCAGCTGAGAACAGCTGAGTGGATTATCAGTTGAAGATTGCTGAGCCCAGGCAAAGCGTCTTGAACTTTCACAGCACGTTGAGAATTCTGAGAACATGCTACTGGTTGTTTTCTGTGTTAGGAGATCTTGAAGGCCATTCAGGATGTGACCGTTAAGCGGAAAGAAACCAGGAAGAAGATGGAGAAGGAAAAGAAGGAGTTTTTGCAAAAGGAGCAGGACCTGAAGGCAGAAATTGAGAAGCTCTGTGAGAAAGGCCGGAGGTATTTCAAGGTGCCAGCTGCTGGCCTGTTCAGAAAGCTGATTACGAAGGGGGCAGCAGGTCACGGATACAGGCGAGCAGAGCAAGGTGGGGATGGAGCTGCATCAAGGCCTACAGTTCTCCCGCAGGCCTTTGGAGTCAGCAATTCAGGAGGTCCACAGTATCTTGTGGAAGCAGCCCAGATTCAACCTGCTGGGCCTCCAAGCCATTTGTGCATGTTTGCAAATCTGCAGCATTGATGCTTTTAGTCCAGACCCCTTTGGCTTCCGGTTGTATAGTACAGCTGCTCTCCTGGGAGTCTTGAGCCCAAAGCATTCACTGGGCTGCCCTCCTCTCCCTCCCTGCCTCCCCCCAGGCTTTTGAAGGAGCAAGAAGAGAAGGAGAACAAGATTGTTTCGTTGATTGCTGAACAGGCAGAGGAGAAGTAAGCTGGGGGGGGAGCTTATGCATCGCCCTGAGCATCACCTCAAATGGAAAGGAGGGGAAGGGGCTCGTCCACACTGTCCCTGAGGCCTCTTCCTACTTTTGCCAGCTGGAAAAGCTGGGTGGCTTGAGGGTAGCTCCTCCAGGGCTTCTGGCAGGCCCCTTCGTTCAGCGAGCATCTCTGCTTGCTCTGCAGGGAAGCATGGGAACTGGAGCTGGGCAAGCTGAAGAACCAGCAGAGTGACATCAACCGGTCAATCTTGGAGGAGACGGAGCGGGCCTGGAAAGCAGAGGTGGGGGGGGGGGTAAGCCTCCTCTGGTGGCTCTTTGCATCGGTGGGCAGGACACGGCCCCTCTCCAGGTGTTACTTCGGCAGCACCCATGAGACTGGTGTGGCGCTAGATGCCCAGTGGCTGGGGGGAAGGTACTGTGACCTGCGCTTTCACTGCCCACTCGGACACGCCAGACGGCATAAACAGGTTGCCCCCACCCCCTCCCTTTCTCAGATCCTATCTCTGGAGAGCCGAAAGGAGCTCCTGGTGCTGAAGCTAGAAGAAGCCGAGAAAGAAGCAGAGCTGCACCTCACCTACCTCAAGTGAGCATGGCCGCAGGCAGGCTCAGTGGGCAGAGAAGGCACCAATCGGTGGGGCGGAGGGGGCATCCTGACCTTGGAGACCAGCGGGCGGCTTGCATCAGCCACCTTTGGGGAGAAAGGGACGATGCTGTCTTCAAGAGGAGGCCCGTAGTACAAGCTTGAGGTTTTTTGGGGGGGGCCTCGCTCCTGTCACGCTCTTGGCGACGCTCCCGCTGGGAAGCTCAGCCCTGCCTGTGACTGGTCTCCAACTCTCCTGTTTCTGGCAGGCCTTGTTGCCGGCCCCGTGACGTCACACTTGTCCTTCTGTGGCTGAGGGTGCCACTCGAAACTTTGGGCTTAAAAGACTCAGGGAAGGGGATGAAGAGGAAGGAGGCTTCTCCCCTTCAGCTGGGGGAGTCTTGGTGCTTTTTGAGCTCAGGGCAGAACTCTTCACCCCTTGGCATCTCTTGCACATAGGTCAGCACCCCCTACGCTGGAGACAATCCGGCCAAAGCAGGAGTGGGAGACCAGGCTGAACAAAATACGGATGACCAAGGAGAGCGTCCGTGTAAGTGCAGAAGTCCCCCCCC
Organism: Vipera berus; assembly: GCF_964194415.1. Lineage (NCBI taxonomy): Eukaryota > Metazoa > Chordata > Lepidosauria > Squamata > Viperidae > Vipera > Vipera berus. The sequence continues at coordinate 526,858 of NC_138211.1, read as the reverse complement.
CTTTCCCTCAGTGGAGCAGTGCTTGTGCCCCTCAGGGTGACGGGAGGCATCCCAGGGCTGCTGCCATTGAGGCTTTGTGGGCCCGGAGATTGCCAGAGGTACTTTCTCAGGATGAAGCTGGAAGGCCTCAGGAGAAAAAGATTTGTGGGGTGGCCCCTTTTTGAGGTGCTGCTGGAGCTTTTCTCCAGGAGTGTTGTGCCTCCCACCCTGCTTGCGCCCACCTTGCTCAATGCACATCTGTCTTCTAGGACAAGTTCAACGACCACATCCAGCTGGTACGGAATGGGGCCAAGTTGAGCAGTCTCCCACAGATCCCCACACCCCCTCTGCCCCCGCCCCCATTGGAGGTGAGCCAGGGAATGCAGAAGGCTGGTATCAGGACCCTGTCCACTATGAGGCGCCGGACTAACGGCCTTCTTCCTCCTTTCCTCAGACAGACTTTCTGCTGCCTCCTTTCCAGGCCAAGTCTTCTCTCGCCCCCCAGCTGCCCTTTCCCATCGGGACAGTTTCCATGGCCCCGATGGTCATGCCCAGCGCTGACCCCCGGGTGCTCTCCTTCCCCCTGCTGAACCCCAGCCTCATCGCCAGGCCCAGTCAGCCTTCGCCGACTTTGCCTGCAGCCCAGGAGCGGAGCAGTCCCTGCCTCTCTTCCCTGGTTGGTTCCCATGGGGCGCCTGGGCCCTCGCTGCCTCCCCCCCCAGGCCTGGGTGGAGTCAAGACCCCATCTGACTTCCATAGACCCCCTCCTGTGGACAAGCTGGAGAAGATCCTGGAGAAGTTGATGACGCGCTTTCCTCAGTGTAATAAGTGAGTAGCAGCCCCCAGGGCGAGGGCCCCCTGTCTGCCCTAGCAGGCTGCCCTGGGAAGCATCCAGGCTCAGACTGATGGAACAACCTGGCGTCACGCAGAGGCTCTCTGGCAGAGCGGACCTTCCAGCCTTCACCCACTGGCTGGTGGGCTGGTGCAAGGTCTGTTTGCGGCCAGTGGCCCATGGGAGAAGAAAGGCGGGGGGGGGGACTCTGCTGGGCTGGCTTGTGCCCCTGCTGAGCCCTCCCCTCGCCTCTTTTCTTTGCAGGGCCCAGCTGACCAATGTCCTCCAGCAGATCAAAGCAGCTCGAAGGACCTTGGCGGGACTCACCATGGAAGAGTTGAGCCAGCTTGTGGCAGCCAAAGTGGCAGAGCAGCAGGAACGAGTGGCAGCTGTTGGCACCCAGGTGAGCTGGCCGGCAAGCCTTGGGCGTTCTAAGCATTAGGAGGCTGAAGGCAAGCGGTGGGGTTGAGTTTGGCTCAGACTCAGTCTAATGGGTCTGCTTTCCTCTGCCGCAGCCCCATAGCCGGATGTGCTCCCCCTTGTTCCCTGGTCCATTGCCTCAGATCAGCAACCCTATGTTCTTGCCGCCTGCACAGGTCTCCTACTCTGGGACGCCACCACAGGTGAGTCCAGTGGGGTCTTCTGAGTTTGCTCAACCCATATGTTGGGGGAGACCCGTCCCATCCCTTGTCTGGGCTTCATGCCTCTCTGCTTTGTTTCTCTCCCAGGCACCTGTAACCTGCAAATTGTGTCTGATGTGCCAGAAGCTGGTCCCACCCAGTGACCTGCACCCCATGGCCTGTTCACATGTGCTACACAAGGAGGTGAGGGGCTGATGGGACCTCCGAGCGGGGTGGTGGTGTAGAGAGCATCACAGGTACTCCTTGGGCTTCTGGGTAGAGATGAAGTCAGGAGGAGGACTGTTCGAAGGGCAGTGGTTTACAGTGCTCCCTTCCCCTGGAGCTGAAGGGCAACACTTGTTTCCTTGCAGTGCATTAAGTTCTGGGCTCAGACGAACACAAATGACGCCTGTCCCTTCTGCCCCACCCTGAAATGACCCCGGCTGAAGCGGAGAGGCGGAGGTGGCTTCCGAGGGGCCTTGCGCCCTGTGTTTCTATTGCTCTGTATTTATATGGCAGTGTATACACCTGTACATTTTTATTCTATAGGGAATGTGTGTATAGAAAGTTCACATCCATACCAGTTCATAATAAAATGTGTATATGATGCAGTAGTTGGGCAGGACCCTCCTTTCCCTACTTCAGAAGGACCACGGCTCTGCTGCGGAAGGTGGTGTGAGAACTGGAGTATTTTTCCTCTGCTGTGGGGATGCAGCCTGAGGAAGTCCATGGCTCTGCAGAGTGAGAGTGGCATGGCCTTCTCTGCTGCCAATGCTCTCGTGGACGCTTGGATCGGGACAGGGCCTGTGGGATTCTTCCCTGCCCTCAGAATTAAGATGGCCAAGGGCCCATGGTGCTGGCTGTGAGGGCCCCTGGGACTGCATTCTGGCTTGGATTGCATGGCACCCATCCCATGAATTAATGGTGGCCGGTGTGCCTGCATGAGCATCTGACGGGGGGGGGGGGGTTTATGGCTTAAGTTTCTTTAGCAATGGAGGGGGAAACTCCCTCATTGTGAAGGCATCCTCTGATGTGAGGCATACTGAAAATGCATAGCTATGGTGGGCAAATTCCAGCGAGTAGGGTCCTGGTCAGTACTGAGTGGGACTTGTCCCCTGGGAGACACTAATTTTACCACAATTTGGGTCCACACAAACGGCCCTCACAGGAGGGAAACACATCTCCTATCCTGTCCTACCTGTCCCTATGGGCAGCATAAAACCCATAAAACCAGACCAAACAAACTTGCATTTACCAAAACACAGTTAAAAGTTTTTCTAGCTTGTTCCTTCTTTTGCATTTGAGAAAGATTGGGGAGCCAATATTACAAATATTTACATTGTACATCAAATGTACAACATTTAAAATATTGTACAAGCACATTGACTGCAACTATCCCCGTCTCCCATGGCCAGCGTCGGTGCTGGGGGTCTCCTAAGGAGCCTTCCATTCACAGCAGCTGAGACCCAGTGAAATCTCTGTGCCCTGTTGGCCTCCCAAGGCTTTCCATGCCAAATCCCTGCCCAGAGGACAGAGGTCCCCAGTCCTACAGCTGTCTGCTCCTCTCAGGCAGACCACAGCCAGGGGCCTGGGAAAGGAGGGGGGTTCTCACAACACAGGGAACTGTAACTCCTCATCCACTTCTGTCCGTTGCAAAGGAAACGCCACACTGCAGAATAACAGAAGTTGGAAGGGACCTTGGAGGTCAACTAGCCCAACCCCCTCCTCAAGCGGCAAGCCTAGACCACTGCAGGAGAGCTGCCTCTGCTACTGAGGAGTCTGGGCCCTGCCCTGCTCCAGTACTACCTGACCCTCCACGTGTTGCTCAGCAGAGGCCCCAGAGCAGGGATCAGAGTCCAGCTGCCCAGGGGCTCCTGTTTGGCGGAGGGGCAGCTATTTGGGCGCCCACAGCTAAGTTGCCGCCACAGAGCCTGGGGAAGGGCCAGCGGCTCCTTGGCAGGTCAGCTGCAGGCTACTGAGGAAAGACGTCTCTATCCATTCCCCGGTAGCCTCTGATGCCCCCAACTCCGCAAGGCCACCGAGTGCCCAAACTGGCAACAGAGCTGCTTCGGCCTCAAACCCTCTGAATCTTCCCATCCTCCTGGGCAGAGGACGGGAGGAAAAAAGCTGGGCCAGACCCGCAGAAGGGTGAGGAAGAAGTGCCAGAACCAGGCCACACATTCAGCTTGCTTGGCATCCAAGGGAGCCGGGCAGGAGGCTGGCATCAGGGGTCTGGTGGATGGGAGGACAGACTCGCAGGGGCTTTGCCAATGGGAGAGTTCCATCTCTCTCTCTCTCTCTCTCTCTCTCTCACACACACACACACACACACACACACACACACACACACAGAAATCCGGGGCCTGGCGCTTTGACCTAATGGCCAGCTCATGGGGCCTCCCTAGCAGAACTTGTCTGGAGGAGGGGAGCCCACTGGATCCTTCCCAGGGAGGAAGGGCAGCACAATAAGCAGAACAGCAGGAGGGTCTCCCCCCTTTCCCCACCCCCAGGCAGCTGTTCCCGTTACAGCCATAAATCCTTCTGGAATCCTGGAATTCAGGTTTCTACAGCCATCTAGCCTCATTCCACACCAGAAAACCTCCAGTAACCCCTTCGCCAATTCAGTGGGTCCCTCATCTTGAGCTGATCCCTGTCCCAGCAGGCATGGGGGGAGGGGAAGAGGTGACCTTGAAATGGTGTCACCAGACATAAGTTCCAAGCAGGCGCCTGAAGACTCCGAAAGTGGGGCATGGCAACCCCCCTTCAGTTTCATTACTATTGAAATTGAGAGAAACAAGCACAGGCACATCCTTAATAAATTACAAAGAAGCACTGCTCAGAAGCCCCACCCCTTTCCTCTAGCGCTTCCATGATGCACAAACTGCAGCAGTCACTGTCACTGGCAAACTCAACACAATGGGAGAAAAGGTGTTTTCCGGAGAGATGGCAGGACCCAGCCAGTCCGTCTGCCCGCTGCTTGTGCTGGTTGTGGAACTCCTGGGACACCAGTGGAATCAACGGCTCTTCTGCCACAATTGGCCCTGCCAGCCTCTCTGCCCACCGTGGGCTGGAGGCTGGTAGTTGTGGTGGGCCCTGGGCGGCAGCTGAGCGATCCCAGCAACAGCAGCTGTCCGCATGGAGAAGGCAAAGGCCACAGCAGCGTTAGGGGAGGGGACGATGGTCCAGGTGTCCATGCCCAGCCATGTTGCCAGCATGGGCTATGGGCAGGGGGGGAGGGCAGCGCTCACTTGAGCAGGGAAATGTCATCAGCGAAGTCATCGTGACCACGGCGGAGACAGCGCAGGCAGCGCCACTGCGAGACCATCAGGCAGAGAGGAAGCATGAAGAGAGCGCAAATGGCTGCCATGATGTATGCGATGGTCATCAGAGTCGACTCGTCCGTCTGGGGGATGTTGTAGCCACAGTCCTCCATGTTGGGGTGCAGGAAAGGCCCGTCCACCGAGGCCGTCCGGAATGCATCCTGCACTGAACACGGGAACAGAAGGGGAAGAGGCGAGGCCTGACTACAGGGGCCTGACTGAGGGCCCATCTCAACCTGGGCCAAGCACCAGGCCAGGGATGGCAGAGGAATGAGACAAACGTGACCAGCTGATGTGTGGGGAAGGCCAGGCAGAAGCCAGCTGAGTCTCGAAAGGTGGGGGTCTGGTAACACAGAGGCCCGGGGAGAAGGGCTGCTCCAGACATGTTGGAGGGCCGATGAACCACTTCACAACCGGCCAATGAGAAACCTGAAGGGGCTGAATCCAAGCTCCGTTTTCATGGCCCTGGAGGTCACCTGCGGGGGCTGGGGGGCTGTTCAGGTCTGGGAAGCAGCAGATGAGACTGCTGGCAGCACTTGCCCCCCTCCCTGCTCTGAGACCTACCATGGCAAGTGCTGACAGCAAAGCCAATGCGCTTCTGAGCCCGGTCAAAGACCACGTAGAAGCCCTCCATGATCACAGCCCCCATGACGGTGCCGGTGGAGGACTGGGAGACGGCAAACTTGTAGCATTCGTCCTGGGAGGTTGCCACGTCCTCGACAGGCCGTAGGTATTGCTGAGAGAAGAGGCAACAAAGACATGAGGCCACGCTGAGTCCTGAGAAATGCTGTCCTGCCTCTCCAGGTCAAAGGGGCAGCAGAGTTTAGCATTCCCAGGAGGAAAGCCAAGCGCACTCTGCCTTTGAGGTGTTCATCATTTCACATGTTCCTGCATTAAGCTGGATGAAATGAAGTCCAACCATTTCTTCAACAGAACTGGAAGGACCTTGGGAGCTCATGTAGTCCAACGCCCTACCAGATGCAGAATTCCACTCTTCTGGCATCCTGAGAGGTGGGCATCAGGCCCATGGAAATCAATCTCTTCCCAAAGATGTCTGTTGCATTTTTTTCTGACAGCCAACTCAAAACTTTTCTCTGTGTTCATTTTCCTGTCTTCTACACAACAGACCCCAAGATATTTGGAGACACACAAATTTCTCTTCCAGTCTAAGCACATCCCATGTCTTGAACTTCTCCTGTGTTTCCTGTCTGAGGCCCTTGTCCTCTTGGTTGCTAACCTCTGATTTGCTTCAGGGTTTTTCAATTCCTTCCTAAAATAGGGTGGCCCAAACTGGGCTACATATTCCAAGTGCAGTCTGGCCCATGAACCATAATGAGGATGACAACTCTTCTTGTTTTTGATCCCTGCTGCATTTTTCTTTCCGGCTTGCCAGGAAAAGTTAAGCAGCATCCAAAGTCAAGCTCAGAAATTAACCTATGAATCAAATTTACTGCCTGAAAAGATCTGATGCATTTTTTTAAACAAAGTGCCATTGTAGGACTGGTATAGCTAGTTTTAGCCAGAGGAGCTCCATTTTGTGTGGAAAAGGCCTTTGGCCTTTCGCTCACTGCTGTTCTTAGCTGTTTTCCCTTTGGGCTTCTCGTCCTCCAGCCTCTCATCTTGCAAGGCCACGTAGTAGCCTTATCAAACAACAAGGACTGTCCCAAACCAGGACAGCAGGGGAAACAAGGCTGACGTGTTGAAAACAGATTACTTAGAGTGTAGGAGCTCCCCTTTTCTTGCTGCAGATAAATCAGCTAGAAAGTTTTACATGCTTAATTAGTAGCCTTATCAGGGAGGGACAGAAGGGTTACTCTGCCCCAAGGAAAAGCAAATCCAGCATTTGGGTGGGCCAATCAACGGTTTGGCCAATACTGTCTTCCCAATGTGTTAAAAGTCCCTATTTTGAACTTTTCTTATGTCAGTATTATAGTATTGCTATTGTGCAAAATGAAATGCAGTAGTCCTTGACTTATGACCATTCTTTCAGTGACCATTCAAAGTTACAATGAATGAATGGTAGTTATGACTGGTCCTTGGGAGTTACAGCCATCCCAGCACCCCAGAGTCACATGATTAAGATCTGGCTGTTTAGCAACTGGCTCACACTTAGGATCTCTTTCAATGCCCTGATTACCAGTTGCAGCTGGCTTCCCCAGAAAGTTAATGGGGAAGCCGCCAAGGAAGGTCAAAGTCGCTAAGTGAAGTCTCCATCCACAAGACCCACCCACCCACCCAGACCCTCCGAGATAGCCTTGTGCCTCTCATATACCCTGCCCAACAAATGCTGTGCTTCCCTGTGCCTCATCCACCCCCTTACTCACTCTCCCACTCAGCAGCAGCCACTTACCTGCTTGCCAGCCTGGAACTTGCAACCTCCTGCTGGTTTCCCCATTGACTTTAGTTGTGGGAAGCCAACAGGAGGTTGGTTCACCTAACTACCGTGGGGTTCAGTGTGGTTTGGTTTCTGAGTACAAGCAGGACTACAGGAATTGCCGTTGCTAAGCAATGATGTCACTTAGCGATGGAAATTCCCATCCCAATTACCACTGTAAGTTGAGGATTACCTGTAATGCTACAGGTGCCCTGGGCTCTCTTGCTCAGCCTCTGATACCGCTTAAAATGTGCTTTTGAAAAGAATGGACAATTCTGTATTTCAGTAGTTGAGAAAAGCTGTACATTCTCAGCACAAAGGCTGACATGCTCCACACCATAACAAATACCTGGCCAAAGTTCAAGTCCTGAAAGATTGGCCCTTTTTCCCAGGCTGCCCAAAGACCTGGTTTCTACCACCAATATTCTCAACTGACCTTCCTTCTGGGTCCCCACCAGTCTCCTCCTCCCCCTCTGCCGATATGGCCCCTCCAAACAGACCCTTCCCCCTACTCTGACTGCTGAGAAGCTGGCACCCACCTGGGGCAGGATGCTGATCCGGAAGGAATGGTTGGTGGCCTCTCCCATCAAGTAAAGAGAGATGACCGGGAAGATGTTCCAAGGGGTCGTTCCCACTTGCCAGCAAACCAGCTGCTCCCCCAGCCAGAAGCCATCCGGGAACTTCTCTGTCTGTAGTGAGGGAGCCACAACAGAAACTGCTCAGCAAAAGGTAGCCTCCAGCAGAGGCCGAAAAGGCAACAGACTTCCTGAAGTTGAAGCTATTTCAGGTTCCACACCAAAAGACTTGTCCCCTCACTTTCCATCGCTTCCCCAGCTGCAGAATCTTACAGGCTGGTTCTAGCAGCGACCAAGGACAGCCCCTCCCCCCCTCCCCTGACAAAGCCCAAATCACTGTTGGGCTACCCTGCCTCTTGGGGGATGCTGGCTTCTCAAGCGGGAGAGGAGATCCCTGCCCACAAATGATCCCGTCCGCTCACAGGCTTCTCTCACCGAGGAAGCTGTCTTGATGGACTTCACTGCCTCCTCAAAGACCTTCTTGGGCAGCCGAAGGTTGGTGGTGCCGCTGTCCACAATGCTCTTGTCGTAATTGTACTGGGGAAGGGGGGGGTCACAATTCAGGTGCTGGTTCCATATTGGTGCAGGGGCCCACCCGGCCTGAGCAGGTCAGGAAAGCTGCTCGGGAGGCAGCAGGGCACTCTCTGAGGGAGGAAAGGCCGTCGCGGTGCCGCTACTCCTTCCACCATCCAGCTGAGCCTGAGCAAGTCAGCCTGGAGTGCCTGTGCCAACTCCCCTCCCCCCAGCAGCCCCTTCACCTCCTTGCAGTCCATCTGGAGATCCTGCCCATTGATCTCCATCTTGACTATGACAACCTCATAGTACCATTCTTTCCGGATAGGGGTGTACCAGATGTTGCCCCTGTAGAGGGCCTGGTCGATGCCCCCAATGATCTGTGAGGAAAGGGAAGAACAGAGGAACTCTTAGGCCACCCAGAATGTGGCTGGAGACTGGCCTATATCAGGAGCAGCTGCCTCTTGCAAGCCCCCTTCTTTGGGTACAGGCACAAGCTGACCCATGTGTGGGAAGAAACAGGGCCTTGGCTGTAGGCATCTCTAAACATAAACATTTTGCACTCTCATTCTAAGTCTCTTAGTTTATTGAGGTCATTTAAAGGTCATGATGCTATCATAGGGAGCCACTCTCTGCAAACAAAAGAGGGGTGAGGCTTCTTGACCGCATGCCCTCACCATGCTGCCCCCCACGGATGCCAGGGTCTCCGAATCATTGGTCGGGAAGCTGGTGCCGCACAGCTGCAGGGAGAAGATGTTGGCCACCTGCGTTTGCTTCACCAGTGAGTCAAAGAAGGGCTCCAGGCTGTTGTCTGGCTGGTGGGAGAAAGAAAGAGAGGCATGCCAACAGTGTGGTTGGGCATCCTCACTCAGCTGAAAAGAAGCATCGTGTCAAGGCCGACTTCTCCAATTGCCCCCCCCAGCAACATATTGGGAGTGTATCTCCCAGAATTCCTAATTGGCCACGAATTAAGGGAAGCATTGCTGTAAAAGATCTGGAGGACGGAGGGGCACAGGAAGGGCTGGCAGGCTTTAACCATCTTCCTGATCTGGACAGCAGTGCTGCAGCCGCTTCAAGCTAGGGCCTTCGCTGAGACGGCTCAGCACACTTAAGTCCAAAGGGCAGGGCTGTGCCCTAGAGATGGCTGGGGACTAGCTTGGAAAGGGTTAAATTTGTTAGATGTTTAGTGCCAGCCATTGGCAGTTCCCCAAAAGGATCATCAGATGGAGGCAAAGAGGCTTCTTTGCTTCCACTGATGAGCCAAGGGTCTCGGACCCACAGCCCCATTGGTGAGAGAGTTTTATGGTCAGGGAGGGACCAAGACCCCCCATAAATACCTCTGCACGAGGGGCTGCTCTTTGTTTTACTTCTAGTTTCTAAGTTCTATTCTCCAGTTCTATCTCTACTCCTAACCTCTATTTTAGTCATGTAATGCTAGCTTGTTTTCTTTTATTTTATTTCTCTCTCACATGCAGGCATGAATGCTTTCATGCCAAGTATTTCTTTCTCTTTGATCTATCATGAATAAAGCTAATATGATTGCATCTCTGCGTGATGCCTTTGCTTGGAAGCTCCTTTAACGATTCACTCGTGAGAACACCTCACAAAATTTGTGTTAGAACAGTCTCTCCTCATTAAGGCCCAAAGCAACCAGCCAGTCTCCTGCTCAAGAAAAGAGGGAATGAGCTGCGCCACTTGCATGAAATGAAGCTTGAGCGATGCACAGAAGGGTAAAAGAAGCTCACCCGGGCAATTTCGGCATATGCCAAGCCCAGAATGCCTTCCCAGTTGGAGCCATTGATAAAGAACTTGTCCGACTTGATGATGGCAGCAATGTTGGCACGGACCGTGACATTTGGGCCATGAGGGATGGCCACCAAGTCAGTGCCCAGCTCTCCCTCCCATTTCCCTTGTGTGTAGGGCACGTAGACTCCCTTCCGCAGGTCCCGATAGGTGCTGGAGCTACAACAAACACGAGTAGAAAGTCAGGGCTCACCCTCCGCGGTGCCACATCCCCCCTGACTCTTGCAATGTCTTGCTGAAAGCAAGCTGGGGAGCTCTCAAGTGAGGCCCCCTCTCCTCTCTGAGCAGCTCACCTCACCGCCCTTGCCTACTCACAGCTGGCACTGGTAGTATCGCTGCAGGAACTGATGAGGGGCTGCACCCACGGCAAAGTTGCTGCTTCCAGTGTCCACCAGGATATTCAGCTGGAAGAGAGAAGAGCCCGAAGGAGGCTGAATCCACTTCACACAAAATATTGGAGAATGTCTCTGTACCCCCACCCCACATTTGACCAGACTGCATTGGTTTCCAGATGCGGTGGCTACATCTATAGTTCTGACTAGCCCAGGAGACGTGCTCTAGAGGAAACAGAGAGGTTCTCTGTGTGCTGATACCAGCCACCCCAATAAGAGATGAATTACGGCTTTTTTCTGTTATCATTTTTTGCAGCAACGGCCCGTGGTGAAGGCCAAGGCCACTGTGGCTCTTCTGGCTTTTCTGCTGTAGACCCCAGCTTGAGAGGAAGGAACATGATGGTCAACAAAATGCACAGTTGCCCTCAGCGACAGCCCTGAGCCAAGCAGCTCAGGTGAGCCTCTCCCCGACCAAGGTCAAATCTAAGCTGTCTTTCAAGCCCCATACTATCGGTGTGCAACTGCTAGATCGCCCACAATTTGCACATCTCCAGTAGGCAGTTCTGGAAAGAAGCCACACCAACACCGCCCCAACCAGGGCACAGAAGGTGGCAGAAACGGTGACCCTCCTACTGCATCTCGCCCAATTCGAGGTCCTCCCGACCTGCAAAGGCCTGCTGGCATCGGATCTCCGGGGCCATAGGGCCTGGAGGATCGGAGGCCCCAAAGGGCGGAGCCCTCCCGGATGCTGCGCAGAAGAGAGCTTCTCTTGCAACTTGGGAGCCGGGATAGGTCTTTCCGGAGCAACCTGGACTCGCCCCACCGCTTTCTACGGGCCAGGATGATGCTCCTAGGGATCCGGAATCGGGGGCAGCCACCGCGGGCGGCAGGGCCCCTCGGAGCCGGTAGCCACCGCAGGCCGCGCAAGAGAAGCGGACAGGCGAGGAGAGGCGCCCGGCGCCCTCCGCTCCCCCAGCAGCACAGCGGAGCCCGGGAAGCCGCCACCGAGCCGCCTCGCCCGCGCCCGGAGCCGCTCACCTTCTGCGGGGGGCTGCCCACCGTCATCTCCACGTAGTAGCCCTGCCCAGACTTGCCGCGCAGGTTGTCCACCATGGCCACGAAGCTGCCGCCGCTGCTGCTGCTGCTGCTGCTGCTGGCGGCGGCGGCGGCGCGGCTCCGGGGTTGCTCCCGCTCGCCGGCCGAGCGCCGCGCCCGCCCTTCCGCCGCCGGCGTCCCGGGCAGCGCGCTGTGCAGCGGCAACCGGAGCCCGGCCGGCCCCGCCGGGGCGCCTCCGAGGCCGCGCGCCCCGGCCGAGCCCAGCCACAGCCAGAGCGCCAGCAGCGCCGGAGACATCGGGGCGCCTCTGCGGACCGGCGGCGGCTTTACAGCGGCATCTCCGGCGGCTGCCAACGGCGCGGCGGGGCGGAGGAGTTGGCGGGCCCGCGGGCGGAAAGGCGGCGGCGGCGGCGCCCGAGCTTTCCTCTGCCGGAGCTCGCCGGGAGCTGTAGTCCGGGCCCGGAGGAGGCGCCTCTGCGCAGGCGGCGGGAGGAGGAGCGGGGGGCGGAGGCGGCTGTTCAATCTCCTCCGCTCGGCGCTCGCAACCGGGCCGCGGCGATGGGGGGGCCCGCGCTGGGACGGCAGGGTGGAGGCCTCAGCCCCGTTTCTTCGCCGGCGCCGCCGTGCCTGCCCGCCCATCCACCCTCTGCCGGTGGGGCCGACGCTTTTGCTCTGGCGGTCCGGAAAGGGCCCTTCTCGGGGCCCACGGGGGAAGCGGCCTGCCGGGGGAGAAGCGCCGCGACGGACGGGCGAAGATGTCCCGGCTTCTCGGCAGCGGAAGAAGCCGCCGCCGCCTCGTCCTCCCGGCTCTGCTGCTTCCGTGGTTTCGTGCATCCTGTAAGTGGGTGAAACATCCGCGGAGAAAGCCGGTTACCCCTCCCTCCGCCTCCCCCTTTCAGGCCCGGAGGGGTTCTGGACGCGGCTTGGAGGTCCAGTGCAGCTTAATAAGGCCCATCACAGGCAGCAAGTCCGCCAACCGGTACAAAGGCAGGCCCTTCACCTCAAATGAGCGCTTGGCTCAGGTGAACCGTGGCCCCGGCTTTCCCATGTCCAATGACCTGGGACAATACAACCGCTGGGTTCAGCGTGGGATCCTTCGCTGGGCGGCTGCCTAAGGTGCAGCACAGGGGTGATCAGCAGAGGGCAGGGACCCTGGAGCTCCTCTCTGATGGCAGCTGCATCAGCCAGCTGCAAAGGCAGCTGTGTCTTGGCGCAGATTGAGAGGCAGCCTGTCAAATTTACAACCTGCCCTGCTGTCCCATGTCTCAGAGGAGGACGGAAAAGTGACCGGCAGTGGGCAACCTGGCCTTGGATCACCTGAACGCCTTTCGCAGGAGGCCCTCCCGCCAAACGCCACTGGTCCCACTGAGGTCAGAGTTATCGACACTGACCCCTAAGCGGAAGCACGAAGCCAGAAGTCCCAGAGTCTGGGAGTATCCTGTACTTGCCTTGAGCTCCTGGAGCAAACCGAGCTATAAAGTACCACCACCACCCCATTTAAAAAGTGAATTTTGAACACATTTGCCCAAGAAACAGCCATGTTAGTTTGATGGTCAGAACTTTTCCACATTACTGCATGAAGCACTGGCTGGCCGGCTGCCAGACTAATCTAAAATGCTCAGCTTCTGCACTGGCTTTGTTTCCCAGTCTTCCCCCACAGAATCTTTCATTTCCCATTGCAAGCTGTTCTTAAACTGGATCTCTTCAATAAGCTCCATATTTGGGCCATCTTGGGACTTGTTGAACGGTTTGCTGTTGAGGGCCTGAGACCCCAACCTTGAAAGCGCTTCATTTAAAAGGAACATATTTTCAGTTATTCTCCGTCTCCTTTCATCCCGTCTGCATGGGAACTCAGAACAGGAAGCTGCCAGTACCTTAGCTAGATCAGAACAAGATCTGCACGCTTGGCAAGCATTGCTGAAAGCAGACCCTACAGAGAAATCACAACTAGTTACAGGATGCCGTTAGAACAGTACCTAGCCTCTTGTGTCAGTTTGGGATGAGGAGCAAGCAGGGGTTTATGTGGTACAGATCATGCTAAGAACACCTGAACAGGAAGACTTGTACACGTTATTCCACACTGAACATCATTGCTTATACACGTGCCATAATATGAAATTTGCAACCAATCATTGTGCTGCCATTTTGAATTTCCTGTACCAGGTTATAAAAATAGAACACCTGTCTTGCTCAGGGCTCCTGGTAGCCCCTTTGCTTCTGATCAGAAATAAAGGGATACGTTTCCACTTTCCTTGGCCCTGCACTGTTTATTGGCTCTTGCGTGAACTACAGATTGGCTTTTAGCCATCACTTTTATTGCACTAATGTCTCAACTTTTTCCTCCCATAAGACGAGGCCTCAGATTGTCCCCTTCTTCTCTGGGTGACAGGAAACATTTCCCAAGCAGCAGGCTCAAAAGAAGCCAGGAAGGGTACTGAAGTTTGCCATGGATGTTACGGGCAGCTGGTTAAAGCCAATTTGCCTGGCTGCCTTGGGGTAAGTACAAGGATCGTGCTGTTTGAACTCCCAGATGGATGTTACAGGCAACGCCCCCCTCCCCTTCCTCTTCAGAAAGCCAGGACTCTGTTCCTAAACCAAGTTCCACAGAAGTCAGAATGCAGGGCTTACTCTTTATCTTCACCTCTCGTTAGAAATGAAAAAATGGGACACACCTGATCCAAAGTGTTTCAAAGATAAATCTACAGGTAATTCCATCAAGACTAGACAAATCGGCAAATACAGAGTTATCTGCAGCACTCGGACAGGGTTGAGTCAAATCACAGGGTTGCAGCCAGCAGGTCAGGAGAGAAGCGTAGAACGGCCTGCCGGTCTTCACGGCAATGTGCCTGCTGGGCGCACCTCCCTCCTCCCCCCAAGCAACCCCCTTGAAAAACACACACACACACACACACACACACACACACACACACACACACACACCCTCTCTGCAGGAAGCTTTTAATGCCCTGGCACTCCCTGCTGAAGGCCAAGGCAGCCATACCCAGCCGGGGCCTTCTGTGACAAACCTGCCTTGCAGCACATGGGGGTGGGGCGCACTCTCCCTGCAGCTGTGGAGTGCGAGCCTATCTAGGGAAAGCTGCAGGCATTCCTTTCTGGGCACAAGCAGCCCCCCAAGCTTGTCCTCCTGAGGGATCGGCTGATGGGGCAAGGGTAGGACAGCAAGAGCCCTGACCTGCAGACCCAAGCAGACAGAAGAGAAATCCAGTAGAGGGTTGGGGGCCCAACCTGCGCCATAGAAAGGGGAGCCATCCCACCTGGAATTGCCTTTGACAACCCTCCACTCCTAATTTCCAATGAGAAACATGGGGTTTCAGCGAAGCCTGTTCCAAATGTGTCCAAAAACCTGACTTCTAGGTAACAAAACGTTGATTTCCTTGTTGCCCCTCCTCCCACTCCCAGTCCGTTTCCAGGAACCTGCAGGAAGGGGCCAGCCCAACCTCAACACGTGTCCTCCCTCAATTCATGTGCATTGCCAGTCAGGGTCAGGAAGGGTACCCAGCTGGAGGTCAGGGTGGTGCAGTCCAGTCTCTCAGGGAGCCTCCAGGGCTGTGTCCCGCAGATGGTGCCTCCTTTCTCCCCTTCCCTGCTGTGCCCTGCAATGGACGGGGAACTCAGCAAGGGGCCTCCATTCCATGCCACCAAATCTGCCAAGATCTCTCTCTCTCCCTCCCCCCCTCTTACACACACACACACACACACACACACGATTCAGGCTGGAGGTAGCCCATGGGGGCTGCCCACTCCCCACCTAGGCTAAAAGAGGAGTGCTCAGCGGATACTCAGAGCAGTATGTTACATTCCTCATTCCACCAAGCGTCCATTTCCTATAGCTATTGGCAAGCCTTCCCACCCACACACCCGCAGGCCTTCACTTCCTTTGCACAGGAGGACAGGGGGATTGGGGCCACAGTGCATAGACAGCAGACAACCACTGGTGACGGTCAGAGGGGCTTTGGAGACAGCCGACGCAGAGGCTCCTCAGGGCTTCTCCACTGATGGGGTGCTCCCGTTGGCTTTGCTCTTTGTCCGACCCTTGAAGGAGAAACGCTTGATGAGGCGCCGCGAGAAGCTTCCAGATTTCTTCCTGGGGGCTGAGGCGCTGCTGGCGTTGGGCAAGTCATCATGCGACTGGCTGAGGCCTGCCTCCTTCTGTTTGTTCTTCCTCCGGAAGATCAGTTTGGTGCCACTTCGCAGGAAGCCCACTGCAGGAGGAGGAGACGGTGAACCTGCGCTGCTGGCTTGCCTGGCACAGGAGCGCCAAGCCTCCATTATGCTGGTTGGGGAATGGTTCAGAGACCCCCTCCTGAATCCTGGCTACTCCTACAAAAGAGGGCCAAGAGGTCCCTGCCCAAAAGGAAGCTGGCCTCCTTCCTCACCTTTGTGGTCTTTCAGACTCCGGGTCTCCAGGGCACCTGTTGAGCCAGTTTCAGATTCCATGTCATCTACTGAGGGTCTCTCGGAGATGTCTGAATGTGTTGTTTCGTCCAGATCCTGGCTCGCCGTCTGAGGCGAGTATGAACTTTCCAGCTGTTGCGTGGCATCACAGATGCTCGGCGGCGTGTATTCTGACAGACCAGCCGTGATGGAGTCTTCTTGCAGGGGATTTCCCAGTGACACTGCGTAGCCAAGGGAGAGGGCCATTTCGTCCTGTGCAATGGGTACCTGCAG
Organism: Vipera berus; assembly: GCF_964194415.1. Lineage (NCBI taxonomy): Eukaryota > Metazoa > Chordata > Lepidosauria > Squamata > Viperidae > Vipera > Vipera berus. The sequence goes on along the minus strand of NC_138211.1, from coordinate 510,765 downwards.
ATCGGGACAAAGAGAAGCTTAAAGTTGGGATGGGTGGGGATTGCCCTCACTTCCGGTTCCTTCTCAACAATAGAGCTTCCCAGAGTGCTCTGGAGTTGGGCAGCACGAGAGCCCAATCCAATGAATAAATGAAAATAAACAAAGCAGTGTCAACTCTCAACCAGATAAACTGCCAGTTACCTTGGAAACTCCCGAGATGATCAGTGTACTGCGCTTGGTTGGAGTCCTCTTTGCAGGCTTATTGGTCAGATCTGTCAGCTGCCTGATGGCTGTCTCGGCCACTGGATCCAGGCCGTTGGACACACAGCTGCTTCCTGGGGGAGAAGCAAGACACACTGCTCCAAGGTGCCAATTGCACAAAGTGGTTCTGGCAAACTCCTGGCTTTGCACAAGTGTATCGTGCCAGTGGCTGAGAGGCATCTCTTTTCATTCAGACTTGTTCAGGGTGATGTTAAACACGACAGTGACTGATTCTTCCTCCAGGCCAGCCAGCCAGCAAGGCAGGTAAGAACAAGAACATGCTGGCTGGCCCAGGTTAATTCAGCAAAGTGAATATAGATTTAAGTGGTGTGCTAAGCAATTCTTCCTATCCAATACTCTAAGCATTTCATCAAGGTAATCTGGTGCCTTCCAGTTATTCTGAAATCTTTCCCATGATCCACAGCTGTTTTGCCCAATCAGGCAATCCAAAATATCTGGAAGGAACCCAACTGTCCTCCTGTTTGGAACTGGCTCCCATCCCCATGTCTAGTCTGAGCCAAGGTCGGAGAGAAGGAAGACAGTGAAAAATTACAGACGCAGCTAGTTAACTGCTTCTTAAAAAAGGCCCATCTTGTTTTGGAGGGGCAGCATCCCACCAGCACTGTCCACCTCACAATCTCCCTAATTGTTGTTTTCTGACGTGACTCACTGCTACTGCAGGGAGATGCTCTGCTAGGACAGCCATTTTCTGGAAGCATCGTGGTGACCTTCTCTGTAACTTCTACTTTGGATGGAGATCTTGAGGGTGAATCTAGAGTGCAGGAGGAAGAAGGGCCAGCAAAGTGTCAATCACATCCAGCAGAAACCTCCCTTCAGCAACACCCACAGAAATGCACCATTCATTGTGCTAAGCACATTGATTTGTGCTTCTTAGATTGTAAGCTGCCCTGAGTCTTCGGAGAAGGGCGGGATATAAATGGGATTAAAAAAAAAATCATGCTTTGCACTATGTGCCTTCGTGGGGGTGGGGGTGGGGAGCAGCTGCTTCAAGAGGAATTCTGGCCTTGGTGCAGGCTCCCACCACTCAAGGGCTGCTCTCTCCTTATCGCTCAGGCTGAATGTGGCGTTGCTGCCCAGATCCATGTGATAAACCAGTTGGCTGATGGCTTGCAATCCTGGCTGGCTGGCTGAAATTAGGATATCTTACCAAGCTTACAGTCCAGCTTGGGCCTGGACTGGATGGTGGTGACGGTGGTGACAATAGTGCCATCGGGCATTATGGTCCGGCCCATCTCGATCTTCTTAGTGGGAGTGATGCTGGTGCGCAGGGAGGAGGCAGCCTGCAGCTCTGGCATGTCCTGGTGGAGCAGCTGCCAAGACGCCCAAATATAACTCAGAAAAGCAAAACCTGAGAAGCCAGCTTTCTGCCTCACATACACAAAGATTCAGCCACCCCAAATTGTCTGCTTTGGAGCTGATCAACTGAATCACACTGGCTGCCAACAGCTCAGCATGCCAGGAGATGGAGACCAACATCATGCTCTCCTGTGCCGAGAAAGGGGTTTCTTTGGGTTTTATTGCTTGAAAAAGGTAATATAAAGTTTTTATAAGCCACGCAGACTCATCAAAACATTCCCCCACCTCTATTGTTTGGACTTTGCCCAGCCCTGCGCTCAAAAGCAATGCGCTTGGCTTAAAGCTGAGAAACTGGGGGTTGAGTGGAGCAGACGAAAGCCTAAAGCAAGGCAGGCAATCACGAAGCAGAGTCTAGCCTCCCCTTCTGGCCTCTCACCTCCACGGCAATGGCTGCTGCTGGGGGCAGACCGTTGGGCACCCCTGGACTCAGCGGGTACAGCTGCTGCCCCTGCGGCTCTTTGGAGGAGGGGTCTATGGGGACAACCACAAATCCCCGAAGCAGGTCTGCAAGGAGAAACCCAGCGTGTGAGGCCCACTGAACCACAGCAGCTCCTTCCTCTCACAGATGCCAGCCAGAGCCACCCAGGTGAGACACTTCCACCCCCTTTCTGCTCTTCCAGCTGTTAGCTTGTAAGCCAAGCCCAGCCCCAGAGTTCCTCGGCCCCATGCACTCCTTCAGGGGCCCACAAATGACTTACCCTCTCCCGAAGTGCTGCCTTCAAACACTCTCAGCACCAACTCTTTGCTCCGTGGACCAAGCTCCCTGTCCCGGCAGGAAGGAAGCAGAGAGGCTGTCAGCCTCGCCCTGCTAGCTCTTTTCCTGGATCAGGGCCACTTTCTCACTGCCCAGCAGCTTGGAGGGCAGAGCTCTCCAAAGGAAGGGAGAGGGCCTGAAGCGCAGACAGCCTGGGGGGGGCAGCATTTGCCTTCTCCTCAGGGCAGGCCAGCCAGGACCGGTTTTGCTATTTTAGGATTCTGGCCATGACACCCATCCTTTCCCAGCTCCCCCCCCCCCGACCCAAATACCAGAAGCTCAGGACTCCTTACAGAAGCAGCTTGCTGGGCCACTCCACCTCAGCAGCCAGGCCGGCCGGCACAGGGCCTGTTCTCTTCTGCTGCTGAGGACTATCCAGCTCCACCTCACAGCACAGCAGTCCGTTTCCTGCAAGAGAGGCCCACAGCAGTGCAGCCGAAGTTCACCTCACCGGATTCTCCACCAGACACCCCCCCCCCTCCCAATGCGGCAGGAGACCAGAGGCCCGAGAGTGCCTGGAGTGCCTGGGTACCTTGGCTCTCCTGGGATCCCAGGTGCAGAGCTCGCAAGTTCTGGAGCAGCAGCTTGGGCATCAGGGCAGGCACTGAGCTGGAGAAGGATCCCGGGGACAGCCTGCTGCTGGGCTCCTGTGGGGGAGAGCCAGGGGACACTAAGTAGCTGGCTGGAGGAACCTCCCCCTCCCCCCTCAAACTTCTGAGGTGGCCCACGGGAAGTGCCAGAACTGCTGTTGTCCTTCTGTGATTCCCAGAGTCGATCAGTTTATGTGAAGCCTTTGCCCAGAATGGCCAAGCAGAATGCTAATAAGGATGTGAAATGGACACTGCCTTTCCTTTCCAGAGGTTGCCCTGGGTTCGAAGGAAGCAGGCAATGGAAATGCTGACCTACCCTCTTCACGGCCAACAGTGAAGGGGGCCAGCTGCAGATCTCCTGGCTGAAAGGAATGGTGGGTTCGGCCTTATCTTAATGCCCAGCCGGGCCTATTAAGTTTTCCCTCTCAACCCTCCACCCTTACCACGTTGGCATTCATAATGCAGGCCTTCAGATTCACCATCATGGCTGGCTGGGTGCTAATAATGGAGTCTTCAATCAGATTCTTGATGATAGACAGGTCCGCCTTGCCATCGTTTTCCTGCAAGGGGCACCAGGAAAATTATGCCAGACCAGTCAGCAGGGGAAGAGTTCCTTTCCCGGAGTGAGGGGAGACTTGGCCCTGCAAAGCTGCCACCACAAACACCAGCTGGGAAGCAGCTCTTCTCGGCTCCCACATGCCGGCAGGTTAATTCCTGCTCTTGCCAAGCATTCACTGAGTGCCCGCTGGGCTGGGTGGCAGTTTGCTAGGTGCCCAACACGATGCAGAGGTTTTATAAGGGCATCTGGTCCGATTGCAAAAACACCCCTGGGCTGCAGCATATACAGTAGCGAGTTTCAGTGAATGTCACCGTGAGCTACCTGGATTGGCCACCTGGCATCCTAGGCAGGCAGAGGGCCACACCTGCCCCAAGACATCCCTGCACAAGCCTGGTGCCAAATACCCCTTGCTTGGCAAGGTACCTGCAGGGCCTGGCAAGAGGCCCCCTGGGTCTCCTTGGCAGAAGCAGCGCAGAGCTCCATGAGGGAGGGGAGGGACAATGGGTGGGGGCTCCGTACTGCATTGCTGTCCCCTCCTTTGCTTACACTGTGCGGCTGGAGTCTCGGCGGGAGGGAGATCTTCCAGTTGGGCCTGTCTGTGAATGCCCAGGAGACCAGCAGCCCCTCAGCCTCCACCTCCTCCAGGCGGATCTCCAACTGGCCAATGGGACAAAGCCGATGTCAGGACAGATTGCCAGACAGGCTATGATCACCAAAAATAAATCCCACTAAAGGCAACATCAGCCATGCCGGATGCAGAGGCCAACCTTGCCTCAAACGCTGGGGCCCAAAGCACTCCACCACCCGCCACCCCAGACCAACTCATGGAGGGTTTTCAGCCTCCTCCTTCTGCCTCCTTCACCTGGGCCTGCTGTACAGCCAGGGAGACGCAATAGGTGTCCATAGAGACAGCTGCCGGAGACTGCTGGGCCACCAAGACCGGGAACTGCACTGTGTCAGTTGAAAGGAGGCACTGCAACACCTGGAGGCGGGAAAGGGATGGGCAGTCACGGTGCTCCTTCCCAGAGCAGAACAGCAGCATCTGCACAGCTGCTGCTGCTCCTCCTCCTCCTCCTCCTCTACCCCTTCCTCCATCTACAGTCAAAGCAGCAGCAGTGGAGCTCAGAAACTGCCATCCTGTCAGCTTTGACCTTCTGGAAAGAACTACTACCTCATTGGTTGGGGTTTGGAAAAAAGGCTTTAATTAAGTATTCCTGCCCGGTTTTCTTCCTGCAGTCTTTCCACAAAGCTGCTGGAGCTGGAACCTAGTTTGGGGGGGGGGAGACTTTCATCGAGAAAATAGGAGAGATTGTCGCTTCCCTGCAATCTTAGAGGAAAGCAAGTTAATCCGCTCAACTCCAGAGCTTAATCCAGATCCCTTTTCCAGAGCTGCTCTTCGTATTAGATGTAGATACATCCAAACCTCTCTGCTGCCATCTGATAATCTCTATTTGGCTGGGAGTTTCAAGCTCTGGCTGAGCATCTTGACCCCCATTCAGGTGGGTCTCCGGAGAGTCCCCCAGGGGTTATGGTGCACCCTTCTTGTACTCAGTGGAGGAGGGACCAACACTTCCAGAGCAAAGCACTTATCCAAGCAGCTGACATCCCAGGACTGTGTCCTTCTTATTTGCAGAGTTCAGTTCCCTGGCAATTTAAGCCTTCATCTCCAAGCCGACATCTGGTGCCTGTAAAAAGCAGCCCCTCCCCCCATTCTGCCACTCCTGTTCAGCTACAGTGCTCCCCACCTTCCTCCTGATCTGTGCTTCTCCTCTGTCTCTTCCCATGCAGGGCCACAGGACTTTAGGTTAGCTGCTGTGATCTAAGAGGTCAGCTGTCCAGTGATGGAGGGAAACTGCCAAGGTCAGCCTTCCTAGCCACCTGTCAATGCTTTGGCAAACCTCAGACCAAATATATGTTCCCCCCAGTTGCAGCTGTCCTTTAGGGACAGCAGAGGTTTCTAGCCCTCTGCATTTAGCTTCCTAAGGCTTTCTGGGGAATCTTCTGCAGTTTCAGAGAGGAGCCCAGCCCTGACACCCAGGCTGTCAGCTGGAGCCTAAGTGGGAAGACTCAGGGTGTGGGAGGGGGAGGTAACTGCCCGCAGGGCAGAAGCCCCTTGCCTGCAGAGTCCAAGCCAGTACTCTGCAGGCTGCTGGGAAGCTTCCCTGATTTAGGAAGGAGAGTGAATGGCAGGTGGTGAGAGATGTGAAAACTGGCTGGGTTCAAACCAGGGCCACACTTTGCAGGCAAAGGTGTTCGCGCTTGTGGCCCTCTGGAGAACTCACCATCCTGTGATCCGACTGGTCAGTGTAGGCCACGTGGCTGATCGTTACGGCTGGCAACTGCCGAGGGCTTTCCTCAAATGTGATCTGGACTGAGCTCTGGGAAGAAGAAAGCCCAGTTAGCCCGCAGGAGGGAGCCGATGTGGCAAGGTCATTTTCTCAGTCCAGGCTCTTCTGCAAGGGCATCCAGGAGTTCTTGGGCATGGGCTGACTTTTCAAGCCACAGAGGGAGACGCCTGGCCTCCACTGCCAGTCCAAGCTGGAGCAGCCGGGCAGGGTGCTGGCGATGTACAAGGCTTTCCCCTGCTGAAGTCCTGCACATTGCTTGGACTTTGGCCAAAATGCCAAGGAGAGATCCTAAAGCAATCCTGCTGGATCCGCTTGTTCAGAAAGAAAGAGGACTTGCTCTACCCTCTGGAAATATCAAAAATAAATGTGAGACACTTCCAGTGGTCGTGAACACCTGGAAATTTCCTCCATTCTCCCTAAGCATTATTCATAGGGAGCAGCCACCTCTCTCCCCCAACCTCCAGCTCACAGGATGGATGCAGCACCAGGTGAAGCAAGGGCCAAGTGGCCATGGAGCTGGTGCTGCCATGCCCTTCTCAGATAAGGACGGCAGGCTGGGCTGCTGGAAGGGCCAGCCTCCCCTCTCCCTTAGCCTCTGGGGTGGCCACTGAGTGGGAGAGGGGAGGCTGGTGGCCATCTAACTCTGTGGTCCTAGTCCTGGTACAGTCACAGCCCCAAAGCAAGAGATCCTTTTTCTCTGCAAGAAGAGAGTTCAGGTGCTTAAGATACAGAATAAGGCGTCCCCCTTCGAGGTCTGCAATACAGCAAACAGACCAACTATTCCTGGACTGAATTTATACCAAGGAATTAGAAACATAATAAAAGAAGCAATGAACGTAAGGCCTGTTACTAAGCAAACGGTACAAGGAAATTAGCTACATATGTTGAACAGCTCAACTGAGCAGTGTGCAAGTCCCAAGGGGGCCAGACTGTGCTGCACGTGATGTGCTGCACGTGAAAAGCCTTCTGGTGATTTCTCTCGTTTCCAAGCAAAGCACAATCCAGCCCCTTTGCACACAGCCTTTCCTTGCTCCAGTACCGGCTCTGCCTATGGGCCGATCTTACTGATGGAATGGCGAGAAAGAGGGCAGCACACAAGCACCAGGGTGAGAAAACATGGGACTCTGGTACAGGACTTAGGTCAGGGCTAGGCAACCTTGGCTCTTTTATGACTCATGGACTTCAACTCCCAGAATTCCTGAGCCAGCATGGCTCAGCATGGAAATCTCTCCCTTTCCCCTCAGCATGGCTGGCTCAGGAATTCTGGGAATTGAAGTCCACGAGTCATAAAAGAGCCAAGGTTGCCTAGCCCTGACTTACTTCCTACTCCAAAACTCTACTGAGAGGGACCTCTGCGCTGGTGACCGAACCTGGGGCAGCAGGCTTGCCAGCAGGTTCCTTGGATGCCAAAGTGATGGACGCCTGACGCTGTTTCTCTTCGGGGGTTATTTCCAGATGAATACTCTTCCCCTGCAGAAAACTCTGTGCCTACTGTCCACCTGTTCTTTGTTTCTCTTCCTGTGAGGAAAACTTCAGAGCCTCCAGGGAGAGATCTGGGCAAAGTAAGGTTGGCCAGAAGGACACTTAGGAATGGATGACCAGTCTAAGGAGGGAAGAGGGCAAGCTTAATCAGGAGCTACTGTGGTGCTGCCCGATCTTCCTTTTGCAAGAACAGTGGAACAAAGCAGGTTGGGTGAGGCTGTCCTGACCCCAAACACAGGGAGAGTGCAGCTCCAGAAGGAGGGGGACGCCAAGCTCAGCCTGATCGAGCAAAGGAAGTTCAGGCAACTGCATCTTTTCCAAAACAGGTTGTCTTCCTTAGGCAAATACCCAGAAAGGCCTACAGGGACCTTTGCTGCATTTAAGAAAACTACTCCTTAGGAAGTTTGCCCCCAGAGTAATAAGGATAATTAAGAGCTCTGACAGGCAGAAAGAAGTGCTCAAAAACTCTAGCTTTAAAACAGGGACCATTGGGGATCCGTTTCCTGTCCAACTCCAAATTTTAAGATGCCAAGAAACTTCTCCACAGCTCCCAAATGCTTGCACCGCCCAGAAAGGGGCTCCCTGCCAACCGGGCGGTCTCTCTTCATGGGACCCGGCCAATCGCGGCTTCCTTCATGCAGGAAACAGCGGAACTCGCCAGGTGGCCAGGAACGAGCAGGCCGGCGATCCGCCCCCCCCCCACACACACACACCAAGGATTAGCCAGGAGAAGCAGAAGCCGGCCAAGAGGGATCCATCAGCGGCGGCCGCCGGCAAGAGACCGCCAGGGGAGGGCGGCAGCTTTCCCGCGAGCGCAGCCCCTCATCGCTCCGCGGGGAGAGCCGGGCTTTCGGCCAGCGGCCGCGGCGAGCGAGCGAAGTGCCGCCCGCTCCGCTTCTTGCTCCCCCCCTCCCCCCTCCGGTCGGCCAGCCTTTGCCAGAGCGCAGCTCCGACGGCAGCTCCCCCGCCTGCCCGCTCCTCCCGGCCGGCTTACCCCGTGCTGGCGGGCCTGGTCGTTGAGCGCGCGCAGCCAGGCTCGCTGCCAGTTCTCGCGGAAGGCGCGGAAGGCGAAGAGCGAGGCGAGCAAGCCGCGGGGCCCATCCGCCGGAGAGCTCCCCGCGCCCTCCCGGGCCCGGGCCAGGCGCAGCACGGCCGCCCAGAGGCCGGCGGGGGCCGCCTGGTTCCGCGGGGCTCCTGCCGACCGTCCGCGGCCGCGCCATAGGCTCCGGGAGAGCTGCAGCAGCCAGGCCGAGACAGTGAGCAGGGAGGCGGCGAAGAGCAGCACCAGCACCGCCCAGCAACAGCCCAGCCCCGGCGCCGCTTCCATGGCGCGCCCGCCTCTCACGGGGCGTCCGGGGCACGCATGGCGAGGCCTCCTGGCCGGCCGAAGCGAGCGGGGGCGGCGCGGCTCCCCTCCTCCTTCCCGGAGCCGGCGCAGAGCTACATGGCAGCCGGGCTCTTCCGCCTCCCCTGACGGCCAAGCTGGGCGGGGCGCCGCGACGCTGAGAGCCGACGGCTGGGCCGGACTATCGCGCCGCCGCCCGCCCTGGGGCCGGGTCCGCCTTAAAGGCGCCTGACGGGACGCGGCTCGGCTGGCTCCTGCCCGCCACGAGGGGCGCGCCGAAGGGCCCGGAGCAGCTCGGCGAGCCCGGCATCCGACTGTCGCCGCCGCCGCCGCCTCGATCGCTCGATCGGCCAGGGAAGCGCGGGTGCGCTGAGTAGCCCCGCGCCCCTTCGGGTCTGGGGCGGCGCTCAAGGCAGGCAGGCCCGCCGGGCGGAGCGCTTCCCCGCCTCTCCGTCCCCCGGAGGGCTGCGGCGGCGGGGCGAGCGCGGAGGGTCCCTCGGAAGCTGCCCCCTCGCCGCCTTCGGCTGGCCCGGCCCGCGCCTGGGCGGAGGGGCAGCGCGCAAGAGCCGGGAGGGCGGGGAGCGGCGCCCGACGTGCCGCGCCGCGGTCCCTTTAACGGGCCCCGCCCGCCGGCCCGCGAGCGAGCGGGTGACGTGGGGCCGCAGGCAGGTGTCGCGTGACGGGCGAGCGGGCCGCCATTCCGAGGCGTCCGCGGGGGATCCGGGCAGGAGCGGTGCCGGAGTCCGCGGGGCGGCGGCGCGATGTGGAAGCTGCCGCTGCTGCCGCTGCTGATCAACCTGGGCGGCTCGGCGCTGGGCTGCTGGGCCACGCTGCGCCTGATCCCGGCCTTCCGCGAGCACTTCCTGGCGGCGCGGCTGTGCGGGGCCGACCTGAACAAGCGCTCCAGGCAGCCCGTGTGAGTGGCCGGGCGGCGGGGGGGCGGCGGCGGGGCGGGGCGGGGGGCCGGGACTGAGCGGCGGCGTTCTCCTCCGCAGCCCGGAGTCGCAGGGCGTGATCAGCGGCGCCGTCTTCCTGCTCCTGCTCTTCTGCTTCATCCCGGTGCCCTTCCTGAGCTGCTTCTCCGAGGAGCGCTGCCAGGCCTTCCCGCACCACGAGGTCAGCCGGGCCGGGTCAGGGCGGGCAGGGGAGCCCCGCGGGGGCGGCGGCGCTGACGGCCCTCCCGCTCCGCGCCTGCCTCGCAGCTGGTGGCGCTGGTGGGAGCCCTCCTGGCCATCTGCTGCATGATCTTCCTGGGCTTCGCTGACGACGTCCTCAACCTGCGCTGGCGCCACAAGCTGCTGCTGCCCACCGCCGCCTCCCTGCCGCTGCTGATGGTCTACTTCACCAACTCTGGCAACACCACCATCGTGGTGCCCAAGCCCTTCCGGCGGCTGCTGGGCGTCTACCTCGACCTGGGTGAGGGCACCCCACACCCCCCCCCCGCCTGTGGCTCCCCGCCCTGCTGCTGCTGCTGTGGGAGGCTGCGAGGGCAGCCCTGGGGCTGACTGGTGGAGGGTCAAAGCGGGTCTCCTCCGCCGTGTGCTTTTCCTGCAGGGATACTGTACTACGTGTACATGGGCATGCTGGCCGTCTTCTGTACCAACGCAATCAACATTCTGGCTGGGATTAACGGTCTGGAAGCCGGGCAGTCTTTGGTGATCGCTGCCTCCATCATTGCTTTCAATATTGCAGAGCTGTCGGGTGGGTACTCGTTTAGCCTCCTCTCGGCAAAGGCCAGTTGGGCCCTGCCAGTTGGCTAACCTGCCTGCTCCTTATTTGCCTTCTCGCAGGGGATTGCAAGGATGACCACGTCTTCTCCCTCTACTTCATGATTCCTTTTTTCTTTACCACGCTAGGACTGCTGTACCACAATTGGTAAGAGCCCCCCCACACCCACACTTTTGAAGGCAAAGGCCAGCCTTTTCTCACGGCAGAATCTGCAGTCCTTATAGGGCGAATTGTGGGTGACAGTTTGAGAGTCTGGAGGATTTACACAACTCCCCATAGGGCACTTTGGAACCTTCTTTCCTGAGAAGGAAGATATAGTCACGGAGTAATCTGATTTCAAGTGGAAACGGACACCTAACACAATCCTTGGTTGTATAAACAGAGGCATAGAATCAAAATCACGTGAAGTGTTAGTACCGCTTTATAAAGCCTTAGTAAGGCCACACCTGGACTACTGCATCCAGTTTTGGTCTCCGCAATGTAAAAAAAAATGTTGAGACTTTGAAAAAAAAAGTGCAGAGAGGAGCAAGACGATCAAAGGCCTGGAGACTAAAACATACGAAGAACGTTTGCAGGATTTGGGAATGGCCAGTCTAGAGAAAAGAAGGACCAGGGGGGACAGGATGGCAGTATTCCAATATTTGAGGGGCTGCCACAAAGATGAGAGGGTCAATTTATTTTCCAAAGGGCAAGACAAGAAACAGTGGATGAAAACAAAGAGAGAAGCAGCCTGGAATTAAGGGGAAACTTCCTAACAGTCAGGACAATTAACCAGTGAAACCACTTGCCTCCAGAAGTTGCGGGTGTTCATTACTAGAAGTTTTTAAGAGACTGGACGGTCACTTGTCTGAAATGGTCTAGGGTCTCCTGCTTGAGCAAGGGGCTGGGCGAGAAGACCTCCAAAGTCCCTTCCAGCTCTGCATTAAGTGCCTTCTCTTTATTATGGATGATGCTTCTTTCTGCCTTCTGTGGGGAGAAGTCTTTACTGAGTTGCCACATCTGCTTTCTCTCCGGCCTTACTGCAGGTACCCCTCCCGTGTGTTTGTGGGAGACACCTTCTGCTATTTTGCTGGCATGACCTTTGCTGTGGTGGGCATCCTTGGGCATTTCAGCAAGACAATGCTTCTCTTCTTCATCCCCCAAGTGGTCAACTTTCTCTACTCGCTGCCCCAGCTTTTCCACATCATTCCGTGCCCCCGCCATCGATTGCCCAGGTAAGAAAAAGGGTGAGCCTGCGTGCTGCTTGGCTGCAACCAGAATAAGAGCCAAGAAAAGCGCTATTCCTTTCAAAGCAGGCTTCTGAGAAAGGCCATGGTCCTGGGCAAAGATCGGGGCTGTAAATCCCATTGGTTGAGATCTGTATTTTATTTTATTTATATTTCACATTTTTGAACCCACCCATCTCCTTCACCTACGGACTTGTCAGATCAAACTGCACAAAGGATCCTCTCACTTTTACTCAGAACCATTCCTTTTCTTGGGGTGAAGGTTGCCTGCCTTGATCAGGTGCCCTCTGCAGTCCCTTACTACAACCGGGTTTCTGCTCATCCTGGTCTTGGCTGCATCCCCCTTTCCCCCCTGACTGCCTCCGTCTCTGCCTTCAGATTCAACACAGATACAGGGAAGCTAGAGATGAGCTACTCGAGATTCAAGTCAAAGAACCTCTCTCCTTGGGGAGCATACACTCTCAAGGTAACTGTTAACCAAAGCAGCAATCTTCTGAGAGTGTCTTGGCTCTTTTCCCTCATGCTGATGAAGCTTTACCTGATCAGTAAAACGTGTTTCTCTCCAGGTAGCTGAGACACTCTGCCTAGTTGATGTGCGTCAGGGAACAGACAAAGACGGAGAATTTACAGAATGCAATAACATGACCCTTATTAACTTTGTGCTGAAGCTAAAAGGACCAACTCCTGAACAAAACTTGACGGTTCTGCTGCTGCTAATCCAGGTAAGGAGCACTTTTGGGGGGGGGGCAGTTCAGGGATGCTCCCTTGGGGATGACAGTTGTGCCCTTTTCAACAAAACCTACTAAGGGTAAGATTAAGCAGTTTCAGTTTCCACAGTACACACGCTGTTGCCTGACTGCTGTGGTATATTACATGAAACTGGCCAAGGGTTTTGCAAAGCAGGATGCATAGCCAGGGGTACTTTGCATCCTAGCAGTTACAACGAGGTGAGCAAAGCCTCAATATGATGAGTTATGAGCCATCAGCTGCACGTTTGCACTATCCTCCCCCTTCTCCTTTCTGTCTTGAGGTTGCCGGTAGCTTGGTAGCTTTTGGTATCCGGTACCAGCTTGTGCGGCTGTTTTATGATGCCTGAGCCAAGGTGGCCATTTGCTCCTCCTCCTCTGCCCCTGTTATCCAATGCATCTGAGAAAAGCCCAGGGCCTTCTTAGCTCCTGGCAGAAGGTCTGCTGCTCTTGCTGCTGTTGCTGCTGTTGGGAAGATCAGACCAGCCAAAGGGTCCAAACCTTGGCCTCTCCTAGACGCAGCTTGGAAGCCACATTTCCACCCCTAGTGATCTCAGGGTGCCTGTGGGTATCCTTGGGAGGGAATCCAACAGAGTCAACGCCTGTAGCAACTGGTGAAGCAGGGGACACTCAGCTTCGTAAATGGTTTCTTTGCCGTTTACTCCAAGGGAGGATTTGCTTTTGGTTTCTTCAGTTTGTGCTGAAAGAACTTCGTGTATTTGAGATATTGCTCTGGAGCCTGTTTAGAACTGCTGTGCCCCCACCTTTCCCACAAACTCTGCTGGGTATAAATTTGTACTGAGTTCTTCTACACCCCATTTTGTACCCAACATATTTATGCATCAGACTACCGTAGTGGGGTGAAGTGGAGATCGAGCATTTTGAGGACACGGTGTAGGAATGGGCAGAGGGTGAGCTGGGGAGGCGGCTGTGGCAGAGGCACGTGGCCCACGGTTGATGGCCTCATTATGCAAATCTGCAACTTGAAGACAAAATCTCTGGTCCTGGTGACCGGCCCAGATTGGATCCTGCAACATTATACTGGGAGGCGTATATTTGCCTTCATTCATATGTGTATAACTGATGTCATCAATTTGGAAGAGGTGGAAGGTTTTTGCAGAGAGCTTGTTGAGAGGATGTTGGATACACAAAATACAAGAAATGCTAAAAAGCTCTTCACTTTTGCCTTTAGGCAGGGTGAAGGAAAAGGGGGAAAAAGAGAAAAAGAAAAAATTTCTTTTGATATGAAAGGAACAAGAAAAGGAACCGATAGGCCCTCTAATGGGAGTAGAGGGCAAGAGGTGACAGGCAGCAGGGAGAAAGCAGAACTGCTTAATTCCTTCTTTGCCTGTTTTTTACGCAAAAGGAGGAAATAGCCCAACCTACCAAAAGCAGCACAGAGAGAGATGTCTCTCTAGAGTTTCTCAGTCATCCAGGTCATGGTTGTCCCATTTGCATTTTTTTTAGACAGTCACTGAGGCCATTTGGAAGTTTACCTGTGTCTTCAGGGTCACCTGAGTAGTGCAAACGTATGTGGTCCTGGATGGCTGTGAATCTCTATAGATGTTTAGCCATGCACTTTGGGATGAACACCCTTCAAATGGTGAGAGTATGAATGGATTTCCAGAAAACATTGCAGACTGCAGGAACCGTTTGCGCTTCAGTTTGAGATGCAGACAACACAGACTCATCCCAAACTGCCTGTGCCTGTTTTCAACCGTAAAGGGACACAGGGCAGAAAACATCCTGCCGCCAAGAAGGCTTTACGCATGTTTGCACTACTCAGCTGACCCTGGGGACAGGTAAATCTCCAAATGGCCTCTCTTAAAACGGGTGTCAAACCCAATCGCATTGTGGGCCGTATTGTGACGTATTGGGATTTGTTTTGCCCTTGCGGGGCCGGGCTGGGTGTGGCCTGTTTGACATGCCTGCTCTAAAAGATTGCAAATGACCAGCTGTCTGCAAAGAATATAAATCCATTTCCCCCTGTCCAGTCAGAGCTGAAGAAGTTTCTTGGATGAGAAGTGAAATGTCTTCAAAAGAAAAATAAAGTCCAGTTACCTCATGAGAAAGCACCTTTGGGACACACACACACACAGAGAGAACAGGTATACAAGTCAAAATAAGAAAGAGATTAGTAAGAGAATACCTATCCACCCTGGAGGAATACAAATCATCTGGGCCACATGGTTTGCATCCCAGGATTCTTAAATGTGTTGGCAGATGTAATTTCGGAGTCACGGAATGTAATCTTTCAAATATCTTGTAATACAGGGAACTGGAAAAGGGCTGATGTCCCAATCTATAAAAAGGGGAGAAATGGTTCCAGGAAATTATAGAACAATCAATTTGATGTCAATACCTGGGAAAATCCTGGAAAAGATAATTGAACAGAGGATTTGTGAACACCTAGAAACAAGATGATTACTAGAAGCCAGTATGAGTTTGTTAAAAACAGATCATACCAGACAAACCTTATTGCCTTTTCTGATAGTGACTGAATTAATGAACTAATGAAAGGTCATAGACGTAGTGTACTAGGACTTCAATCAGGCATCTGACAAAGTGGGCTGCAGCCTACTTTCTGGTAAGATAGAGCAATGTCAGGTACACAGTACCACCACCAGATGGATTCGCAACTGGCTGACGAACTACACCCAGCATATTGTCCTCAATGGAACTACATTTACATGGAGGGAAGCATGGAGTGGGATACCTCACAGTTCCATCTTCAGCATCTTAATAAATCATCTAGATGAGGGGATAGAAGAGGAACTCACTGAATTTGCAGATGACATCGAGCTGGGGGAAAGGAGCCCCCCAAGGAGCTTGATAGACTTGAACACTGACCCCTATCTAACAAGGTGTAGCTTAGTGCTGAGAAATTAAGGTCCTGCACATAGACAGGGAAAACCATCGGTATAGAATAGGTGATGCCTGTCTCAACAGGTCTAGGCGAGAGAATCAGCCGTGTGCTGCAAGCTGCCAAAAAGGCCAAGGCAGTTCTGGGCTGCGTCAACAGAGGAACAGCGTCACGATTACAAGCAGTGATAGTACCGCTGTGTACCACACTGGTAAGGCTACGCTTGGAATACTGCACCCAGTTCTGGTTACCATGATAGAAAAAAAGGTTGCTGGAGCTCCAGAAAGAGCAACAAAGAAGAAAAAGGGTCTGGAGACTAAATTGTACGGTGAACAGTGGAGGGAGCTGGGTATGCCTAGCCTCGAGGACAGGATTGGGGGGGCGTCCCAGACAGGAGAGGATCGACTTATTTTCCAAAGCAGCAGGCGGCAGGGCAAGAAGTAAAGGGAGGAAGCCTTTTAAAGAGAGATTCATCGTAGAAATTTTCTGAGAGCGAAAATAATCAGTGAATTAACTTGCTTCCCGGAGTTGTGGGAGTTGCACCACTGGAGGCTTTAAAAAACAGACTGGGCAACCATTTGAGATGGTGCAAAGCTCTTGCCTTGAGCAGGGGGTTGGACTAGAAGATCTCCCAGGTCTTTTCCAACCCCGGGATTCTACGTTCTATGATTTCGCACCGTCGCGTCGGTTCGACTACAGGCGGCTTATTCAGGAAGGACTCCTCCGAGGCGGCTTTTTGCCAACCTTTGAATCGCGCGCGCTGCCTGCTCAGTGGCCCTGGCATCAGCCAATGACCAGGAGCGCGGGGCGGAGAGTCCAATCGGCGGCCGCGGCGGGAGGGCCAGCGTGAGAAGCGCGGGCCATATAAAGGTGGCGCCTCCCGCTCGGCGGCTCCTCGCTTCCTCCGGCGCTCGGGATGTCGGGCCGCGGCAAGGCGGGCGGCGGGAAGGCCCGGGCCAAGGCCAAGTCGCGCTCGTCGCGCGCCGGGCTGCAGTTCCCGGTGGGCCGCGTGCATCGCCTGCTGCGACGCGGGAACTACGCGGAGCGGGTCGGGGCCGGCGCTCCCGTTTACCTGGCGGCGGTGCTGGAGTACCTGACGGCCGAGATCCTGGAGCTGGCGGGCAACGCGGCACGCGACAACCGCAAGACGCGCATCGTCCCGCGTCACGTCCAGCTGGCGGTGCGCAACGACGAGGAGCTCGGCCGCCTCCTGGGCCGCGTGACCATCGCGCAGGGCGGCGTCCTGCCCAACATTCCCGCCGCGCTCCTGCCCCGGAAGGCCGCGGCCCAGGGCGGCGGGACGGCGGCGGGACGCAAGAAAGGGACCCTCCAGGCCTCGCAGGAGTACTAGGTGCGGCGGCCGCGGGGCAACCGGAGCCCGGCCGAGGCGGAGAAGCTGGGCGAGCGGGAGCAGCGGACCCTCTGCCGGCGCCACGTGCTTGGACTCGCGACTGCGGGCGGCGGGAAGGGGCGGCCAGCGTCCCACTCGATGGCGGGGCTGTTCGCGGCCTCACCCCAATAAAAGGAAGTTGAAAATGCGCGCTCGTCCGGTACTTTGTGAGCCCCTCCCCCGCGCGCAAACTAGGATGGGGGGAATCGAGGGTGGGTCTCCGGCCGCATTGACCCATGGGGGGTGGTCGCGAGTTAAGTTTTCAGTTGGCCCGCTCCCCCCCCCCCAAAATCTGCTCTTTCGGGTTTAAGAACCCAGTCCGCTGCACACCCTGGTAAGGTTCAATGGAAAAAGCGCCAGACTGCTTTCTCTGTTTAATAGGTTTTAGCAATAATTGTTCCCAAATTCTCAGCAGAGTTCAACTTTACACCTCTGCTGGACCAACCAGTGATTCCTTGGTGGATATGCAGATTTGCAATTCTTGTCCCGAACCTGCATCTTCACCTCAAATGTTCAGCTGCTCCCCTGGCAGAACTAGCGGCAGGTCACCCCTTGCTCCCCTCTCCTCCAGGAGGGGTGAATAACTGGCCGGCATCATAGCTCTCTGAGGATGTGGGGCCCATCATGCGCTGCTAAGCTGCCTCGCCACGCTGAGGATCTGTTTGGCCCCTTTGCTCAGCAGCAGATTGGCCACCTCTTGGCCCAGCCTCTCTGCTGCCTCCTGAGCAAGACGAGGGATGTTCCTTGCTGTGATGCCAGCATGTTGGAGGTTGTCATTGGGACCATCTTCATTCTGAAAAGGAAGGGCAGCCTGTGGGAAAAGATCTGGGGAGGAGAAGCCACATCTCACCCTGGGGTGAGTTCCAGGGCTATGACATGCTGGGGCTTAAGTTGAACTGATAGCTAACAATAGGGATACACACCCCAAATGTGTTCAGATTTGCTCCTTGCAGTAAAGAGGTTATCCTAGTTAACTCGTTGTGAACCCCTTCTCATAACTGAAGGAGTTCTGTAGCTGTTACTCTGAAAGCAACCAAGAATGTTACCTCCAGAGGAAAATTCACATTTCTTTGCATGGTCTCTTGCAAGCTGTCAGAACCATCAAGGCTGTAGACCGCTCCAGTCAAGTACAGCTGGAGAAGAGGGAGGTTGAAACTAATTAGCAAGCAAATGCCAGCATTTGTGAACAGCCTTCCCCCATTTTTGTTCCTTAAAAAAGGTGCTCTCTCTAAACTGTTCCCCCAGGATGAGGCAGGCTTCTGTACTCTGCTTGTGTCTGCATTTCAGTGGAAGCAGGAGGGGGAGCAGTCGGTTGCTTTCACCTGGCCATCCTTCAGCTGGGTGCTCACAGCCACCGGAACGCTGCAGCCTCCTTCCTGTGGAAGGAAGCATCAGCTTGAAGACATGGCCAGGGGGCTTGAAGACATGGCCAGGGGCCCCCACCAGCCTGAGACCTACCAAGTGCTTCATGAAGGCTCGCTCAGTGATGCAGCGCAGCACGGTCTCCTCGTTGTGCAAAACTGAGATCATTTCTATGATCTCCTGGTCTTTGGCCCGCACCTCAACGGCCAAGGCGCCCTGGAGGAGGAGAGGGCAGTAAAGGGAAGGGGGCCCTTTTCCATTCCTGTGATTCAGGGCCCCCCAAAAGTGCATTCTCCTTCCTTAGGACTTGCATCACGGTCCCTTGAGGGCTTCCCATCCCTAAGTACAAATGTACCTTTGGCGGAGGCACTGTCCTATCAGGCATCTCAGCTGGGATGGGGAGGGGGCACTCCCCTTCCAAATGATTCACCTAAGCCCTGCTGCCTGATCAAGAAAGATCTCTGCGCCAAAGTAGTCTCCCACCACAACAGATACCCAGCAAAGGGAAACAAACAGCTCCCCCTTTAGCAGAAGCTGTTGGGGACAACGAAGAATAAGTAGCAGCATGCCCTTCTGGAGTGTATCCCACCCCAAAAAGTGGCCAGCCAGGGTGCCTCCTTGCCCGGCTCTGGGATCTTCAGCAGTGCAGTTCCCTTCCAGAAGAGACCCAGAATACCAGAATATCCAAGGTCCAGGTGTTCTCCAGAGGCCAGAGAGAGAGATGTGGGGCTCCATTGCCAAAAGGAAACCTGGGAGGTTCAAATGGGCAGGCAGATCCCATCACTCACCTGCCCAACTGCATACAGGCAGTCCACGGGGCTCAGAATCTAGAGGGAAGTGAGAGTCAGCAACAGACTACTTTTTAAAATAGGGTATTTGGGACAACGTAGCACAAGTGCCAAAGCCCTGCCCCTCACCTGGCCAATGCGGCTCCCCCAGCCCATGCGCCTCAGGCCAGCTGCTGCCAGAACCAGGGCGCTGAAGTCCTCCTTCTCGTCAAGCTTCTTCAGGCGGGTGTTCAGGTTGCCCCTCTGTCGGAAGGCTAAGCAAAACCAAGAGGCTTCTGCTGGCCTGCCAGACCTGCTGCTGGGAGGTGGGGGCAGCTGGTCACTCTAAGCCTGGGAGGGGGGGAGGGACACCCAGCCCTTCTGAGAAGCCAATCTTGGCTGCAAAAGGCCACACTCAGACCGGAAAAAACAAAGGTGCCTTGAAGAAGGACTTGCCTTGTCAAGAGGAGTAAGAACCAGCTGTTATCTCAATTCTTTCAGGATAAAAGCTAGGTTATTCAGACTAAATTTTGTTATGAATTGGAGCAGTGTATCATTGATGCAGTTACTGTACTGTTCTTGTGAGCTGCTTGGAGACACAATAAAGGCCAGAGCAAGGAGCAAAGCAAGGCCTGTCTTTTTCCAGCATGTGTTTCTCATTGGGAGCAGGCAGATGACACACACACACACACAACACTTCTGCCTAATTGTAAGCAGCCCAGAGTTGCTTTTCAAGTTTGGGTGGTCAGAGAAATCAGACAAATAAAGGTAAACTTGGGCCCGCCTGAATCATGAAAGGATACAATATCCTTGAACTGCAGCCGAGGGAATTTTCTTTTCAACTGAGCTGCACGGCGAAGTGAACTGGTCCCAATTACACTACAGAAAAACCAAAATTGGGATGAGCAAGGCTACTCAGAACTCTCCTCAACTCCATTAAGATCTCCCAGGCTCTTCCCTCCTCCCCTTGCAAGCTGCAATTTTTAAACAAGAGACTCAATGACCACTTGTCTGAAATGGTATAGGGCAGGGATGTTAAACTCGCAATGTCACGCAACGTGTCGTGACTTATCGCAACTTTTTTTCCATTGCTGGCAACGGGGTGGGCGCAGTTTCACCATGATGCAACTGGCCCACGGGGTGGCAGTTTGACACCCCTGGCATAGGGTCTTCTGCTTGAGCAGGCGATGGGATTAGAAGACTACCAACTCTGTTATTCTGTATTCTGCTTTCCAAGAAGCAAGGCAGCCCTGTTCTCCCCCCTCCTGCACAGCACCCAGACAGCCCACTATAGCATCAATCCTGGCTGGGACTCCAGAGGTGGGAGCAAGACCAAGCCCCTGCTCCAGCCAGCCCTTCACCTCTTCTCAGGCAGGCTGCTGAGGGTTTTGCCAGCATGTTTGGGGTGAAAGACGACAGCATCGTGTGGGTCTTCTCTCCTGCAAAGGATGGAGGAAGACTTTTTCAGAAACCTCTCCAGTAAACATTGGCAAAGGGATAGCAGGCCAAGCAGAGAAAGCAGCTCAAGCACCACTCGGCCCCTCTTGCTCCTGAGACACTCCCCAGGCACCTCTGCTGTGGCCAGGTTCACAAGCAAAAGGAAGGAGGGCCGATGGGCAGGGGCACCACTTGGCTCACCCAGACAAGGAAAAGAGGAGCTCAAACTCACTTGCAGATGGCGCCAATTGTGAAGCCTGGTGGCAGGGAGGTGGGCAGATCTTTCAGGGAGTGAACCACCAAGTCCACTCTAAAAGAAAGAAGGCCAGAAATCTGCAATCTGCATCATGCCACGGTGTGTCTGGCATTGAAGTGCTGGCTTCTCCCCTGGCACACTGACTGGCCAAGTAGGGAGCAGCCCTTATCCAGGGGACCCATGTTACTTTTCCCATGGTCCTGGAGAGTTGGGCTTTGACCACCAATGTTCCACAAACCTTCAAAAGAAGAGCACTTACTCAGACCTTTCCAGCGCATTTTCCAGCTCTTTGGTAAAAAGGCTTTTCTCTCCAATCTATTGGGGAAGAGAAACGGCATGGGTACCCTTCCAGTCTTGCAAGGCCACTCTGCCCAGGACCCCCAGGGCTCTACTGTCACACAGCCCTACTGGACAGCCCTGGCTGAGGCAGAAAAACAAACACATAAGCAGGGGAACAAACCTTGGATAAGGCTGTGTCTAGAATCCTATCTCCAGTGGTTGACATGGCAACTATCAGAGAAAAAGAAAAGTTGGAGGGTAACCATGCCCCCCCTCCCGTCCATTTTGCCCCTAATATACCTGCTTGGACTACCTCCACACCACCTCAAAGAGCAGACCCTCTCTTACAGGCTCCCTTCCCCGGATGCTCACCTATCTTGAAGCGGAGATGCGGGTGGTGCACCTGCAGCATCTCCACCACACTGTCGGTCTGAATACGAGCCAGCTGCAGTGTTGAGAAAGGAAGGAAAAGGCTCTCAGAAGGACCCCCCAGCGTATCAGAAACACAACAGCTGCCTGCCTCCCATCACGAAGGGGACTCAATCGGCAGAACTCAAACCTTCTGCTGCTCGTACAAGAGCCCAGGCAAGAGGAAACCGCTGCCCCTCTATCCTCTCTGCTAAAATAGCTCTGAGTGGGCCTGTTATTCGCACAAACATTGTTTTCTGACCTCAGGCACCACTACGGGAACACAGTGCTGGGAGAAGACAAAGCACCACCTGACCTGAACTCCATCAGGCATTAAAAAAAAAACCCAAACAGATGAGACTGGAGGGGGCAGACTCTGGCTGTGCTGCTGGACGAGAGGAAAGGCAGTTCCTGGGCCTTGGCAGCGGGGAGCTGTTCCCCCATCCACCCATCCCTTCCTCTCTGCTTGGCTCCTTGCTGGCCTCCCCATATTTGCCAGAGACTGGCAGGTGGAGATTAGCTCTAGGTTACGAGGGCATGGCATTATCAGCCTTTCCCAGTCCTGCATCTTTGGGTGGATCCTTCAACGCCTCTGCCTTAGCAGCCGTGCTGGATTTCTGTGGCTGGAGATGCTGCTTTCCTGGCACTGTCACATTGCACAACTTTCCCTGCTTGCTTTCCATTCCAGCCCCGAGCAAAAAAGGTTGCATTTCTTCCTACGCTAAAGAAAAGAGAGCAAGGCTTGCTCAATCTACTCGGGATGGTCCAACTGCCAAAGCTTTAGTTAACCCTGTCAGCCAAGCAAAGGCCAACAATGCCTTATCGGCTTTGTACTGATAAAGGAGAATATTTGTAGCTCAGGTTTCAACTGAGGGGTCCTTGGTGGTTTCTGGGCTTGGGTTTTTTCTTGCGGACATTTCATTACCCAAATAGGTAACATCATGAGTGCTAAAGGGCCAGAAAAAGTGGGTTTTGTGCACCAGTCACCAAAGGTGATACTCTAAAGTGCTGCTAGAAGTTGCTGTACCCCGTCACCCTGCAATGCAGAAATGCATAGGTGCAATTTGAAGAGCTGGGTGCAGCTTACAAAGTTCTCTGTGGCTCAGCTGCTTAGGGGGCCCAGTGGGGTTACAATCACCCCCACCCTAAGGGTCTTCTGAAAGGTAGGAAAAAAAGGGAGGCCACGCCTGTCACCCGACTACTGTGCCTTTCCCTCCCTTGGGTAATGTTGCTGACTTGCGAGAAACAACCGGGAGTTTGTGCAGAGGAGAAAAATCAGCACTCCCACCCCCACCCCCCACAAAAGCGCAGAGCAACCGAAAGGTTTCCCTATCGCGGGGTGTCAGGACTTAGGAACCCTTACTTGGCTTTTCCGGGTGCCCACGCGGATGGTCCGGTTGTCGGAGGCGTTTTTATTCTGCAAAGAATTTTCTCCCGTTAGACGCAAAGCGAGGCCGGAACGCCGCAGCCGCTTCGAGACCGGGAGGAAAGGCCCGGGGCCGACCCTCCTCTGCCTCCGCCGCCCCAGCCGAGGCATCGCGGCCTCGCGCGCGCCCCTCACCTCCGCGGCCATCTCCGGCGGCCGGCAGCGCTTCTCAGCCCGAGGCCGGGCGGCTGCGACCCTCCTCCCCGACCCGCCCGCCCGCCCGCCGGCGCCGCCCCGCTCTGGGATGCGCGATAAGGCGGGCGGCGGGAGGGGCGGCGCGGGGAAAGGGGGCCACGCGGAGAGGCCAGGCGGCGAGCGGGGCCGGGCAGAGGGCTGCGCTCACCGGGGGCGGCGACGGCGACAGGCCGCTCATGCCGGCCAAAGGACGGCGGGCCGGCGGAACGAGCGCCGCCACCGGGGTCACCTAGCCGGACGGGCGCGTCGAGCCTCCCGCGTGACGCCACTTCCGGGGCTTCCCGAACCGCCCCTTCCGGCGCCTCGCCCGTCAGCCCGCCTGTAGTCGGCGGAGCTCCTGCCCGGGGACCCTCGCCGGGGCCGGCCCGTCCGCGCAAAGCGAGGCCGGTGGCAGCGGCGGCCTCCCCGGAGGCTCTGCTCAGGCCTGCTGGAGAGTCAGCGGCCAGGCGGGGCCCGGAGCCAAAGCCCCGGTTTCCGTCAGGGAAAGTCGCACCACACACCCCCCCCTCCTGAGCCCCGGCCCTGCCTGGCGCCCGTCCTGGAGGGAAAGCCGAGGCCGGCGGGCTTCCTGCCCCCGAGTCGCATCTCTTCCCCTCCCCGCCTGGGTCCGTCTCTGCCGCTTCCCAGCTCCACAAAGTAAACCCATCTGGGCCGAAGGACGGCCCCGCTGCAAGCTGGCCTCCGGCACTGCAGCCGACTCGCTCGGAGGAAGGTCTGCGAGGAGGGCCGGTTTGTTGAAAACACCACGGCCAAAATAACCAGCAGCCACAGAGAAGCCGTCGCTGGAATGTTTCAGCTGCCGGAGGCCAAAAGAAAAGGATGTTTGGCAGGGATGAGAATACTGAGCCTGTTTGCAAACACCGGAGCCCGCCCAGGAACCCACCTGGTGTTGGAACTGTCGCTGCAACCAAGTCAAGGAAGAAGCGTCACCTGAGTCAGGAGTCCATGCATCCAGGGAGAGATGCTAAGGTAGAAAACGAATTTTTGCTTAGCCCTTTAGCTTTTCTAACCCTGTGTTGCCGTTTCTACCAGAGATGTAGTTTGGAAGTCACCAAATTCTTACAGCATACAAGAGGCAGAACTAGATTGCTCAACAGACACATGCCTTAGTAGGGGGAACTAAGTTGGGGGAACAGGAACAGATTATTTTGAACTCGCACAACATGGCCGATGAAGGAGCAAAGAAAACCTTGCTGAAGGCACATCTAGTTGTAATGGGACCCAGTCAGTGGCAAAGGGGTCAGCACGTTGTCTGGGATGCCAAGTTCAAAACGGGAGCTACTCTTAAGTTGCAACTTCCATTCTATGGGCAAAGACATATTGGTACATGGGACACAATTTTCCTGGATTACATTAAGGGCTTTTCTGAATGGGTGGAAGCCTTGTCCATTCCCAATAAAATTGGAAACCCCACTGCAAGGTTGTTGCAAAACCCACAGGTCTTTTGTCACTGCAGCGCACCATTCCAGATTTCAACAGGTAGCACATCTTTTGTTACTCAACTCTTTGAAGTCTTTGGCCCACAATTGGGAATAAGGAAATTCTTGTCTCCAACACCCACATGCGTGGGCAGACTCTTTGCCAACCGTTCTAGGAGCCAATTAGAAGCTCCATCTCCAGCTGGATATAGTCCCTATGAAATCCTGTTTGGTTTCCCACGCACTCTGGTGTTCACTGTGAAACCCGGGGATGATGCATTGATTAGGAGCCCATAATCTCTTACGAATCTCTTAAGCTGGGAGTTCCCAACCAGGGGTGCAAGATGATATTCCAGGGGGTGCTAAAACTTGGGTTTTCAATTTATAGCGTCTATGCATAATTTGTTGCCGTTATTTCGAACTTTTGTAAGGGGTGCGAGAATATATCAGAAGAGTTCTAGGGGTGTGGGGTATAGAAAAGTTTGGGAACCACTCTTAAGCTATTCCAAGCGACATTAAACCAAAGATGGCACCAGTCCCTCTTTTGTCCTTTTTCTCGCTTGGCTTAATCTACAGGTGTACCTGGACACAAACTGAGGCTTCCCCTGTTTCTCAAGATCCAAGCCAGGAAGACCTACATTCTCTTCAAAATACTCCTCCTGGGACTATGCCCAGAAGCCCTTAACAACAGTGTTTGTAGAATTGGCTCAGGGAGTTTGGGACAACTCACTGTGGCTAACTCACCATGGGGCAAGAGTTCTAATATCAAAGAAATGGTGGAATAGAGTAATTAAAGAATGCAAAAGGAGGGACAAAATAAAATGTGAATGACAAAAATTAAAGTAATTTATAATTATTTAAATTAAATTGTTAAATTGTCCGGTGGTGAGTTGTCTGCAGAGAGTTGTCCCATTCCACACCCAAGATCTGAAGAGATTGACCTGCTCTTGGCTCGCATCTTGGTTACCTGGTTTAGGATCCTGGGAAAGGAAAATGGTTCATTTTTTTTTCTATTTGCCTTTGTATTAATCTCTTCAATCTTTCAATGTGTTAAATTTGTTTTCTTAAAATATTGCACTTCCATGCCAATTAGACAGCAAAACCTGCTGGCAAGAATACATACAAAAACCTGTAATGCTCTGAGTGGGTGATGGGTGAGCCCCATTTTGTGTCATCTCCAATTTAACTCGATGCCAGGGAAGAAATGGGTAAGCCAGTATAAGTGAAAGGTGTAACAAGCACATAAGCAAGGTGAACAAAAGCCAGGAAAAGGTCCATCAGGGAAAGTAGTTAAGAAGGAAATGAAAAAATGTCACCCGCATCTGACAAAAGTTGGGTCTGAGTTGGGTCTCTCCCTGAGACCCACCAACAAAGCAAGGACTTTGCGGTCCTGAAGCCTGTGTGTTTGTGTGTGTGTGTGTGTGTGTGTGTGTGTGTGTGAGAGAGAGAGAGAGAGAGAGAGAGAGAGAGACAAAGCGAGAAAAGCAAGAGATACACTTTGTAATCAATAAAGTTTGCTGTTATTTTAAATTAACTGGGTCTCCATGAATTCTAAAGAACCGTTTCTGCCTCATTGTTTGGTTGAAAGTGATTTGAGTGTGGCAATTTCCCAGGTCTATCAGTATGTGAGTGAATGACTAGATGCTGAACATGAGAGCACATATGCGATCAGCTGGAAAGCACACCTTCACTCCAGCGAGACTTCCGGGCTGGTGGGACACCTCGCCCAAGCCAGGGACCCTTGCCCAGCCCCCCCCCCCGTGCAAAAGAAGGCCTGGAGGCAGGTGGAAGGAGTGCCCTTTAGTCAGTCATGCAGTCACACCATGAACCCTCAAGGAGGGAGGGTGGCCTTTCCCTGCCCCCCCGCTATTCTTCCCCCCTCCGAGGCGGCAGTTGGAGCTGCCACTGTGGCCCTGGTAGGCCTGGCCGGAGGCTCTGTTCAGGCCTGCTTGAGAGTCAGCGGCCAGGCAGGGCCTGGAACCAAAGCCCAAGTCAGGCTGTTTCCGCCAGAGAAAGTTGCACCACCACCCCTCCGCCCCAGCCCTGCCTGGTGCCCGTCCTGGGGAGGAGGGAGAGCCAAGGACAGCCAGCAGGTTCCTGCCCCCGATTCGCATTTCTTCCCCTCCCCGCCTGGGTCCGTCTCTGCCACTTCCCAGCTTCACAAAGTAAATCCATCTGGACGGAAGGGCTTCTAGGTGCTCCTCTTTGTCTTGACAAGCAGGTCCCGCTGCAAGTTGGCATCCAGCACTGCAGCCGACTTGCTCGGAGGAAGGTCTGTGAGGAGGGTCAGTTTGTTGAAAACACCACGGCCAAAATAATCAGCAACCACAGAGAAGCCGTCGTTGGAATATTTCAGCTGCCGGAGGCCAAAAGAAAAGGATGTTTGGCAGGGATGAGAATATTTGAGCCTGTTTACAAACACCAGAGCCCGCCCAGGAACCCACCTGGTGTTGGAATTGGTCATGCAGGTCTCGCTTCTGCTCTTGGGCACGGATCATGTCCATGACTTTCCGGTTTTCAGGAAGGCATGTGGGGCACTCTGACCCGCTCTCCGAGTAGCTCTCAAAGCAGTGCTGATGGAAGGAATGGCCGCAGAGGAAGTGCACCGAGGGCAGCTCCAGAGCGCTGGTGCAGATGCTGCACTTTGTCTTCTGGAATATTTTGGGACTAGAGGAAAAAAGTCAACAAACGTGGGGCACCCCCTTGGCACTAGTCACCCAGTGCTGCCACAGTCACTTTCCTTTGATCTGACCTCTAAGCCTTGGATGAAGACACTGCCTGCACTCCCAAAGGGGGGCAAAAGCAGCAGCCTTCCGAGGAAGCAGTGGAATTTCTGCTCAACATTTTTGCAAGAGATTTTGCCTCCTTTTCCAATTGATTAAGCACTTCCATTTCCACACTGCATCACCCTGCAGAACGGGGCGATGGGTGGAATCTGATGACTCTGGGACAGATTTAGCAGCAGGTTCTATAGCTACCTTGTTTTCAGTTCTTCAATATCCTGGCGGATCCGCTTGGTTTCCTCCCGGTATTTCTGGATTTTTTGTTCATCCTGCTCTATCTGGCAACTTTGTCTCTGCAGTTTGCTGATGAGATAATCCTTAATGACTGACAGGGTGGCCGTGGAATTGTGAGCCAAGGTTTGTACAACTAGAAAAGAGACACCCATCAGGGCAGAAAAGAATACTATGGGTGCAGTTGCTGCGTTGCTTCTTCCACAATACTGATCTGAGCCAAAAAGTGCACCAGGGCGTCTGTAGGAGCCCTGACGGCCCAGTGGCTAAAGGGCAGCATTGCAGGTGAACTCTGCCCACAGCCTGGAGTTTGATCCTGATCCGCTCAAGTTTGACCCCGCCCTCCATCCTTCCGAGGTCAGTAAAATAAGGACCCCCAGATTTTGGGGGGCAGTATGTAAATAATGCTTACATTGTAAACTACCCAGAGAGAGCTGTGAAATGCTATGGGGCGATATATAAGTCTAAGTACTATTGCTATTGTGTGTTTTGCTGCCGGACTGTCTCAGCCATTTCAGCAACCCATCCAAAAATAAACTTAGCTGCTCCTGTGTTGTTAAAATCACTTTTGAAGTAATAACAATATAAAAAATTAGCATATAAACCCCCAAAATGTACGAGCTGAATCAGACACCTTGCAAGCTTATTATTTTCTCAGGTTTTCATCTGTGTGCGCATAAGGAGGGGTTCCCACCTTTTGGAAGAGACGAGTAATGTTTATCAAATGGATTAAATTACTGAAATACCCCTCTTTTTCTATTTTGAAGTCCAACAAAATATTTTCCCACTCCCATTCACAGGCTGGCAGTGAGGCACAGTGCACAACCGATATGGGAGAAGAGTGTGAGCAGGGGCTGCTGTGCAAGGACGTGGCTGCCCTCCAAGATCAAGACAAGTCAAAACTTGGTAACTCTGTCAGTAGGACTAACTGCTCAGATATTTTCCACCCACATCTAAGCGGCAATGGCCACTTGAAAATCAGAAAATAGCTCCCATCACCAACTTCCACAAAATCACTGCTCCCAGGGTGGGCAAGGCTAAGCTACTTCTTCTCTGGCTCTGTTGCCAAAAAAGAAGGTGCTGGCGCTCAGCTAACTGCGGCCAGCACCCTCACCCCAAAGGCAGAGTCTGGCCTCACCCAGCAAAGGAGGCATGAGATTCTTGGTTTCGATGCGTGCGAGCACAGCCGCCATGTACTCCTTGCAGTCCTCCTCCTTGTGGGCAAAGTAGCCAAGCGCTTGTTCCCAAAGACAGGCCTCTTGTTCCCCATACAGCTCGCAAACCTCCACTACCTTCCGGTACTGCCCGTTCTGCATGTGGTAATGCATGATCTGCTGGAAACTGGGGAGACGAGAAACACAATATAGGGCAGACAAGAGTTGGTGAAGAGCCTGAGGACCACCAACTAGGCCAGTTTGAAACCGGCTAGCCTTCTTTCCCCTTCCCAAGTAACAAAGGACTCGCTCATTTGCACTCACAGTTTGTGCTGCTCGTAGAGGTAAAGGATCCCATCCTTGAAATTATGCATCTGGCACAAGACCAAGGCCTTATCAAAGACCTCCTGGAACTTTCCACTCTTCAGCAAGAGAATGGTTTCACTGTGCAGCTTCTCTTTGATCTGGGAAGACCCAAGAGGACATTTTTGGATGTCAGATAGACTCCAGGGCCCCCCATGACCACATACACTTAGCAATCTCCCAGGGCGTACCTGTGGATCTTGTTCATGGGCCCAGTTCTGGAGACGGAGCTCCAGCAGGGTGTCATATACACCCTGTTTAGAGTCTGGCTGAACCTCAGACATGTGTTCCAAGAAAGCCTTCAGCTCCCGGGGGTTGTTAGCAAAGATGGGAATGAATTCATCAGGATTTGCCTGCATCATGAAGCAGTTAGGTAGGAGAGCAGAAGAGAAAGTCAGATAGCAAAATTTTCCTAAACCCTCAAGCAGAGCCATCTGCCTCCCAGAACACCAACATTTCCCTACAAGACGCATCCACTGGGTACAGTGGGAATCACAGAAAACATTGCAGTGAAACTAGAGGAAGAATAGAATTGCTCTAACAGCACGAAGAGATTTTCACAGGAAGCCCGAAATATTTGTGCCCTTCCTGCCCCTTCCCACTTTGTCAACACCCTTACCCTTTCCCGGGCTATACGCAAATTACTACCCCCGATTTGGTTTCATGTTATTTTAAAGCCTTTCATGATATTTGGGCTCAAGACACTTCAGCCCCACCCCTTGGGCAACTGGTACTTCTCCCTCCAAGCCTCAGCCCGTACCCTCTGCTCCGCCAGCAGGCCAGAACCCTCATGGTCTTCCTTTGGCCGATAGTCTGTGCAGAGGATCTTCAGCAGTTCAGTGGTTTCATTGGGGATGTGATGCATGAGGATCTTGCCGTAGCGCTTCATGTTACTCTCAGCCTGCTCAAAGGGCAGCTTGCCGATATAACACAGGGCCTCCTGGAAGTTCTGCAAGACCGAGGAATCAGGCACTGAAAAACGTTTTACCTCTGCTTCTCCAGGTTGAGCCAATTTCAGAACAGGCTTACACTCCCCACTTCCCCTCTTTCCTCGGCTGCCAAACGAGAAGTCCAGAAACCACCAGGCAGGCCTCACCTTGATATCTTCTAGCTGGATCTTCAGGTACCACTCATGGTGCTTGTGCTTCTCAGCCAGGTACACAGCATGGGAATAACAACCTGCCTGGCGAAGCACCTTTATAGCTGTCTCCACGTCAAAGTGCACCTCACTCTCACTGGTCTACAGAAGGCACAAAGAGAATGGAGTCAACCCAGACCGAGTCAGCTAAACCTCAAATGGAGCCTTCCAGGCTCCCTCATGCCCAAACGTCTGGGACCAAGTGCCCTGCAAAAGAGGAGGAAGGCCTGCACTCTTCACCCTCTTCAAAGTTAAGAGAAAAGAGAACTCTACTTAAGTCATCCCATCAGCTGAAGGGAGAACGTAATTGTTGTTTTTTCCCTTGCAAAGGGAAGTTTTCTAAGGTTTCCTCACTCCAGGACTGAAGTGACATCCTCACCAGACAGAGGATGCATCTCATCTCACGAGATTTTCTACATCTGCACAGGAAAACTCTAGCACATCTGGCAACTCGGGCAGAGAAGACAGATTAAAATTTTCAGAAGACTATATATAAAGAACATCAACGTAACCATTCTTCGTGAAACTGATAAGCATAAGTTTCCCTGCCAGAAGAGACACCTGTAAAAGTCAGGAGCTTCCATCCGCGGAAGGGATTCACAGAGAAGGGATTCCATTTGGGATCTAGAAGAAAAGGCACTGAGGTGCATTTGCCTCATCACCTTGATGAATTCCTCCAGCTTGGAGATGTCTTTCAGCTTGGTATAGCAGTTCAGCAGCAGGGTGGTGTGGTCAGCATTGGCCAGTGATTGCAAGTGGAGCATCTGCAAGTAAGCAGTCAGGTTGTGTATCCGTTGAGCGTCCAGGAACTTGCGGATGACATAAGATGGCTCCAGTTTTCCAATAGTGCTAGGAAAAGAGCATAAGTCCCAGTTGCTGGGATTAAACAATGTAGGTCACAAACAAGTGAGCAGCTGCAACCCTTGGTGCCACTAGAATGGAAGCAAGCAAAGACCAGTTTGGGGAGGAGGGCGGAAATAGGTGGCTTCAGCAGTCTGAATCCTCTCTCAAGAGCACCCTGCTAAAGATACTCCCATCCTGAGTTGATGCACGCCATAGATCTCCAAACTTTATTTACACCCTAGGCAGTCCTTCCATTTATTTAATAATAAAATAATAAAAGAAGAAGAAGAAGAAGAAGAAGAAGAAGAAGAAGAAGAAGAAGAAGAAGAAGAAGAAGAAGAAGAAGAAGAAGAAGAAGAAGAAGAAGAAGTTGGAAGGGACCTTGGAGGTCATCTAGTCCAATCCCCTGCTAAGGCAGGAAACCCTATACCATTTCAGACAAATGGCTGTCCAGTCTCTTCTTAAAAACTTCTTAAAAACTTCCATTTGATGAGGAAAAATACTCTCACCAGCCAGGAACTATCCAGCCTTCACTGTGATCTATCTCAGGACTGGTGCTCACTGGAAACATCAATTTGCAGTCCCCATTTGGACAGATTTGCCATCTTGTGAATCTCCCTCTTAACAGGACAGCAAGAGGAAGAGAAACATGCAAGAAGATGCAAATTAGTTGGATACTAACCCCGCTTTATGATCCCAGAGAAGTCTCACCATCGATGCCAAGTCCCATGAGAGAGGGAGGCCAAATCTGCACCTAATTCTTTAATATTACCCACCGGAGGTATTGCTGAATAGCACCATCATGGTTGCCCTTGTTGTACAGGTGATCTCCGTATTGGCGAAAGATCTCGGATAACCCATCGCTGTCTAGGTGGTGACTCTTAGCCAGGTTGATGGCCATTTCAAAAAGGTTCTTCTTGAAGAGCATCTGTTAAAAGGAAGATGTGGTTCAGGAAAGATTCCAGGCAGAGGTTCTAGTCAAAGCTGCTCTCTCCAGCCATTTGCAAGAAGCAGTCAAGTCCATTCCCCTCCTCAGAGCCTTGTCCAGAAGTTGGTGTGGAAAGAACTCTGCAGTGGGCAGGCCTTAAAGCAAGTTCCCTGACGACCAGATCAGGGCATGAGCCCCTCTCTCGCTGCCCCAGCAAGCTCCAGAAAAAGCAAAGAAGAATCCCTTGCCTCCAGTTTGGTCTGCGTATCCTTCTCCTGCAGCACATGGAGTTTCCCATCCCTCGTCAACACGTAGAGGCATCCCCACTCTGCCAGGACATCCACCACATCATCAAACACAGAGCTGTAGGCAATGAACTTGTTGCCCAGGTCGTAAATATTCAGGATTTGCTTGTCAGAGTTTTGTGGATCTCCCCCAGGAAACTCGGATCTGGAGCAGAGAGGAGGAAGACCAAAAGCCAAGCTTCCACCTTACATTTAATCCTTTCAAACAGAAACAGCCTCAACTACAGACACCGTGAGCTCATGTTTGTGTCCTCAGTGAAGGAAGAGCTGCAGCCTTGGCCATCGCCCGCCCGCCTGCACCCTTCCAAAGAGTGATGCCAACGAGGAGCTGCACTCTTCGAAAAAGGGAGTGATGCGCTCAGCAGAGACAGTGGGCTGCTCTACGCTTCTTTTTAAGCATAGATACACCCATCAAATAATTCCACAAACGACGACACCTTAAATCTTACTGAAAACTATGAATGTTTCCAAAATCAGTCATGTGCTTTTAGGCACCTAGTGACAATCAATCAATCAATCAATCAATCAATCAATCAATCAATCTAATAAATAAATAAATAAAGAGACTTGTATGCCGCCCTATCTCCCAAAGGACTCAGGGCGGCTAACAACAATAAAGTACAAATATTAAAAAAGAATTAAATTGTGTCAAAGTCCCACTAAAACCAATAAAAACATTTAAAATCATAATTAAAAACCCCATTATCATCAGTCCAGGTCGGCCTGTTGGAAAAGATATGTCTTAAGGTCACGGCGAAAGGACCGAAGGTCTGGGGCCATCCGGAGCTCCCGGGGGAGTTGATTCCACCAAGCAGCTGCCCCAACAGAGAAGGCCCTCCCCCTGGGGGTCGCCAGCCGACATTGTCCGGCCGACGGCACCCTGAGGAGGCCCTCTCTGTGTGAGCACACAGGGCGATGGGAAAACGTTCCTGGCAGCAGACGGTCCTGCAAATATCCCGGGCCTAAGGCAATTACATTCTCTATCATTTATTTACAATCCCAGTCACAACTCTCAGAAAATGAAGAGTTCTGACACAGTCTGAAAAGCAAAGCTGAAATTGTTCTGCTACATAGGGAGAAATGAAGGACAAGAATGCTTATTGCAAGTACAAATTAGTACAATTAGGAATGTTCAGAAACGCACCTGTATTTAGAGGGGTTTCATCTAAATGCCCAGAGATCCATCCCAGCAATAAAACAAACTTACTTGGGAGATGCTTTCCAGTCCTTGGACACGATGATCAGATAGCCTCGATACCAATGGACAATCAGCTTCTGACCCTCGAAGGCAAAGCAAGGCCCACGCTCATCTGGCTGGTACAGATATACGCATTCATCTCCTGCCACTATAAACTGGAGGTCCTGGGAGGGATCGCTGAGAGTGGAGCAGCGCAGTCCACAGCCACGCATGTCCAGTTCCAGCAATGGACAGTCCTTCACTGAGAGTGTATAACACTGCAAAGCCAAAGAAAAGGGCAGCAGTGAGGACAGAAATCTAATCAGGCAAAGAATGGGTCAAACCTGAGTTCTGCCACATCCTCACTGCCCAGTAGACTAGCAGCATACCTGAATTTTCTCAGTGGTAGCTACAAACAGATGAGTTGTTTTGCTTGATTGGCGAAACACAAGCCCAGTAACTGGATGGCCACCTTCCTGTAGGACTTGAGTTTTACTATGCCGGTCCCTTGTAATGTCCCCCTTGATAAGCACTACACTCCCATCCACAAAGCCTATGAGAAAGGAGGAAACAAGCACAAGATCCAGATATCAATTTAATTTAATTTAATTTAATTTAATTAGATTTATATACCGCCCTTTCCCGAAGGACTCAGGGCGGTTTACAGGGCATTTTAAAAACATTCCCTTCTTCTAACAAGCTGAGTGGAGCCTTCAGGCGACCTCTTCCGTACTATGTAGGGCTTTAAACTCAACACCAGTGCCCTGAATTAGACCCCGAAACAAGCTGGTAACCAAGGTAGCCTACCCTGCTGCATTGCGCACACCAGCTGATGTTTACAGATATTCTTCAGGTACCCACGTACCACTTGAACTACCACAGATTTTAACAAAAGCATATAAAAATACTTTTGCAGGCTGCCTTCCCAAGCATTTCTCTTCCCAGTTCACGTTCCGATTCATGTTAAGGTTAATGTAATCATTTTTTAATTTTGTAATTTTTTTAATTTTTGTAATTTGTTGTATTGTTTTTTTAAAAAACCTTGTGAACCGCCCTGAGTCCTACGGGAGAAGGGCGGTATATAAGTTTAATAAATATAAATATATATGTTTGGAATACACGATAGCAACTCTAGTTACCAATAGCCATGAAGTTGAGATTTTCATGGACGGTGAGACAGGATACCAGTGTGAGTTTGTTGCCTGGTATTGCAGGGAAAATCCTGGTGCACTGAGGTGTCCCACCATCGCGTTTCTCTAAATTCCAGACTTTGACCTACAAACAAAGAGACTGTTGGACTGGTAAATTTTGTACTAGGTTTCTTAGCTTGCATATTTTGCATTCATAATACCTCCTTTTAACTGTATCCTTCTTGCTTTATATTGACTATTTATTACTCTGTCTGGGGACAGGATAATAAACCTTGCTTCTCTGGAAGTTAGAGCAATGGACAAAAGCCTAGCGCTAGAGGATTTTAGAGGTGGAACGGGTTCATATCAGATCAATCCCACGAAGATTCAGAAGTCCATAGAGAAGAGACTTCAAAAGGAAACCTCTTGACCAGCGGAGAGATGACAAATTAAATAAATACAAGTCGCACCGGCAGAAAAGCAGGCTTCCAATTCAGGGCAGCCAAACCAGAGTCGCTCTGAACGCGGAGCTCACCAGGGGGTTGATCCCTTCCTCCTCCTCGCCCACCGACACCAGGAGGCTGTGCTGCTTCAGCTGGAAGAGGTGCGTCACCCGCAGCTTGTAGGCCTGGAAGCTGCTCAGGTCCAGGGAGCGCGGCAGGAACCGTATCCGCCCTTCCCAGTGTGCGGTGCGGTTAAGGGGCCTCCACAGAAGGGCGCCCGACGCCGCTCGCCGCGCCCGGCCCCCGCCCCCTCCGGCGCCCCGCGCCCCGCGCCCACGGAAGGATATCCCCGAAGACCAGGCTGCCCCGGCCCGAGTCGCAGACCACGATGCCCGGAGGGAGCAGCACCGGGTTCCCGCCGGGGTCTGTCAGCGGCTCCCGGTCGAAGAAAGCGAAGCGCCGCCACTGCAGGTAGGCAGCCATCGGGGAGGGCGGGGGGGGGCGACGGACGGCCACTTCCGGAGGCCTGACGCGCCGCCGCGGGGACTCTCGGGGGCCGAGGTTCGCCGAGGCCACGCCCCGTGACGCTCCTCCGGCGGGGGCGGGCGCGGGAGAAGCCCGCCCCCGGACGCTGGGGACGTGGACCAATGGCGGCGCGCGGCGGGGGGCCGCTCCAATGAGCGCCCGCCGCGTCTTCTTGAAGGCGCGTCGCTGTCGCCGCGGAAGGAGCGAGTCGGCCGAGGGAGACACGCCGCGCCGGCCGCGGACATCGCTCGGGACGCCGCTCGTTCCACGCCGCCGCCCCCGCCGCGCGCCCCGCAGGCCGTAGAAGAAGCCGAGCCGGCCGCGCTTCGTCAGGATGGCTCCCGCGCCCCGTTGGCCCTGCCTGCCGCTCCTCGGCCGCCTCGTCCTAGCGGCGCTGGCTTGCCTGCCCCCGCTCTCCGGTGAGCGTCCCCGCCGCGGCTGCTTCCTTCCCCGGGCCCTTCGCTCGCTCCGCCGGGAGGCCGCAGCCGCGCCGCTTCTCGCCGCGCCCGAGGGGCGACCCGAGCCGTCCTAGGCCGCTCGTTGCCCTCCGGCGCTCGGCGGGAGGGTGCGGGCGAGGCGGGCGTAGGTTTAAGCCCGGCTCCTCGGGGCTGAGATTTGGGGCGCTCTCCGATCGGGCCGCGACGTTCTTTGGAGAAGAGCTGACCCGCAGAGGCTTTTGTGCCGCCGCAGATTCCTTGGCTGTCATGTCGGTGGACCTGGGGAGCGAATCCATGAAGATCGCTCTGGTCAAGCCCGGGGTCCCCATGGAGATCGTCTTAAACAAGTGAGTGGCTTGGCTCCGGCTCTGTGGGAAGCGTCTCCCTCTGGTGCGGCGGGTGCCTCGGCCTGCAGGCTCTGGGGGGGCTCCTCGTAGAAGGGAGACTTACTGGCATGACTGGCCTGCCTTGCTTTAGGGAGTCTCGAAGGAAAACCCCAGTAGCTGTGGCCCTGAAGGAGAACGAGCGGCTCTTTGGTGAAAGCGCAGTGGGAGTGGTAAGCCCTCAGATTCCCTTTTCTCTTTGTCTCCCAATCAGTTCTGTTTATTTCTCAATGGCTCTTGAATCGAATTTGTGCTATTTCTGCCCTGCCTCTGCTCTTCTTTTTTCCCCACGCCCTCCAGTCATTAAGCAGCTCGCAGGTTCTCATTGCCTTCTGGAGTCACGCTGCAAAATGCAGAGAGAGGTTTCGCATTTTGAAATAGCTCTGTTTGAGCTTTATTGTGAGAAAAAACATTGCTGCTGCATAGATAGATAGATAACCTTTATTGTCACTTTTACTGTGGGACAATGGCACACATTAAAAATTTAGTTGCTTGCTCTCATAACACGCATTTAAGCATCTTATGTACGACATAACGTATAGACCTACCCCCCTACCTATAAGTAAAATATAAATATTAATCGCCGTCCATGTTGAATATATAACGGAAGGAGGACGCTTTAGAGTTCACAGGGTTAATACAGCATGAAACAAAACTGACTGAATCTGGATGTTCTGCTTCAGATACCACGGAGCCTCCTCCCAGAAGGTAACAAGGAAATCAGGTCATGAAGAGAATGTGTAGTGATTCAGACAATCTTACCTGTAACATTGTGTGTTGTGGTGCTTTTATTTTACAGGCTATCAAAACTCCAAAGGTCACATTCCGTTATTTCCAAGACCTTCTGGGCAAACATTTTGACAACCCCCAAGTGGCTCAGTACCAGTCATGGTTCCCAGAGCATCAGCTGGAGAAAGATGCAAGAAGGGAGACTGTCACCATTAGGCTCTCGGAGTGAGTATCCACAGTGTCTTTTGCACTGCTCAGACACAGCAACCAAGTTGAGTCACAGAGTCTTGTACCTCCTGGAAACGAGTCCTGTGTTTTACTTTATTTTTTTCCTTCTGGGCATTGATCATGTGTACCAAATGTCTGTTGGAATAACTGTGGTGTGGGGTAGACACCTTATCATTCAAGGAGTGGGATTTGAACCATTTGCACTTGTCATATGGATAGAAACTATAAGCATCTTTAAGGGGACTTTATCGTTCTTCTTTGCAGCAAGTTGCAATATTCTCCAGAAGAGATGCTGGGTATGGTCCTGAATTATTCTCGGGCACTGGCTGAGGACTTTGCAGGTTGGGATTACTTTTGTGTATACATTGAAGCATGAGAATTTACTTTTGGGAATGGATGCTGGTAAAAGGCTGGGAAAGTGATTTTCCAGGTGGTGTTAAGTTTTTTTCTGTTAGTCCCATCTAGCAGTAGGGAGCAATGAGATTAGGTTGCAATAATAGATTGCTTCCCAAGTTTTTCCCCCTGAAATGTTAGCAGGAGGAGATGTAAACATGGAGAGACAAGTATTTTCAGGGTCAATCACATCCCTTTGCAAAGTGCAATCTTCTAAAAATGGGGATGGTCCTTACCTTGCTAATTTTTAAATCATTCTTCTGGGGGATATTTGGAGTGTGCAATTAGTTTTAACACAATTTTAACTTTGTTGCAAGCTTTTGACAGGAACTTATCAAAAATGCTCCAAGCATTGCATAATTCTAGATCTTTGTTATATTGTTGATAATGTTTGAGTTGTTTTTAACAATAATGTGTTAGCTGGCTAGTATGTTGCTGAAATGAGATTAGTGTTGTAAAGAAATCCATTTTGAAAGTTACATATTGCCCACAAATGAAATAAATGACAGGAAGTTAAAAGGTACTTGAACTGTGAGTTAACTGGCTGCTTTCACTGATCCTCCAGAGCAACCAGTCAAAGATGCAGTAATCACCATTCCTGCATACTTCAACCAAGCAGAGAGGAGAGCCGTTCTGCATGCAGCCAAAATGGCTGATCTCAAGGTTCTGCAGCTCATCAACGCTAACACTGCCGTGGCCTTGAACTATGGCGTCTTCCGGAGGAAAGACATCAATGCCACAGCTCAGGTGGTTTTGGCCAGGGAGGTTGGTGGGTTGGGACAAACTGGATGGTGCACTATTCAGAAAGAACGGTCTCTTTCCCAGTTTAAAGATAAAGCTTTTGTTGATTTAGTGATTATATGCCATCAGGACAGTGTTTACTCTTAGCAGCCACAGAAATAGATTTTTTTCAGGACGGTCCATTCCCACCCTGGTCCTTCAGGCCTTCTCAAATTGAGTCCAGTCCACCTTACTGTTGGTTATCATCCTCTTTTCTTTCCTTCTGCCTTTCTCAGCTTTATGGACACCCTGCTTCTTTTTGTAAACTGAGGATTTCACAATCCTATAAAGGAATCAAGGCTGTAAGAGCCCAGCAAAGCAGAAATACCACATGTTAACTGGTAGCTTAGGAATAGAGGCCTCCAGGGGTTTCTGGGCCCTGTCCACGGCATCTCCGTGACAGGTGTGGCAGTAGAGAAGGAGCCGGGCTGGGCAGGCCACAGTCTGACTTGCTGGTATCCTTTTCCCAGAGGAGGCAGAGGAGTCATTCTGAATGCCTCTTCCGGGGCCTTTGAACTGCAACCTTTTTCTCTTTCCAGAACATCATGTTCTACGACATGGGGGCAAGCAGTACCATCTGCACTATTGTGACCTACCAAACTCTGAAGACCAAGGACTCGGGGGTCCAGCCTCAGTTGCAGATCAGGGGGGTTGGGTAAGAAAGAATTTATGTTTGGAATCTGATCTCTCATTTTTCTGGCAAGTCAGAAGGAAAGAGATGTGCAAATGAGTCAGATGTTGGAGGGAAGGGAACAGAGGCCAAGCTTCATTTTGGGGTGGGGGAGTCAGAGGAGAGGGTTGGGCTTATTTACAAGTAGCTTTCGTCGATGTCCTACTGCCCGTGGCTGCTTTTGCTCAGCTTTGATCGGACGCTGGGAGGGCTGCAGATGGAGTTGCGCCTTCGTGACCACCTGGCCAAGCTCTTCAATGAGCAACATCCACGCAAGGGTGTCCGTCAGAATCTCCGTGCCATGGCCAAGCTACTGAAGGAAGCCAACCGGGTGAAAACAGTGCTGAGTGCCAATGTGGACCACGTGGCCCAGGTAGGTGGTGCCCAGAGCTCTCGACTGCCCCCAGGCACCAGGAGCCTGAGGTTGGCAGCTTGGTAAAGGGGGCAGGAGCAAGCCTGAGGTGATGGAGGCTTTGAGAAGAAGGGGAGCCTCCCATGCCAGTTCTTCGGCTGGAGGATTTGAAGGGGTGAGTTGGGGGCTCTCAGCTCCTCTTTCCTTCTTTCCAGATTGAGGGTCTATTAGATGACATCGATTTCAAGGCCAAAGTTTCCCGACAAGAGTTTGAGAATCTGTGTTCTGATTTGTTTGAGCGGGTGGCGGGACCCGTCCGGCAGGCAGTCAGTAGCGCCGAGATGAGCCTGGTAGGTACAGGAGCCGTGGGAAGCAGCCTTTGGGAGCTGCAGGGCTCCACCAGTTATTAGCAGATGAAACGGAGCCGGACTGCACAGCAGCTGCTCCTTCATTTTATTAATTGGAAAGTTCTCGTTTCTGAGTTCGCACCTTAGTTAGAAATACATAATAATAAAAGTGCTGCTGACCACCCAGAATTCCTACCGTCGGATAGCAAGACTCAGCCTGGCTCCTGAAATAGGCCCGGTCTCTTTCTCCCACTCCCTCTCAGGATGAAATTGACCAAGTGATCCTCGTTGGAGGGGCTACCAGAGTGCCAAAGGTGCAGGAATTTCTGTTACAAGTAGTCGGCAAGTAAGGATGCTTCCTTGGTTTCCTCCCCGCTGCCTTCTAAGTTGACTAAGCATAGACAGTCGCATCTCACCCAAGGCACCCGTTCGGTGCTTTCTCCTGGCCGTGCCTGCAGAGCTTCTGAGAGCCTTGGACTTGCAGGAACGGGGACTGAGGCCAGCTCTTTCCAGCTGGCTGTAGAGCACGGACCCTGGGACTGCCATGCCCCCCGCCCCAGGCATTCTCTCCCCTTCTCCTCCAGGGAAGAGCTGGGGAAGAACATCAATGCAGATGAGGCTGCTGCAATGGGTGCCGTCTACCAGGCAGCTGCTCTGAGCAAAGCCTTCAAGGTGAAGCCCTTCATTGTCCGTGATGCAGCCATGTACCCAATCCAGGTAAGGGGAGGTAGGGCCATTGGAGAAGTGCCGGGCATCGGGGGATTGTGCCACTTTCCACAGTGGCGAAGAGAGCAAGCAGGCCATCTCTTTCCCCTTTCCCTTTCACAGGTTGAGTTCACTCGGGAAGTTGAAGAGGGGGACGAGTCCAAGAGTCTGAAGCACAACCGGCGCATCCTCTTCCAGCGCATGGCACCGTATCCTCAACGCAAGGTGATCACCTTCAACCGCTACACGGATGACTTCGAATTCCAGGTCAACTATGCCGACATGGGCTTCCTGAGTGACAGCGACCTACGGTGAGGGCATTTTGGGGCCGGCTGTGGGAGTCCAGCCACTTTTGCCTGTGTAGCTCCCAGGAAAGAAGAATCCCAAGATTGGGCGGAACCCCCAGGCTCTACCTGCTTTGCTTTCAGAGCTGGAGCCTTCACCTGGGCTCAACAGGCTGTGTTCCCTCAGCTCCTTTTGGGACCTGGGGGGGACAACTGAGGAATAACATTTTTGCCTGGCTTGCATTGGGGTTGGCATCTCAGTGGCAGAGCTGAGAATGAGGCTGCAGGATGAGGAGGGGCCTCGCTGCTCACCAGTCTCCATCTTGATGCAGAGCTTTTGGGTCCCTGAACCTCACAAAGGTGAAGCTGCGCGGGGTGGGCGAGAGCTTCAGGAAACACCTGGATTACGAATCCAAAGGCATTAAGGCTCATTTCAGTATGGATGAGAGTGGCGTGCTGAGTCTCGACAGGGTAAGTCAAGACGGCTGCAGAGTGTGTCATGTTAAACTGAGCACGTAAGTCAAGTTGGTTACATTTTTTCTATTGCGGTCTACTTTGTGAAAGCTTTCACTGTGGTTTTCGTGTGTTTACTTTTTCAAAATGACAGGAAACCCTCCTGTCACCCTTCAGCAGTCACGATTAGGGAGGGCTTCAAAGGCCAGGGACCACAGGTTGCCCACACCTGCTGCTGAGCCTGCAGCTCTAGCCCACATTACAGGTGCGTTTTTCCTGCCCTCTTCCAGGTGGAATCTGTATTTGAGACAGTGGTAGAAGAAAAACCAGAAGAGGAATCCACTCTCACCAGTAAGACCTTCTGTTTAGGAGCAACCTCTGGGCTTTGTGCTTGGTTGGGAGCTCTGTCCCACTTGCCCCTCAGCTGCAGCCAAGGCTTGGCCTTGTCTGAAGTCGTTCTGAGGCTTGTTTCATCTTCCGGGCAGAACTTGGAAACACCATCTCCAGCTTGTTTGGAGGAGGCAGCCCTGGGCCAGAAGCTCTTGAGAACGTGACTGAGGCTGTTCATGTGAGTAAAGGCTGGAGCCTAACGCAGGTGGGGGTGGAGTTACTATCAGCAAAGGGTGGGTCTGGTGGGGATTCATAGCATCCTGGATTTTGCATGGGGCTATACGGCATGTCTGGGTCTTTCAGGAAGCTGGTCTTCATTGGCCATGGGTTTTATGTGGCTCGGGCTGGGCCTCCCAGCTCTCCAGAGTCCCACGTGTCTTGGCTGAGCCGTGTGGCTTTGCAGAAGTGTTCCCAGGGACCCTTGTGGTTTTCCACCCCCAGGAGGAGGAAGAGGCTCAAGCAGAGTTTGGGAGAGATGGCCAGAAGGACCATGCTGGGCCTGCTACTGAGGAAGGCGAGCAGCAGCCGCCCATGTCTCAGGAGAAACCTGCCAGAGAGGCTTCTGCCACTGAGGAGGACCGCCAGGAGGAGGGTGGAGAAAAGGGAGGGTCCAAGGTGAGGCCTCCTGGTTTTTTTGGCAGGGAAGGCGGGGAGACTTGTGGTTAACGAGCATCATGCTCCAGGTGGAGCAGGGCCACTGGTGTCTCCCCGATCTGTGTCACGTTTCATCTGTGGGCTTGTTCGAATCCTTTCCTCCCCTTGGTCTCTGCAATGGCTGGTTCTCAAACTGCAGATGTTTCTGTGGCCCGACTGGCCCCACAAGGAGCGACTGGCCCGACTGCCCCCCCCCAATAAGTGACATCATCTGTGTGATCCAGTGAAGCAGGATTCCTTGGAGCAATTTGTTCACTTGACTTAATCTCAGAGGCAGAATAGGAGCTCAGTGGCCTCTGGCAAAAGGGAAAATGAGCAGCTGGAAACATTGTTGCTCCGATCTAGGAAACCGCAGATAAAGCAGAGGCTGGAAAGGGGGAGGACCCCGGGAAGAGCCCCGGGAAGGCAGCCGTGGTGGAGGAGGAGGAGAAGAAGGCCAAGAAGCAGAGGCTGGTGGAGGAGATTGCAGTGGAGCTGGACGTGCACGATGTGCTGGAGCTGCTGCCGGAAGAGCTGCAAAGCTCCAGCCTGAAGTAGGCATGGGGGGTGGTCTCCCTTGGGGTCAGCCCCACAGGAGGAAGCTCCCCTCCTGGCCATCTTCTAATCTCTCCCAACATCAGGTTGCAGGAGCTGACCAAAAGGGACCTGGAGAAGCATGAGAGGGAGAAGTCAGCCAACAGTCTCGAGGCCTTTGTTTTCGAGACCCAGGTACGAGGCTGGCCAGAGCAGCCTGGCCACAGCTAAGCCTCATGTGGGAGCTGACCGATCTCTGAAGCGGTCAAGCGGCAGAGATCCCTCAGCCGGCCAGGAGGAAACGAGGACAGCTGCCCGAGGCACGTCCCCAGGTGTCCTTGGAGGTTCTCCTTTAGGAAACGAGTCCCTCTCGTGCTTTTCAGGACAAGCTCCATCAGGAGGAGTACCAGTTTGTTGCAACCGAAGAAGAAAGGGAGGAAATATCCAGGAAACTGGGTGAAGCTTCCAGCTGGATGGAAGACGAGGGCTATGCAGCCCCAACGAAGGTTAGATGTCACCAATGTAAAGCTGAGAAAGAACCAGTGGGTGGCTCTGGATCGGGAAGACACGGGCAACGTGTGCACCTCCAGGGGCTGCTGGGTCGCAGTTCCCAGCTTCCCCACTACCGGCCATGTTGGCGGAGGCAGATGAAACTTTGGAATTGTAGCTGACAGGGTGGGGGGCATTTTGTGTGCCCTTTCCTTGTCGGGAGCTCGTAGGAAGAGACCGCATGGCCTCAGCACGGGGTTGCTCAATCAGGGCAGCAGCCTGGCATGTGGCTGATTGTTTCCTGCCTCCTCCTCCTCGATTCAGTGTTTCACTCGGTTGCCACAAATAGCCCCGTGCGTGAGTCACCATTATTGCAACGCATTTGACCAGCTCTCCTGGCATTCATGTTTTGTTCATGTTCTGATGAGCCGTGAAGCTCACTGAGATGTGGTCCATTAATCGTGGTCTAACTGCTGGCTTAGTTTCTGCATGGATCCCCTCCTGCCATACCAGGAACCCTCCAAGGATGGCTTTGTGCCAGGCTCCATTTCCTCTCTCTTGCGATTCCCAGGAGCTGAAGGAGAAGCTTTCGGAGCTGAGGAGGGTGTGCCGGAGCCTCTTCTTCCGGGTGGAGGAGAGAAGGAAGTGGCCAGATCGCCTGGCTGCCCTGGAGA
Source organism: Vipera berus (assembly GCF_964194415.1). NCBI lineage: Eukaryota > Metazoa > Chordata > Lepidosauria > Squamata > Viperidae > Vipera > Vipera berus. The sequence goes on along the minus strand of NC_138211.1, from coordinate 467,068 downwards.
GCCTGCTGAATCACTCCAGCATTTTCCTTAGGTAGGAAGGAGGCAGGCCAGGGCAGAGGATGAGGGCCCTTAGACCTGCCCCCCTCCACCCTTGGGAGAATCTTCAGCTTCTGCAGCTGGGATTGCAGATGTCCAAAGTGCCCAAGAGGTAGTCGGAGACAAAGCCTTGCAGCTTTTCACTCCTTCCTTAGCGTTTTATGAATTGTGGGGCATCTTTGATTCTGTGAGCGGAAGCTAGAAAAGAGATTTCTGGGAAAGACTTCCAATTGAGGGGCCTCGATTACTGAGTTAAATGGAACTGCAGTTTTATTAGCAAAAATGAAGAGTGTGCCCTGAAGTCCAGCCTGGTGGCTTGAAAGAAGTTCCAGGAGGGAGGATTCTGCCCAGCACCAGCTGCCCTCTCTCTGACGCAGGGGAGGGCCGCCTGGAGTGGGAGTTGCCCCCTGTGCTAGAGGCACCTGCGCCTGAGTTATGCTTCAGGCGGGCTGAACCCCTTTCCTGCTCCTTTCAGAGGGGCCCAAATGATCCCAGAGCCTGATCAGGTATTCACCGAGATCGAGCTAAGCACTCTGGAGAAGGCTATCAAGGAGACGGAGGTAAGTGCAACCACAGGAGGCGCCCACAATGTTGGGGATCCTGGTCCCAGCGAAAGGGGGCATCTTTGGAGGACCCACAAAAAGGAGTGGCGCAATAGCTGCCTATGCAGCAACAGACAGACTTGGGTTCGAGAGCTGCACTTAATCCCCAAAACCACAGGCAGTTTCTGCTCCAGGACCTGTTAGTGCTCTTCCTATCTTCCAGCTCCTCCTTTGGGGCAGGAGATCAATTTCCCAAGGTCGCTTTGCCCCGGGGGGAGGGGAAGAATCTCCACACGGCCTAGCCAGGATTTGTGGCCAGTCAGATTCCTCAGGTGGCCCTGTTGAATTCTAGTCGTCTCAGCCTTTATGACATGAAATGGTAAAAGGCAGCTGTAATGTCCCTCAGGAGGGGCCCTGGGAGGATCTCCCACACTGTGTTCCCAAGGTGAGGAAGTGGCTTCTTAGGCAGTAAGCGGCCGGGAGATGAGTGCCACTTGCCTTTTCCCAGGTGTGGAAGAACGAGACGCTGGCCGAGCAGAACAAGCTGCCCCCCACCGCCAAGCCTGTTCTGCTTTCCAAGGACATTGAGATGAAGATTGCAGGCTTGGACCGTGAGGTGCAGTACCTTCTCAATAAGGCCAAGTTCTCCAAGCCCAGGAAGAGGGAGAATGCTACCAGAGCAGAAGCCAGCAGGAACGCCACTGGGTCCCCGGAGAATGGCAAGGCCACTCCTCCCAGGCAGGAGACTCGGAAAGGTGAGCAGACTTTCTGGCAGGTGCTCTCAGCCTCTGGATGCCTGGACCGGAAGCCGGAGCAGTCCTCAGAAGCTCCCGGGGTGCCCTTCGCTATACTGCACGTTGGGGGTGGAAATGAGGGAGGGAGAGCTGCCTTCAGCGCAAAATGGTCTCTCCACAACCCAGGAGCAGATCAACCGGAGGATGCCAGCCCAGCCAAAGAGCCCCCCACGGAGCAGGAAACGCCGCTGGATAATGAGTTGGACCCAGACGGAGGTAAGGAAACCCTGCTGAAGGGGGAGGGCTGGAACTGGGTCGAGGAAAAGGAGGAATCCTTGCCTTGGTTCTTCCTTGGGTCACACTGGAGTCCAGGCACCGGCTTTCCAGGTAGGAGGTCCCCACATTTGTCCAGGGCCACAAACGCTACAGCACCACAGTGGCATTTGTTTACCTGTAGTCCTCACTCACTGACCGCTTGCTCATTTACCAAATCAGTGGGGAAGCCAGCAGGGAAGGTCACAAGTTGCTCTGGACAGTTTCCCTCGTCTCCTTGTGCTTGCACTGACCCACAGCCTCTTCTCAGCCATCCTGCCCTCATGCAGCACCAGGCCCCGCTTACCTTGACCTCCCTGTGGCTCCCCCCCCCCAGCACCCCCAGGATCCTGACCTGGGTCTCCTGCCACTTGCCAGTTAATGGCCCGTTTGCCTTGGAGTTAGGACAGCAGCTGGGGCTCCCTAAGCAGCTGGGGGGGCATGTAGTGATGAGCCTTACGGCCACCTTGCTCAGTAAGAGCAGTCCCGGTCCCAAAGGCCATCGTAGCCCAAAGAGTTTACCTGCATCATTTCCAGCATGGCTGACATTCCACACAGATGATGGGAAAATAATGCTAGTTGAATGGATTTTGTGCAAAGCTGCTTAAGTGGGCTGGAACTTCCCACTAGCACCTGGCAGGGAGCTGAGCACAATCTGGACACTTGGTCCCAAGTGAGCACCTTGATTGGCCAGAGACCACGTGGGGTTGTGGACTGTCCTTCTGCGACAGCAAAAGGCCAAGCAGGATGTTTCTCAGAATGTTTCATGATCCTTGCATCTGAACATTTAACTGTGATTGTTTTCATCTTTAATGTAGGCCCACAAACAGGTAAAACAAAAGAAGAGACCAGAAGTAATGATGAATTATAACACTTCCTCAAGTCCCTGTGTGCATCGTCAACATCTATTTATTTACAGTTAATTTTACTGTTTTTATGATGGACATGGTTAGTGGAACATGGCACAAACTGATGACAAAATAGAATTGTATTTTTCCCCTTTTGTTTGGGGATTTTGTTCTTGCTCATTTGGAAATTTTGTGCTGTATCAACTCCTTTCTTTAAAGACGACTTTCAGCTCTTTGGAAATATTTGTGGTGTCTGACCCAGCTTTTTCCTGGGATCAGCATTTTTCAGCAATGGATTAAACCCACCTGGAATTCTCTAGGACACGGTACAGTGCATCTGCTCTGGGCTCTGCTTTTGATGCAGAAAGCAGGGCCTGGAGTGGCTCTCCTTACATGGAAAACTGAACATGGTATGCAGATGAAGCCTGCCTCAAAGGCTCCTTGGGCATTTTGCTGCTGCTGCTGCCACCGCCGCCATTGCTACTGCTATCATTGTCCTTATTCCGCAGCTCTGTGTCACAAAGATGAAACATAAACGGATAGGCAGTAACAGTCTGAAGAAGCCTTAAATGTTCTGTTTTGTATCATGAGGAGGTAATATAGAATAGAACTGCCCAGGAGGCAGGCCGTCAACCCCGAAGCTGGCCGCTGACAAAGCAAGAGAGAACCAGTCTCCTCTGCCCTGCTTTCGGTTCACAATGCTGTGGCCAAGTTTTGCCTCATTCTGTACGTTTCAAGGGGTCTCTGCGCAACTCTGCCGCTGTTACGCAAGAGGGCGGGTGGGCGTTCTTTGCTCCTAAAGGTGGTAGAGTCTGATTTCTGGTAATCACTTTAACGACTCTGGGCATGATTCTTAACTGGGCTTTTTTTTTTTGGTTCGTATGATAGAGGAGTAGGAAGGGGTTACCAAGGCTGGCTGTTTCTGAGTATTTGGCTGCTGGGCCTTGAACTACTAAGGTGAGAAATGAAGCTTTTTCACAGTATGAAACATGTAGCCTTGCAGGAAGGCAGAGGAAGATCCCGTTTCTCTGTTCCTATCCTCAGGGAAGCTCCTTTGTAGGGACAGGAAAGGAATATTTTGTATTTGTCGATGATGCCCAGCCTCGGCCCAGAGCAAACACCGTTAGACTGAAATGCGTTCAGAAGTGTGAATGTTGAGTTTCTAGCTCTGTAGGTTCCCCAGAGCGCAGCAAACGTCAAAGGCCAACCCCGCAGCGAGCCCAGGAGCAGGGAAGGCCCGCTCGACAGAGCTTTGGCAGCCCGCCTCCGCGCCTCCCCCTGGGCGAAACTGCCTGCCGGGGCTTCGCGCGGCTCTGGAAGCGCCCCTCGTAAGGACCGCGACGCTTTCCGGGCAGGGCGCGCGTTCGCCGGCCAGTCCCGAGGAAGCCGCTGGAATCGGCGCCGCCGAGCCGCCCCCGCGAGGGACGGCGGCAACAAAGGGCGCCGCGGCGGTCGGCCGACTTCCTTCGGGGGGGGTATGTCCGTGCAAGGCGCATGCGCCACCGCGGGCCTAGGCAAAAGGAAGCAGCGATTGGATGGCTGGGGAACGACGTCCGCCTTGGCCAATTGGGCAGCGGGCGGGGCGTCTCGGGCCTGGCGAGGAAGCGCGGCCGTCTTCCGGCGGGGGGGTACGTAGGGCGGCGGCGGGAGGAGCGGGCGGCGTTTGGGCGGCTCGTCGGGCCGTCCCGGGGCGAACCGAGGGAGGCGCGGCTCTTCTCCGAATTGCGGAAGGCCCTTTTCCAACCGGCCGCCCGCTCCCTGGGGGGACTCCGCGTGGGCTCGTCGGAGCCTCCGGGCGGGCCGGCAGAAAAGCGCTCCTGGGTCTCTTCGGAGGCCGGCTTGTTCTGCGCCTCCAGGCGCTGCGGGAGAAGAAGCAGCAGCAGCAGCAGCCGCCGGATGCGCCGCGTCCTCCGGTTCGGCCTGAAGCTTCCCCCCCCCCCACACACACACACACCGCCGTTCTGCCGGGCGCTGCCCCGACTCGGGGGCGGCGTCTTTGCCGACGGACGCTTCGGCCTGAAGGCTGCTTTTTGAGGCCTTTGGGCAGCCTGGGCAGAAGCCCCGCGGCGGCTTTCCTGGCCTGAAAAGATCCGGGATGGATCAGGGCCAGTTTTTCGAGGACGCCTTCGGGGACCGTCCAGAATCGCGACCTGCTGCCTGTGTTGTGGAGTCGCCCCTCCCCCCCCCCGGTCGTCTCCGAAATACCTAGCAGTTTCAGAAACTAATTTTGGGATGCTGTTGTGATACCACCAAGGTTTACGTTCCTGAACACGTATGTTATTTAAATAAACAGATACATTTTCCACCTGATTTTCTTTACATTTTTGATTTTAGACTTTAATGGGAAGCTAATGTCAGCCTCAAGCACAGCCTGATTTATTACTACAAGTAAAATAAAAATTTGCAAATCAATTCTGAAACCTTCGCCGAAAGAAAAATTAAAAGGTGGAGAGAAAATTGAGGCTCAAGGAATCTGGAGCAGTTCTTTTTCCCTAAACTTTTGTGTTGCGGCTAATTAAGAATTTGCAGAATGGATACTGAAACAGACGGACACTAAACAAGGTGCCAGAACTGAAATTAATACTGTCCCCATTGAAGCACTAGGAGTCCTTCCCCAATCTTCCATGGTGAGCCCAAGTGATGGCGATAGTCTCCAAAGAGTCTGCTAGGTGTAATGGTTCTAGCCTAGAAAGCAGAAAACTGACTGGGCTAGTCCCTCTATCTCAGCCCAGCCCACCTCAAAGGGCTGTTGTCATAGGAGGAAGGACTATTATGTATGTTTACTGCCTTGAGTTACTACAAAGTGATAAAGACAATAAAAATCTAATACATTTCAATTGGCAAAGAGGTTGCTTTTATTGGGCAACTTATATAGCCCTGCAATCTCTCCCCCTGCATCCCAAGTTGCCTGGTTAGACATCAGCAAGGGAAGGCTATGTATTAAATGAGGATTAAGTGTACAGCAAATATTAGGTACCCGTTATGACAAAGGGAAATAATTACCTAAGTGGGATTAGAGCAGGAAATAATACATTTTGCAAGAGCTAGCTTGTCTAAGTAGCCTCTCTTCCAGGTGTTAATTAAAAAAATCCAGGCCATTCAGAAGAAGAGGTATATCAGTAGTAAGTCAACAGGGAGAGAAATTTTAGTACTTCTAAGGCTTCTTCTATTACTTGCCCAGAGAGCCCCTTCCCTGCATTAAAAGCCTGGGTCCGGGCTATTTGAGGGAACACCTGCTGCCGGCATCAAACGCCCTTCGCCCAGTGCGCTCCCACAGGGAGGGTCTGCTCAGGGTGCCGCCGGTGAGAGATTGCCGGCGGGTGACACCCAGGGATAGGGCCTTCTCAGTGGGAGCGCCTGCCCTCTGGAACCAGCTGCCGGTGGAGCTGAGGACTGCCCCCGACCTCCGATCATTCCGCCGGGGCCTGAAGACCTGGCTCTTTGAGCTCTCGGGCCCAGGCTGAGGAGAAATTTTAATTGGGGTTTTAAGTATACAGGGTCAATTTAATATTTTTTAATGTGGTTTTTTAACTTTTGTATGGTGGATTTTTTAATTTCCTGTAAACCGCCCTGAGTCCTCAGGGAATAGGGCGGTATATAAATGTGAATAAATAAATAAATAAATAAATAAAAGCATTTCCACTGGCTGGCTTTTCCTTCTGGGCAGCATTCCAAGACCTGTCAGTATCCTTTAAGGACCTTTGCCCTTTGGGACCTACATACTTCTGGAGTGTGATGAAACCAAATATTGAGGCTCCGGCTAGAGCAGCCCCATCCGTAGCTGTTAGACTGGAAGGCCAGCCTTCTGCATAGGTGGACTTTTATTTTATTTGCCCATGCTTTGAACTGAACTGTGATTCTCATTTCCTTACATCAATGGCTCCTCCATAGCACACCTGCTCCTGGTATTTTGTTCTTCTGTCCATAAGCTGATATGTCTCGAAGGTATAATGAAATATTATTGTGCTTGGGGGCGGGTGTTCCTAATTTTTAATCTGCCTGCTGTGCCCAGATGGTCTTGTGCCCAAGCAGATAAATATATTGTGCTGAAGTTGCCTTCTCCAATGGACGGCATTTGACCCGCGTTCTGTGTGTTTCTCAGCTTGCAGCAGCAGTGTGGCCTGCCGAGAGCCAGGTGCTGCTGTGAAGGAAGGTGGGCAGGAGGGCCAGTCCTGACGCAGGAGGCTGCTTGTTCCAGGAAGACCTTGATCCGCCCTGTTTGATCTTGCACTATTTGAGCTCAGAGGTCAGGACTAGGGAGTGAAAAAAAAGCCTCACTAATCTTTGTATTCTGGACACACTGTTTGTTACAGGCTGGCTCTGTGGGACTCCCACTGTGGGTGGGGGCCTTTATACTGACCTCTGTGTCCCGCCTGGCCCTCAAGTTAAACATTCTCCAGAAAGCGGCCAGGAGCACAGTTGAGATCAAACCAGCCAGAACTTTAGCAAAGTCTCTGGCCGGCAGAGACGCAGAGAGACAGTCAGGCAGCTGCTGGCTCCCTCTTTTGAACCCTTTGCTGCCACCCGTCCTCTCCCCTCAGCCAGCAACTCTGCTGTGCCTGCAATTTAGACTCCTAAAAGCGTAACGGCCAACTCCTTCCCTCTACTTTCTTTCTTAGCTCTTGGAAGCACAAGCACGCCCAGCAATGGCGGCAAAGAATTACAGCTATCACCGATTTGTCATATTCACTGCTATGTATGTTGGGTACACCTTGTACTACTTCAACAGAAAAACCTTCTCCTTTGTGATGCCTTCAATCATGGAAGAGGTACAATTGGACAAAGATGATTTGGGTGAGTTTGTCCCTCCCTCCCTCCCTCCCTTCCTTCCTTCCTTCCTCCCTCCCTCCCTCCCTCCCATTTGTTCATGGGATCCTTGGAGAGAGGATACTGCTATGTATGTTGGGTACACCTTGTACTACTTCAACAGAAAAAACCTCTTTGTGATGCCCGTCTGAGCCCCTCTCACGCCAGGTCCTGGCGACTGTGCCGTTGAGTTTTTTCCGGGGCTCTTGTCCAATTTAGGTCTCATCACCAGCAGCCAATCTGCCGCTTACGCCATTAGCAAGTTCGTTAGTGGTGTCCTTTCAGACCAACTGAGTGCCCGCTGGCTCTTCTCTTCTGGCCTCCTCTTGGTGGGATTAGTCAACGTGCTGTTTTCCTGGAGTTCCACCGTTGCCCTGTTTGCCGGACTGTGGTTCTTCAACGGGCTGGCCCAAGGCCTGGGCTGGCCCCCCTGTGGCAAAGTGCTGCGCAAGGTAAGCAGACGAGCCATTTTTTTCCCTGCAGGGGCAGTTTGGTCCCTGGGAAGCCACCAGAAGGTGCCCCCTCTGTGTGGGTGGCCCCTGACTCTGCCTTTCACTATGCAGAGCCCCAAGCTGAGAACACCTCATTGGCTGACTTTTTGAGCTAGTGCTGGGAGCTTGCAGGTCTTAATGGAACCAAGAACTGTCCTTGCAGCTGTGGGGAGGCAGAGGCCGCACCTGTGCTCTCTGCTGGTTAGAGATGTCATTTTTCTTGGTGGGGCTTGAATTGGCAAGGGCAACAGGAGCTATAAATTGCAAACCATATCATGTTGCTCTCAGATATTTTGGAAATACTTGTCCCCTCCTTTGGGCCTAAGCAAGTGGCCTAGTTCAGAGACAGCTGGGCCTTTGGTAGCTAGGAGCAGAGTCTGGCCAGCTGGCTGCCTTAAAAGACTATGCTGACCAAAGGCCAGTCTGATCTACAAATACTTCTGGGAAACTGTTACTCCAGTGACTGCCTGCTTCTGCTTAAGTTCCCTCACAACTCCACATTCAGAGGCAAGGACTAACTGTAGAAGTCATGACTTGAGCTCCCTGATAACCCAGAATTAAGCTTTGTGGGGTGTCTGCTGCATTGCTTGACCTCATCTGTACCATGAACTTGGAGAGGTGGAAGGCACAGGCCCCCATGTCTGCTGCCACTAAAAAAGGTATGCTATATTTTTTATTAAATGCTCTTGTCAACTGCTTTGAGGAAATCACACTAAACAATTGATGTGGAAATGCACTTCATTTTGCACTCTCTATCTCCCTTCTCTATAGTGGTTTGAACCTTCCCAGTTTGGGACTTGGTGGGCCATCCTCTCCACCAGCATGAATCTGGCCGGAGGGATCGGGCCCATTGTGGCAGCGCTGATGGCACTGAGTTATGCCTGGCGCACTATCCTAGCCTTCTCTGGCTCACTGTGTATGGTTGCCTCCTTGGTGTGCCTGCTGCTGATTAAGAATGAGCCTTCAGACGTGGGACTGTCCAACCTTGACTCTCAGCCCAAGAAAGGGAAACAAGGTGAGTGTGTGGGGGATCATGTCCCCCTGATCAGAGATTGCCATCTTCAGGACCATGAAAACAGCCTTTTCCGTTCTGTCTCCCTCCTCCCACCCCCTGGCCTTCTGGAACTACATAGAAACTTTGCTGTGAACTGAAGCCAGGGATGCAGGTTTGTTATAAGTGTCCCTCTTCATGAAGAATGGCTTTTATCCTTATAAGAGTGTCTTCCATTTGAATCCCAGTTACATATTGGGGAGTTGTGTGCTAATCAATATAGCAACCTATAAGGCTAATCTATCAATAAGCCAGTCAGGCTTCTTTTGCGTAGCAGAGATGAAGCAGGTAGTCTGACAGGAGGACGGTCAGGTTGCTGAATGGTCTCTTCCTTACAGACTCCTCGAAGGATGACAGCACCTTGGCAGAGCTGCTTTGTTCTCCATACCTTTGGGTCCTTTCTTCGGGCTACCTGGTGGTGTTTGGTGTCAAGACATGTTGCACCGACTGGGGACAGCTATTTCTCATTCAGGAGAGAGGACAGTCTGCCCTTGTGGGTAGGAGGCAGCGCCTTTCTTCTGGGGTTTTGAGAGCTTAGCACGTCCCAAAGGTGGACGCTTGGCCTGGGTAAGCCAGACTCTGTTCTGTGGGGAGGTCTTTTGCATGACTAACCAGGGGAGGTGCCAGGAGTGCAACAGGCAGGGATGCAGCCTCGTTGGAATTGTCACTGTGCTCTTTGCTCTTAGGCAGTTCCTACATGAGCGCCTTGGAAATTGGTGGCCTGGTGGGCAGCATTGCTGCTGGCTACCTTTCAGACCGTGCAGTGGCCAGGGTAAGCATGAAGGAGAAAAGGCAGCCCTGAAACCCCACATAAGTCCTGCCTGGATGTCAAGACAGAGACGATTTTGTCTGGGATGGGTTGACAAGACGCTTCGTAACAGCACTTCATTTTGGATCCGTGTGTGTTGCAGGTAGGTCTCTCAATCTACGGAAACCCTCGGCATCCCCTGCTCATCCTGATGATGGCCGGCATGGCTGCCTCCTTGTTCCTCTTCCGAGTTACAGTTACCGGCAGCTCCGGCAAGGTAAACCATAGGAAGGAGGCTCAGTTATACCAGACTGACGTTGAAGGGAGTCAAAGCTGTTGCTCTCCGGGAGGGAATTGGGGTTTTTTCCCCCCAATCCCATCTCATTTACGTTGTCCCTGTTTGAGTAGATAGTGAAAGGTGGCCATTCTGAATGCTTTTACCTTTAGGCCAATGCCACATCTTGTGAGGATTTCCACAATTGAAATGAACTGTGTTTTTAGAAACAAATTTTAATAGAACAAAACAAAGTTTTGCAATTTTCAAGGAAACAAAACTGGGTTTCTGAAATCAGGGTGAAATTCATTTCCTGGATAGATTCTTTGCTTCCTGAACTTTTGGCAATTACAAGCCCATCTGTTGAAGCCACAGTAGGCCAGTTATGGGTTCCTCCCAAGACTGAGGTGTTTCCTCCTCTGGCTTCAGCTCAAAAAGCTTCTGAGAATTCCAAAGACAGGGAATCTTCAGATACTAACGATGATGTCCCAGTCATGGGGAATAATTGGTCTTCTGCCATTAATTTAAAAATTTTAGCTAGCAAAGTTGCTTTGGAAAATTACTGGTAAGGGTTTTCCCCTTCTGGGGTTTCTGCTTCTGCACACAATTATTACTGTGCTTTGTCTTTTCCAGACATTCGCTCCTTGCTCATTTCCCTTCTTTTTTTCCAGGGAAATTACTCTTGGAATCAATTCCTCTACCCTCTGGCTGATCTTGTGGGCTTTACAGAACATGAGGTCTTTGTTCTCTCTCTCTCTCTCTCTCACACACACACACACAGATTATGTCAATCATTTTATGTTGCTTCACCCACCCACTTGGTGCCAGGTGCAGGATCATTAGCACTAGCTTCTAGCCAGAGGTGGGAGACACCCCACCTCTGCAGAAAGTTCTCCTCACGCTTTCCTAGTTATGCCATGCTTTAGATTGCAGTGAGGTTTGATATTATAGTACTCTGATCTAAAAGTTACCTTAAAATAGCAGTTGGCTGGGGTGCTGTTATTTCTCACTTTCTTAATGGGTTACTGAGAAACAACAATTAACTGAAGAAAGGATTAAACCTCGCTGTGCTTCATCCAAGGTACCATTTTGCAGTCAGTCATGAGGAAAAGGAGTCCAAGTGGCAAGTGCAGGTGGCAGGGGAAGGTATCCTAGTCGTACACCTAACCTTTTGTCCTGCTGTTCTTGTAGCTCTGGATCTTGCTGTTGGGAGCCGTCTTTGGATTCTGTTCTTATGGGCCAATTGCTCTGTTTGGCGTAATAGCCAATGAGAGTGCACCGTCCAACCTGTGTGGCACCTCTCATGCCATCGTTGCCCTAATGGCCAACGGTATGTGAAGACAGAATTGGAAGCGATAGAGGATAAAAGCCCACCTTGCACTCAACTCCCTTTCTCTCTTTTCAGTGGGAGGCTTCCTGGCTGGTCTACCTTTCAGCACAATTGCCAAACACTACAGCTGGGAAACAGCCTTCTGGGCAGTGGAGGTGATCTGCATAGCCAGCACTGTGGCCTTTTTCTTTCTGAGAAATATCCGCACCAAAATGGGTCGTGTGCTAAAGAAAATTGACTGAAGGGCCGCAGGACTTGGCTGCAAAGGAGCCTTCTTGATCCACAGCTAGAACTTCAGAAAGGAAAAAAGGCAGCTCTAAGCAGGTTTACTGCCTGCCTTTATAAAGTGGTAGCAAAATCTCATCTGGTTGTTACTGCCAGTTCTCATCCTTCAAAACCTAATGGATGCCCTTAGTAGTTGGAACTGATGAACAAACATTTGCCTGTCATAGCCTCTGCTGGATTCACTGGCAGCGCCCAGCAGTGGGGACGAAGCAGCTGAATAGAAGTTTCACTTTGAGGAATTGCTTCGCTCACACCCCCTTTTGGTATGTGTTCTTCCCTCATTTCCTACAATAGATTTTCAAGTGACATTTTCCAAATCTTCCCACAAATTTCACTCAGATATAACCAAACAGGAAATGGAAAAGAAGGGAACCATACTTTTACTCTATTTAGCTTCAGTCAATAGTGGGTAAGCTTAGAAGTGGACTAAAAACTACTTTTAGAATTTGAGAAATGGTAACCCTCACATCACTTTCTTGATTATATCACAAGCATCAGTATAAACGGGTGTTCAATGTCCCATATCTTGTAATAGAAGAAAAGCAGTGTTTAACAGCTGGGGTTGGAACTGCCTAACAGTTCTGCAGCCATGTAGATCTCCAAATGTAATTAGATGCCTTTAGGAATAAATCTTGTTACGTTTACTATAATAGATTCTAAATTATGACTGTTGTATGGAATGTGTGTCAACAAAAATAAAGAATTTTCCAGTAAAAGTTATATCTTCCCTGCTGAAGAGTTGCTGGGAATCGGGTGGCATCAAATAACAATAACATCTACCTATCCCAGGTCCTTAGGAAGGATTTAATGGGTGGATAAAATTGACAGATTCAGTCTAAACATCTGGCTGAGCACATAATAATAAATGTTGTTGGACAATTTATCCTAAAGTCAAGATTAAAGCCTTCTTTCTTTAAAGAAATTTTATTTCTGCATGCAATAAACAAAGTGCCAAGCATACACTAATTGTCTACATGCAGCCAACAAGGTTTCCTTCCAACTCCTGACAGTGGAAGCTGTCCAAACAAGGATGGGGTCGAGGGCCAACCGAAGCAGCAGGGAAATCTTTCTGGTCCTAACCGAAGTGGGAGAACCTGGCCCTATAACCCGGGGACAAAGGGGCCTGCCGCCTTCTCTGCTGCCTCCAGTGCAAGCTTCAAGTTCTGATCAAAGAGCTCACATCTGAAATAGGAGCATAACAGAAGCAGACTTAGAATAAAAGGCCACCCTTGCTCATATATCTACATTTTTCATTCTACCTTTACCAAGGATATTTTCTCATATAAATCAGCATTGTCCCTACATATTTATTGGGACATGCTAAAATATAAGATGGTACATAAAGAAGACTTCAATGTGCCTTGAAAAAGATTCCTTATTAGTTCTTACTTGCAGATCTCGTGTATGTTAATGTATTGACACTATGGAGGAAACTAGGAAGAAAGAGCACCACGTTTCTAGCAGCACCCCTGAGTTACAAGAAATCACGAGAGAAGAAACCAATCGGGGGTTGGACGCTTCCTCCCTGGGTGGCCAATACACCCCACAGGCTCAGGCCTAGTGCCAGGACCCCTTTTTAGGAGAGCCACCCAAAGCGGATGAGGCCGCCTGGAGGGGCTTCCCAAGGCTGAAGGGGTTTCAGGGGCACCTGATTGGCATCTCCAGGGAATAGAAGGGGTTTTTCAGGGCGAAGTCCGAGTAGATCTCGTAGATCTTGCGAAGAAGGGCCTCGATGCCGGCCTGCCGCGGGTCAGCCAGCACCACGAACTTGATCCCTGCGGAGGGAAGGGGAGAGCCGAGGCGGGGCTGGAGGCCCAGAGCCCGCCGCCCTCGGCCCGGCCGCGGCTACCTGTCAGCGTCTGGAAGCAGTGCAGCTTGAAGGTGTCCGTCTCCAGCATCTCGATGCCGGAGCTGCCCTGCTCGGGGGAGAGCTGCGACCCGATGGCGAAGAGCCTGCGCGACAAGCGGGGCACCGGTGAGCCGGGGGCCGGGGGGCGCCCGGGGAAGCCGCCCTCCCCGCCGACTCACGAGTGGAACATGGAGGCCAGCATCAGCTTCTCGTTGGAGGAGAGCCGCGGGCGGCCGAAGCGGATCGCCGCCGGGTAGTTGGCCGGGTTGCCCAGGAACTCCTGCACGTCCTTCCCGTCGGCGGTCAGGCGCCCGTTCACGTCGGCGCCGTTGATGGCCAGCACGGCGTGGCCCACTGCGGGGACGGCGCGGCTCAGCTGGGCGGCCTCTCCCCCCGCCCGCCCGCCCGCCCGCCGCCCGCCCCGCGCTCCCCGGGCTCACCGCGGATGCCATCGCGCTGCCCGAAGGCCACGAGTACGCGCTCGTCGTGCGCGCGCAGCACCAGGTCCAGCGGGAAGCTGAAGGTCTTCTCGGCCTCGGCTCGCGGCGCGTAGTGGTCCAGCTGGTAGACGAGCCCGCCAGCCTTGTTCACCACGAAGACGCTGAAGATGGCCATCGCGGCCCCCGTAGGCGTTGGAGCGCCACGCCTCTTCCGGGGCCGGCCGGAAGTGCGCTCGGTCGGGGGGCTTCCGGCCTACGCGGATCGCCGCCTTCCTTTCCGACCGGAACCCGCCCAGGAGGAGCACGTTGCGCTGCTAGCTGCGCCATGGTAGGTAGGCCCCGGGCCGGGTGGGTCGGGGAGGCGGCTGGCCGGGAGGCGGCTAACCTGTGCTGGTGATGACCTATAAAGCCCTATATGGCTTGGGCCCAGGATATTTGAGGGAACACATCAAGCTCCCTTCGTCCAGTGCGCTCCCACAGGGAGGGTCTTCTCAGGGTGCCGCCGGTCAAAGAATGCCGGCGGATGACACCCAGGGGGAGGGCCTTCTCTGTGGGGGCGCCTGCCCTCTGGAACCAGCTGCCTGTGGAGCTTAGGACTGCCCCCGACCTTCGATCATTCCGCCGAGACCTGAAGACCTGGCTCTTCGAGCTTTCCGGCTCAGGCTGAGTTTTAATTGGGTTTTAACTGGGGTCTTACATGTTGCAGGGACTTAGTTTAATCTTTTTTAAATTGGTCTTAATTTTTGTATTAATGTTTTAAAATTATACCCTGTAAACCGCCCTGAGTCCTTCGGGAAAGTGCGGTATATAAATTCAATAAATTAAATTAAATTAAACCCCGCTGGCTCTCTCGCTTCCTCGCAGCCGCCCAAAGACGACAAGAAGAAGAAGGACGCGGGCAAGTCCGCCAAGAAGGACAAGGACCCTGTCAACAAGTCCGGCGGCAAAGCCAAGAAGAAGGTGGGCGCCGGGCCGGTGGAGGGGGGGGTGAGGGGGTGGGGTTGTCGGCAGCCCTGACAGCCTTCTCTCCCCGCGAGCAGAAGTGGTCCAAGGGGAAGGTGAGGGACAAGCTGAACAACCTGGTCCTCTTCGACAAAGCCACCTACGACAAGCTCTGCAAGGAGGTGCCCAACTACAAGCTCATCACGCCCGCCGTGGTCTCCGAGAGGCTGAAGATCCGGGGGTCGCTCGCGCGGGCTGCGCTACAGGAGCTCCTGGGCAAAGGTGAGAGGCCAGAGGCACCCCGCTCTCCTGTCTGCAGGAGCCTGGCTGTCTTGAAACACTGCAGCCCACAGGCCTCCCTTCCCCAAATTCTCGTGCTCTCTTCCGGGGAGGTTTGTGATCCTCTGATGCGTGTTTTCTCCTGGCAGGTCTAATTAAACTGGTCTCCAAGCACAGAGCACAGGTCATCTACACCCGAAACACCAAGGGAGGTGATGCACCAGCTGCAGGAGAGGATGCTTAAAAAGGTGAGCCCAGATGACCAGTACAGCTCCACATGGCCAAAGAGAACTTGGGTTGACCAACTACATTGCATCAGAGAGACCTAATTTCTTCTTTGGTTTTCTTTGCAGATTTTCAAATGGCTTTCAGAATTACTTGTATAGACATAAAAATAAATTGATTAAACTCTTTGAGGCTTTGTAATGATCTGAGCAAATGCTAATAATTATACAAGGAGTAAAATGGCTTTACTGTTTTTGAATGGCAAAAACTTACAGAATTTGGGTACATGAAAATAAAACATGAAAGCAACAGCTGTATAACAATATGGGCAGTGCAAGTATGCAAGCTATGTCTATCTTGATAAGTAAGTGAACAACTTGAGTAAATGGGATATATAGAAAGTCATAGATGAGCTCCTTTGATGGTAATATTTTCTGCAATTTCATATTTGCTTTGTGGATCTTGAACACAAATGCACTTTGTTTTTAATATTTTGTAGTAGTAGCACGCATTTATGGGCAACCATAGTTTTTAGTAAAATTCATCTACGATTATAAATACCATTTTATTGTAATAAATGTAATTTTAATACAATTACACCCTTAAGGGACATAAAGGTTACAGGAGCAGAGCTCTGTTTTGTTGGAGCCACTACAAAGTCTTCCACAGCTGTGAATTCTGCCAAGCTGTCTTGGGAATGCAGACCTTTTAGCTGGTTCGAGGCCTTTTCCTTTTGGACCCAGGCTGCTTATTTCCGGATTCAGCTTTGAACTGATGTCTAGAAAAAAGGCAGTGCCAAAGACAGCAAGTTGAAACAATTATTCTCTCATATGAAGGACAGAAACTTGAGAGGCTTCGTTCATTCTACTCTCTTCTGCAATGGGGGGTTCCAGCACCATACATAAGCTCTTCTGGCCATGTATTTTATTTATTATGCATTTCCAGGGTCCGCTTGGGGGGAGATGGGCAGTCATGCAAATATGAGTTCATATTAGCAATCTCTGGATTTAGAAAGTGGAATGTATGAAATAAGTCAATCCACAAATTATCCCAAGCAACAATTCAACAAATTCAGAATAAATGAGAAGGATAGGGTGTCAGCCAACCCCTTCTCTCTCTTTCTCCCTCCCTCTCTCCCTCTCTCACACACACACACAGAGCTGTCTAGCAACACGGAAAGACAAAAATCTTCTAAATATATTAATGGCGTTAGTTGTTGCATCTGGCCTTCAGAGGAAGGCATGTATTTACCTGGATTGCCATCTTCTACCATGATTCCAAACACGTCCAAAGGAAGGCAGCCAACCATCTCCTGTCTGACACGCGTGGTCAAAGTTAGCCCCAACACGGTTGGGCGGGAGCTGTTTCAGTTTCTGCTTCTGTTCTTTAAAGAGGACAGAAGAACAAAACATCAAGTCATTCTTTGCTCAGTTCTTCCTGTTAGATCCCATAGGGCCAAGTCCTTGCACACTCACTTTCCTTAAGGAATTCTTCATAGGAAGGTCCAATCTGCCTCTCGCCTTCCTCCTCTTCATTCACCAGCCAGGGAGGTTTTGCTCCTCAAGATTAAAAGGTGGACAAATCAGGAAAGCCCCCATGTGTTTCTTTTCATGTGCCCAAGTTACATTGGCCATAATGAGAACAACTATTTACAAAACTGCATCTGACACACCTCCATGTATAGCAGTATGCATTTCATGGTTAACCTCGTTTTTAAGATTTGTGTACACATTAGGTTAAAATGTAGTTGGCAAATTAACGCTTCACTGTATTGTTTCAGTATAGATAGATATTCTTTTCCCTCCCAAGCTGAGAGTCCATCAAGGGCAAAGCCAGGCTCAGCAGGCATTTCAGAAAGCCGACTCCAACCTACCTGTGTGAACGTTGCCCTCCCTGCCTGTTTCCTGCATTTGAAACAATGAAGGAAAAATCCAAATTAGTATTGTAGGGGACTGAGAACCTGAAAAAAGCCGCAGGCAAAGTTTCAAAGGCAGTTGTGAGTCCTGCAGCCAGAAGTATCGGCTCCCCAGTCCAGCAGGCAGCAATGGACAGCATCCCTTTTCCCTCTTCAAAATTTGTGGGAAACAGAGTAAGATAGGAGACGGCACCCAGGGCAGACACTGCTGGGGATGAAAGGCAAAAGGGAATTCCTAATGGGGTACCTGGTGGCCAATGAAAGTTAAGGGCTGCCCTGTTTCAGAGTACTGTAGCTCAGGCACAGTCCTGCTGGCACAAGTAGGGTCTGCTCGAAGAAAAGTGGTGTTCCAGCTGGGCCCAGCCTGCTCCTGCTCTTCCATAGCAAAAGGAGAATCACTACAACACAGAACGTTTGTCAGCGCAAGCAAAACAGACTCAGCACTAAGGTAATGTGAAGAGGGTATGGTCAGGAAGAACACAGGAATACAGAAGCAAGAAGGCCTCTAATTTAAGGTAACTCCTACCTTAAATTCCCTGTAAAGGTGTTGACAGCAGTGGATCCATCACCTAGTGTGTCCGCTCTCTGTGGCTGAGTTTAATTCAGGAAAAACACACTGGTTTCAAGAGACAACAACATACTTAGCAATATAGGAGATACCTTGAAATGTAATCTGGAGAGTTTTGAGATGGAGCCGATTCCACTAGATCTCTCAGGCACAGATGCCAGCAAAGGAATCATCCCTAGCCCAAGAGCATTTCCCCAGGGAAAAAAAATTAAACAGTTGATAATAGTGTTAAATTTGTAAATTACTATTTGAAATAATACATGGGCCAGAGCACAAGTAATACCTTAAAACTCCTGAACTATTTTCATCTATCCAGAGGGGGAAGAGGGCTGTGGAGGGAAGGCCGCCACAAAGAAATATAAAAAATCAGTGATAGAGGAAAGGTCTTGTGCCAGAAAGAGCTTTTCAGCACCTGCAGATCTCAAAGGACCCCAATTTGCTTCCCACAAGTAGCTTTACAAGGTGATTTAAATTGGAGCTAAATAAAAAGTAAAGCCCCAGTGCCTGGCACAATACCGACTGCAAGAAGGTGCTTGGTATGAGAGAAAACATCCACTGCACTTGCAAGGCCTGATATTTTCTGGGGAAGAGGAATGAAGTTGGCAAATGGCTTTGAGAAGGGGAGCTGAGTGGGAAGATGCTGCAAAAACCGTTGCAAACACGATGATGGATACTGCCCACTCTGAACTTGGGCACACAAACCTCTAAGATGGCCTGGACCATCTCTCGTCTCTTCTGTTCCATGTCTCGGATGTGAGCTGCAGCCTACAATGAAGGAAGATGGACTATAAAGAACTCAGCTAGTCAGGACCTTTTGCCTCCCTGAACCACTTGGACACCCCCTCCCTCTCCTACCTCCTGGATGGCCACGTCTTCCTTCTCTTCATAAGCATCCAGGGCTTTGCGGAGAGACTCCTGAAAACTGGAAGTGCAAAGCAGCCCATCACTCTGGGCAGCAAGCAGCATTGATGCAGCGGTGACTAACTTGGCGGCATGGGGACACAGTCTGAGCACCCCAGATCTTGGCACAGCCTCCTCAGCCATGTGTTTTTTAAGTGGTTGTATGCACTGGCGGGTCGAATCCCGAGTGCCGCGTAACAGAGTGAGCGCCTGTTACTCGTCCCAGCTTCTGCCAACCTAGCAGTTTGAAAGCACGTAAAAATGCAAGTAGAAAAATAGGGACCACTAGGGTGGGAAGGTAACAGCGTCCCGTTTCCGGCCCCTAGTGTCGGAAACGACTAGCACGTATGTGCGGGGGAACCTTTACCTTTATGCACTGGCACAGGGAAGGCTGCCACCCCCCCCCAACCGCCTCAGACCAGCTTCGCGAGGGTGGGGGGAGTGCCACCGGGGAAGCAGGCGAGCTGGCCGAGCCACTCACCACCGATACTCCGCCGCGGAGAGTAGGAAGTCGGCCTTCAGCTTGGGGTCGGCCCTGTTCTTCCTCCAGAAGGCGGCCACGGCTCTCCCGTGCTCCGGGCTGCGGGGAAGCCAAGAGGGCGTCGTTCGGCCGCCGCCGGGCAGGCAGGCGCGGCGCAGCATCCCCCCCGCCCCGCCCGTCTCCTCACCTGGCCAGGTGCTGCAGGAGGCCGCCGTGCAGCACCGTCCGCGCGCCGCGGCTCAGGTGGCGCCGGACCTCCCGCGCGCAGCAGGGGCACCAGGCGCGCCGCTCGTGCTCGCCGGCCTGGAAGGGCAGCACCTCCGCCCGCCGTGTCGCCGCCCGCGCCGCCGCCACCTGCTCGGGGGAAGCGGAGGAGAGCCGTCAGCCGCGCCGCCGCCCGAGCCGGCCCCGCCGAGCCGCCCGCGTCCCGCGCACCTTCTCGCCCAGCCGGGCCAGGGCCGCGCGCAGCCGCCGCTGGTGCCCCGCGCTGTACAGGTGGCTCCGGCGGCCCGCGAAGGCGCTGCGGCGGCACAGCTGGCAGCGGAACACCGACGCCGCCGCCCCGGCCGCCGCCATCCTGCGGCGCTTTCTTCCGCTGACGTCAGCGCTCCCGCGCCCCGCCCCCTGCTTGGCGGACCCGGTGGGCGGGGCGGCGGCGCGGACGGGGAGGGAGGGGCCGCCCGCTAAGCTCCTCCTCGGCGGTCGCTGCGGCCGATGGGTCTTAGGGTCCTTCGGGCGACGCGGAGGACGCTTGCCAGCAGCAAAGTCGTGCCTCGGTGGCTTCCCCCGTGACAACATGGAGGCCTGCCGGACCCTCAGCCTTTATGTCTTTTCATCTGCTTCTTTGTTCCTCTTTCGGGTCTGTCCTTCGGACTGGGAGGGGGAGGCCGGCCCTTAGCTGCCGGGGCTGCCAGTCTGGGGGGAGGGGGTGTCTGGGTTTCCTCCACTTTGTTCGTTGTCACTTTGATGCCTCTGGGTGTGAACGGAAGGAGGAATGGGCCATGGGCCATCTGCCTTACCTGCACTTCGATGGGAGGAGGAGGAGGAGAGAGAAACGAAACCCCGGGAACGGCGCTTATCACTTTGGTTCCCGTAACAACTTCGCACCTGGGAATTGGATGAGGTCAAACTAGACATTTGGCCGTTGAGGTGGGGTCAAACTGGACATCTGGCCGTTGAGGTGGGGTTTGGGATGGTTTAATGTAACATTTCGTGCTGGAAAACTATATCATTAAAAGTTCCTTCTGAGACTATTCCTGTTTCAAGAGTTCTACTTTCTTAGGAGGATTAGTTGAGGCAGGAGAGGCAGTATAAATAAACTCCACAATCACACCACATTGCTCTTTGAATGCATTTATTGGAATACCAAGATTCTTCTCTAGGTTGAGAATTGAGAAAAATAACTTTTACTGCTTCAAACGGAAATTTAAACACAAAACCGAGTGATGATCATCTTCCCGTCTTTCAGGGAAAAGATCCAACCAACAACCTCCAGATCAGGATGAAGCTCCCTTGCACAGTGCCTTCCTAGCCATGGGCCAAGCAGGCGATGCGCAGAGCCTCAGATTGCCCATCCATGGAAAATTCATCCTCTTCCCCTTAGCAAAAGTCAAATCCCCCTTGGGATCTCCGTCAAACAGACATCTTTGCCAGTCTTCCACACCGAGGATCAGAGGCGAAAGAGAGACTGCATTAATTCTGGGGAAGGGAGATGAGGCTGTTGGCCCGCCAGGTCTGCCAAGAAGCCCTATGGCAAGGGATTAGGCAGCCCTCCCAGAATCTGGCACTGCCAGGTGGTTCAACCTGCCCACCGCAGACAGGATGTTGGGTCCAATTTCTTCCTCCGGGGAGTGCCCCGCCCCTAGCCTGGAGCACCCACATCCAACCAGGGGGCAGGAGGGCAGGGCTTCTGCTCTCCAGGGAAAGGCCCACCTGGTTTGTCCATGCTCTGGTGCACCAAGCCCATCATATCCTCTGGCAGAGCCTGCGCCTCCTCCTGAAACTTCCGCCAGCCCTCTGTGGTTAACTTCCACAGGCGGGACTTGCGGTTCCCTTCAAGGCACACGAAGTCTGTGGTCTTCTCAAAGCTGCTGCTAAAGCAGAGGTTGTGCCGGACAGTGTTTTTCCAGCCTTCGGGAGCCGTGCGGAAGAAGGGGAAGTGGTGCCTGCCAAGAGGGCAAAGGGCCAGAGTCCCAAACATCACACCCTGCCAAGGGCCAGGCCCACCTCCACAGGATCACCGGTGGCCAGACCATAATGCTCTCGATGGAGCAGGAAGCCCTCTGCTACAAGGCCACCAAGAGCAGAGAGGGCAAGGAAGAAAAGCCGTCCCCTCTTCCCAGCACCCTATCATCTGCCAGGGTGCTGCTCAGCTGCGAGACCTGTACCTGGTGAACTTGTAGATCTCCTGCACAGTCAGGCTGCTGTCCACACTGCTGCTCAGGGCAAGGCTAATCAAGATGCAATAATTAAGAGGGGGGCGAGGCCAGCCACCCTGGGGCCGCAGCTTCCTGCTGCGGAATTGGATTCCCTTTGCATTCTGGCATGCCTGGTGGGGGCTCTGGGTGTCCTCTTTTGGAAGCAGGATGGATTTGGCTTCAGTAGCACTCCCAGGACCCTGGCAAGTGCAAGACGGGCACATTTGAGCCAATGGGAAAAACTGTTAAATGCAGCAGGAGAGGGGCCAGCAGAAAGAGAACTGGCTCTGGGGCAGGGCCCACAGCTGTCTCAGGCAAGACTTGGGCCAGAGCTGGTGAGGGTCCCCCTTGCCTCAAGTTCCTTGCCCCCCACTCTCACTTCTACCCACTTTGTGCTGGGGAGGGAAAGATGGAGGGTGGGTTTTAAACAATCAGGAAGGCTGCCACAAAGAAAGCAGCTTCTGCAAAGCACCCCCCCCATTGGCTCCGCCCCAGCACTACGAAGTTTCAGGCTACTCTCACGGGGGGGGGGGCGAGGTGGCCCTCCGTGCGCAGCCTGTGCGCCTGGTGGCACCTCTTCTCCCGCGCGGACGTCTCCGAAGCGGGCTGGGTTGCAGGACGGAGCCTCTGGAGCAGCGCGGGGAGGAGGCCCAGGCAGGAGCGGCAGCCCCGCGGCGTGTCCGGGGATGGGACAGACGAGGTTGGGGTCCACCCACATCCACAGGTGCGGCTGCCCGGCAGTCTCTGCAGGGGAACCAGCAGCTCAGGCAGCGCTCAGCAAGAACGCCGCTCGCCCCTAACCACGTTGGGCATCCGCGAGAACCCCGCGGGACCGGGGCGGGGGGCTCCCTCGCCTCGCTGCTTTATTCCGGGCTTTTCGAGCAAGGCCGAGGCTCCAGGCGAGGCCCGCCGTCAGTCGGTGCCTTCTTGCTTACCGCGAGCCTCCGAGAGGGAAGGGCGAGGGGTCTCGGCCGGGCCGCCGGCCGTCTGGTCGAGCTGCGCCGTCGGGAGGGCCTCAGCAACTGGGGAGAGAGGCGGTTAGGCGGCTGGCCTCCGGCCGGGACACAGACACGCCGGCGGTCCCGCCCTTTCCCGCCCGCGACGGAGGCACATCCAAAGAAACGGCCGGGCCGAAAGCGACCCGGGTCACCCGCAGCCCCTCGAAAGAGGAGGGGAAAGGCGAGTCAGCGGCCGGGGCGGCTCCAGCAGAGGCCGCCTCACCTGGGGGCAGCTGGTCACACGTGGCATCGAGGGCCAGTTCCCGGGCCAGGTCCCAGCCCTGGAGGCCGCTCCGCAGGTGGAGCCGGGCCCAGAAGGCCGGTCTCCGCAGGCGCAAGTCCATCCGGCTGCGGTCCGCACCACTTGCGCGGCCCGCGGGTTTTCGGGCGAGCCGGGCCATCCTTGGGGCTCTCGTCCCTTTAAGCGCTCTGCGCGCCGCCGCCGAAATTGCTTCGTATTCCCGACTTCTGGTTTGTAGGAACGGTAGAAGAGACGCAGTCGGGCGGGGGAGGGTATCGGGAAAGCTCTGCAGCTTGTTTCCCTTTTCACACAACCGTTTGATCTCAGCCGAAATAAAGTGAGTTTCGTTGTGATATTGTTCAACCACACTCTACACTTGGTCGTGGTTTTAACATTGTGTAAGCTTGGAAACTTGGGTTGAGTAAACCATGGTTCAGCTAATGATGAACAAGTGTGCCTTGGGAACAGAATTTATGTGTTTCTCCCACTAAAGCTCAGATTTCTTAGCCCCAGGAATGTGCAATGAGTCTTGGGCGGCCAGGGGAGGACCAGATGGCCAAGGAAGGGGGGGGGTGTATTGGACAACTCTACTCTGGAGAGGGAGGGAGGGAGGGAGGGAGGCAGAGAGAGAGAGATACAAAGCTTACTGCACCAGATGAGCAAAGCATGTTAATAATGTGCAGGAGCTGGTTTTTTGCAGCCCCTTCAAATTCCAGGGGCAGTTTATCTTCTGCGTCTATCTTCTTCTACCAAGCAGATCTTGTGTCCAAGTCCAGGCTTCCAACCCTCTTCTAACAACGGACTCATTCCCTCACCCTCCACCCCGCCAGAGACACAGCTGGGCCTGGCTATGACATCTTTGTCAGGCCAAGCATAAGCAGGTTCTTGCTCACATTTCATCCTCCGAGGGGAGAGGCCACCCTTCTGCTCCCAGGCCTCCCTGCTGGCCAGTTGTCGAGAAGCAAAGGTAGCTGGAGTTTGCCCAGGTATGTGCTGAGGGCCCAGCACTCTGTACATGGCCCAGGGCAAAGAACCTTCCACTCAGGGAATAGGATGCTTCTCTAGTGATTTAATCCCACACAGGTGAGAGTGGAGACAAGGAAGTTGTGTAATCTCAATAAGCTGCAGTCCATTGTCCACCCCTTTCCCTCCTGGGTCCTTTGTGTTTCTGGCACAAGCCCCAAGACCATCTCCAAACTTCCACTGGTGGCACACATGGGTTCTTTTGCCTCACAGGATGCCATTCAGAACAAGGACCATCACACATTATGTGGACACAAAGTCATTTGGCTGTTGAACTATCCTACTTTCTGGACTGATTCACAACAAACCTATCCAAGATGAATGTGGTACACAGAGGCCACCACAGTTACACAGGCTGTAGATCTCCACACACACCCCTCAGTGGGCAGGAGGTCAGTTCAGACCAGACCATTGTTCTGTAGGTTGATCCAATGCCTGCATTTCAACAAGGACCCATCACTGAGAGGAATGGGATAGGAAAAGGTCTCTTTATTACCAAATAGAGATGTAAAGGCCTAAATGACCTTAGCCCTAAGCCTGAAAATAATGGGATTTTTTAAAAAAAATTATCAAAATATGGTCAAATTGAAAAGTAGATTGTGTTTACTATGTTGTCATTTTAAATAATATATAAAATGGCTAAGATGCAGTAGTAGTTCTGTATTTGGATCAAATGAAGTACACCAAAATGAATATGTAAAAAGGTAAAAACGCTCCACTCAATAGAGGTAGTTCTTCAGTTTTCCAAAGTCACTGAAAATGAGATTTAGAGGAAGTAAAAAAAAATGTGAGTAGTAAAACATTTCATATGACAACTGCTCATTCTGAACCTTGCCCCCTTCCTCAGATTTTCTCACTGAAAATCAGTCAAACGGAGGCTAAATCCCGACTGGACTTTTCCTTTGGGCTGTGGGGGTGTCTCCATTTTCAGACCTAGTTTTTTTCTCCACTTGCTATGAGACGCCATATGCAGCTTAAAACATCACTGGTAATAAAAATTTAAAGCATATTAAAGGAAGCTCTATTAATTCATAATTATGTAGGTCTTCCATTGCTTTTCTATACTAAAGTATACATACCATCAAAACAAGGCAAGTTATAGATACTATATTTTACAAAACAATAAAATGGCTCATATGGGTAAAGGGGATTAGAACTTAGGTGTTATTTATATGCTAGCCCTTCCCCATTTTTGTACCAGAGCCAATGGCCTCCTGAGACACTGCTGTGGTGCCACTCATGGGAGGAGCCCCCTCCTGGGCTCTTTCTCCCACTCTTGGCCCAGATGCAGAGTCCAGCCCGGCCTCTTTCCCTATGGGCCAAGCAGGTGGGGAGGAGTCTGTCCTGGACTCTGGGGTCAGATGGGTATAGGGCTTTGATGGGCGAAATACGGGGCACTGCACTTGGGGGGAGGGAGGCTGGGGGTCATGCCCCCCACCCCCCTCTGCCTGGTAGGGGGCGGGGGCTACCCGGCAGGTTCCCCGGGCACAGAGTGCTGCCCTTTCCTTGTGCGTAGGATTTCCTCCCTCCCTCCAGCTGGCAGGCATTCTGCCAGTGACCCCATGGTGGCGGCACCTCTGCTGCCTTTCTCTCTCCTTGGTTTAGTTTGTGCTTAGGGTTGGTAGTAAATCTGCATTAATTTGCATATGAGGAAAGCAAGAAAAGAGCAGAGGCTGCTTCTTTTTAGAAGAGACTGTCTCCAAAGGAGGTTCTTCCTCAAGAAGAAAGAGGAAAGAAAGGCAGGCCAGCCACTGTAAATCCATTATGCTCTTGCTTTGTTTTTCATTAGGCTATGGTATTTTTATACCTCCTCAATCACAAGACTGGCTGTCTGACAGGAACAGTACAGAGAAATCTTTGTATAAAATAAACAAAATTTGTCAGCTGCAATTTGACCAACACTTCTATGAAACAACTCTGGAAGTATAATTTACAAGCCAATTCTGGATTTTTGAAAGGTTATTACTCCATGGGCCTCCATGCCTAATCAGAGAATAAATCTCCCTTCAGGCCAAGCCGTGGAAACTGAATTTGGCGGGCCTGGACAGGCAGGTGAGGAGCACTTCGCTTCACCTGGTCAGTTCCAAAACCTGAAGCCATGATGCCCTATTTGACTTGGATTTTTGGTTTAGGGTCTGTCATTAGGAGGGAAATGTGCTCTGTATGCCTGGGGAAGAAACTTCTCCCCCACCCTCCACCCCGGGCTTAGAGATTGCTCAGACTGTGATGGAGAAAGCTTCAGGCCACACACACACACACACACACACACACACACACACCAGAGGTAGGGCCACACCTGGTGTCCTGTCTCCACAAAGCAAAGTTGGGGTGGTGGATTCTCGCATTCCCACTGCCAGAGGCCCAGCCGGGACCCCTGCTGGAGGCTGGCTTCTAGCCAAAAAGGGTGGAGGAGCAGCAGCAGCAGCAGCACCCTGAGTGGCTTCCTTCCCTGCAGCCTTCCCCTCCTCCTTCCTCCTCGACACCCACCACACCACACCCACTGCCAGCCGGGAGTGGATGATGGGGTTTTCCTCTGTCCCTGACTTCCTGCTCACTTGCTGCTTAGCAGGCTGTGGTTCAGTGTGTCTATGGAAACCATTCGCTGCTAGGCAACAGGAGCATCATCTGCAATGATCCCTCACATCTAATTATCCCATCATCATCTACTGTGGCTGGGAGGAACTTGGGGAAGTGGGGAGTCAGGTCTTCCTCCAATGAGGAGGTGGCTTGGAGCACGCAGCAAAGGGTCCTCTCCTCGCCTGTTCCCCAGCACAGGAGTCCTGCCGCATTGGGTCCTGGGCGAGGCAAATCAGCTCTTTGGGGGGAGGAACCCCGCCCCGAGGGCCACTGAGAACTGCTCTGAAGTTGGGGAAGGTGAAACTCTTGGAAGGGAGGGAGTTCACTTCCTAACTGCAAGCCAGGACCACCTAGACCTCTTCCCCCATGGCTCCTTCTGTAGATTGACAAGGGGTATCCTGGAAGGCAGGGGGGCAGCTAGGTGGGGAGGAGACCACCTAAAGGAGCAGGCTGTTCCCGGACTGGGCTTCCCTCCCCTCATTCTGCCAGTCTCATTCTCAGCTCATCCCTCCATTCCTTTTGTTACCATGGTTAACACCCACACCTATCTGGAATCCACAAGATCTTATCCCCCTTCCTAAACTGGAGGGGGGAATCAAGCGGTTCGGCCCATCAGATTCTCCCCACATCAGTAAAGGTCTGCAAAGGGAAGGGGCAGGCCAAGGGATTCTGCTTTCTCGTGAGGGAGGGCAGGTTTGGTGCTGGTCACAGGGCCAGTCCAGGCTTCCCCAAGGTGCCAGAGGGCGGGCAAAGAGTCAGATCTAGGGAGCAAAAGGGTCCATCAGCCACTTCCACTGGGGTGGGGAGGGAAAGACTGGGTGTCTGTGGAGATTCTCAGTTATGCAGGTCATGGTTGTCACAAAGGTGCTTTTTTTCAGGAGGCAACTGGACTTTCTTATTTTGACGTTTCGCTTCTCATCCAAGAAACTGCTTCAGCTCTGACTGGATGGCAGGGAGTGGAAAGATCCTTCCACTTCCCACCATCCAGTCAGATCTGAAGCAGCTTCTTGGATGAGAAGCGAAACGTCTTCAAAGAAAAATAAGAAAGTGCAGTTGCCTCCTGAAAAAGCAGCTTTGGGAAAGACTGGTGGAGGACCTCGGGGCCAGCCTCCCTTAAGACTCTTCTGTCGCTACAGTCTCTTTCTCACACCGTTGGGATCTCCTCGTGGTTTCCCCTCCAAGCAATTACCCGGTTTCATCCGGCTTGGTTGTTTCGAGACCCCCCCTCCCCCCCCCGCCAAGTTAATCATTTCTCTTTTCCCGGGATGAGCCTCGCCGCAGTCGGGCACCGGGGGCGGAAAGGAGGCGCCCCGAGGGGAGCCGAAAGCCCTCACACACGCTCAGAGGCGCTCTTCTGCAGGCGACGCCCACCGCGGCCGGCCGCTCCCTCCGTCCAGGCGCACAGGGGGGTCCCGAGCGGAGCCCAGGACGAGCGCTGCTTGCCCGGCCCGGCAGGCGGCGCTCCGTCAGCCCTCCGTCCCGCGGTTCCTCAGGCCGGGCCGCCCTGCGCGGTCGCTGCGCGGCTCTTCGTCTGCGCTCGGCCAGGAGCTCCCCGCGGCGGAGGCAGGCTGGGCGGGACGGAGCGTCCTGGGCGCCTCCGGCCCGCACGCCCTGCCCGCCCGGGCGCCCGTCCGCGTGGCCGGCCGAGAGCTCTCCTCCTCGGAGGGGCCCCAACCGCCGCCCCCGTGCCCGCCCCGGCAGGTGCTGCGCCCCGACAGGCCGCTGGGAGGCCGAGCCGGAGCAGCCGGGCGGCGCGACTCTTATTCTGACACGGCGGCGGCGGCGCCTGCCCGGAGTGGCTCCTCGCCCGGGGCGCAGCCAGCGCGCTCGGCCCCCAAATGAGCGGGCGGCGGCGGCGGCGGCGGCGGGCGGCGGCAGGCGGACGCGGCGGGCGCTGCTGCCCGGGGGCTCCGGCGGCTTCTGTGCGTGGCGAGGCCGTGCCGGGCGCCGCGGCGGCGGCGGCGGCGGCGGGAACGCGAAGGGGCGGCGCGAGGACCCGCCCGGAGCGCCCGGCCGCCCGGTGCTGAGCGGAAGCGAAAGCGGCGCCGGGCGGACCCCCGCGGCCCCTCGCGCGGCCGGCGGGAGCCACGCCACGGCCTCTCCGGAGCAGGTAAGCCAGCGCCGCGCCGTGGGCCGGGATGGTCATTGTCCCGCGGATGCCGCCGCCGCCCGGGACGCTGGCGTGGCCGCGCTGTCAGCCGCGGAGGGCTGGCTGAGCCGGGCGCGAAGCTCCGCGCCGCCGGCACCGAAGGCGGGATGCGCCGGCTGGCCCGGCCGAGCGTGCGGATGGGAGGCGGTGCCGCGGGGCCCGTCGCGGCCTGCGGACCGCGAGCCCGGCGGCGCCTTCCCGGCGGG
The DNA here is from genome assembly GCF_964194415.1 of Vipera berus. Classification (NCBI taxonomy): domain Eukaryota; kingdom Metazoa; phylum Chordata; class Lepidosauria; order Squamata; family Viperidae; genus Vipera; species Vipera berus. The sequence continues at coordinate 438,401 of NC_138211.1, read as the reverse complement.
AGCGAGCCAGGAAGAGGCCCTGCCCGCGACTCCCACGCCCGAAGGCCGCCGCCGCTGCGCTCCGCCGAGGTCCCGCGACTGGCGGGCCCGAGGCCTGCCCCGCCGGGCTTTGGCCGCCGCTCTCCCCGCCGGGCCGGTGGCCATCTTCGCGGCTGGCTCTTCCCGACCGCCGCTGTCTTCTGGTTGGGCGAGGAACCCGCCGCCGTCGCTTCGCCGCGAAGACGGCGCTCTGGCTGCGCCGCCTCCCTTCGCCCGGCCTGGGCACCGGCGGGGCCTGTGGCGGAGGCCGAGGCGCCCTCGACGCAAGCCGGTGGACCGCGCTTTGCGGCCGGAGTGGGCTGCCGTCCCGTCGGCGGGGCGGCGGCCCGTGCAGGGGAGAAGGTGCGGGCGGGCCTGGGGAGGGCAGCGTTTTTTCAGCGGCTTCTGGCCCGAAGCCCCGCTCGGCTCCCGGCGGCTCGGTCCAAACGGCCTCTGGGGCTGCCCTTCGGGAAGCAGGGTCGCCAGGCAGCTGGCTCCCGGCTTGAGCCTGGGCTGAGCCCGCTCCCGGCTTGGCTCGGCGAGTTCCTGTTGGCCTTCCACTGATGAGTGGGGGGGGATCCCCTCGTGGTTTTGCCAAAATTGGGTTTCCTTTGCGGGAGCACCTGCCATGTGGCCTCGGTAGGTCTGGCCCCATTTCCATGTGGTTGCCCCCATTCTGGGATGGCCCGTCTCTCATTTCCTTGCTCCCTTGGCACGAAGGAGCTGGCTGCGCATGTTTTCTTCAAGGGCCAAATGGTACAGAGCTCGAATGCCCTGCGCCCCCCATTGCTGGAAAGCCTGCTCTGGCACCTCTCCTGGGCGCCCCTCCCAGCCCCTCTGGCACTACCAGCCTGCCTGCTCTGCTCAGTGGCTGCCATCGCAATGATCACACTGACGTTCTGGACCTGTTTCTTGAGGTAGCAGTTTCGGCTGCAGGGGGGCTCCTCCATGTGCCAGATAGCTTGCCCCCCCCATTGTAAATACAGGTTGTGGGGGTGAGGATTGGCTGTGGATCGTGTCTGCATGTTGGTTAGGAGGGATAGCTTCCTCAACTTGGAGCCAGTGGTGCGGGATACCCAGCCTACCTGCTCCTTATGGGGATGGAAGTTTGGTGGGTGCAGATTAGGCCCTTAATTTTTGCACTGACAGAGAAGTCGGTCTGAGGGGGCCTTTGGGTTACTTAACAGAGGCTCCTTTCTAGGCTCATCTGAGGCTCCTCTCCTTTCTCACTGCTTCTTCAGGAGGCTCTCAGAACCCCCAACCCCATTTGGCCCAGGCTGGATCTCTGGAGCACCCCATTTCCAGCAGTCTTGCTTTTGGGTGATGCGGGGGGGGGGGAAAGGATGCTCTTTAGGACATCCCTTTGCACTCATCAGACCTGCAGAAAGAGCTGAGACTGGTTTGGCTGGCGAGTGCCCAGGCTTCAGGGGAGCTGGCTTAGGCAGAGGAGCTTTACCTGCCACATTGCCTTACCACACCAGGCACTCTGACAGAAAGAGCTGAGCTAGAAGGAATAGGTCAGTAAGCAGCATGAAAGCGGTCTGTGCCCAGTCTGCCTGGAATGGCCCGGAGTGACCTCCCCCAGTTGAAGGAAGGGAGCCCCCTGGAGGCCTGGCTCTCCTGCCTCAGGGAGTCCCTCCTGGGTGATGAAATCACAGAGGAGGAAGAATATGTGACTTGGAACTGCCCCCTCCCCTTATAAGAAAACTGCTGAGTAGCTGCTTTCCAAGGGGGCTTGGCTGCCAGAAGCAACAGGGTGGAATTTCCTCTGCCTCAGGCCAGCTCATCTCAGGCCGGCCAGTGTGTCTGTGACGATGGGCCAGACTAGGAGGGGGGAGTGGAGACTGGAGCCAAGAGTCCCCCCCTTAGGCCTGGTTCCTATTTTCTCATTCAGGCTGGGCTGTTTTACATTAAGCGACCTCTCCCCCTCCAGGATTCCCCATGCAGCTGCTAATGAGCTGAGCCTGCCTCCTCTCCCCCCCCCCCAGTTTTTGGCTGTGCTTGGAACATTTTATAGCCTTTTCTGGAGGGAGGAAACGCCAGGAAGGGCTTTTGTGAGGGGGGTCCCACTAGAAGGGGAGAGGCTGAGACCAAAGTCACAGCAGAGAGCTGCCTGCCTAGGCAGAAGCCCGGTCCCAGGAAAGGCCAGGGGCATCCCAGAGAGCTGAGGCTTGGGCCTAGCAAAGGAACCATTGTGGGCAGGTGGCAGAGAGTGGCTGAAGAGCGTATGTGGTAGCTTTACCGAGGAGCCTTGACCCAGGCCAGGCACAGTTCATGCTGGGTCGGAGGCTGCCTGCTGGAGATGCTAAGAGCGAAGAAGAGCGAGCAGGGAGACGGGCTCAGGGCATCGGGCAGTTTTATACGATCTTTCCTGTTTTTGCTGGAATCTATTTCCTGCTATATACATGTGTGCATTTTGTGGCTGCTTTTTGCGTCCACCACTTCTCACCATAGCCCTTGCATGGCTTGGTATCCGTGACAGATGCCTAGGACTCTCGTGGCATTCCCCTGCACGCCACTCAGAGCAGTGCCCTTCCTTGGTTGGGTTTGCTGAACTTTGGCTGCAGGAGGGCCAAGCACCCTCTTGTCCCGGCAGGCTGGCTGCTGGGTTTCTTGAGATAGACAGCAGACCTGATGCGCAACACAGGCTCCTGGCTGGGTCCTGGAAGGGCAGTCTCAGAAAGTAGTGGCGCTCTTCTCTGCTAGCTGGTCTGCTTGGTTGACTGCTCCCCCTCGCTCTATTCGAAGGACCCTAGAGAAGAGAGTCTTGTGCTGCGCTCCCTCGTCCTCCGGCTGATCTGCACCCAGCCTCTCTTCGTGGGATTCACTGTCTGGGGTGGGGCGTGTAAGGGTCTCCTATTTCCCCTCCATTCTGAGAGCGCCCCTGTGGGCAGCTTGACCTGCTGTCTTGATGCACCATTTAGTGCAGCTCCCTTTATGGCTTGAAGCAGCCTCTTCTCCCCGTGACTACAGAAGTCGTGTTGGAAAGGTTCCCCCCCCAGCCCCTAAAGCATGCATCGCCTCCACTTTTTGCCTTTCTGCACAAGGATGCGTTTTCTTTTGCCTCTGCAACAGGAAGAGGAAAGGGATGGGAAGCTGGGGGGGAGCACTAACCCTCCCCAAAAGGCAAATTCTTTCTTGTCACAAGCTGATTCACCAAGTGGCATCCTCAGCCTGATTGGGACAAAAGTCTTGAGGTTTGTAGCCCAGTGTCTTCGTGTGAATCAGGAGCTGCTCTCCTTCCCTGCCTTTCCCGTGTCTGGTTATTTAAGACCCAATTTATTTATCCTTTCCCTTGTTATGGGAGGTCTCCATCGTTTCCTCATTATGCCTCAGGTCTTGCATATATTTGTCCTGCTGGCTACTCATTTGTAATGCAGTCCTACGAAGTTGAAGAAAATGGAGGGCACCAGCACACCCTGCCATTCTCCTGACAGTTTCTCCATCCCTCCCTGGCACCCACATTGTGCACCTGCTGGGCTCCCCTTCTCTTACAAAACCAGCTCCTTGCAGGGGAGAGAGATGCCTTCTTGTGGCAAGTGCCAGAGCCAACCGCTGCATGTGGAGAGGGTCACCTTGGCATGGCTGCGCTGCAGGAGGCTGAGTAGTTGGCATTAGGGCCTTACAAAGCTCTTAACAGAATTAGAGTTGGAAGGGACCTTGAAGGTCTTCTGGTCCAACCCCTGTTCAAGCGAGAGACTCTACGCCATTTCAGACAAATGTCTGTCCAGTCCCTTCTTAACAGCCTCCAGTGATGGAACACCCACAACTTCTGAAGGCAAGCTGTTCCATTGGTTTGCTGTTCTCACTGTTAGGAAGTCTCTCCTTAGTTCTAGGTTGCTTCTCTCAATTAGTTTCATCCATTGCTTCTTGTCCTGTCTTCAGGTGCTTTGGATAATAGGTTGAGCCCTCTTCTTTATAGCAGCCCCTCAAATATTGGAACAAGGCTGTCATGTCATCCTTAGTCCTTCTTTTCACTAAACTAGACATACCCAATTCCTGCAACCGTTCTTTATATGTTTTAGCCTCCAGCCGCGTAATTATCTTTGTTGCTCTGCTCTGCTCTCTTTCCAGAGTCTCAACATTTTTTTTTATATTCTGGAGACCAAAACTGGATGTGGTATTCCAGGTATAGTCTTTCCAATGCCTTATAAATCAGTACTAACACTTCATGTGGTCTTGATTCTATCCCTCAGTAATGCAGCCTAGGATTGCATTGGCTTTTTTGGCAGCTGCAACACACTGTTGGCTCACACCTCCTGCCTGAGCAAAGGGTTGGACTAGAAGACCTCAAGGGTGCCTTCCAAGTCTATTATTGTTATTGTTATATTTGAATGATTGTCCACTAGGACTCCAAGATTCTTCTTGCCCCTCTGCTTTGAGTCAAGTTTCACCTAATCTGTACCTGTATATTTGGTATTTCTTGCCTAAGCGTAAAACCTTACTTTTGTCCATACTGAATTTCATTTTGTTAGATAGGGCCAACTGTTCAAGTCTGTCGAGATACATCTGGATCTTGAGTCTACCTGTGTTGACAATTCCGTCTGCAAATTTGATCCCTTTCTATCCTCTCACCTAAATCATTTATGAAGATATTGAAGAGTACTGGGCCTAAAACAGTTTCCCTGCTGCATACTTTCCTCCATGTAGACATAGTTCCATTAAGGACTGCACATTGAGTGCAGTTTGTCAGTCGTTACAAATGCATCTGGTGGTGATGCTATTTAACCCACATTTTTCTAGCTTACCAAGAAGTAGGTTGTGGTCTATTTTTGTCAAATGCCTTACTGAAATCCAAAAACTTAAGTCCAAAAACTTAAATCATTTTGACAAAGAATGAAATAAGATTTGTTTGGCATGATCTGCTTTTGATAAACTCATGTTGGCTTCTGGTTATAACTTTGCTTGCTTCTAGATGTTCCCAGATATATTGTTTGATTATCTTTTCCAGGATCTTCCCAGGTATTGATGTCAGGCTGATTGGTCTGTAGTTTCTTGGATCTGTTGTTTTCCCCTTTTTGAAGATGGGAACCATATCAGCTCTTTTCTAATCCTCTGGTGCTCCAGTATCTTTGAAAGATGTGGTTCAGGGGTTCTGAGATCAGGTCTGCCAGCTTCTTCATAAACCTGGGATGTAATTCATCAGGTCCTGGTGATTTGAACTCATCTAGAATGGATAGGTGTCTCTTACCATTTTCTTGCCTATTTCAATTTGAATTGCTAGCCTGTCTTTTATGGTTCTATCTTTGGCAAGTTCGACTGTTTCTTCTTTTTGTGTGAAAACAGATGCAAAGAAAAATTTAAGCAGCTCTGCTTTTTCCCTGTTGCCCGTCACTTCCTCACCATCTTCTCTCATTAATGGACTGATTGTTTCTTTGACTTTTTTCTTGTTTTTTTATATATTGAAATAAACTTTTTATTATTATTTTTGACATTTGTTGCAAATCTGACTTCATGCTGAACCTTAGCCTTCCTGACCTCATCTTTGCAAATTCTGCCTTAGTTATGTGTCCCTCTTTCCATTTTTTATACTGATCCTTTTTATCTTTCAGTTTATCAGAGAGTTCTTTGTGCATCCATGCTGATTTCTTCTTGGATCTCTTATTTTTCTTTTTCAGTGGTATTGGGGTGGACTGGGCTTTTATAATCATATTTTTTCAGAGTTTCCCAGCTTCTTGAGTAGTTTTCCCTTTTAAGATTTCATCCGTAGAATCCTTCCCAAGCTCTAAGTTTGTTGAAATCAGCTCTTTTGGTTTCATTATGTTGTATTGCTTTATATTGTCTGCATCATCTTGAATTCTGATATGACTACTGTGGTGTGTTTCCTACATACATTTGTTAACTGATTAGCAAAAAGTTCCATCTATTTCTTCTGCATGGTTGGATGGCCTGTAGTATATACCTATAGCAATGTTGTTCTTTTTTCCCCCTTTTAAATTACCCACATACATTCTAGGATGCTTTCATCCTTGGTTTTATGCATTTCTGTAGAGATGTAGTGATCTCTTGCTCGTTGCTGTATGGTAGGGGTGTCAAACTGCCGGCCTGCAGGCCAGTTTCATCATACTGAAGCTGTGCCCACCCCATTGCCGGCAATGCAAAAAGAGTCGCGATATGTCACGACACATCACGTGACATGGCGAGTTTGACACCCTTGCTGCGTGGGCTCAGAGCTGCTGGTCACTTGATGGCAGCCCAAATGACTTGAAGTGGAGCCATGGCTGGAATAGATTCCTACTGTTGGTGCAATTGGAGGGGAGGGGAAGGAGCAGAAGGGATTATTCAGATTTATCCTTGGACAGTCTCTGAACATGTGGAAAATGCTAGTTGGGCAGGCCCTGGAGGGGGATAGGAGTGTTCATGCCTTGCTGCCCATACCCGATGTTCCCATTGCTGGGCCTGCCCTGGGCCAGCCAACAGGGGATATGGGCCATTTGCTCCAGTTGGCCTCTTTCCAGGAATGCTGTGGAGAAGTGGTGACCTTGACGTGAGCACAAACTCAGGCCAGCACACGGGGGCAGGCCTCAGCCCTCCAGGCTCCAGCCTGCAAGGGACATCTGGCCATTGCTCCTAGGTGTGCTTCCCCACGGTCACATGTTCACCACCATTATCCGGGTGGTGGGCTCTGCCCCACATGAGGTGGAGTGGCATGCCCTGAGCAGCTGGTGCCCCAAGTGCAGGCATTTCCCCTTCAGGAAAGGACCCACCTGGGCGATCAACTTCCTTCTTGGCCCCGCTGCATGGGCCTTTCTTTGCTGCCCACTCAGGTCTCCTGGCCCCAGGCAGCAGGGTGCTTTGCCCTCCCTCAGGGGTCAGATCTGGGTCTGTCTGCTGGCTGGGCTCTGAGGAGCCTGTTGGGCCAGGCAGTTTGGATCATGGCCACAGCACAAAGAGCTGGGAATGGCGGCCTTCTCAAGGAGAAGCCATGCCACGTCTTGACACTCCAGGTGGGGGAGGTCAGAATAGGGCTGGGGGTGGTGCCATCCTGTGCAGGATCTTTCCCTCCCCGTGCCCGCAGGCGTTCTGGGTGAGCTGGGCATGGCAACAGACCCAGCCGGCTGAGTCAGGGAGCTGGCTGGCTCCCAGAAATCAGAGTGTGGTTTCTCCCTTTCCCTCCAGCCTGGATTTTTTTTTCTGCCTTCACTAAGCGACAGTTTTGTGTATGCACAACAAAGGCCTGCTTGCCTTGGCTCCTCTGGGACTGGACCAGGCATGAGTCAATTGGATTCCAGAAGGGCAGACCAGTGGGGCAGGAGTGTGCAAGGGGATTTTGTTCTCCATCAGTGCTAGCTGGCAGGAGACTCTCCTGGCACAGGGCCTTGTAGCCCCAGGGCCTCCTGCTTCCAGCCCAATAGGCAAAACTTGGAGAGAGGCTAGTTTTCAAAGTTTGAGAGGCTTCTTAAGGCCAGGGTCAAAGGGGCAGTAGCAAATCTATTGTCTTTCAAGGTGCTACTAGCCCATTAATACGTGCAGTGGGAGCCACTGTGATCCTCCCAGCGGAGCACAGTTTCAGCCCCCCAGAAGAAGATTGGCTGCCTGTGGTCCTTCCTGGAGAGCTGAATCGGAGTTTTGTGACTTGGCAAGTTGTGAGGAGGGGTAGGGATTGTGCCTTTAGAGCAGAACTTGGCCCTGGAAACCTTCCGATAGTCTTCCGCCAGCAGATTTTCCTTGTGGGAAAAGCTCTGATCAGAAAATGGCAAGTCTGCTTGGGCAAGGATGGAACTGTTGAGCCGAGGGGTGGGTTGCTGGCAGAGGCTAGACCAAACAAACCATGGCATCGGGCTGGGGCGAATCGGATCCTGGCACCAAGGAATTCCAGACGCCTCTCCAGCCTTGCTTCGAGGAAACTGCATGAGGAATCAGAGAGCCTTTCTTAACAAGATTTGCTTCATTCTCAAAACTTGCAGAATGTTCTGGGTCTGTTCCCACTTCAGACAGCGAAGAATGTGATCTTTGTATGAGCCAAGGCTTGGGAACTTTACTAAAGACAGTTTCTCTTCAGACTTCGACCTACTTAGCACATTGCTGTGGGTTGCAGTGACCTCGAGTGACCGCTGATTTGGAGACAGGCATGGCCTTGCCTGAGCTGAGCAGGCAGAGGCAGATTGCTCCAAATTGGCCCCTCCCCAGTTGAAAACTCCTCAGAAACATGGGGGAGCCAGTCTGCCTCTGCCTTGCTTCCTCAGGTCTCCCAAGACCTTCTGGGTCAGCTCAACATACCATCCCTGGATCAGGCTAGGAAGAGGGGAGCAGTTGTTAGGTGGAATCCAGTGGACTGGCCCACGCGTTAGAGGAAGGCGGCCTGCCAGCTGTGGCAGAGGACTATCGCTGGTGCCTCAGAGAGATTCCCTGCTCCTGCTCCTGGCCCCTCCTGCTTCTGAGCCACATCCCTCCCGCCTTGCCAGTGAGCTCTGGGGCTCCCTCTGCCCTGGTGTCCCAACCACTCTTCGAACTGTGAGGAGTACCTAGCCTGGAGATCATGGGGGGAGGCAGAAAAAGAAAGCTGGTGGTTTTACAGCTCTGCACAGGGAAGTGCTTGGAGGGGCAGAAAAGCACTATAGAAGTTCTGGAGTAATTCTGGATAAAGTGATGGGGAGAAGCACCCTTCTCTGCAGGGTACTCAGAAATGCCTGCAGGAGGGAGTGTCCTTTTGCCGGTCAGTGGCTTCAGTTTGACCCAAGGGGCTCTGAATGACCGCTGCACTAGTCTTTTTGCAGTAGAAGTCACCTTGTCCCACCTTGGAATCCTGTTTGCTGCTCTTGGCCCATCAGGGACCTTCCGGCAAGTAGCTCAGTATATAGCTGTGGGGTGGCTAGGAGACCCACAGTGAAGGTGGGGCATGGATTGGTGGGCATGCTGGGTTAAAGCCAATGACTAGCCCAGAGAGGGCTGGTTTACGGTGACCACCCTCAAACCTAGCATGGGCCTGAGGGCTTTCAGCTGCATGTCTGCATACGTCAGCATGTGTAATTTCTTTTCTAATTTTACTCCCTAAAACGTCAGAACAAGCAAGCAGTTTTAGTCGCCCTTTTCCTGGCTGATGACAATATCAACATTCCTGAGTTTTGTAATAATAAAGGAAGCCACGGTTCTCAGTGACACTCACGCAGCAAAGATGATGCGGCCGGCCAAGCCAGATTGGCCTGTACAGGGACTGTCCCTAGAGAAGACTGCTTTGCCTCTTCCCTGCTGGACGACAGCTCCTGCTTCCTACCCCGTTGCCCTGCTCTCCTCCAGGCAGAAGCCTCCTCTCCGCACCCCCCAGCCCAGAGGAACCCTTGAAACAATCTTCCGGTCTTGGGGATAAAAATGGCTATATCTCAACTCGTGGCACAGTGTAGTTTTTTTCTTCTTCTTCAATCTCTTGTGGAACCCCAGACAAGAAATGCTGCTGCAAAAAGTAAGCACAAAAGTTGGAAGTTCAGAGAGGCCGAAGCAGGACACACACCTTGCTTGGAAAGGAGGCTGTGCCACCAGTGCCCTGGCAGGGCCTTCCCTAAAGAAGATGCTTGTGTTTCCGGCTACTCTACATCCTTGGCTGTCTCTTGAAGAATTAATTGGATTCCCTCGGCACAGAATTTGGGGCACTGGGCGGCTGCTGGCCTGGGGGTCTTGTGGTGGTCTTCAGTATCATATTGGAAGGCCAGGTTGACTGTGAATGTGCAGGCTCCCTGTGCAGTCAGAGGCAGGACACAAAAGTTGATGCCCTTGGAAGCAGAAGGCCGGGGGTCTGAATCTTGTTGCTGGTGGAAGGCATGGTCTTGACACAATGGCCATTTTCTACTCCACATCCCCACCTCCTGGCTTGGCTCCAGGTATTGGAGGTGCTTTACTTTAGCCCAGCAGAAGGGATGGGTGTGACATCCAAGAGAATGTCCAGAGACCCCAAAACACTGCCCTGAACTCAGTCTGGATTTGGGGGAAGGCACGTCGGTTTCTCTGGCTGCAGAGAGCTCTTTCCTAACTGCAGAGAGACCCACTGCCTCCCACCATCACTGTCTTGCTGGTTGGCTAGCCCTGTGTGTGAGGCTTATGACTGTCCAGTGGAAGGAGGAGCTAGTATTCCCTCCAGCATTGGTGGCTGAGGGTGGGATTCCCTCCCCTCCCCTTAAGTGAAGCGAAAGAGGGCCAGCAAGACCCTGGGACAGGTCTGTGTCTGGGAGAGTATGCAGCCCGCAGCAGTCTCTGAAAGCATGGCTTGTGGCCTGTGAGCCAAGCCGGGCCTGTGCTTGACCCAAGGAGTCATTCCAAGTCCTGAGCAGGAATCCCGGTGCCATTCCCAGCCTTGCCTCCCCTCATGGGCTGAGCGGCTGGGAATACAGCCGCAAAGGGTTTGGGCACATGAGGCCCTTGCAAAGCATCCTTTCCATCTCTGAAGGAAGGCTGTGGCCGGGCTCTGTCTTCTCCTCAGAGGGACTTTGCTCTTCTCTAGAGCCCTCCTGAGATGCTTCCTTTGATACCTTCTGCTTAAACTTCCCTAACATTAATTTAGGGGGTCCCATATCTTTATCTTTATTAGACTTATATACCGCCCTTCTCCCGTAGGACTCAGGGCGGTTCACAAGGTTTTTAAAATAATACAACAATTACAAAAATTAACAACAGTTAAAATAATTACATTTAGACCTTCAATAAATATAAAACCCCAATTAAAATCCAATTAAAATCTCAATTAATACCCTCAGTCCAGGCCAGAAAGCTCAAAGAGCCAAGTCTTCAGGTCCTGGCGGAATGAGGGAAGGTCAGGGGCAATCCTGAGCTCCACGGGCAGCTGGTTCCAAAGGGCAGGCGCACCCACAGAGAAGGCCCTCCCCCTGGGTGTTATCCGCCGGCAATCTTTTACCGGCGGTACCCTGAGAAGACCCTCCCTGTGGGAGCGCACAGGACGAAGGGAGCTTGATGCCGGCAGCAGGTGTTCCCTCAGATATCCCGGACCCTCGCCATTTAGGGCTTTATAGGTCATCACCAGCACCTTGAATCTCACCCAAAGGGCAACCGGAAGCCAATGCAGCTCGTGGAGTATCGGGAAACCCCCATCACAACCCACGCGGCTGCATTCTGCACCAGCTGAAGCCTCCGAGTGGTCCTCAAGGGCAGCCCCATGTAGAGAGCGTTGCAGTAGTCTAACCAGGAGGTCACGAGCGCATGAGTGACTGTGCGCAGGGCATCTCGGTCCAGGTAGGGCCACAACTGGCGCACCAGGCGAACCTGGGCAAAGGCCCCCCTGGTCACGGCTCCGATATGGTCTTCAAAACTGAGCCGTGAATCCAGGAGGACGCACAAGTTGCGAGCCCTATCGACGGGGGTAACACCTCACCCCCCCCATCATTAAAGGTGGAATGAACTGGTTAGTCCGAGATGCCGGTATGTACAGCCGCTCAGTCTTGGCGGGATTGAGACGAAGCCTGTTTCTCCCCATCCAGACCCGGACCGCCTCCAGGCAACGGGACATCACGGCGAGGGCATCACTGGGTTGGTTCGGGGTGGAGAAACAAAGTTGGGTATCATCAGCGTACTGATGATACCCCACCCCGAAACCATGAATGATCTCGCCCAGCGGCTTCATATAGATGTTGAACAGGAGGGGAGAGAGAACCGACCCCTGAGGAACTCCACAAACACCGGCTGCGAGCGGCCCAGGAGATAGGAGGAGAACCACTGCAAAACAGTGCCTCCCACTCCCAACCCCCTGAGACGCCGCAGTAGGATACCATGGTCGATGGTATCAAAAGCCGCTGAGAGATCTAATAGAACTAGGACAGAGGAACAACCCCTGTCCCGAGCCCGCCAGAGATCATTCACCAGCGTGACCAATGCCGTCTCCGTGCTGTACCCGGGCCTGAAACCCAATTGGTATGGGTCCAGATAATCAGTTTCCTCCAGGAACAGAGGAAGCTGATGCGCCACCACACACTCAACAACCTTCGCCAAAAAGCGAAGGTTGGAGACCGGACGATAGGTGTTTAAAATCGCTGGGTCCAGGGCAGGCTTCTTGAGAAGGGGCCTCACCACCGCCTCCTTCAAAGCGGCGGGGAAGATACCCTCACTCAAAGAGGCAGATATTACTACCTGGAACCAGCTCTGTGTCTCCTCCTGAGCCGCATAAATCAGCCAGGAGGGACACGGGTCCAATAAACAGGTGGTGGAACTCAGCCTCCCCATAATCCTGTCCACATCATCAGGGGAAACAGGATCGAACTCAGTCCAGATAACATGTTCAAGACCGTTTGATTCCTCCACAGGGAGTGAGCAAGCCTTGAGCCTTGAGCCCAACGGGGCTTCAGAACTCCTCAGAGGGATCCCGTCTCAGGTAGGACTTGTCATTTGAGGGACTTTTGGCAGAGTCTGATCGCACCAGAGCAGAGGCGGCAATGGGGACGCTCCCTTGGAAGGTTTTTGGGCCTGGAGAGCCGAGCTGCCTCTGAGCTTCCCTGAGAAGGCTCCTGGCTACAGGTTCTTCAGGGACAGGGAAATGGAAGGTGCACAGGGCCCCCTGTGGCTTGGAGGGGCAGCCGCTCCTCTTCCAGAGCCGAAACCAAAGGCACCTGCAGCAAGCAGGGCAGCAGTCCAGAATCCCCCTCCTGCTCCAAGGCCTTTCCCACCAGCGTGGCCGGGAGGGGCGTGGGGGGGGGGGACTGCTGTCCAGTAGCAAGCTTGGAGGGTGCTGGTTGAGGAAGAGTGCGGATCCTTGGCCTTTGCCATTGGCGTCTGGAGACATCTTGATCCTGAGGCTGTGTCTGCCCCCCCCCCCCCCCCGCTGTCTCTTCTGCAGGTGACTTGAACTCCCCTCTCCCACTCCAGCAGGCTCTCACTGGGCAGCCTGGAAATAAATCTCTCCTGGTATGGGAGGAGGAATATAAATATCCCTGGAGTGATGTGATCTTTCCAGCTGCTATTAATAGGTCCCCAGAGGCTTAGCCAGCCCACATGATGGCTGATACTTAAAGAGACAGGGTGTCACAAAGGACACCCTAAGTGTTGGAGCACCCGCTAGCCAGAGATAAGAGTAGGCCAAGGGGTGGGCTAGGACCCCTCCCCTCCTTGAGAGGAACCTTAAGAGGAGCTTGAAATTAGTGCTCCAGGCAGGGCAGGAAGGGATCCAGAGCCACTCAGGCCTTGAGAGCAACGTCTTCTCAAAGCTGTATGGAAAGGGGCCCTTCCCCCCTCCATTGCTGTAGCAGGGAGTGGGGGGCTTCTTCCTCCCCTGTCCTGAAACTCCCCGTTCAGCTGTCCCTTTGGATTCTCTTGGCCTCTTTCAAATCGCCTATTGCTCACCCTTTTTCCAAAATCCTACAACACGGGTCTTCAAACTTAGCCCTTTCATGACTTGTGGACTTCAACTCCCAGAATTCCTCAGCCAGGCACGCTGGCTGAGGAATTCTGGGAGTTGAAGTCCACAAGTCATGAAAGGGCCAAGTTGGAAGACCTTGTCCTACAAGGTGCACTCTAGCCCATTAGCCACTTTTCTGCAGATTGTCAATTGTTACAGTACAATATATGTTTTGAATTTCACACAGAAATGTGCGTAGGCTTCTCCAGCGTATTATATATTTGTATGAAAGGATGGTGACATGGACTGTTAATTCCGGTCCTTTCCAATGATTCCCAAGGTAGAATTTGCATGTTTTTTAGCAACTGGACAACAGGGGTGCGTTTTCATTAAATTGCTATAAAAAGTTCCTTTCCTCATCCGCCCCGGCCAGGGATACCTATTTAGGATTTGTTTTGCATACTTTGTTTTTTAGTGTTCACTCCAGCAGTTTGGAGAGGAGCTTCTGAAGTTCTTCAATGCTTCTTTATTGTCTTAACCATGCAAAACTAGTTTGGATTGTAAGCAAGTTTGGTCATTTTAGTGCTCAGCCCGCTTATGAAGATATTGGTTCCAGCACAAACCCTTAGAACTTTTCATGTTCATCTGCTGGAAGAATTGTTGATTGTTTCTCTTCTGTGTTTTCTCTTATCCCAACTAATAATGAAGTTACTGTTTATCCCAGGACAGCTGAAATACTTTTTTAAAGCCTTGACAGACTTGCCTCTGTCTAAAAATCCGTGGATCTTGGAAAAATTAATAAGACTTACTTCTGCAGAAGCTATGCTGATTCTTCAATATGTCTGAACATCTTTAAACTTGCCTCCCCCCACTCATAGTTTTCCCCGTAATTGGAGGAATCTGTGTTGCTTGGCCACTTTTGGATGAGAAGACCTGGAATGGCACCTTCTGGAGTGGATCCCTCGGAGGGCTTGGCTGACAGGCCCTCGGGGCTGCCTCCTCAGGCAGTACCGGGCATCCCTTTCCTTAGCTCTGCCAGAGAGGGGGGCCACATTGCAAACTCGCAGGGGCAGCAGGGGAGATTCTTGGGCCCCACGGTTGAGGGCTTGTGGGGAGTGAGGATGCAAAGTTTGCTGGAGGTCTTGGGGACACCCTGGCACAAGATGGGTGTCCTGAGCAGGAGGTGTGGCATCTGCCGTGGGTCCGGAGTACCTCGGGGATCACCTGCTGCCGGCGTCAACTTCCCTCTGCCCTGTGCGTTCCCACAGAGAGGGCCTCCTCAGGGTGCCACCGGTCAGAGAATGTCGTCTGGTGGCCCCCAGGGGGAGGGCCTTCTCTGTGGGCGCCCCGGACTTATGGAATCAGTTGCTGGTTGAGCTCCGGACGGCGCCTGACCTTCGCTCCTTCCGACGCGATCTGAAGACCTTTTTATTTGAACAAGCCGGCCTGGCCTGATGGGGGATGTGTTGGGGTTTTTTATTGTGGTTTTACATTATTATTTATTGTTTTAGCTCGGGCCCTGTATTTAATTCTCTTTTAATTTTTGTATTTTGTATTTTATATGTGCCCTGTTCACCGCCCTGAGTCCTTCGGGAGAAGGGCGGTATACAAATATAATAAACTTAAACTTAAACTTAAACTCTTCTTGCCCCTCTGATGATTGCTTTTGTCTTCTGTCCCTCTTCCCCCTCCCCACCCAGGAGGCGTTTGGCTTGACAGGAAGTGGCAGTGGACCCAGAGACACGGCGCTTCCTCCAGTGTCGCTGACAGAAACTTTAGCCAGTCAAATGCACTCTGACAGTAAACTGGCCAATCATGGAAAGACAGGTAATAGCAGTGCACACCCTGAGTCCCAACCCCACCATGTGAGACCCCCTCCCACCGGCCACCTGGGCACTAAAGGTGTGGGTGGGGCAGGGAGCCAGGGCAGCAAAGTCAGCCAGCCCACCGCAGGCCCTCTGGCACTGAAAGCCAGCCAGGCTCCTGTTTCTGTCTTTGGGGCCTTGAAGGGCAAAGTCAGGCGGGAGCGCAGTGTCTCCGTGGATTCGGGAGAGCGGCGGGAAGCGACTGCCACCCCACTGGACAAGGAGCTGAAAGGTGAGGGTGCGGGGCCAGCAGGGGGCGCAACAATGGCTCCACTAGTTCCATGGGTGGGACAGGGTGGGCTGGCATCTCATCTGCTGTCCTTTGGACCGAGGAGGGCTCAGCGCAGCCTTTTGCTTGGTAGGCGAGACAGCCCCTCGGAGCAAGAGGCGCTGCGTGCTGGAGAGGAAGCAGCCCTACAGCGGGGACGAGTGGTGCTCTGGTCCGGAGAGCGAGGATGATGACAAGTCCCTGGGGAGTAGCCACAGTGAGTGCCCACGGGCTCAGGCATGAGACCCCCCCTCTTTGGAGCAGCCACCTGTCTGCTGCCCAACCTCTGGCAACCCCTCTCAGGGTGAGACAGCCACGCTGTGGCAAAGCGTGGCTGCTGGAAGCGCCTCCTGCTGCTTCTCACTGCCCTTGCAGGTGCTGGCTTGTCAGCTGGTGCTTTCCAAGGAAACCAGCAGGACGAGAAAGTATCCATCATTGCTGGGGGGCTACTGGGGATGGGCTATCAGGCTTTTCAGGGGGGATGGGGCAAGACTTGGGAAGGCAGGGGGTCCGCCCTCCCAAGCTGGAGAGGTGGCTTGTTAGGTGCTTGCATAATTGTGGGTGACTAGGGGAGGTGCTCTGGTCTGCCACCTGCTGGGCACTTCAGGGAAGGCAGCAAGCTTCGTGGGGCGCTGGGTGCCTCTGGGGTGACTTCTCTAGTGCTGCCCCTGCATGCATACCTCAAGCCGAACTCTCAGCTCTTCCCCAGCCAATTGGGTGCCACAGCCTGCCTCCGTTGTCCCTCGCAGATTGTCACATAGCCGAGTCGGCCATGAGCGCAGGTGCACAGCTGGGCCCAGGACCCAACCCTTTGCCGGCCCTGAGTGAAAGCAACACGCCTGGTGCCCCTCACAGTGCAGCCCCCAGCCTGCGGTCAGATGCCGGAGGAAAGCAGGGCCTGCAGCTGGTCTACGTCTTCACCACACACCTGGCCAACACGTAAGCCATGGCGCTTCTGCCCCTGACCAGAGCTTGGGCCAGCCTTCGCCTCTGCCAGCCCCAAACCAGGGGGAGGTTTTTCCTGCAGGGAGGCTGGGTTTCCCCACAGCTGGATCCCCTGATGGCTCTTTGGGTGTCTGCAGGGCTGCAGCAGCTGTCCTTCAGGGCCAGGCAGACTCCATTCTTGGCTACCATCAGCAACATGTGCCCCGGGCAAAGTTGGACCAGGTAAGGCCAGAGCTGGGGAGAGGCAGCCGATTGTGCTGCTGGGAAGGCCAGACTGCACGAGTGGGAGACCTGTTGGCGGAGCAGGGGTGGTTGGCAGTCCGCTGTGGGTCACAGACTCCCACTCCCCGCAATTGCCCTCTTTCTCCTTTTGCAGCCTGCCCCTCTCCCGAAGATGCCAGGTGCTGTTGAGCCCCTGCCGCTCCACCTGTCTCCTGCCAATACCCCCCTGCCCCCAAGCAGCCAGCCCCAGGGACAGCAGCCTGGGCCCCCCACCCTGGGGCTCGGCCAAGGACCACTCTCTTCCAGCACTGCCCTTCCGCTAGAGGGTGCCCCGGAGGAAGCTTGCCAGGACCTGACGCCCAACTCGGTGGGAAACGGCAGCAACAGCAGCAGCTCCGTGGCCCCTGGCAGCACCCACCCCAGCACACCCACTACGCTCAGCTCCCTGCAGGCCAGTACTGCAGAGGGCTTGCTGGGGGAAGGGGCCAACACAGCCCCCTCCGCAGCGGGAAACGGGCCCCGCAACCCCCTCAACACCGAAGGCCTCTCCAAGGAGCAGCTGGAGCACCGGGAACGGTCTCTGCAGACTCTGCGGGACATCGAGCGCCTGCTTTTGCGTGGCAGTGAGGCTGAGCCCTTCCTCAAGGGTGGGCCAGGCACTGGGGAAGGGACCGTCCTGCCCCCCCAAGCTGCAGCTCCGCAGCCTCCCCAGGCTGCCCTCCCTGGAACAGGAGTGAAGAAGTATGAGGAGCCGCTGCAGTCCATGATCTCACAGACGCAGAGCCTGGGGGGCCCAGGCCCTGAGCAAGAGGGGCCGTTGCCCCCGGGGGTGGACCTGGGCCAGCCGATGAATGTGGTGCTGCAGCGCCTCGGCCAGGACAGCTTGACCCCCGAGCAGGTGGCCTGGCGCAAGCTGCAGGAGGAGTACTATGAGGAGAAGCGCCGCAAGGAGGAGCAAACCAGCTTGCATGCGGGGCGGCCACTGCAGGAGGTGATGCTGAGCCAGCCCCTGGGAGGCGTGATGCTTCGGGGACCCCCGCCACCCTACCACAGCCGACCCGGGGAACAATGGCTGCTGCGGGGGACACCGCTGGACGTTCAGGAGCAGCTGCGGCCCACCTTTCCCGGGCCCCGTGGCTTCCCAGGTGCCCACGTCCAGAGGGGCTTTGCCACGATGCCAAGCCTGCCCCTGGAGTCCCTTGGCTCGGTTGGAGGCGGGTCCCGCCCCTTGCAGCCCGGCTTACCATGGGGCGAGGATCTGCCCCTCAGGGGTCCAGGACACTTCACGCCCGGGGGCCTCTCGTACCCCCCAGGGCAAGGCGAGGCCGAGCGCTTCCTGCCGTCCCGGGCCCGCGAGGACCTGCTACGGCACCCCCTGCTGGAGAAGCGGCCGGGCTCTCTGGGGCTGGAGATGGAGCGCATTTTGCCCGCCCACCGGCAGGTAGAGCCTAGCATATTTGCCGGGGAAGGCCTGGGCCTAGAGTTTGGGGGGGGACGGGCCCTGATGAGCCCCCCACCCCCACTGCAGGAGGTGGAGGCGAGTGCCCTGGCCGCCCCCACCAACCTAAACATGAACGTGAACATGAACATGAACCTGAGCGTGCAGATGACGCCGCAGCAGCAGCACCAGCACATGCTGCTGAGCCAGAAGGCCCGTGGGCCGGAGCTGATGCCCCCCGAGGAAATGGCCCGAGGGCGCGCCCCAAATGGCACCGGGCCCATGATGGGGGGCCCGCCGAAGATGCTGATGGGCTCGCCCTTCCCAGGCCAGGGACCACCCCCACCGCAGCAGCAGCAGAGCTTCTCAGCTGTGCAGGGCCCCTATGCGCCTGTGCCACCAGAGATGGGCAGCGCACCTGATATGTTTGGTCCGGAGCAGGGCAGCATTGCCAGCACTCCACGGCTCAGCCACGTTCCCCTGCCACCCAGCACCAGCGCCTCGGCCACGAACGTGCATGCAGCCCCTGTTCGGGGCTTGGGCCGCCGCCCCTCGGACCTAACCCTCAACATGGGGCAGATGAACTCGCCCAGTGTGGGCCGCCTCAAGTCTCCCACCCTCAGCCAAGCCCATTCCCCCCTGGGCACGTCCCCTTCGGCCAACCTCAAGTCACCGCAGACGCCTTCTGCCCTGGTCAGCCTGCCAACTGCCGCTGCCAGCAGTGCCCCCCTCAAGTCCCCCCAGGTGCTGGGTTCCGTGCTCAACGTCCGCTCTCCAACTAGTTCGCCCAGCCATCTCAAATCGCCCTCCATGGCCGTTTCTTCCCCAGGATGGGCACCCTCCCCCAAAGCCAGTCTCGCCAGCCCAGGCAAGCCAACCCTTGGAATAGGCAACTCCGCCCCCTTGGGCCACCTTGAGCAAGGTAAGGGTAGGGGTCTTTCCGGGGGCTGAGGGGGCTGAGCAGTTCTGGAAAATGAGAATTTCTGGTTTTCAGGCAGTGGCTTCTATTAGCTTTCTCTGTGAAGAAAGAGGAGGGGTCTTGACAGACCATGTCTTAAACGGGTCCCCATTCCTTTCCTCTTGCTAAGCCCCCTTGCAGGAGGGACAGCCAGGCACCTGGTGTCGGATCAACCTCTGAGCTGTCGTTAATCCGTGCTCCCACTTTTATTGCAAGAGACTAGGATCACGCCTGTCCTCTGAGAAATGCCAGCTCAGCTCAAGTCATTTTGCATTTTCTGGTTTTGATGAAAGCACTAAAGAGGTTGCAAGGCACCATTTTACGTTGAAACCAGGCCTGTTCTCCGGAGCAGCGCCCTTTCAATCAAGGGCCCCTTGCTTCCGCATGGCTTGTGGGAGGCCCCAGAATAAAATGTGGACAGGGACAAAACTGCCAGCATTTTCTCTTGGTTTCAGTTGAATGAAATACATCCAATATGGTGATTGCAAGGCTCTATTCCCCTCAAAGAGGGCCCGTTCCTTTGTGGTTCATAGAGGTCACCCTCTTGCTTAAGGCTGCTTATTGTTTGCAATCAGCCTGCAGCCTAGTTACAAAGAGCACAGGCACTCCTGTGCTCATTATGGTGGGGGGAACGATGTAACCCTATTTTCCTTTTAGGTCTGAAAAGTCAAAAGCAACCCACCCCTTCCCTAAAGTAATCCAGCAGATCCAATTGTGAGATTAACACACTGTACTGAGAGAAACCTGTGAGCACCCCAAGGGCTCCTATGGACCACCCACGAGGATGGCTGCTTAGACCCCTCAAACGTGTGTGGCATCTTCTCAGCACCAGTTTGGGGAGCGAGAAGGGAAGAGAGCAGCTGCCCTCCTGGCCAGGCCAGCGGGCTTCCTGGATGCCTTTGGCTGGCTGGCGCAATTTACACCACGTCAGCTCTTTCCTGGCTCAGCTCCGTGGGTTGCCCGACTGCTTTGGCTTGGCCTGAAGATGTTTTTGCTTCTCTCTTGCAGGTGCTGTGCCCTCTGGGTCTCGGAGCAGCTCCTCTGCCCCGCCTGGCAACACCTCTGGGCCCCTGAACCCCAACCTGCCTTTTCCTTCCTCTCCAGATCCACCCCCATCCCAGAACCCTTTGTCCCTCATGATGTCCCAGATGTCCAAATACGCCATGCCCAGCTCCACGCCACTCTACCACAACGCCATCAAGACCATCGCCACCTCAGATGACGAACTGCTCCCGGACCGGCCCCTGCTGCCGCCTGGGGCTATGTCTGGTAAGGGGGGCTAGGGGAGCACTCAGAAGGCCGGCTGTGGGCACCTGCACCACCCACGGAGCAAGGACTTCCCCCTGCTGCCTTTCTGCCCCATTCCCAGGGTCCCAGTGGGCCTCTCGGCTCCAGATGGGCCCAGCTGTAGGAGCGAGCTGCCCATCTCTGATGCAGGCGCTCCGGCTAGGAACTTGTCTTTGCCTTCCCAATGGGGTTTGTTGCAGTTTCCCTTTGTTCCTGGGACAGACTCTGGTCTAGGGAAGTGAGCAAGAGGAACAGGACCCTCCTTTCTCCCCAAAGCCCACAGCAACGGGGGGGGGGCTAGGTAGCAGTCAGCATGAGCTTCAGAGGCCAGACCTTCCAGGCAGCTGGGCCTCTGCCTACCACCGGAGCCTGGAGGGAGGTAGCCTTGAAGAAGGAATGCAGGAACTGTTCAGGAAAAGGAGGGGAGGGAAGAACAGATAAGCCAGCCGTGCCTCTTTGGCACAAGGAGCCTCAGCTTGGACCCCGTAACAGTGTAGTTGAGTTGGGGCGTGCTTGGAGTGTCTTCTGCCCCAGGGCTTAGCGCCTTTCTTCTTCCCTTGCAGGCATGGGCGGAAACCAGCCCAACCCAATGCATGTGAACGCTGTGGGGCCGGGCCCCGTGCCAAGCCCCATGGGCCTGAGCCTCCCTGGACAGCAGCTGCTCTCCCAGGAAGTGGCAGCCCCCCCGATGTCTTCGTCCAGCCCCCTGGGGACCGGCCTCCCCTTGCACAGCGGCACTCCTGTGCAGAACCCGATGATGCCCCCTGGCCCCCCAGACTCCCTGGGCCAGCCCTGCGGCCCTTCTGGCCAGTTGGTGTTCCCGCCACGTCTGCAGCCGCCCCCTGCCAATGGGGGTGGCATTCCGGTGGTCCCAGGAGGGGCGGCCGGAGCCGGGTTGCAGCCACCGCCTGCCCCACAGCAACAACACTACCCACCTGGCTTGGGAGTCCTTCCGGAGGAGCTGCCTCCCCAGCAAGTGCCCCCCCAGCAGCGCCTGGCCGGGCGACTGCCAGAGCCCTTCCCACCAGGGCTGCCCGTTGTGGCCTCCGTGCTGAGCGATCCGGAGCTGAGCGACGTGATCCGCCCCACCCCGACAGGCATCCCTGAGTTCGACCTTTCCCGCATCATCCCTTCAGAGAAGCCTAGCAGCACGCTGCAGTACTTCCCCAAGGGGGAGGGCCAGGGGGCCAAGGTCCTCCCCCCCTCCAACCTGCACCTGGCGAACTTGCAGAACATGATGGCGGAACCCGGCCCGGCCCGGCCCGGCCCGCAAGTGATACCACGCGGAATGGCCTTGTGCCACCCTGGACAGATGCCCATGTTGGGCAGGACAGGCCTGCCCCCCCAGCAGGGCCTGGTGGGCAACAGCCTGCCCCAAGGGCTGGTGCTGCCCCAGCAGAGCCTCCTGGCCCAGCAGAACTTCCTACTCATGCAGGCCAAGCAGCGCAGCATGTCCGTCTCCGGAGAGATGTATGGGCAGCCGGCGGGGCACCTGATCTCCCCCCAGGGCTCGCTTATGGGCCCCCCGTCCCAGCAGAATCTCATGGTCTCCATGCGTCAGCGCAGCGTCTCCCTGGACGGCCAGATGAGCTACGGCCCCGGAGCCGGCAGCATGGCCAACCTGCCCTTCTAAGGAATGTCCTGGCGGGGATACTTTGCTCCTGAAAGCCATCGGAGGGGTGGGAGAGATTGGGAAGTGCCCATAGGTCCGAGGGAGCCACCGCTGGCCCAGCCTTCTCGGGGTTGGAGAAGTGGAAAAGGTGGAAGCCCTCAACCAGTTGCCCTGGTGCCCGCAGCTGCCTGCCTCTTCTCCCCCCTGCTGCAGAGCGGGGTCCATGCGCAGGCTGCCCACAGGGCTGGACGTTCTAGGCTGGTGCTGGGACAGGGCCTGAGGTTGCAGCCCTGCTCCCCCCCCCCCCACCTTCCAGCTCTCCTTACAGGATGTTGGCCACGAAGAAACACCACGGGACTGGATTGGCCCTTTCTCCCATGCTGTGGATGGATCATGGCCAGCACAGGAAACAAGGGGGGCTTCCGGACTGCTGGGCACTGTCCCCTCAACGGTTTTATTTGTTTGCTTGTGGTCCCACTGGGGGCCAATCTGGGTGAGTCCACCCCAGCCCTTCCCTTTGCTTCCGTGCCACCTTGCACTTTCTGCCCTGCCCCTTGCTGGAGAATAGCCATCGGACGGCTCCTCGGCCCAATTCCACTTCCTGGGCTTGCCGTGGAATAACACACAAGGGTGGGGGAGAGGAGGAGGTTTGAGGATCCAAGGTTGAAATAGTCTACCATCAAAAGGAAGGTTGCCCGCAATGAACTGAGGGTAAAAGCAAGCGGTTGCCTCCGAGCGACGCCAGAGACCCAGTGAGGCTGAGAGAGAGAAGGTAGTGAAGCTCAGAAGGGAGAGGGTCAGAGGCTACGAAAAGTAGTGCTATGGAGTTCAGATAACAGAAATTGAAGCAAGAGGGAAAGGGTCTCTTGGGGCATTTATCCCAGTGAAGGCCTGACCAAGAGTCTCTCCACAACAGTAACCCACCCCACCCCCGCTGCAGAAGGTGCTTCCAGTGATCCACTGTCACGCTCATCTCCCCATCCCACCCTGCCTCCCAGCTCTGCCGTGTGCTGTGAATGTGGTCCTGTCTTGTGTCTCCCGCCTCCCTTCCTGCTTCCCTCCCCAGTTTGAGTCACCTCTGCTGAGCCCCCCCCCCCGCTTCCTCTGCCATCAGTCGGGATGAGGCCAAGGGAGGAGGGCCGTCTGGGTGACCCACAGCCCCTGAGGCTGACCAGAAGGGGGGCACTGGATGCTCCATGCCATCCCCTGCCAGCCATGCATTTTGTACCAGTCTATAAATAAAAATATATAAATAAATATAAATATAAATATATAAATACAATATGTGAAGACATCTTACTGGTTTTTATTTTGAAATGATTTCTAGGCTTGTTTTGGGGTATCTGTGCTGCCTGTAACGTATTGATTGACCTGTTTTATAGGTGCCTTTTTATTAAAAAAAATCAAAACTTCTGTCAGGAGCCTTCTGTGGTGTCTTATCTTTACTGGTGCAGGGACTGGCACTGGACAACTGGGCGGAACCCTTGCCACCCCCCGAGATTGGAGAAGGGCTTCCCATCACGACGGGGGGGGGAATCTTCCCCCAGATTGCTTAAGGCACCCCATCCTCTTTTAAGTAGTTCTGAACAGTGAAATGTTTTCTTGTTTCAGTTGGTAGTGGGTTGCTTTGTATGTCAACATTTTAGGCTTTTAACAGTTCATGATAGAGGAGAATGTTTGTAACTCGGGGTTGAAATGAGGTGTTCTTGGTGCTGTCTGAGCTGGGTGGTTCCTTGCAGACGTTTCATTACCCAAACTAGGTGAACTCATCTGAGCTAGC
The DNA here is from genome assembly GCF_964194415.1 of Vipera berus. Classification (NCBI taxonomy): domain Eukaryota; kingdom Metazoa; phylum Chordata; class Lepidosauria; order Squamata; family Viperidae; genus Vipera; species Vipera berus. The sequence continues at coordinate 414,738 of NC_138211.1, read as the reverse complement.
AGCCCAACCAAGTCCATTCCCACCACCACTGGGAATATAAACAGAGAGCAAACCCCACTCTCTTCTAGCACTGATGAAGTTACCTAATTTGGGTAATGAAACGTCTGCAAGGAAACAACCCAGAGAGCACCAAGGACCCCTCAAGTTCAACATGGCAGAAGCTTCTCAGAGGGAAAGAAGATTCTCTGGCACTCCTTGGGGAGGGGCTCCCGAGTGCCGGTGGCCCTGAAAAGCCACCTGATGCCCCCAAGCCCTGTCCCCCTCATAACCCTAAGTGAGGACTGGGGGGAGGGCTGTACCAGCTGCAAGCTGAGCAAAATGCCTCTGCTTCCTCCGCTGGGGCTTCTGCTTACCAGAAGGGAGAGTCCCGCTCTGCCCTCGGGTGGGAAGTTGTGCTCTGCTGCCCTTCTGGCTGGGGGTTATTTGGTGGGAAGGGGTTCCTCTCCCGCCCTGTGACACAAGGCAGAATTCCAGAGCAGCCATTCTTGGTCCTGTTGTGCTCATAGTCCCACGTGGGGATGGAGGGAAGGCCCGGAGGCAGCTGGGTCATCTGCAAGCAGAGTGAAGGGCCTTTCCCGGCTGGTGGTCCAAACCTATAGTGCTTTTAGTCGGAAGAGGCCAGGAAGTGGACCCAACAGCCCCTCCCCCGGCACACCTTTCCCAAAGGGGCGGGGCAGGTGGGGGATCCCAGTCTGCCATTTGGGCATGACCTCCAGGCCTGCCAGGGAGTTCACGGCAACCCTGGACCTGACTCAAGTTATCCCTAGTCCAACTCACAACTGGAGGCCCCCACCAGCCTTGTGTTGCTCTCAGGACAATGGTGACTTCATTTGGGGTGGGAGCATGCTACACTTGTCATGGATCTCCCTCCCCCCCCCCAGCTGTGCTGCTGAGCCCCCTTCCTTGGGCCAATGGCAGAAGGAGAGAAGGCTGGCGATGTCCTTATTTCACACAATGGAAAGCACAAGGAAGGTTTGCAATCTATTTCATGCATTTTCCACAGGAAATATTTACAGCAAAAATACAAAATTACTGGGAATTTTGTTAAACAAGCCTGAGATTTTTAGAGATCTGTGATCATAGCAAAGCCAAGTCTGAATGGGCCCTTGATGGTGCAGCTCTGGGAGGAGCATTCAGAGAGACCACAGTTGCAAAGCAAAAGGGGTTTCTAAAGACAGCAGTTGAAAGCTTGGCTCCCACGGCTGGTGAGACCGATGCCATCGGAGGTTTGATGAGATGTAGGAGGCTTGATTTCCTCAGGGGCGTGGAGGATATCCTCGCCTGCACACACCGGAGATAGCCTGCCCAGAACAGATCCTGCCTGGGGCAGACAAAAGCAAAAGCAGAGCGTCAAAGGCCTGTGTCGGCCTGGGCTGTGGGATTCCCTGCTCAAATCCAAGATGCCTGGGTTGATTGTGACGTCAGCACTGACCATGGCAAGGGTCTCCGGGGGCGGGCCCTGCCCTTGGACATTGCTTTATAGAGGCTGAAGAGGCTGCCATACTCCTGGACTCTTCTTCTGGTTGCTTAAAAGGGACTTTGCTGAAGATTAGGAAGCCCAAACCAGGCCCTGGAGCTGGATCTCCCCTCTCCATTTCCATTTCCATTCGGTGGGGAGGAGGGATGCCTGGGGTCCAGATATGCAACATGCACTGGAGGGAGGCAAGGAGGATGCAGCCCTGTTCTCAAGTAAACGTGATCTCTCGTGAACATCACACTCCAAACCAGGACAATCGTAGGCTGGGGGTAGCAGCCAAGCCATTCATAGCTTCCTGGGAAACAGCATTTAAGCAATCAGAGAACATACATGGGGCTTAGCCTCTATTTTGGGCCCATCAGGTCTGGGCCTTCCTCCTGACACTCTTGGCTATTTGGGTCCTTGTGAGAAGTGAACCGATCTGGCAGACTGGAAGATGTAGCATTTCCAGAGTAGGAGAAGGCCCCGTGCCGAACACTGGAGATGTTGGTCTCCATGCTGCTCTCAATTCTGCAGGTGCCCAGAATCTCCTGCAGGGTCCCCTGACTCAGACAGCCCACATCGTGCAGGATTCGACAAAAGTCATGGCGGAACCGGATGCCCACGAAGGCGTAGAGGATGGGATTCAGGCAGCAGTGGCTGTAGGCAAGGACCTCGCTCACAACAATGGCACTGCTCAGCCCCTGTTCAAGCATACAGGACTTCCCTGTGACCTCCAGCTTGGTGAGTGTGTCCCAGAAGATGACCACATTGTAAGGGGTCCAGCAAAGCAAGAAGACACTTGTGACCGCAATGGCCACCTTCACGGCTTTTTGCCGCTGGAGGCGCTGGGACTGGCAGAGGAGTCTCACAATGGCTGTGTAGCAATAGCACATGACCCCCAATGGTAGGAAGAAGCCCACCAGGTGGTAGAGGAAGCGCTTGGCCAGCCAGGAGTTGAAGCCATGTGTGCCATACTCCCTGAAGTAGCAGACACTCAGGTTGTGGCTTTGGGACCAGACCTCTGTGAAGAGCAGGTCAGGCACAGTCAGCAGAAAGGAGAGCAGCCAGATGCCCAAGCAGGTCAGATGGATGGAGAAGCCACGCTGCTTCTGGAAGGTCTGCAGGGCGCAGACCACAGCCAGGTAGCGGTCCACACTGATGCAGCCAAGCAGCAGGCTGCTGCTGTAGAAGCTCATCCGGTTGGTGGCACTCAGCAGCTTGCAGAGAAAGAGGCCGAAGACCCAGCCCACCAACCTCTCCACCGCGCCAAAGGGGAAGGTCAGCAGCAGCAGCACGTTGGCCAGGGCAAAGTGGAGTAGGAAGAGCTCTGTGGAAGTGCGGGAGTGTCTGTAGCGCCACAGGATGACCATCACCAGAAGGTTGCCCAGGCCACCAAGCAGGAAGATCAGCAGGTGGACGAAGGGCACCAGGACACTCTGCAAGGGCTGCCCGGGGCTGCCCTCCGCCTCAGGACACACATAATCCTCGTAGGAGTCGTTCCCTTCTTCGGTTGGGTAGTCAAGGGTCTGGGAAGAGAGTAACAGGGAAAGGGGATTTATGGGGCAGGGACTTCTGTGTGCTGGTCCTTGCAGAGAGGGGCTGCTATCCAGACTCTCCCATTCCCCATCCTTGCCTCCTCCAATGGTGGGGACAATCATGCCACGGGCACTGGACAAACGGAAGATCAAGAAACAACTGCCCACTGATATCTAGGTGGCCCCAGATTGCTTCTAGAGGCACCTTTTACTTTTGTCCCTCAAGATACTTAAAAGTAACTTCTGCATGTCTGAAGCAGACGAGTGAGTTGCCCCCCCTTTAAAAAACCTCATTTCCCAGATCCCCATTCCAGCCTCAGGTGCTGCAATTGTCTTCATGCTGACCTAGCGGAGCAGGATGGGAGCAGGATGAGTCACCACAGTGGGGGCTGCCCCAAGTGCTCTGGCCACAGAAGAGAGCCTGTGCTAAACAGCCAACAAGAGGGCAATGAACACCACCCTCTCCGCTGGCTGCAGGAGCAAACAGACGGAGGCTTTCCTCATTGGCACAACCACTGGCTGGCAGGTAAGCCAGTGGAGCCGGGAGATTCTTCCTAGTGTGGAGAGAAGTTGATTCAAGGGTTCTTTTCCCCAAAGAGGGAAAAATTCCCTCAGCTCATTTACTTGCACTCTTAATATTTTGGATTTTCTCCTCTCTTTTTGAGGGGGGGGGGTCATTTCCACAAATCAATTAAATTTTGTTTATTCATTTTTCAAACCAAACCTTTGCCAGGCCTTTGAAGGTTTTTAATAATGTGCAAAGCTGCTGTTTCAAAAGGTGAAGAGGAAGCAGATGTTGAAATCAAAGGGGTGTGTGTTCATTGCAGTCTTTCCTTAAAGAAGAAGTTGTGCAGTTTCAATTGTTGAAGTAACTTTGAATTTAAAAATGAAGTTGCAAGCCAGGAAGCCAATTGCAATCTTAGAACTGAATCCCATACTCCTGCTCAAAAGTCAGCCCCATACAGAGTCCTGCTATATGATGCTGTAGGTATCTCAAGAAAGCAGGAGAGGAACATGAACTGGAAACACAAGTGAGGAAGAAAGCAAGTATGGTGTCAGGGTGCAGGGAAGTATTTATCCTTTTTACTCCTCAAAGGCTGAAAGCCCCCCCCCCACAGTCAGTTCACCCTTTTCCTCCTTCCATGGCACTGGCGGTGGGGAGGGCACACACAGCAATGCAGATACATTGATTACACATTAATCCCAAAATGGTTGGGATCCTCTATAAAATCCCAGTTTATAATCCAAACTCAACTCAATTTTCAAAGTAGTTTCAATTAACAAGTTTATCCAAATATTCTGTTTGCAAAGAGAAGCAATCTAATGTGCTTTTAACCAGATGGCCATGAGAATTCCTTGGCCAGAAAATGAACTGGCCTTGAAAAACAAGCCAGAGGTGGCTGTTCCCTAAATACCACCCAAGGTGCCCAACCCTGCAGAGCTGCTGCTTTGAGGTGCACCCAGCCAGTTTGGTTGCAGCAGGGTGGGGACCCTCATCAGCCCTGGCTGAGGGGACAGGAGAGGGAAAAAGGGAAGTCAGCTGTTCTCTCTTCTCCCCTAGGGGACTGAGGGGTTCTGGTGACTGGCCCTCAGCGGAAATCTCACAGGCCCTGCAGATGGCTGCTTCCGCTGATATCAAAGCCCATCATTCTTTTGCAGAGGGGCTTGGATCTGTGTGTTCCTTTTGACTTGTCTCCACTTTAAGGAGTCCTCCAGGCTTCTTCCAACCCTGCCTCTCCCATTGCACTGGGGGGGGGGGGGTTTCAGCTCCAGCACCTTCTCTGTGTGAATGCTTTTGGAAATTAGTAAAAAAAAAAGAAAAAGGGAGGGGTAAGCAGTCACTTCCTTCTGAACATGGCCCTTGAGTTTTTTTGTAACACGCCCGCAGGGGTCAATTCCAACTCAGAAGACAAGGGGGCCCAAAACAGGAAGACCAGGCAGAGATGCTGCAGAGGAGAATCAGCAGCTCTTTTCTGGCCCCACTCGGTCTGTGGCTGGCATCTGGTTGCTTTAGCACTTGCACCCAACCTTCCCCATATGCACATGGACACCCATGTGGATGTTGAGCGTTTGGCAGCACCAAGGGGCTTCCAGCCAAGGAAGCCATGAACCCCATTGTCCCATGGGTAAAGGACTGGAGGAGGTGAAAGCACCCTGCATCAGAGGGACCATGGCTGGGCAATCCAGGTTCTAGGGCCAGGTGCTCTCCTGCCCGAATGATAAAAGCCAAGTCTAGGGGTCTCTTGAAGACGTCCTGGCTGCACACCTCACAATCGAGATACAATCTCCCTCCCAATAGAATTCAGCCCAAGGGCAAAAAATTAGCACTCCTGCACCCTCCAGAGGGATTCTTCATCCTTCAGGCCAGGCCCAAGCAGCTTCTCTGGCCTCAGAGGCTCCTGCCCATTGGGCTATCTCTGCCTCTGCCCTGTTCAAAGAGCAGCCCAGGTCTTTGTCAGAGCTGCTGGCAACACTCACCCAGTTCATGACGTTCTCCAGGGTGACCCTAAACTCGGCCATGATTAGGAAGCAACACGCAGGGATGCTCACCCTGTTGTTAGTTCAGCAGAGAAATGATCAGGTGAGGAAGGGCCAAACAAGAGCAGGAGCACCCTGATTTGCAAGCCAAATTAAGTTTCAAGATTCTTATTACATAAAACCACTTTTTAAGAAGTTTCCATCTTCTGTTAGAGTAGAAGGTGACTCAACCCAAGCCAATCAGGTGTGTGATGTGCAGCTTCCCTTTGTGCACACCAGATGTGGATATTCAGGTCTTGTTTCCACCGTTATTTGCCCCGCCCCTCTAGTTTGTTAAGCTATACAGAAACTGTACCAATTAACTCCTTGTAAAATTTGATTTATTCAGATAGGAAATTACATGTCTATCTGCTGGAATTGGTTATATCTAATTTAATGAACAGAAAGACGAGGGATGACAAGATAGTAGCCTTCCAATATTTGAGGGGCTGCCACAAAGAGGGGGTCAAGCTATTCTCCAAAGCACCTGAAGGCAGGACAAGAAGCAATGGATGGAAACTAATCAAGGGAGGAGCAACCTGGAACTAAGGAGAAACTTCCTGACAGTGAGAACAATTAACCGGTGGAACAACTTGCCCCCAGAAGTTGTGAATGCTCCAACACTGGAAGTTTTATTTATTTATTTATTTAATTAGTTTTATATACTGCCCTATTCCCGAAGGACTCAGGGCGGTTTACAGGGCAAAGTTAAAAGACAAAATAAGAGTTAAAATAGAATTAAAATAAGATTAAATAACAATTAGTAGCCCAAAGTTTAAAAATTTAAAAACTTTAAAAATTAAAACCCCTCAGTCCAGGCCAGATAAATCAAATAACCAAGTTTTTAGGTCCCGGTGAAAAGAAAGAAGGTCGGGGGCGGTCCGGAGTTCCACAGGCAGATGTTCCACAGGGCAGGCGCGCCCACAGAGAACGCCCCTCCCCTGGGGATCACCCGCAGGCAGTCACTGACCTGCGGTACCCTAAGGAGGCCCTCCCTGTGGGAACGCACAGGACGATGGGAGATTGATGCTGGAGGCAGGTGCTCCCTGAGATAATCCGGACCCATGCCATTTTTAATTTTAAAGAAGAGATTGGACAACCATCTGTCTGAAATGGTGGGTTTCCTGCTCGAGCAGGGGGTTGGACTAGAAGACCTCCAAGGTCCCTTTCCAATTCTGTTATTCTGTTCTGTTCTTATCAGACTGGGCAAAGATCCCTTCCAGGACTGGGCTTTGTTAATGTCACACCTATGAATTTATATAATGGGAACAACGTTCCTAGGAAGTTGGTAATTCCTGAATTGGAGTTTTATTCCTAATTGGGAACAAGGTTTAGCCGGTGTCCTTATTCCCAGCTTGCTGGTGCTGCCGGCGCTGCCGGGCTGTTATGAAAAAGATCCTCACCACTAAATATTGACGCTTTAGGTATAAGATGACTGTGCTAGAATTCACAAGCCCGTTCAGCGTCCCCGGTGGATTCTGCCGCCAGAGCTCCCAGGCCAGCCCGCCCGCCCGGCGTCTTCGCCCGGCACCCAGGCGGGCTCCGGTGTCCGTCCTGCGCGATCCCCCTCCGGCAGCCGCTCAAACGCCCGCGGGCTTCCCTCGCTAGGGGCCGCGGAGGCCACCCGGGGAGGAGGGTTTTGCGGGCACCGAGAGAACCTCCCTCGGCTCGGCCAGCACCGGACAGGCAGCCCCGGGGACGACGCCGGGCCGCGCCGAAGAGCCGCCTCCACCGCGGGCCCCGGACGGGAGCAGAGCCGCCCCTCCAGCAGCCGAGCCGAGGGAGCCGCGCGGGCGGGGCGGCTCGCAGAGTCCTCCCGCGGCAGGGGGGCGGGGGGGCGGGGCGACAGCTCTTAGGCGTCGCCGGGCGCCTGCGCGGCCGGGCGGTGGGTGTGGCTCGAGGGGGTGGAGGAGGAGGAGGAGGAGGAGGAGGAGGACGCGCGCGCGCCAGGACGGAAGGAAGGAGGAAGGGAAGGGCCGCCATCTTGTTGTCGCGTCGCCGCCGCCGCCGCCATAGTCCGAGCGGAGCCACGGCCGACGGGCTGCGAGACGGGCCGAGCCGGAGCGGGAAGCGAGCGCGGCCGACCGGCAGGCAGGTAGGCGGGCGGGGGGAGCTGCTGCGGCCGCCCTGGGCCGGCGGAGAAGGGCGCTGCTCACCCAGGCTCGGCGGCGGCGGCGGCCGGGTGAGTGGGCCTTTCCGGCGCAGCGAGGGCCGGGGCCGAGCGTCTCTCTGCCCATCTGGCCGAGGCTCCGCGGAGCGCGGGGCCGAGAGCGCCCCGCCTTCGCGCCGCTCGACTCCGGAGCGAGGCCTACCGCACGTCCTGCGGGCGGCCTGGCCAGACGCGAGGCCGAGGTTGCCGCCGCCGGCCGGGCCTGACACAAAGGCCGGGAAGCGCGCCCCTCGCAGGGCTGCCTGAAGCAGCGGCCTTGACCCCGGGCGGAGCCAGCGGGGGGCCGGTGTTGAGAGGCCCCTCAGCGGCGCAGCTTGGCGGGGAAGCTTCCCCAAGCGGAGTCCGTTTAAAGGCGTGGGAGGGACGCTGCCCTCCGCCAATGGGCGCCTTGTGTCCCCGGCCCGTCCGTCCGTCGCCCCCAGGAGGAGCCTGCCGCCCCAGAAGGCCGCTCTTCGGAGGGGAGCCGGGACTGGGGTTGGCGGCCTTTGAGGTTACTTGCATCCCCCGAAGGGGATGCGGGAAGCAACTGCAAGTACTAACGGCCTTCTCTTGTCTTATTTTCAGATTGAAGTGAGTAGATTGGACCGAACGCAAGCGTGTTGGAAGACTTTAAAAAGTTGATCCACAGTGCATCAGCGCAAGTGACTGGTTTATCTTGAGTGACTTTACAGGTGCTTGCCTGTGTTGCAATAAGAGACTCATATATTGAGCAGGACCTAATTTATCTCTTCATCTTGGAGAGTCTAATAAACTATTACAGTTTCCGTACTCGCAACTGTTTGGAAGTTGAAAGACATTTAAAAGGCAAACATGAGTACGGCCAGAACAGAGAACCCTGTTATAATGGGTCTCTCCAGTCAAAATGGACAGCTGAGGGGCCCAGTAAAACCTGGTGGTGGTCCAGGAAGCGGGGGGACACAGGCTCAGCAACAGATAAACCAGCTGAAACATCCCAACACAATCAACAATGGCACTCAGCAGCAAGCACAGAGCATGGCCTCCACTATCAAGTGAGTTCTTGTCTAGAGCATCAGCAGCCATCTTGAGACACCCAGAATGTCCTCCAAGTTTTGGCTTCAGGGTGGAGTGCGAGCTCTTACCTTCTTGTACCTGGTTTATCAACTACAGCAATATTTGGTGTTATTTCTGAATTGCATTTGTCATATTTTAGTTATTCATCCTTTGCTTCGTATTGTTACTACATAATGCTTGTCAGTCGCACAGGGTGACTTATTTTTTTAAAAATACAACTTTCCTGTAACCTGCACAGAGTTGAATTTAGCACAGGATGAAGTAAAGGGTAACAATATCCTGCACAGAGTTTAATTTAGCATGGGATGAAGCAAAGGGTAACAATATCCAGCTGTTAGGAGACCCTTAAGAAAGGCTGCCTGCTAAGCAACCTGGAGACTTCCTAGCTCTGCTGGATTTCTATGAATGGGAACCTCCACAACTGCAGACACCCCCCTCCCCACACTGCAATAGAGGTCCTTGATACCTCTGTTAACTGGAAGCCCGGGTGAATGGAGAAGCACATTTGCTTATTAAATTTACATGTCACCAATCTTACTATCAAAAGAACTTTGGGCAGCATACTGGGAAAAAAGCTCCAGTGATTTGGGACAGGTGCTTTAGAAAGCATTAAAGGAAAGAACTAGCACATTAAATTCAACTCAACATGCTAAACCTTTGGACTATCACTAGAACTGTTTTATGTTTATCAGAACTGACATTGAGTTTCCTCAGCTAAAATCGGGTCAGTTTGCTTGCCGCATTAGGGATCAATTAAAGTAGATAATCAACATAGATAATCCTGTATATTTGGGAGGTTTCCTTATTAGTAGCAAGTTTATTAAGTACCATTGTTGTATCAATGGAAATGGAAGTGGTGAATCATGTAATTGCTTCAGAAGATTTCCAAAGAGTTACCCAGCCTAAAACAGGTAATGTTTGGATCATATTGGTGCAAGTATCTCTGGTGTATCTTTTCTGGAGGAAATGGTATTGATTCTTTTTAACAGAACATTTCTTTGCAGTAGTTTGCCTTGATCCTGTGGTCCCTGCCCATTTAAACCAAACACTCCAACCTGCCTGGTTTGATAGAACTATGAAAGGAAGAGTACGGTGGGATGATCTGTTGTTTTACATAGAGCCAAATAGGAAGACTGGGACTTCCCAGGGAAAACAACCAACCGTCTTCCTGCTTAGAGTAACTGCTCTGGGGGTAGTGGCAGACATGGCAGGACAGGGCCTTCTGCCACAGCTGAACTAGATTACTGCAATCCGCTCTAGAGAGATTTTGGAGCACCGCCAGGCTGTCCTTGTATGCATCCTGGCATGTCAACAGTGCTTGTATTCAAGACCACAGGTCTTCAGTCCTGATGCATAGCTCACCATTCTGGAGTACCCATTGCTTACTCAATGTTGGGAAAGTAGCTTCAATTATGGTCTGTTGCATTTTTCACATTTGAAAACAATGATTGTGCAGTGAGGAGTTGAAAGTCAATCTAGGCTTTTAACACACCATGATGTAGTGGCTAAGGTCCTGAGGAGCACTGGTACAAATACACTTTGAACAGTGGGAGCTGTTGATTTTTGTGCAGGCATATGTTACCAATTGTGTGTATCTTACTAAAACGAAGACTGCTGTTTTGAAATATGAAGAAAAAGATAAATAACTGTGACTGAACTTAAAGGTTATTCAGTAGTATATGACATGTTCAGATCCTCTCCACATTCTCCATTGGTTGCTTAATGCTGCGTTAACGCTTGTTTACACTGACTTAAAATGATGAGACTGACTTAAAATAGCCTTTGCTTCCTATGTCATGAAGAGTTTGTCAGATTCTAGGTGGATTAAAAGGGCTGTTTTGTATTTTTCAACCCTGAGGATGATGGTATTGTGTGATATAGAGATGTGGCTTGACAAAATCAGATCCAATAGCTAATACAGTTTTCTCATTTAGACCTGGCGATGACTGGAAGAAGACTTTAAAGCTCCCTCCAAAAGACCTGCGAATCAAAACGTCGGTAAGGGCTTTCTAAAATTTTAAACATGGGAAATGAAGTGGTAGTGATGCTTGATGTCAGATATTCGTTTTCATTGAAGTGCAAGATTTCAAACTGATTAAATCACATTTGTCGTACAAAATCTACAATGAGATAGGTTGCCTACTTTCTATCTACTTGCTGGCTCTGAAATTACATCATCTCAAAACATCTCTTGCAAGCAACGGCTACCTGCTGTACGTGATGCAGCTAATTACAAACAACCATCTTTAACAGAGGGCCTCCTCAGGGTGCCATCGGCTAGACAGTGTCAGCTGGTGACCCTCAGGGGGAGGGCCTTCTCTGTGGGAGCGCCAGCCCTGTGGAACCAACTTCCCCTTGAGCTCCGGATGGCCCCGGATCTCCGGTCCTTTCGCCGCAGCCTTAAAACACTTCTTTTCCATCAGGCTGACCTGGACTGACGACAGGGATTTTAAAATGTTTTTTAATTTTTAACTTCAATTTTAATTTATTCTATTGGGGCTGTTAATTTAATTCTTTTTAACTTTTGTATCGTATTTTATTGTTGTTAGCCGCCCTGAGTCCTTCGGGAGATAGGGCAGCGTATAAGTCCCAATAATTAATTAATTAATTAATTAATTAATTAATTAATTAATTAATAGGTAAAACTAAAAGAAAAGCATATATATTCCCTTCCTGCCCCATGCATCACAGTTCTGAATAAAATGCAGCAGCAGTGGGCATAGACTGCAACTTACCTTGAATTTAAATGCTACCCCACCCCCTACTATCATTGACACACACACACACACACACACACACACACACACAGTTTTATCAAGGACACATATTTTTTAGATTTTAATACTACAGTCTTGCCCAGCCCAGTTTCTCTGCTTCCCACTAACTTTGTTTTCTAGAATTTCTTCAGTCCCTGGGGGAGAGTTAAGGCACATCAGAATACCCATCCTCCTGCTGGGCTTAGCCTCAGAATGCCCTTTGCATTGAGATTGACATTGCATGAGTTAATGATTCTGCTTTGCTTCTCCAGGATGTGACCTCAACAAAAGGAAATGAGTTTGAAGATTATTGTCTGAAGCGGGAGTTGCTAATGGGAATTTTTGAAATGGGCTGGGAAAAGCCGTCTCCCATTCAGGTTAGTCACCTATAGTGTAAGTTGAGCAAGTTTAGTAAATTATTATTAATGAATGGAAATTTACTGTGTATACATTATGGGGGAAATATTAGGCTTTGGATTCCCATGCCACAGGATGTTGTGTCGAGTGCTATCAGCTTCTGAAACTCTGCCTTATTGTCTTGTTTAAACCAGGGCTTTTCAACCTTATCACCCATTGTACCACTTTTAGGATCTGGCAACATCCGAGTACCACCAGTCGCCTAGCAAGGTGTCAAAAACTTGATGACCAAAAAAGGAAAAACGGGGGGAAAAAGTCCTCAACTTACAACAGTTCGCTTAGTGACTGTTCGAAGTTACAATAGCACTGAAAAAAGTGCCCCCCAAGCCACAGCCAAGCAAGACACCTGTCTGCCCACCCAGCGGCACTCTTCCTCCTATCCAAGGTTTTCATTGTTCTGAGCATTGTTCTGAGCATACAACTTTTCTAGGATGGTCGTGTACCACCTGCCAGGTGCCAATGTACCACAGGTGGTACCCGTACCACTGGTTGAAAAGCCCTGGTTTAAATTGTACGCATTCTGCACGCCTACAAGGCTGATGAACCTGTAGTAGGGAAAGGAGGGTTAGGATCTCTTCCTTCACGTTTTCTCTCACGCCACCACTCTTCATAGTCTCTTGCCACTCATATCTTTCCTTTCCAGGAAAAGAACACTTTTCTCTGTGCATGAGATGATAGGAACCATCATTGGATGCCTTCCTCTTAGCGAAAGCCATCCCAGTTGAAGAACTCAGTCTTGTGCATATTGAAAGGGCCTTTTCGTGCGAGATGGAGAGCATAGGGTCCCTGGAATAAAGGGCTGAGATTTCTCACGCCTTCATTGGGTCTAGCTTTTGTTTCTTCTAGTGCCCGGTGTCAAACTCACAACGTCACGTGACGTGTCATGATGTATCACAACTTTTTTTCCCATTGCTGGCAATGGGGTAGGCGTGGTTTCACTATTATGCTTCCAGCCTGTGGGCTGGTAGTTTGACACCCCTGTTCTAGTAGTAGATGGAATTAGAACAAAACAATTCATGTTTCCAGTAGGCTTCTTTATGCTACCAGTAGTGATTTTTTGAATCAGTAATTAATGTTATTGTTACTAGAGCAGAAATATTCCTGTCTCCAAACCCAACCTTTTCAGTCTAGAGAGACAGATGGAAAAAAACTACACATAGATGTTTGTGTCATGCAGGCTACTGACCATATAGAAGACATCAGAAGTCCATATCATCTTCGTGCTTTTCAACATTTGTATGCCTACATAGTTAAGGCCCCAGAGCCTTGTTGACTTTGGAGGAAGTTGGTGATTGTGTGTCAGGGTCAATTCCTTGCCAGATGGCTGCCATGTGTAAATCGGTTCTGTAGGCTATGATGATTTGACTATGTACTGGCACTTGGTCCTCCTCTCTTTCAGCTGGGAATGAGAACATAGCTGCAAGCAATTAACCTTCCTGCCTTTTCATCTAAAGTGTGGCCCTTTTCTCCTTTTGTTTTTACTCTTCATGTTTGTATCTTCTAACAGCTATGTTGTATTTTTTGCTTCTACCTCATTCAAAACCTTACTTTCTCTTCCCTTTTCTCATGCTCCTTTTCAGGAGGAGAGTATTCCTATTGCTTTGTCTGGAAGGGACATCTTAGCCAGAGCTAAGAACGGGACCGGCAAGAGTGGCGCCTACCTCATTCCCTTACTTGAAAGGCTTGACTTAAAGAAGGACCACATACAAGGTCAGTGGAAGATGCCAAGCCACATGGACTCAGGTGGCAATAGGTCTTCATCTTCATTTTTGGCAGCTGCTGAGCCAGCAGTGTGCAGCAGCAGCCAAAAAAGCTAATACAATCCTGGGCTGTATAAACAGAGGCATAGAATCAAGATCACACGAACTATTGGTATCACTTTATAAAACTCTTGTGAGACCACAGTTAGAATACTGCAACCAATTTTGGTCACCGTAGTACAAAAAAGATGTTGAGACTTTTGAAAAAGTTCAGAGAAGAGCAACTAAAATGATCAAAGGCCTGGAGAATGGGGACATATGAAGAACGGCTGAAGGACTTGGATTGTTAGCTATGTAATGGCTTCACTTTTGTGAAAGAAAAAGGAAAAAAGTACAGAAGTTTTTGGGTCACTATTACATTTTAACTGGAAGGGCTTGAAGGATTTCACAGTGAAACTGCAGCTGCCGTGGCTGCTAACAGTAGTGTCTTTGTTTTATGTAGGTAGAAGACCCAGAGACTGCTGGGCCCCCATTCAGCCTTCCCTCCTCTTTAGTCCCTTGAGAGCACCCTTGCCTTCCCCTACGTAGTTTGCTCCACTGAATCCACTGAAGACCTGGTGCACCAGCATTGTTCTTTCAGTTGGGAGGGCCTCACTGCAATTTTCTTAGTTTTAGAGCATTAGATAAACACTCCACACGCTGGTCTGTATAGTGAGAAATGTGACTTGGAAGGTACTTCTGCGTTACTCTGAACCTTGGAAAAGCTGATAAAACATTAGAATGGTTCACCTTCCATTAGCTTTACAGCAAACTGGACTCTGTCAGCTCAAGGCCACTGGCCTAGTTGGTCTCCCTTAAAGGTCTTTGTAAGCTAGAAAGGACATTTGGATTTCTGAACATCTTAAAGTTTAGCACTCACTGGACATATATTAACATAAGAATCCTCCAGGATCATGGAATAAGAGTGCCTCAAATTATTTCTTGTTTGACAGCAATGGTGATTGTTCCCACAAGAGAACTTGCCCTGCAAGTCAGTCAGATCTGCATCCAGGTCAGCAAACACATGGGAGGAGCCAAAGTGATGGCAACCACAGGGGGAACCAATCTGCGGGATGATATAATGAGGCTTGATGACACAGGTAGGACCTCCTGTGGCAAGAGTTCTTTTCTGCCAGTTTTTTATCAGAGTGCCTGATAACCTGCTCTTCTTTCTTGCAGTGCATGTAGTGATAGCCACCCCAGGAAGGATTCTGGATCTCATCAAAAAGGGGGTAGCAAAGGTGGACCATATCCAGATGATTGTCCTAGATGAGGTAATGTTTAAATGTCTGAACTTCATGAGTTACAGTCTGAGCCTTCCACTACCAAGTTAGCTATCCTGGGTGCTTTTTGTGGATTTTGGTCAGTGGCAGCTTGAATTCAGGGCTCATTTCCTTAGTGCAGCTGGAAAATGAGGCCTTCTGTGGCTGGCTAAGAAACATTATTTTAACATAAGCTGGGAGGGTTGGTTAAACACGGAACAAGTTCCCCAATGGCTTTAACTTTGAACTGCCCCCTTTTTTATTATGTATTTATTTTGCAGGCAGACAAGTTACTGTCTCAAGACTTTGTGCAAATAATGGAGGACATTATACTCACTCTACCTAAAAACAGGCAGATTTTGTTGTACTCGGCCACTTTCCCTCTAAGTGTGCAGAAGTTTATGGTGAGTTGAATGAGCCCAACTTCGCATAACTGAGCAAAGGGTGAAGTACGGTTGTTCTTGCCACACTGCAAGCCACAGGCAGTTTATTCAGTGACCATTGGGAGTTACAATAGCACTGAAAAAAGTGACGTTTTTCACATGGCTATTGCAGCATCCCTGTGGTCACGTGATCAAAATTCATATGCTTGGCAGCTGATTCATATTTATGACGGTTGCAGTGTCTTGGGGACATGTGATCCCCTTTGAACTTTTGACAAGCAAAGTCAATGGGGTAGCCAGATTCATTTTAACAACCGTCTTACTAGCTTAACAACTGCAGTGGTTTACTTGAACAGCTGTGGCAAGAAGGATTATAAAATGGGGCAAAGCTCACTTAACAAATGTCTCCCTTAGCAACAGAAATCTTGGGCTCAATTGTGGTCATAAGACAAGGACTACCTGTACATGCCAGAATGCTTCTTTTTCAGAATTCCCACTTGCAGAAGCCCTACGAGATTAACTTGATGGAGGAGCTGACTCTGAAGGGGGTGACCCAATACTACGCTTATGTAACAGAGCGCCAGAAAGTGCATTGCCTCAACACGCTGTTTTCCAGGGTAAGAAGTAAGATTTAAGCTACATTGGGTTTAAACAATAACCAAAGTGACCAAGTGAAAGAAATCCTGTAAAATATTGCTTAAATAGTTTTATTTAACTACTTGTACAATTTCTATTTTTGCTTCTTTAGTCCTTCAGGTATTGCCTTGTTTTTGTGCACCTCGCCCCAGGATTCATAGTCTAATGCACAGGTGTCAAACTCGATCATGTCACGTGATGTATCGTGACGTTTTTTGCCTTTGCAGACCCGGGGTGGGCATGGCCTGCCAGTTTGACACCCCTGGTCTAATGTATTATCTACTTATTTTTAAGTTCCTTTGCAATTTAGAAGCAGAATACAATATAACACTTTACTGTCTTTACATTTAGCTCCAAATAAATCAGTCCATCATCTTCTGTAACTCGTCCCAACGGGTTGAATTGTTAGCTAAGAAAATCTCCCAGCTGGGATACTCCTGCTTCTACATTCACGCAAAGATGAGACAGGTCAGTATGCTGTTTGGAGCAATTAATATCAGTTGAATTTTAGGGGCTAGTTGTAGGGGGGAAGAATAGTATTGGATCTCTTTCCAGAAGCTTCATATACTCAGCCTGAACAGAGGTCCCAGGGTGAATGTCAAAAGAGCAGCTAGTCTTGTGAATTGCCCAGTATTCTTGTATTAGAGGTGCATCAGAATACTGAAGGACAAAATCTGGGCTTCGGTCAAGAGTAAATTGGTGAAACTTTCCCAATTCTTTTCTAGGAGCACCGCAATCGAGTGTTCCACGACTTCCGGAATGGCTTATGCCGCAACCTTGTTTGCACTGGTGAGTATCCTGTCCTTTTCCATAGCTTGCATGTTGTCCAGAAAGGCTCTTTACTAACTAGGCAGTTTGAGTGCTGCATTTTTGGAATTAGTTAAGCTACTTTTAGCAACTGGATATTGCAAAATTAGGAGGACAGTCCCAGGTATTATTTTTTAAATAGACAGGGGCAATGTTGCTTTTAAGGATGAGCTGGAAGCTGCAATTAGTAACAGCTCAATTTTTGTCAATGAGAGCTGGTATTAGTGTATATCAGCAGCACTGGAGGCTCCACATTGTTTACCAGAAGAGTAGAAATTTATTTACTTATATCCCGCTTTTATTATTTTTTCTAAAAAAAACCTCAAGGCAGCAAACATGCATAATACCCTTTCCTACTCCTCTTTTCTCCACAACCACAGTCCTGTGAGGTGGTTTAGGCTGAGAGAAAGGGATTTGTCAGGCACAGGAAAATCAGGAAGTCCAGGCAGTTCAAAAGGATATGAACCCTTATTGCATGCTAAGGCGCTGTACAAGAATTGGAACCACTAAAGGTCCAAGCAAATTGGCGGAAGATAAGAATCAATGGAATTCAAGGTGGGCTGGACCTGGGTCTCTGGTGGGCGGGAAGAGACTGAAGAGTGATGACGCCATCCCACCCTCGGGCTCAGCCTGGTCATCTACCAGATTGGCCCAAGTCAGTCAGCTGGCTTTTGTGCCTCCGGTAGGTTTATCTCAGTTCAGAACGCTGGTTTGACCAGTAAAGTCCTCCATGGCTCCATGCTCAGATCTCTCTGCTCAGCCAGAAGCTACCTGTCAATTTGTACATCCTGCACATCACGTTGGCGATATGAGACAGGGCTAGAAATCAGCGTGTCCAAATCTTGGCTCTGATCCTGAAATAGGATGGTATCATCCTTATAGTCAGAAAAGCAAACAGGACCAAATTGAGATTTTCAACATTTAAGACCATGAATGTAAAAAAAAACACCTCTTTGTCATTTTGGGTTTGTTTTTTTAATTGCAACCATTTTAATGTGATGTTTTATGTTGGCTTGCTTTAATATATATTTTAAACCAGCAATGTTGTTAAGGGATCATTTTATGTTTCTTTTGTTTTCCAAATTGAGGCAGTGTAGCTCAAAAAGTAGAGACTAGGAAGTGGGAAATAGGGAGCCTTTTGCCATCAAAAAAAGAAATCTGTAGGATCCAGTCTTGAAAAATTTTCACTCTAACATTTCTTTGTGCTTGAGGCTACAGAACAATAAAAAAGTTGGATGAGTCTTGTGTTACTTATATAGAAAGTGATTCTGTCGTCCTGAGCCCTTCTTTTTTATACTACTGGATTTTTCTGAGGTGCAAGGTTTGTTTTTCAGATCTCTTTACCCGAGGTATTGATATCCAAGCTGTGAATGTTGTGATCAATTTTGATTTTCCAAAGCTGGCAGAGACATATCTCCATCGTATTGGCAGATCAGGTGAGGGCATTGTTCAATGAAAAATTACAGTCATAGAGTACAAGTAGTTGTTGACCTATGACCACAATTTGGGCCAAAATATCTGTTGCTAAGTGAAGCATTTCTTGAAATAGTTAAGTGAATCACTGCAGTTGTTAATAACACGGTTGTTAAGTGAATCTGGCTTCCTCATTGGCTTTGCTTGTCAGAAGGATGCAAAAGGTGATCACATGACCCCAGTTCACTGCATCCATCATAAATATGAGTCAGTTGCCAAGCATCTGAATTTTGATCACTTGCCCATGCGGATGCTGTAACGGTCATAAGTGTGAAAAATGGTCATAAGTCACTTTTCTCAGTGCCGTTGTAACTTCAGACAATCACTAGATGAATAGTTGTAAGTCGAGAACTATCTGAATTGTCTTTTATGTAAATGGATGTATCGTGATAGGAAATAGAGATTCTTGGCAGCTAGTAGCTAGCATTGATTGCTTCTTCAGTTTTTTAAAGCTGCTGTTGTAGTAAACACAAAAAAATTGCTGACACTTTTGTGTCAGCAAATGATGATCTGAAACTGGAAAACATATATGCTGGGGAGGAAAGCTGGTTACCCCCAATCAGCCACATTTAGTCCTTGTGAAGCAAGCTGCCAGAGTGAAAATCTTCGCTTTTTTCTGTTTGAAGGTCGGTTTGGCCATCTAGGCTTAGCCATCAACTTGATCACCTATGACGATCGTTTCAACCTGAAGAGTATTGAAGAGCAGCTGGGGACAGAAATTAAGCCCATCCCTAGTAACATTGACAAGAGTCTGTATGTGGCAGAATACCACAGCGAGCCTGTAGAAGACGATAAACCATAATTGCTGCGTAGGTATCTGAGGGATACTCGGCGGGCGAGTAACCTGAATTGGGCCCTATTCCACTGGTGTAGCCTGTCCCAGGAGCCTTAGTGGGGCTCTAATGCCGTAGAAGGAAGGAAATGATTAAAGTGCACATCTAGAGGTCTAGCTTTTGACCAGATTGTGCCCACGCTTCTTGGTGTGTGGCTTTGGAACCCAGGGCCCTCCACAGCCTGCATCTCCGAGGCAATGACGGGCAGGACACAGAACGGGCTGGGCCACAGCAGTCAGGCAAGTAGCTTATGGATGCTGTTTCCTTGGTACTAAAGGCCTTGTTCTTTTCTTTTTCTAGGCTTTGCTTAAACAAAAGCTAAAAACCCTTTGATCTGGACACGTGAAACATCATTTCTTGGGGGAGGCCCCTTCTCTTTGAGGGTTTTTCATCTTTTTGTTTTGGAACAATTAAAATTACAGAGCTTTCCCCTCCTTTAAAAAAATTGGCTGTGAAGACAAATGCAGAAGATAGGAAGAAAATACCTTTTGTTTTTCCCACTTGTTTGCACTGTGTGCTGACTGAACATTAGTTGCACTAACTGCTGGTTTTAATTTCTTTGTTTGTGATGGAGTAGAAGAACTCTGAAATGAGAAGATTCCCAAACTCCACCTTCACTGCAATTTCAGATTCACCCACAGCTGCCCGACTGAGTACATTTCAACTTCTCCCTGGCTCCTCATCTGTCTTTTGAGCTAAAGAGCTTGTTACTTATTTGTGCAAAGTGCCTTATGCTATGAGACCATTCAGAAAATCCCTTTTGGATACAGCCCAAGGAGTCGTTTTGGTTCAGGTCAAAGTCTCTTCTCTCTCTCTCTCTCTCTCTCTCTCTCTCTCTCTCTCTCTCTCTCTCTCTCTCTCTCTCTCTCTCTCTCTCTCTCTCTCTCTCTCTCTCTCTCTCTCTCTCTCTCTCTCTCTCTCCCCCCCCCCTTTCCTTCCCCTTCCAGGTGCTGGAAGGTGGGCCTTGTCAGTAGTTTTGTTTGGTTGACTTTCTTTTAATGGAGGAATTGAGATGCAGTTGTTCACCCACTCTGTAAATATGTGTATTTAAGCAAAATAACCTGGATCGCCTGGGTTGATTGAGGGAAACTTCCACACTCTGAGAGGAAAGAGCCACTTGCCAACCAATCTGCAGCAGGAGCCCCCCCAAAACGCCCAGGGGCTCTCGCAGAACACTACAGACTGGCCTCCGCGAGTCTCCCTTGGGGGCACAGCACTTGCTGGGCAGACTTGTCTCCAAGCCATGATGGTTTTTCCTCTCTTACGTGTTCTGCAGAAAATTGGATGTGTATACTTGTATAAACTCTGTAAATATGTGTTTTTCTGTTAAGGGTTCATATAACTTCCTTTTTTTTCTTTATTTGGATGAGGCTTGCTGGCGTTAAAGGGATTATAGATAGATCTTGACAGCAGCTAAAGGTGAGAGGGGCTCAGTTTTATGCAACGCTACTCGATACCAAGCACTGTGACTTCAGGCCTCTAGGTAGGTCTGGCTTGCTTTAGGGGTTGCAATATTTGGAAGAGACCTAGATGTTGGCCAAGGTCCTCTTCCCCTCTCCAAGGAGGAAAAACTACCCTCCAGGGAAGCTGGATTTGTCTTATTGGGGGGTGGGGGAGGCCCATCCACCTTCTTTGTCTCAAAGCAAGGTAGAACCAAAAGCGACTCCGATGAGCCAAAGTCCTAGTCAGCCCTGGCAGCTTCTGGCGATTCTGTTTGAAGCCTGTCCGATGAGAGATTCTGGAGCAGGAAAGGCAAGCCCTCTGCTCTTCCCCCTCGAGGGGGAGGGAAATGTGCTTCCAGTCCAGTAGTGTTGCTTTAAAGTGTGCCCCTCCCAATGTGCTTGATGTTTGGCCTGATGTGCAGGCAGAAAGAGTGAGACTACTCAACCTGTAAACTTCTAACAAATTCCCTGTCGGCCTGCCAGCAGCAGAGTGCCAGGAGGCACCAGGGCAAGCATGGGCTCTCTTGGCTCGGAGAAGACAGAGCCCACCCCAGCCCCCCTTCCTGCCCTGACAAGCTAAGCAGTTCTGATAGAAAGTACCAACTTTTTCCAGCCCTGACCTCAGAGAACTGTGCCTAGAGCCAGGTGCCTCCTGACAACTGTTTGGAAGCGGAACATGTTTTGTCTAAGTAATCGTAGCAAAAGTTGTATTAACGAAAAGCTCTTCTGCTGGGAATTCAATTGAGGCTGCATAAGACGAGCAAGTACTTGGGTGGGACAGCTTGGGGAGCGGGCACTAGTGACCCAAAGCAAAACTTTGCTCTTCTGCAGCAGCCAAGGGCATTCCCAAAGGAGGAGGGAGCAGAGGCAGAATGTGTGCAGCAATCTTGAAACTTGCGAGAACACGTACAACACCTGATTTGGTGCAGTGAGTTGAGGTGGCCACTCTGCCCAGCGCCACGCTCCTCTTGTCACTCTTGAAGCACAGCCTTTTTAAAAGAGAAAGTATTACTTCAGCTGCGGCCGCCTAGCAGAGGAGTGGCCGCAACCTCTGATCACCGTTTTTGGGTAGCTTTGTTTGGGTCAGAAAGCCACCTGACAATGGCTCCTTGTCTCTCAACGGTGAAGAGAGACTTGGAAAGGAAAGATGCTCCAGATATTGACCAGGGGCACCCTGGTCTGTCTGTTTTGTTTTTTGTTTTTTAAACCCCTTCATCTGAAAACGAAGGCTGAGAATTGGATGTCTTACACACAAAGCAGTTGCCAATAGTTTTTCAATTGGTTCAGCAGCTTCTGGGGAAATTTTGAGGACAAATTCTGGGGCCTTTTGTTGCCTTCGCCCCCTCAGGTGACTCAGTGCTGGGACAAAACAAGGCTTTGGCGATAACATCAGTGGGGTCTTCCCAGGACCCCTGCACTTAGTAGAGATGACCTTGGGTGGTGGGTGGGTGGGTTAATTTTTGCTTTTTTTAATTATTACAGAATGAGATGGGAGCATCTTTTCCTACACCCTCTGCTTTTGTGTTTGTTGTTAGAGCTGGATAAGATCATAGAAACTAGACACAAAAGCAGATGAGTTTGATTTGGGCATCTCATTCTACTCTTTATTTTAAGGGTGGGCTTGCTTGCACAGGACTGGCTGAATCTTGCCAATTAAAGAGAGACACCGTTGTGTCCAGGATCTTTGTCTGGGTATGAGTTGTTTCCACCAGTAGTCTGACCTAAGCTGTTGGTGCAAAGCATACCTCTGGACGCTACTTCTGGGGCACAATAATTTGTTCCCTGGCAGGATATGGAAAAGTCAATCCAAGTGGGGTCACAGCACCTTTGCAATGGAAACTCGTCGTATTCTCTAGGGAGGGAACATTGGAGCAGCCAGAGGGAATCAATCAATCTGCTGCAACTCCTTAGGCAACATTCTGGAGTCCTGTGCAAGGGTGGGGGGTGGGGGAGGGAGGATAACACAAAGATACAGCCTTGCTGTATTTTAACCAAGATGTGGGGGTGGCAATGTCTGGAAGAAAATAAGTCAATTTTCCCTTTCTTGAAACTGGAAAATTTGGGGAACATACTTTTTTTTTGTTCAATTCTAGCAATGTTGTATTTCATTGATCCTTGGTTCAGTTCAGACCATGTCCAGTACGAACAGTGAGGGCTAGAATTTGTCAACAAGGGGTGGGTTGGGAGGGGAGGATTATTTTTCGTTTGGAACTGGCAAATGTCCAGCAGAGCTCAGATTTTGGCACAGCGTATGTACACAAGTATATAAAGGAACGCTGTGAACTTAGTGTCAAAAGTGCTGAATTATAAAATTCTGACTTATTTTTAAGAGAATTGGCTCAATAAAAGCTCACTGGGACCTGAACTTGCTTCAGACTCTTCACTTGTACAGCATGCCGCTCTGGCTTGCATCATGGGCACAGAGCATGTCGAGAAGAACGAGCAGAGCAAGGGACTTGCGCCATCAAGCTCTGAAGCTGTTTTTTTTGGGGGGGGAGATGGGGCCCAGGAGAGGAACATCGCTCTGCAAAGGGCTGGGAACATTTCCCTTTCTTTCCAGACAGCTAAGGACCGCCTGGAGGTGGCAGGCATAGCTGCGGGGGCGGCCTGTGGTTGGGCCTGGGAATTTCCCAGGCCCTGCCCTCTGCAGAGCAGCCCCGCCCAAAAAGCAGATGAGCTGGGTGTGAAACTGCAGGCTTGCTTTCTGGGCATTGCCTGGAATGTTGCTGCTGCTTGGCACCCAAACTCTCAGCTGAAATGCCAGGTCGTGTGGGGTGGGGGTTCCTGGTCACGTGCGCAGCGCTGTGGTGGCAGGTGATGGCAGGCAGCCTTCCACCTCCGTGTGACAGGTGAGTGAGCAAGCTGGTGGGGCACCTTGGGTACAGCTGCGGGTCTCTGAGGCAGCATTGCCTGTAAATTGCCTTGACAAGGCAAAGCCTGACAACCCTGGTGCCAATCTTACAAGCCACAAAGTGCGCCCAGGGAGTTTCTGCCACCAAAGGAGGAGAAAAAAAATGGTTGCCTAGGTCCAGGACATAGGCCTTTTTCATGGCCGCGCCATCTGTCACTAAGGGATAAAAAAAGTGCCCTCCTCTGTTCCAAGCAGGTATAGCACCCACCAAAAGAAATCTTTAAAATGGCATTTTAAGATTATTACTCTTTATTAATAAAACCTTATTAATATTAGGCCATGTTCTGCGCCTGTGTCACAGCAAAAGGGCCTCCTGTTGCCCTATTAATGTGTTAATATGTCCTATGGATAAAACGGATGAGATGAGAAGTTGGAACTCATGGAATTTATTAATTTATTTGCCATCCATCTAACTTTGTAGAACTGTCCAGAGCAAGTCAGGGTTAGGAAGGGCAGGAGATTCCTCCCTTTCCACTCCAGGTTGCTGGAAACAGCCCGCCCACCGCCCAGAGGTACAAGAAAGGAAAAGCAGGTCTCTCGGGGCAACAGGAGACTTGGGTCTTTGCCAAGTCTGACTTCCAATTTTGCTAATTTCCCCCAGTCACACCTGCATTGACTGACGTAGCGGCCCTGTGGGCCAGGAGGAAGGGTGGGGGGCCAGGCCTACAAAGGCCTGCCGGCTGAAAGCTTCAGCTTTTTGGAAAAGGCAGTGGAGAAAGGAGGTTACGCTCCCTGGATTTGCAGCCTAGAGCCTCCGCCGGATGGGTGACCTGCCCTGCTGTGGCTGTTAAGAAGGAACTCAGGAAAACAGCTAAGTTGTCCTTGAGGATTTTTTTTTTCTTTCTTGCCAGTTTCAGCGCAGGTAAGGCTTTTCCTTTTAAAGAGATGGGGATGGAAATTGAGTAAGGTTGGGAGCCAAGTAAAAGCCTCAAGAGGCAGCGGGAAGCACGGTGGGAGGTTGCGATGGCCACCACTCTAAATATTACAGTTTTGGTGGGAAATAGCAGGAGGGACCTTTCCGAGGGCCTTCCCACGAGCAGAGCTTGGCAGTCTACCGGGAAGGGCCCTTTCTGGCGTGCCTGCCTGCCAGGCCGTGCAGCAGAATCATTGGGTGATGCTCGTGGGCCCCTCTTTCCAGGGGGACAAGGTAAGAACGCAACTCTTTTGGCAAGCTTTTGATTTCTGAAAAATCCTCTTCTGTAACTTTTAAGACCAATTTTAATAGAATTAATGTTTATAGATTACAGTGTTAATGTTTTGTGAGGAACTTTGACAATAGAAGAAACAAAAGCTGCCTAGATATAAAAGAACATAGAAACAAATGTACCAAAGGTAAAATTAGAAATAACTATAAACATAGATTACATATTAAACCTTAGCGTACTAAACTCTAGGACAGTGATGGCGAACCTTTTAGAGACCGAATGCCCAAATTGCAACCCAAAAACCAGTTATGTATTGTCGGGTGCAGGGTGGGCATGGCCCATTGGGCATGGCCTATTGAGTGGGCATAGCCCATTGGGCGGGCGTGACTGTGGTGCTAACAGCAGACTGCATGGAAGTAAAAAGTTCAATTCCAACTTTGCGAGATCATTTTTCCCCGCGAAAAGTTGAAATTAATAGATTGAACCTTTTTTTTTTGCACAAAGTGGCGGAGGCCTAAAGTGAAAAGGTTTTATAAAACCTAGCTGATGACCTAGGACTGCGGTGACAGCGCACATGCCCAGAGAGAAGGCCCTGCATGCCACAGGTTCGCCACCACAGACTTCGGGTTAGGGTTAGGTCACCATGAACTCAGAAAGCAAAATGGACATCCTCCAATAATTCGGATTGCTTGGGTATGGTTAGGAGGGCACTGACTTTTCTAGCCTGCCCTGGTAAAACACATGGGAAAATCCCATTGGTGGAAAATTCCACTTAGGGTTAGGGTTACCTCACCATGAACTTGTAGAGCAAAATGGACATTGCCAAGAAATTCGGAGTGGTAAGGTCTGGGGTTAGGAGGGCACTGACTTTTCTGTACTGTCCTATGTTTCTTGGTAAAATACATGGGAAAATCCCATTGGAGGAAAATTCCCCTTAGGGTTAGGGTTAGGTCACCATGAACTCGTAGAGCAAAATGGACATCGCCAAGAAATTCGAAGTGCTTGGGTATGGTTAGGAGGGCACTTACCTTTCTAGGCTGCCCTATCTATGTTTCCTGGTAAAATACATGGGAAAATCGCATTGCAGGAAAATTTCACTTAGGGTTAGTGTTAGGTCACCGTGAACTCATACAGCAAAATGGACATCACCAACAAATTTGGAATCCTTGGATATGGTCAGGAGGGCACTTTTCTAGCCTGCCCTATCTATGTTTCCTGGTAAAATACATGGGAAAATCCCATTGACGGCAAATTCCGGTTAGGGTTAGGTCACCATGAACTCATAGAGGAAAATGGACATCGCCCACAAATTCGGAGTGCTTCGGTATGGTTAGGAGGGCACTGACATTTCTAACCTGACCTATCTGTGTTTCCTGGTAAAATACATGGGAAAATCCCATTGGCGGAAAATTCCACTTAGGGTTAGGGTTAGGTCACCATGAACTCATAGAGAAAAATGGACATCGCCCACAAATTCAGAGTGCTTGGGTATGGTTAGGAGGGCACTGAGTTTTCTAGCCTGCCCTGTCCATGTTTCCTGGAAATTAAGTGGGAAAATCCCATTGGAGGAAAATTCCACTTAGGGTTGGGGTTACCTCACTATGAACTCATAGAGGAAAATGGACATCACAAAGAAATTTGGAGTGCTTGGGTATGGTTAGGAAGGTACTGAGTTTTCTAGCCTACCCTATCTGTTTCCTGGTAAAATACATGGGAAAATCCCATTGACGGCAAATTCCACTTAGCGTTAGGGTTAGGTCACCATGTGTTTAAGGGAATCGAAGTTTGTCCCCAGTAGCTAATGAAGAAGTTGCTGTTTCAGCATTCTATTGAGGCTCCTGAATTCTTGTATGTTTTTTGGATAGAGCTGCTTTTGCTGATTAATGATCCACCCAGATGGGTACCCTGTACCGTAGCTGGTTGTTCTGCAGGATAAGAAGGAGGAGCTATTCTCAAGAGATGGCAAGGGCGTGCGTGCTCAGAGTTCAAGGGAGTGTCCTGCCAGCATGGCAGTAGACTCCAGGGCCAGGTGCCCACAGACCGGCTCTTCCATGCCTTGTAGGGAGAGGGAACTTGCATCATGGAAGAGGCACCTTGGCAGCCTTGCCCTTGCAGTGTCCCTGGTCCAGATGTAGGGGAAGGAATGGAATTTGCTGCCCAGAAGAAGCTTGGTGTTTGGGGCGTCCCTGGGGAGCCCTGGCTGTGGGCATCAAGGAGCAGCTGTCCCCTACCTTGCAAAGTCTTGGCTGCTGCTGGCACCATGGTATTGTTTCCTCCAAGGGCATTGCTCCTCTGCACAGCAGTTCTGCTCTTCCTTTCCAGCCACATCTACTGCACTGGAGAGCTGCTGCGGCAAGTCCAGCTGGCCAGGCTCTTTCAAGATGACAAAGACTTTGTTGACATGCCACTGAAGTCCAACCCAGGTGAATGTCCACCCTTACAGCACAGTCCTCTTCCTAGTGCCAGAGTCGCCCTGCTTTCATAACAGCCCAACCACCTGGAGAAACGGACCTGAATGTAGAAACCGGTTTTATGTTGCAATGCAGAGGGAAGGCTGCTGGCCCTGCCGGTGCAATGCTCAACCTGAGCTTGCCAGCCAGTTGCTTCAGCTGCACAGCACAGGTTTCCTGGGCCTGAAGTGTGCTAATGCAAGCCTAGCCCCTCCTCACCCCTCCACCCTAGAATGAACCTCGATCGGATCTGCTAGAACTTTGTTCCATTCTTCCAGATGTGGTTCTCAAGCGATTTGAGGAATTAGTGAATGCCACACCAGGTGGGGACTTATCTAAACTGCAGCTGGCACAGTTTGTGGAGGCTCACTTCTTTCCTCCAGGGCAGGACCTGGAAAGCTGGATTCCTCCAGACTGGACAGACAGGTACAGTTACACCTGGAAGGGATGTGGTGATATGTTTCCTGCTCTCGGAGATGGCACCATACTGCCCCTTGCAGTGTATGAGTTCTCAACTAGGATTACATTTCAAGAGCACACTGACCACCCTTCAAGATGGCCATTGGCTCCTGACCCTATTCTGCTTTGGCATTTTGGTCTTTGAGATCCTACAAGCCCACCTATTACCTGAGGCCCCTCCAAACTTTCTGATCAGAGGGCCCTTGACCCCAGCAGCCAGCCAATAGTCAGTCCTCTATTTCTGAATGATCAATTTCCTGTCTCTGGGAAAGCCACCAGATGCCCCCTTTCAGGCCAGTCCCCTCCCCCCATGCTCCTGGCCTGCCTCCGAGTTGCCTGGGAATCTCCTGCTCTGTGAGGTCTGGGTCTTCCCTCCCAGGGTGCCTCGCCCTTTCTCTCTTGCTCAGGGTGGGAATGGAAGCCTTTTTCTTCTGAGGCCTTGGGGGCACTATGCAGATTGCAAAGTGTGTGACATTTTTCTCCCTCAATCCTCCCTGGGGATTGACATCACATCTTGAATGGCTGCCTTCTGAACCTCCTGGGCCCATTGTAGCATCCCCCTCCTCAAGAGGATTTCAGATGAGAAGTTGCGGTCCTGGGCCCAGGTCCTGAACGCCAAGTGGAAGCAGCTGGGCAGGCGGGTAAGTGCCAAGGTTCAACCATTGGGGGATGCAGAGGGAGGCTGCCGTGCCCTAAGCAGAAGCTGCTCCATTTCCCTTCAGGTGAACCCCAATGTTCAAATGTCTCCTTGGTGTTACTCTCTGATCTATGTGCCAAACCCGTTGATCATACCCGGGGGCCGGTTCCGTGAATATTACTACTGGTGAGACATGCAGAGGGCTGGTGGGGGACCTGTGCCCCAACCCACAGGCTTGGTCAGCAGAGGCCCCTTTCCCTCAGCTCCCTTCCCATATCCACACATGGCTGCCTCTTTCTTTCCTACCACAGGGATTCCTTCTGGATCCTGGGAGGCCTCCTCCTCTCCAACATGACAGCTACAGCCAAGGGCCTCATCCAGAACTTCCTCTACCTAGTCAGCAAGTGAGCGTTGCCAGGAAAGGCAGGGTTGGGAAGAGGTTGCTTCTCCTTCTGCCTCAACTCCCAAGGAGCAGGGGGAAAACCTGCCGGGTGGGTGTGGGCAGCTACTCTGCTAGCCTTGCGGGGAGCTGGTGAGATCTGGCCCTGCTGCCAATCCTCTTCTGAGCCATGTGCTTCCTGAGAGCAGATTTGGGCACATCCCAAATGGTGGCCGTGTGTACTACGAGCGTCGAAGTCAGCCACCACTTCTCACCCTAATGATGGAGAGCTACCTGAGCTATACAAACAACACTGATTTTCTACGGCAAGTATCTTTGAACCAACTGGTGATCAGGACTCTTGGACTGCAGTTCAGCTTGCAGAACTGGCCAAAGGCATTTCACACACTCCGTCCATCTCTGTGGCTAATGAGGAATTTTTGCCCTCCCTTCTCAACGCCTTCTCACCTCTGCCTCCTTTAGGGAAAACATCCACCTGCTCGAGGCTGAGTATAAGTTCTGGCAAGACTACCGGACTGTCAATATCTCTGTAGGGGGCAAGCGATACTCCCTGAATCACTACAATGTCCAGGTGGGGGAACCCAGGTGAGTGGCCCTGTAGATATGGTCCTCTTGCACTAACTGGCCATTCTTTGTATCCAAGAACTTCTGGACCCCCTTCAACCTTTCTCCCCTTCCCCCCACCAGACCAGAGTCCTACATGAAAGATGTCGAGCTGGCAATGGGCTTAAAGGAAGGTAACTGCCTGATCAGGCTCCTGGTGAGGGGAGTGGCTCTGAGAAGGCATTGTGGAAAAGATCTTCATGTAATGGCAGAGGCTTGCCAGCTAAGTATCAGCAGCAGAGCACACAGCAGAAAGCAGCACATGCAATTATTGTCTGAATCAGCACAAGAGAGCTTTCAATCACAGCATGTACAACAATAATCCCATTTCATTCCGCCCCGGTCAAACTCCTCTTGAACAATTTGACCATTTCTGGGTATCACATCTTAAGAAGGGTTTAGGAAATCGGGTCAGACATTAGAGGCAAAGCACAGGGCATAATTTTTTAACTAGCTGAAAGGGTGTCTCACACACAAGAGGATTGGGGCTGTTTGGTGTGATCTCTGAAGGCCAAACATAATCACAGGAAGGGAATTGCCCATCCAATGTTAAGGAAACCTTTTCATAGTTAGAGTAGTTTGACAGCGATGAGGGTGTTGTGCTTCATGGGCATCCACCCCCCCACCCCCCCAGCCAGCCACTCATCCAGGGTGCTTTAATGTGAATTCCTAGACTGGCCAGGAGTTGCCCCTGGGAACCTCAGGGCCTCTTCCGTCTCTAGGATCCAGGAATGGCAAGCAACCTGCCTCCTGCCTGCAGCTCTTGTGGGCAATGTCGGAGGCCGCTGCTTCTGGATTCACCACCTGTTTCTCTGCAGAAGCCCAACGGGGCCTTTGGGCAGAGCTGCAGAGTGCGGCCGAGTCGGGCTGGGATTTCTCCTCCCGCTGGTTCTTGCTAGGCTCCCCACCACTGCAGGACCCACTGCAAGGCACCAGAGTGAGCGGAGTTGTGCCAGTGGATTTAAACGCCATTCTTTGCAAAGTTGAGCAGCTGTTAGCCACTTTCTACCAAGTCCTTGGTGAGAAATGGGGCAAAGGGAGGCAGCTGCCACCAGCTCCCTCATTGGGGGGGGTTGCCTCTTGCTTGATGGCTGTGTGGCCGGGGGAAGCTCGCTTGGCTCTGGGGCCCTGGTGAGCTGCCTGCCTGGGGCATGGAGGGCAGGTCTGCTCTGAAGGAGGGTGCTGCTTGCCCTCTCCAGGGGATGGTGAGAAAGCGAGCCAGTTCTGGGCTGCATGGAGGCAGCGGGTGGCTGCCGTCACTGCTGTCCTGTGGAATGAGGATGCTGGTGTCTGGCTGGACTATCACCTCCTTCACCAGAGGCACAACTGGGCCTTCTACCCCTCCAACCTAAGCCCCCTGTGGACTGAGTGTGGCGTGGATCTTCCCAGGACAGAGAAGGCACTCCACTACCTGGAGGTAAGAGGCAGCTGGTGGGTGGCCAGAGATGCATGCTGCTTGGACAGCTGGTGGGGAGCTGCTGAGGCAGGCATCCGACACTTCATCTGGACAGATCCTGGCTCACTTCAGGGGGAGCACTCCTAGTCTGGGGGGTGGAAATCACAAAGTCAGGCAGCAGAGAAAAGCCCCTTGCCTGCCTGCTCTTCCCTCACCACAAAAGCCCCAACGTCGGACCCTTCTTGTGGGGGAAGTCAGCACACCAGTGGGCAGAATGGTTGGCAGCACCAAATGCTGATTTCTGCACTCTAGAGACTGAATGTTGTTCCCTAGTTGCACCTTGTGCCAACCCCTGGAATCGGGGCCAGACAGGATAGATAGGGCATCTCGGGGCAGCCTTTCCCCTATTCCCCATCACTAGCTGAAAATGCCCTCTTCTTTGTGGGTGCCTGCAGGAGAGTTCGGCCTTGTCCTATGCTAATGGACTGCCCACTTCACTGACACAGACGGGGCAGCAATGGGACCTTCCAAATGCTTGGGCTCCCCTCCAGCACATGGTGATCTTAGGTGAGGAGTCCTTCCAAAGAGTCTGGGGTGATTCACTGTGTCCAGGGTTCAACCCGCATCCTGCCTTTCCAGCTTCTGCAGGAGTCATTCTCCTGCCCTATTCATCCAGGCGACTCTCCCTGCCAGCCAAACCCTGCCCTAGGCCTCAACTGACAGCATTGCCCTGCCCTGCCAGGTCTGGCCAAATCCTCCTCTCCCCGGGCACAAGAGCTGGCCTTCAGCCTGGCTCAGCGCTGGCTGCAGATGAACCTGGCTGTCTACGAGAAGCATGGAGGCATGTTTGAGAAGGTGAGGTGGCCTTCCTGGGCATCTGCCTCTTCTACACAGCTTCCCTGTCCCCCCCCCCCCCCCGCACAGGCCATAACTGGCTTCTCCATCCCTCCCCAGCATGGACCCTCCAGTGGAGGTCCTCTCCCACAGACCTCTATGCGCTGGTCCTCAGGGCAGCTTAGCCTGGAGCAGCCATCATCGCTCACTCCTTTTCCTTTCTAGTATGATGTCGAAGGTGATGGGAAGCCAGGTGGTGGTGGGGAGTATCCAGTGCAGGTAAGAGGTCTTGACAGGTGACACTCCAAAGGAAGGAGGGGGGAGCAGCTCCTGACCAAAGGGGCCCACTTGTTTGATCCCTCTCCTGTCTCTCTGCAGGAAGGATTTGGCTGGACGAATGGGGTGGCCCTCCAACTGCTTGATCTGTATGGAGAGCAGCTCACAGCTGCCAGCTCTCTCTGCTCTCCCTCCTGGCCCTGGATTGGGGCCTGCCTTATCCTGGTCCTGTTCTCACAGCTTTTTGGATTGCTCGTGGACGGGCCTGTCCAATGGGAAGGGTAGCCATCTCCTTGGCTTGGCTCTGGAGAACCTCTGATGAGTGTGGCCCAGCTTCAGCAGAACAACTGTGGGTGTGCATACCCTGCACACGCCGGGGCCCGTTGCATGCCATAAAGCCTGTAGGAGAACCCTTCCCCCCTCAGTCGTTCCTGGCAGTGTGGCCAGAGGGTGATGCATATGCATAGGCAATAAAGTTCTACATTGCCAGCATTTGTCCTCACCGGCTGGTGTGCTGCTGTTCTAGGGCAGAGCAAAAGCAAATAGAAGACGTAGACCAGCCTTGGTCCCAGCAGAAAAGGGGAACCAACGAGGCCAAAGGGATGAGCCCCAGGTCAGGCCATGGCTGGAAAAATCCCAAGGGAAACCTGGAAAGCCAATGGTCAGTCAAGTTTGCAATACCGAGGCAGATTAACTGAGAGATAAATGTAAAATGCTTCTCTAGAGCTGGCCCTTAAGTCCACAGCAACAGCTTTAAAAGGGGACTGTGACTCAGAGCCACAAGGCTGCCTGAATTGGGGGTGTCCAGGATGCTTGCTTGGGAATCACAGGAAGAGGCAGCCTCCCCCCATCGCTGACACGTAGTTCACCATGGTGTAAAATGGTCAGTCGGATCTGACAAGTTGCCCTTTTTCACTCAAATCATGCCAGAGGGGGCCCTCTCTAATCACAATGCAGCCCTGCCTTGCAAGGGTCCTCTTCCTGGAGAAAAAGACACACCTGGCCTGGAGGGGGCTGAGTGTGTCATTGCTCTTTTTCTTGGGTTTGGTCTTGGACTGTAAATGCACCTTAATTGATTGAGCTGGCTGTTTAAATGACAAAAGGACCATATGGATGAAAGTATGCAAAAGGCTTTATTTTGCTTTCCTGTCTCTTGGCTGCAAAAACTCTAGTCAACAGCTTCAGCATCCCCAAGCTGCAAGGGGGAACTGTTCCCAGTTGTTTCTGCATTTTGAAAAAAAGAGCAAGAAGGCCAGCACTGGAGATGAGAGACCCAAGATGACCTTCTGGACTTCGTCTGAACTGGCCTGGGCCAGGGGGGAGCCAGCCCTGCACTGGAAAGCCTGATGGTGGTGGTCCTATGCCTCTCACACCTCTGAAACTGGGGGAGGGGGCTTCCTCCTGGAGTTTGGTGAAAGGCAGGAAAAGCTGCTGGCAGGGGCCCTGCTTTCGCCACTCGCCTGCCGTCCCAGGAGTCCATGCCTGCTGGCGGAGGCTGTCCACGGGAAGCCCTTGAGGGAGAGCCGCAGCATCTCTGCCCTCTGGCACTGGTCATGGCTCTGCTGCCTCAGCTCAGGAACTGGGTGTAGCCTTCAGCCCCTGTGACAATGACATCCATCCAAATGCGCAGGGCTTCTGCCGAGGGGGCCACCATGTAGTAGAGCCGGTCGTGGGTCTTGATGCAGAAGGTTAGGGCTGGGTTGGGGCTCTGCCGAGAGAAGAGAGAGGCTGCCAGGGTGCCTCCTGCCACCCCAGACCCCCTCCCGGCAGCAGGCAGAGCTAATGCTAACCCCAAGGAGGGCACTTGAACCCACTCCCTGCCCCCAGCCTACTCAAGGGCAGAGAAGGCAAAAGTGGCCCTCCAGCCCTCAAAGGGAGGGCCCGCAAAACTTCCCCCAAAGAGAAAATAGGGAAAAGCTGCTCTGTGCTACAAGACGGTCCAGGAACAGGGTCTACGGGCAGGGCAGGCAAGGAGTCACTTGGCAGCTACGCAATGCTAGAGCTATGGGCAAGCTTTGCCCAGACAGTCAAAATATGCCCCAAAGGTGCCCACTCTTCTCCCTGGGGCCTTCAGGAGATGTCAAAGTTGCTCTTCCCTGAGGCTGAAAGGGGCTGCACGCCACCTGAGCCACCAGGAGGTTGACTGAGGAAGTGGTGCCACATTCTGCCCCCGGTGCTACTCCCCCAGTCCCTAAGGAGTTTCAGCCCAAATATTGTCGTCCTGGATGGCTCTGTTAACTTGGGGAGTCAGGACCATGCAGGGTTGCTGGGCTAGCCAGAGGACAGGCTGGGAAGGAAGAATCTCTTCTGCGGGAGAAGGAAAGGCAGGTGAAGCACAGCCAGGGGCTGTGTTAGGGCTGCACTCAGAGTGCCCCCCTTGCCACCTCACTGCCCGGCTGTGTCTCACCTTGGCTGCGCATCGGAGGTGATCGTAATAAACCTCCTCAATGGCCTGGAAATAGATGAGGCCTTTCAGCTTCACCTCGTGCTTGTCTGCAGGGGGGAAAGGAAGAAGGAGACAGCTGCACCCCGTCCCAGGGCCGAGAAGAGCAGTAAGGCAGGAGGGTCAGCTGTGGTGGGAATGGGGAGCCTCACCCACGTAGTAGGAGACGGTGTGCCGCAGACGGTCAAAGACAAACCAACGCTTCTTCCAGGACCGGATTTTGCCTCCCATCTTGACCAGATAGCCTTTGCACAGCTTCTCCGAGAGGATGACGTGGCTGCAAGTGTCCACACTGTGGCCGGAGGATTCGATGTGCAAGCGCAGGTCAAAGTCCTCTTTGCGGATAGGCAAGTAACGGGTCAGGGGGCGAGCCTGCGGAAGAGGGCTGTAATGGAGCAGGTAGCAGGGGCCAAAGTACTTTTGCCCCCCCTCCAACCACCGTGGCCAGGAAGAAAGATCACCTATCCCAAGCTCAGTGCTGGCCTCCCAGACAGCAGAAAGAAGCCCTGCAAGATCCCTCCTTGGCCAGCTGGGCGGGATGACCAGCCTGTGCTGCCAGCACAGACCTTCTTTCCCCAAGGGGAGCATGGCAGTTCTGCCCTCCGGGGGTCCTGGAGGGGCTCCTGCACACCTGGGCTAGCTGCTTCTCCCGCATCTTGACCTCCCGCTCAATCAGCTGCTGCCGCTGCGCCGTCTCATCCTGCAGCTGCCGCTCCAGCTGCTCCCGCCGTCGCCGTTCGTCCTCCAAGGCCTGGTGACGCAGCTCCATCTCTTGCTCCTGCCGGGACAGAAGGGTGGGCCACTGTGCCCCTCCCAGTACCACCCACCTCTGCCCCCAGGATCCACAGCTGGATATCCAGCCCTGGGCAGAAGCTTCCCACCACCCATGCAGCCCTGCCGTTTGGGGAAGGGGGTGGGAACAGAATCGACTAGGGAGAAGGGAACCAGCTGCCTCTTGAGCTCTCTTCCCAACTGGCTTGCCAGGGCCAGCTGATGAGGAATGGCTGTCCCAGAACGCCAACTTGGGAGCAATCCCCATCCCGAGACTTCTCTCCTGCCCTCACTCGCGACTCCATCAGGCGGGTCCTCTCAGCCTGGGCCTCTTTCAGCAGCTTCTCCATCTCTTCAATCTTCCTGGCATCTGCCCCACTGGCACTGCAAGGTCAACCGGTTGTCACTGCCTGCCCCCAGCCCCCCCCTCTCTCGGATGTGGCCTGCACTTAGCAGCAGGTCAGCAGCACAGCCCACTCAGAGGCCAAGCGAGAGAGCCTGGAAGGTGGGCAACTCTAGTCGGACTCCGGTGGTGAAGGGAGCTGACCTGGAGGCATTGTCCGGGGAGCAGGCGGAGTTCCCACTCACAGAGAGGTTGGTCTCCAAGCTGTCCGAGCTCTCCAGGCTGAGGGTGTCATAGGCTGACTCGGGGTCATCGGCCAGTTGACCTTGGCCCAGGAAGGGGTGATGATGGAGAACAGAGTGGGGCACAAGGGGGGAGAAGAAGGCACCTCCCTGGAGCAGCTGGGATTCCACTGTGGTCTTCTGCTTCAGGTCGGCCAGGCGCTGCCACTGCTCCTGACCCACCTGATGTCCTGCAAAGAGACCCAGAAAAAGGAGGCTCAGCACCAGCAGGACTTCACCCAGCGTCCACCCACTGTGAGGGACCAGGGCCCTGGCAGAGGGGTATGGAGGGAGGTACCACCTACCCTTGTGGTGGAGGGATGCTTCGTGCTTCCTTCTAAGGTCGGGAAGGGTGCTGGTCAGCTTGCAGGGCGGGCTGCCTCTTTTGCCCAGTGGGGGTGGAGAGCCCTGTGGGAAAAAAGCCATGGGAGCCCAGAGAGGGTCATGCCCAAGGGGTGCAAGGCAGGGAAGGGACAGAAGCCGCTTGGCAGACCCAAGAGGGTCACGTTTCCTTGCAGGAGGATCTGTGCCCAGTGGGGATGCCCCCTTGCTTTGGGGCCAGCTGGGCTGCTGCACCTCCTTTCCATCTTGGCCCAAGAGACCCAGGCCAGGGCAGAGCTTGGGAGGGGTGCTGGCTAGACTGCTCAAGGGCAGAAATTGAGGAGCAACTGCCCAGATCCTGCGGAGGTCCAGACCAGGAATGTGAAGCACACACCCATTTACAAGCAGAAAAGGGGGGGGGGAATGTGGGATCTACAGAGAAGAGGGAGAAAGGAGGGCTTGGGAGCATCTCAGGAGAGCCCCCCTGCAAAGGAAGCGCAGTCTCTGAGGTCAGAACAGGGCCTGCGATTGGCCCACGCAGATTTGTGGAAAGCTGAACCGAAATGGGCCTGGGGCTCCCCTGCCCATGTCCAACTTCCAGCTTGACCTGTCTATTTGACCAAGACAGTCCTTTGAGGCCGTGTCCCAAGCCCATTTGCCCCGGCTCTCTCCTAGACCCCTCGTACCTCTTGGAGGGTACTGGAGCCCTTGGGAAAGGCAGCGCTGCCAGTGAGTGCACAGAACCGTCTCTCCAGCGCCAGGAGGCTTTCCTTCTCCTGTTGGGGAAAGCAGAACAGGGAGGGGCGGTCAGAGGAACCCCCCAGAACTCTCTTGCATTGCCAGGGGAAGGAGTAGAGTCCCCCCCACACACACACACAGTTGGGCACTCCTCCTCCTCCTCCCCACAGCCAAAAGAGCCAGGACTCCTCTGCGGCCTCTGCCCCTTGCCCTGTTGCCTACTGGCCCACCTGCTGCAACCGCTGCAGGGTGGCCCTCCTCTCCTGGCGCAGCCGGTCGGCCTCCTGAGCAGCCTGCAGCCGCAGCTGCTTCGCCTGGCCCTCCAGGGCAGCCACACGTTCCTGCAGCAGGGAGACAGGAGGGACACTGAGTGGAGCCACAGACGGGCTGTGCAAGCCTGGGCAGGGGCTCCGGGCTCACCTTCCGGCGGGCCAGACTGTGGCGGCCCTGGGCCTCGCTGTGCAGCAGCTGCTGGTCGAGCATCTCGCGCTCCTCCTCCCAGCGGCTCTCCTTCTCCAGCTGCTGGAACTCCTGGTCTTCAAAGAGCTTGGTCTCTGTCTCCAGGGCCTCCGCTTCCTGTGCAGGACGTGGCTGCTTAGAGGAGGCAGTCTGAGCACAGCTAGCCAGGGAGCACAGCTGGCAGCCTCTCCACGGGTGTGGGGTGAGCCAGGGTCTTCTGGACCCTTCTTCTCAACTATCCCAGGGCAAATGCCAGAAGCCCCAAAGTCAAAAGCCAGGAGCTGCCTGGCACCCCTTTGTCCTCCTGAGGTTGGGCAGCAAGATCCACCCTGTGGGAAGGCTGCCCTTGCTCTCTGTCTCTTTCACCCCAAAGACTGCCCGCTTGGCCTTTGTGTGCGCGATAGGAAGGGGGGACACTCCTGCTGAGCCTCTGGAGGAGCACTGCTGCCAGTGGGCCTGAACTAGCTTCCCCTGCCCCACTGAAGGTGGGCGGGGATAGAGGAGGCACTGACCCTTTGGATCTGGTCCTTCAATTGCTCCCTCATTGACTCGGGGCAGTTTTCAAGCTGGCTCTTGAGCTCAGAGTAAAACGCCCGCAGTTTCTCAAGCGCCTTCCTTTCCGCATCAACCTTTGCCCTCTCCTGAAGCCGGGAGAAAACAACACACGAAGAGGAGAGAGAGGAGGAAGCAGGCTTCTCGGCCACAGACCATGCAAAGAGGGGGTTAGCATGGGTCTCGGGTTAAGGGGGCCAAGGACCTTGTCTTGCCTCCACCAGAGGTCTGCCAGCCCACCCTCCACAGCAGTTGCCAGGGCAGCTACAGATTATTCGGTGTAAAATCCAGTCTTTGAGAAGTAAGCAATTTATCTACCCTTATCTCTGCCCCAGACATCAGAAAGCTGCCTTGCCCTGTGCAAGCCTGTGCAGTAAAGCCGAAGACACGAAATGCAGATCTGGGCCTTGGAGGAGGAAATATCGTTCCAGTTCCTGGTGACTTCTGGGTCGTTGGAAGCTCAGATGAGTCAGTCAGTCAAGGTGTCAAAGCAAGAACATCTGATGTTAGCAGGCCATAATCGGGAAACGTCCCAAGCAGAGCCAACCTAGACTTCTACCCAAGACGTTTCTGTAGATTATGGAAGTTCTCACCCTACATCAATCCCCCTCTTAAAAAAGAAAAAAGTGAGGACTGCTAGGTGAAGCATGCGTTGGAAGCCCCTTGAATAATGCCAAAGTTTCCAGGGATGGAAAGGAGTAACCATGACTAGACCAAGGCAGGGAGCATCTTGAATCGCTCGACTGCTGGGGAAAAAGCAATGACGTTCAAAGAGGGGAATTTCACTGGGAGAAATGCAAAGCTTTAATCCGAGTATGAAAATCCAAAATCATCAGCGTGGGATGGCAGGCGGCGACAGGAACCGTACTGGGCAGGGGATGTGCAAAAGGACCAGGAGTCTTGATGGATCACAAGCTGAACATGAGCCACAGGTGGTGCTGCTACTAAAAAGTAAATGCTGGCTGAAGCTGCATCAGCAGAAATATAAAGCCAAGATCAAGCAAAATGGTGGTGCCTCTTTATTGTGTGTTAATCAGACCATACCTAGGATATTGTGTCCAGTTCTGGGCACCACATTTAGGATAGAGACTGACAAAGTGGAATGTGTCCCAGAGGAGAGTCACCAGATGATAAGTGGCCTGGAAGAAAAGACCTACAAGGAACAGTTGGAGGCATTTGTCAGGTATGTTTAGTTTAGAGGAAATGGGGGAGCAGGGGGGAGACATGGTAGCCGTTTTCAAATAAATTGCTCCTGAAGACAGGATAAGGAACAATGGTTTTAATTCACCAAGAAGCAGACTTTGATCAGATGTAGAATAAATCTCCATGGCCAAGATCTGAGGTCCCTCCTGCCAGAGGCATTCAAGAGAGGCGAGATCAGCCCCTGCGGCAGATGCTGTAAGGAGTGGACCCTGCATGACCCCCATGATCTCTGTCTTTTCTTTCTAGGATTGGCAAAACCAGAATCAATAGTCCAACTTAGTGAGCACAAGAGAATAAACCGTGCAAATGCAGCCAGCACACCTGAGCCTGCTGCAGGACTTTGGTTCCCTTGGGCTGCTCAACCTGGGAACCAGCCTCAGAATTGGGCTTCACGTGGCAGGATTTTCCAGACTCCAGGCGCAAAACAGGTAAAAGTTCTCCTGGGAGGAGCAGAAAGAGCATCCTCCAGATAGGAGCTGGGTGGAACAAACAAGTCTGGGGTACCACCCACTCTCCCCAGGCACTCAGCTTCTCAAACTTTCCTCAGAGACAGAGTCTGGGTTGGAATCCCACATGACCAGATGACCAGCCCGTCCCCAAGGCCTCAGCCAGACAGTCCTTTCTCAGGCAGGGATAAATGCAAAAAAGAGAGAAAAAAAGGGGGGGAGCTCCTCGTTTTGGCAGAATCTCCAGTTCTGCCACCCCTTCCCAAGCAGGTCGGAACTGCCACCCCAGATGGCCTGTAAGTGCCATTCACTGGGGGCTCGCAAAAAGGGAAGGGGGGATACCACTAGGACAGAGCGGGCAACTGAGCCTGCACTTTGCGTCTCCTCGCCCAGACAGACCCCCCCAAAGCTGTGAGCAGGCAGAGTAAGAGAGAGAAAAGAGAGGGGAGGGTACAGTTAGTGTGGGCCGGGAGTATGTGCTGCCCTCCGGCTCCCTGTGTCAGCAAAGATTGGAGGAAGCCAGGAAACACGGCCCCACGGGCACCTGGGCCAGACCAAAGGTAAGCAGCAGGGAAGGCAGGTGTCAGGCCGATTTGCTCCCAGCATGAGCTGTCAGTTCGCCAGGTTACTCATGGCCTCTTTCTTGAGATGCGCAAAGGGTCCCCAAAAGCTAGAGGGAGGGGCTCCATCTAAGGACTAGCAAAGCACCCCTTCCCACTAAGCCCAAGAGGCCTGGATCAGGAGAGGGCAGAACCTGCTAAGCGAGCAAGTGAAGGGATGGTAGCTTTCCCCCCTCCCCCCAGTCACCTTGAGCAGTGCACTGCTAGGCTGGAGGCTCCCCGGCCAGTTACCTTATCTCGCTTGTAGCGAACGCTGGCATCCAGGCCCGAGAGCTGCTCCTGCAGGAGTTGCACTGCCTGCTGTTCCTGCCGCAGCTGCAGGATCTCTGATTCCTGCTCGCCCTGCAGGAGAGCCTGTTCCATCTCCGCCTGGGCAGGGCAGAATGGCAGCTGCATGAGCACCACCAGCCACCGGCCTCTCCCTGCCCTCCAAAGATGGGTGGCACTGCCAATCTCTCAGCAGGACAGCTCCCCCTTCACCTCCCAAGCGGTCTCTCGCAGCTGCTGCTCCAGCCCCTTCAGGCAGCTCTTGAGGTGGTCTGTGCTGGCCAGCAGGCGGGCATGCTCCTCTTCCAGAAGGGTCAGTTCTGGAGCAGGTGGCACCTCATGCTGCAGAGGAAGTGGCAACTTAGCCTCCATGTACGGATGAGGGCTTCTCCAGAGGGGAAGGCTGCCTCCCAGGCCATGGCACCGGCCGGCAGCTGGTCAGGGAACACAGAGCCTCTCTGCCCACCTCACCTCCTGGCCGGCACTCTCTGTGCTGCTGCTCTCCTCCTGCAAACTCTCCTCCTCCCCTCGCTCCCGGCGGGGGCTTCTCCCTGGTGGGGGGGGCACCCCATCAGCAGCATTGGCGCTGCCCTCTTGGCCCAGCTCAGTGTCCCCCCTGGTGTACTCGGCACACAGGCTGAGGATAGTCTCCAGGCGCTGGCGCTCCTAGGTGCCCAGAGGAAAAGCAAGAGCCACAGGGGGCTCGTGAGATGGAAGGGCTGGGCACATGAACACCCCTTACCCAGACCCCAGTGCCAACTCGGTTTGCTCTCTGACCGATCCTCACCAAGCTTACCCAGGGTGCTCTGTCCCTACCAGCCACCCTGCCAGGAGGTAGCAGGCTGGCTTGTGGCAGGTGTTGCACCAACCCAGCTGTGTCTATGCCCAGCTAAGGGTGGGAAGGTGGGCAGAGAGCAGAGGCTGCCAGCAAATGGCCCTGTAGCTGCTCCTGGAGAGCTTAGAGAAGGCGAGGGCAAGAGGATGGGAGGTGCTCGGAGAGCCCATCAAGATGAGGTCCACTGCCTGGAAAGAGGCAGCAGGTCTGGCCTCTTGGGCAGAACAGGAAACCCAAGGCTCCTCTGCCAAGGGCAGAAGATGGCACTGAGGGGCACAACAGGGATCAAAATGCCCAGGGCAAACTGGGGCTGCAGGAAGGACGTCTTGGATTGCTTTGGGTGAGTTGAAGGGGTGAATGTTCCCGTCCCAAGCCTCAAACAATGGAGGCGGTGCTGCCAACCCATCAGGGCAGCAGTCCTGACTAGCCAGCCCCTGGCTTCCAGTCACTGGATGCTTGTAGGCCTGGCGCTGATTGGAAGGGCAAGAATTAGGCCCAGGTCAGCAGAGGTTGCACGGCAAAAGCAGGTAGGGGCACAGCAGCATAGCATGAGAGGAAGGCATCAAAATTTCTCCCAAAGTAGCTCCCCTGCCTTGGCCCTCTGATACATTTCCCTCCTCTGCACCCCATCCCAGCCTATGATGCCAAGTCCACTTGGACAGAATTCGTCCACCTTTCCTGCACTGAGGGCTTGTGCCACGCATCCTTCGCACCAGCCCCCAGTTCTCCACAGTGAAACTGAAGCCCCCGGCTCGCCTCCTGCTCACCAAGCGCTCCATCTCTTGCTCCCGGAGACGCTCCTGGCGTTGCCATCGGTGGTACTCCAGCAGGTCACTCTCACGCACACCCAGAAGCTTGGAGATGCTCTGCTTGTGCTCTCGCATGGGGCCCGGCAGCCGGAACCCCCCAGACTCCAGGTGGCTCGGTTGGGGAGAATCCAAGGGTAGGACGAGGGAACCCAAGCTGGAGGCAGAGCCGAGACCCGGTCTGCAATGGGGCTTGCGCTGGGTGGACTCTCCAGGGAGGAGGGGAGGGGAGGGACTGCGGCTCCTCAAGCAGCAGGAGGAAGAGGAGGA
Organism: Vipera berus; assembly: GCF_964194415.1. Classification (NCBI taxonomy): domain Eukaryota; kingdom Metazoa; phylum Chordata; class Lepidosauria; order Squamata; family Viperidae; genus Vipera; species Vipera berus. Next base: position 372,811 of record NC_138211.1, on the reverse strand, counting down.
GGAGGGGGCGGAAGGGGCCTCCCTCCGCAACACCCCGGAACTCTGCCCAATCTTACCCTGCGAAGAGAGGCTATTTCCAGGGGCAGGGGAGACTGCTCGGCGCCTCAGGGCTGGGCTGAGTGGGGGCAGCTCCCGCATGCCCTCCAGGGACCGCTGGCTGAGCAGGGGACTCTCAGGGGCCCGCTGGGCCCAGCTGGACTGAGAGGCCATGCCTGGCAGCCCTGACCCTTGGGAGGCTGACTTCCCCAGCTGGGCCGGCCAGGGATGGGCCGGGGATGGGCCAGGGTCCTGGAGGGCTGCATCCTTGCCCTGCAGCATGCCAGGCAGCTGGACAGCCCTGGCCGGGCAGGGGTTCCTGGGCGATGGTGTCCGAGGGCTTCCCAGTAGCTTCTCCTTCAGCGGGGAGGCAGCATGCTGGCTAGGATGGGGATCTTCTGCAGGAGGCAGAGGGCTTGTGGGGCCGTCCCGCTGGACCTTCCTCTCCCCCCGGGGGCTCCCCGAACTGCAAGCAGAGCTTAGGAAGCCATTGGAACTGCTCAAGGGGTCTGGGCAAGGCCCCCCGTGGGACAACAACGCAGCATGACAGTAACTGGAGGATCGAACAGGCACCGCAGGGGGGTGGGTGGGAGCTTTTGCCCAGCAGCTGGACGAGGGGCTCTGGCAGCTGCTGCTGCTGCTGCTGTCAGGGGAGGACAGCGGAGAGAAGGGGGGAGAGGAGGTGTTTTCATATGTGGACCTCATGGAGATGTTGCCAGGGCTCTGGGGTGGGGACAGAAGGGAGCAGCCCCCTGTGCCCTTTGCTGTTGGGGATGGAGGGCTCCCATCAACGCTTTCCTCCTGCAGTACCAAGGAATCCATGATGCCCTGCAGGTCTCTCTCAATGGAGCTGACCAGGGAGAGCGATGCGCCCTCGGAGTTGCTGTTGATGGGGCTCTGCCACTCTGCTGCAAAGAGATGGCTGTCTCAGAAGGGAGAAGTCTCAGCTGCCTCCTCATTCCCCCTTCAGGGCCAGAGCACCTGAGCCCCCCCCACCCAGCACCCTCACCTTCGAAAGACCACTCCAGATGCCCAACTACAAGGCCCCCCTCAAATCTGCCATCACCCGCGGCTGGGGAGGAACCTCCCCCACTCAGCCAGAAGCCCAGGGGAACCAGGTGGCCCCCTCAGGACCCCCTCCCCCACCGAACCCAGTCACGCAAAGGACCCACCTGCTCCGAGCCCATACGGGACCACTGGGCTGTGCCGCTCACTGGACACTGCTTGGCTTTTCATCCGCTTGGCCTCAGCTGGGTGACTGAAGCGGAGGAAGGTCGCCTGGCCCAGGCAGATTACATGCCCTGGAAGAAGAAGCCCCATCAGCCAAACAGGCCCACCGAGAGGTCAGGTCCAGCCGTGCTGTCCACCCGGAGAGCGGCAGCTGCCTCTGGGAAGCTCTAGGCGGCTTTTGCTCCTCCACACCTCAGGGCTTCCTACCGCTGGGCAACTGCAATGTGCCTTCTGTGGGGCTGCCTTTGGAGACAGAGGTCTCAGCAATGCTGGTAGGATGGCCGGGAGGCCAGGGCATAACTGCCACCAGACACAAAGCCCAGGAAAGACCCTCTGCTCACAGCCGCAACTCAGCCCAGCCCTCCTAGCTGACTCAAGCCAGAGCTGGACCTTCCTCTGGAAGGCCGGTCTTCAGGAAACTTCATATGAATGGGCTGCTCTTCAGTTTGTGGCGCTGAACATCAAAAACAATCCCCCCCCGCCTGCCCTCCCCAGCCCACACAGGACAGGACAGGTGCAGAGAACGAGGGGGTGTCCTTGACAGAGAGGCGCAGGATGTGTTGCTGGTCAAAATAGACTGAGGCCATTTTTAAAAGTCCACAATGTCCAGATATTGCTTGGAAGTGGTTCAGGCAGATGCCTCCCTAATTTGCTGAAGAATGAGGAGGCAGGCCAGCACAATGAGACTGCCAGGTCCCATTATTACAACCCATCTCAAAAGTAGTCTGGAGTTGACCTCCCAGCACGGTCTGCTTAGTAGGGTTGACAGAAGTTCACATTTTCACAACACTTGTGCAGGCCTGTTCCAGCCAGTCCTACCCTGGTTGCAACAGCTGGGCCCAGCCAGGAAAGGGCCAAGTGGTCACTGATGCTCTGGGGGTGGCTGCTCCGTGCCAGAGAGGATCTGTGGTAGGCATGCAGCTGGCAGGACTCTCCTGTGGTGGAGAGTGGGAGGCCAGTGGGAGCTCTGGCCATAGCCAGGCTTGGTATTGGAAAAACAGACACCCCCCCCCCCACACACACTATAGGCTCTCTTCCTCCTGCTCTCCCCAGCTTTCCAACCTGTGCCTGCTGCAGCGCTGAGCCTGAGCTACACTGAATTGGGTGCCTGAGGTAATAACATTCCACGATTCTTGGCCGCAGGAGACAGACCAGCTCCTACCATTGGAAATACAGCCCCAGCACACCCGCCTGTGCCCTCCCCTAATAAGGGTGCTCTGGAGGCTTTGCCTTAGCCAAGGGGCAGGCGCAAAAGCCAAGAGGGGCGCGGTTTGCCTGGAAGGCCCTCTGCCCCTCAGCCGCAGTGTCTGCAGCTGTGCCTCTTGCAAGGCCAGGCAGCAGCCTTCAGTCTTCAGTTAGTCTGACCCCTAAACTCCCCAGGCAAAGCAGAAGGAAAACAGCAATTCTGCGGTTCTAAATCTCAAAACAAATGTTCTGTTGGCATCAGTTCACTGGCCAATTATGGAGCAAACAAATGAAATAGAAGGTTATTACAAAGGGAGCTCTGATGTGCTAAGGAAAGCCTGTATGGTCTAACCACCTTCCTCCTTCTCCCAAATGATTACACACCCAGCCCTTCTCTGCACAAGATCAGACCTGACACCTAACAAACTGGGCTGTGGGACCATTCCGGGAGCATGGCATACTTGGATGAAGGGGAGGCATCTCAGAGCACATCCCCCAAAAATGGCCCCCAAAGAAAGCTCCTGGCCGGGTCCCCCCAAGGGCTCAGTGGCAACCCCAGCCGCAGACAGAGCCCACAAGCTTCCTGGACAAGCAGCTCAAACCTTCCCTGCTCCAGAAGGCAAGCCAGCCTCTCCTACAGCTGAGGGGCCCATTCTGCATCTCGCTTGGGAAGCCCACTGCCCTCAAGGTAGCCAAAACCAAGCATGCTATCCTCACACAAACACCCATCTGCTATCTTGGTTTATCCTGTCGGCCTGGTCCCCAGAACACACTTACCCCCAACCCCGAGATTGCAAATGTAAGAAGCTGCTGCTGCTAGAAAGGATTGCAACGTAGAATATCCCGCAGAAGCCCCCTGGGAAGAGTCAATGCAAAATGCATTTGGGGGGGAAGGGGGGTCCAAACATATCAAGCAACTGAGGTAAAGTTTACCAGAGGAGGGAAAAGTTCAAGGTCTGTGGCAACTCAGAAAACTGGCATGCAAAGGGGAAATGGGGAGGAGCATAAACTCGAGGCCAGGGACCTTCCCCTGTTTTAGGGGAGAAAGTCCCCCCCTCCAGAGGGGGCTTCCTACGGCCAGAACCCAGCGGAAGGTGGGGTATCAGTTGGTGACCGGGCCACCCATCCGCCCTTACACAGAGCACAGCATTCAGTGTCGAAATCTGCCCCTTTGCCACCCATCGCTGGGCAGGAAGGAGGGCAAGCCAGCCAGGAAGGGTGCGCTGGCTTTGGAGGGTGGGGGCTGGTGAGGCGAGGAGGGTGGCCTCAGCCGCCCCGCCCCCTGGGCCGGCAGCTGTAATCCAGCCGGGAAAGAGAGAGACGCGCCAAGCCGTTTGGAGAGGCCCCCCTCCCCCCTCCCCATCTCTCGGCCGCCCCCGGCGGGAGATCAATCCGGAAGGCTGAGCTGCCCGACCCCTCGCTGGGAGGAGGGGCGCCGTCCAGACTCCGCAGCCCTCCGAATCCTGCCCGACTTACACGGCGGGCTCGGCCCCCTGGAGGATCGCGGCGGGAGGACGACCGCTCCGAGGGGGATTCGGCGCCCCTGCCCGGATCAAGCGCCGAGCCCGGCAGACCGCTCGGCTGGCCACGGATGCTCCGTAGACGCAGAGCCCCGCGCGCCAGGCTGGCGCTTGCCCCGTGCCCAGTCCGGAACCAGCCCGGCGTAAGACGGCTGGCCTTCCGTCCCCGAAAGGCCGCTCGGGGGCAGAGGCTGGACCGGCCGGCCGGCCACTCCCCGGCGGAAAGCGCCGAGCATCGGCGGCTGCCTCGGCCGCGCCTGTACGGTGGGAGGCGCCGCGCTCCAGGCTGCCCGGCGCCCCGGCCGCATCCCCGGGGCCGAAGGAGCCGCGAGCTGGGCGGAGCCTCCCGTGTCGTCGCCGGACGCCTCCGGGATGGCTAAAAATAGCGGCGAGCGAGCGGTGGGCGGAGAGGGTCTCGCCCGCCCCGCCCGAAGGACCCGGCCGGGTCCCTTCAAGGGCGGCCCCCGCCCGCTGCGCTCTGGGCTGCCCTGCCGGGCGTCGGGCCCCGCTGGCCCTGGCGGCGCTCCTGCCCCGCGCGCCCCGCTCCCGGCGGCTTTTCCGCCGGGGCGACGGGGGGGGCTGCCCTGCCCTGCCCGCGAAACTGGAGCCCTGGTCCCGCCGCCCGTTTTATTCCTCCGGAGTCCCGGCGCGGAGCCCGGGCTCTCTGCCGCTCATGGCTGCGGAGCTCGCGTGATTGCAATTTCGGCGTCCTCGGCTCAGCCTTCCGGGCCGGTCAGAGAGGAGAGCTCTCCCGGACCCCGAGGGCGCAGGAGGAAGGGCCAGGCGGCTCCTGGGAGGCTAGGCCGCTTCTCTGGCAGCCGCCCTGAAGTCCTCTTCAGGAGCTCTCAGTGGGTGACCGGGCGGGACTTTCCCCCAAGCAGGCCTGAGTCTGCTGGCCTTCCAGCGCAACCAAGGCTCGATCCACTACTGGCTGCGAAGGGATGAAGCAGGGAGGGAGCTAACCTGGAGAAATGCCACTTGACTACTTCATGTTCAAGGCTTCTGGGCAATTCCTTTTAAAATGTTCTCTTTCCAGGCTCTCATCAGACCAAAAATGTGATTCAGACAGGAAATGATGAGTCTCTGGAAAAGTTGACTTGATGTGATTTTTGTTGCAGTCCGGAAGAGAAACATCAAGAAGGAATTAAGTAGACAGTGGGGGCGGTGGAAGGGGAGGGGGCACAGCTGTGGGGATCAGGGCTCACAGAACCCTACCCCCACCCTTAAGAGGGCTCTGCTGCCTTCAGTCAGGGATCTGCCCCTACAGAGCCTCAAGGCATTCCTCCCTTTCTTAACAACAGCAACTGGGACTGCCAGAAGCGGCACAATCCTGTGACATTGCACTTCATGACTGCATCATGGAGTGACTCGGAATTCTGGTCCCAAATGCCGTTGTAAACTGAGGACTACCTGCCAAACTGGAGGGCAACTGCTTGGATGGAAGGTGATGTTGAGGAGGTGTCTGAGTAGGACATGCATCTATTTAAAGCCCCACAGAGGCCAACAGACGCCTCCCAGCCAGCCCTGACCCACAGACTGTGTTTGTTGCTATCAGTGAGCCCCAAAGATGGGCAGGGCCCACAGCCTCACTTGGTCCAATAGACACGGCCTGGCTTGTAAGGAATCCAGCTGCAGCCACCCCTTGGCCAGGAAATCCCTTTCTTTACAGGGAGGTTCTGCAGCTACCTTTTAATATAAAGATTTGTAACTTTCCTGGCTGAGACCATAAGATTTAGGGCCGGTATATCAGGGAGAGCAGATCCCACCCTACAGGGTCAGCCACAGGAAAAGTATGAGCTCCTTTTCAGCAGGGCCACCGAGAATGGCCCAGGGCTGCCTGGTTCTACGCCCCCTGAAAAAAACCCATCAGTTGGCTAGAGACCAAGAAGCGGCCCCCGACAGACTGGCAGCTCCTGGGCATGAGCAGAGGTCAGCACTGGGGTCTTATTCCAGGCGATGGCTGGGCATGGCTTGGGCTCTTGCTTCCCTCCTATTAGCAGTTGCCCAGCCTTGGGTGACTGAAAGAACACCCCCCTCCCCGCCACCCAACTGTTGCCTCATTCTCCTTTGGCCAGCAAAGCTGCTTCCCTTGCCAAGGATGGGGTTGCCATGGTGATGCTAAGAGCTGGCCTTCCACTGTGGCCTGGCAGGGAAGCTCCCTACTCAGTATTGACCCAGGGCACGAGGAGATTGGGCCCTGCCCTGCCACCCTCCAAAGAGCTCCTAGGGCTAGGACATCCTTGGAGGCCTCCTTCCTGCAGAATCCCCCTCTGCCTTACGGCTTTGTGTGGCTCTGCTGTGTTTGGCCAGAGCTGTAAGGAGGGAGCATGTCTCTTTGTTGGATCTTGTGGGTGGACTCTCCCCTCACCCCCCAAATTGAGCACAACTTAGCTGAACTGGAAGTCCATCGGCCAGGGGACGGAGTGGGCCCACACTTGTAGGAAGATGCAAAGGCCAGAGGGACTGTGCACTAATGTGTGTCCCATCGGGATGAGTAGCTCTGAGTCCAGAAACACTTTAGAATCCAGAACCAAGCATTCCGCAGATATACTTGGCCCAAGGTAGCATAATAGGTGTGCAGATCTCTCTATGCCTGACCAGCAGAGCCTCACCTCTCCTTACCTTGGGACAAGCGGGTGGGGCGCAATATCGGCTGCCCATCAATGGCACAAGGATGACCGCAGGGGTGTAGCGTGAGGGTCCCACACACATTTTCAATGAAGCAGTGCTGGGGGGCCACCCCAGCCCCCTGTAGCACAATGTCCCCAGCAGCGGAGCCCAGGACCGTCTTGCCTGCAAGGAGACTATATGAGCAGGGGGGCACTCCTTTGAGGGGGGAACAGAGAAGGGAAGCCCCTCCCCCAGTACTGCAGAGACATACCCTCTTCCAGAGGCAGCAGAGTGATGGCAGTGCTGAGGCGCCCGCTGCCCAGGCTCACCAGGTGCGGCTTCTGCGTCTGCACTTTTAAACCTCGGCCGGACTCGGTCAGGTCCAGGAGGCTGTTCTGCAGGGTAGGGGAGAAAGACATTTAGCAGCAGCAGGGCCCCCTCCTCCTCCAAGAATGGCCAGGAGATTCAGTCACAGGTCAAGATGGGGAGGCGGCAGTGCAGATTGGTGTGGGCAAAGATGCTTTGGCTGTGTGCTCAGGGTCCCAGAGTCAGCCCCTTCCCAGGTGCTCATGGCTAGTCCTCAAGTGGGCAAGAGCAGAGGGCAGCCTGGCTTCCCTTTTGGCCACTCCTGGCATGAGCTCCCTCCCTCTTCCTTAATTGCCATCCTCCAGCCAGGCAGGTTGAGGGTGATTGCCAGGAAGGGTAGGAAAAGGCAAAAGGGCAAGTTGTCCAACAGCTTTAAAAGGGGCAGTGAGGGGGAAGCGAGGTGAGCAAGCATCAGTGCTGGCTGATTTGGGAACGGCTCTCCCACTCCTTGGCCTGCAGGCTCACTCTCCGGTCTGCAAAACCTCAGGACAGGATGCGGTCCCCTCCCGAGCTACCACTGCCACCCGGGAGGCACAGCACATTCTGATGGACAGAGGGTTTGCTTGGGTACCCGCTCACCTGAATGGGCTTCTGCACTTGGCAGGGGGGAGCAGCCAGGTTATGGTTGCAAGTCTCCATGGTGGGGTTCCTCTTGCCTAGGAGGAAAAGAAGGGGGTGCCAGGGCACAGATGGCAGGAGATCCAAGCCCCATGCAAGGTGCCCCTGCTGCCCTGCAGGCCTCCCTGGGGCTGGAATACAGGGCAGGTCATGGCTGCCCCTAGGAAGGGGAGGCCTCTGGTCCTCCCCCTCCATTCCCTGCAGGGAGGGAGGGGAGTTTGTTGCTTTGCCAGCCGTGCTCCAGGAGAAACATTTCTGAAGCATGCTCCTTTCTAGGCAGATAACAGTGTACCTGTTTCTGAAGTCCATTTCAGTTTTTAAAGAATATCCAAAGTAGTTGCTATTTAGCAGCAGGGAAGAAGAGGGAGCAACTGAGCTTTTAAGCAGCCATCCTGGCAAGTACAGGATTACTTTGTTTTATGACTAATTATTAGCACAAACATCTAAAATTATCTTCAGCTTCATTAAGTTTAAGAAAAAGCTAACTTCTATTATTTTCTGCTCAACCATCAAGATATTGTGGCATCACTGCAAACACTTTCATGGATCATGGTCACCAGGGGACAAGGACTCCTTTCTCATGCTGCCATCTTCAAGCCCAACAACTGCATTGGCCCAGGGGAGCCAGCAGGGCACTGCCTGATCTGAGTGCCTCCCTACCAAGCACTGGCACAGCCCCACCCCCACCCCATCCATGGCCCTCCTTCCAAGATGTCAGTGACTGCCTTGTTTGTCTTCCACTGCCCAAGAAGGAGAATGCCACTCCCCAGAGGAAGGAGGGCTTCTGGTCTCCTGGCCCCCTCTTTGCCTAGTAAAGGAACTCTCCTGGGGGCAGGAGGGAGAGGGGGTGCCTGGCTGCTCCCCCTTCTCTCTCTAAAGCCACAAGCCCTGACAAGCAGGCTCTGTTTGAGGAGGGAGAGAGAGAGACGCTGGAGGGGGGGAGCTGTACCTTGTCAGCCACAAGGCGCCTTTCTTCTCTGGGCTGCCGGAGAATGAGTGCCTTGTGTGGCTGGGAGTGGCTGGGCAGCAAAGGCCAAGGGGTGAGCTTCAGCCTGGCTGGGCCAAGGCCTGCAGGGATAGCCTCTCCTTCCTCCTGACCCTTGCCAGAGGAGGAAAAGGGGGAGGAGAACAACTTGACTCCCTTCCAGCCTTGGAGAAGCACCAAAGGCCACCCCCCCCCCCCCCGCTTTCTTTGCCTCAGAAGATGCAGCCTGGGAAAACTGGGGGTGGTGTAGCCCTTGGCCAGGGTCCGGCCCAGCCCAGCCCCAGCTGCTCATGGCAGCCAGGCTTTAGGAGAGCTTCTGACGCAGGATCCAACAAAAGGCACGGGATGGGTGGGTGGTGGGGGGGAGAGTCCCAATTGTGCTGACCAACACCAGCTCCACCCTGCCAGAAATTGTTCTGCACCAGCAGCTCAAGGTTCTCAGCTCAGTCTCGGCCCAAAGATGAGGCAGGTCTGGGCTCAGCCAGCGGCCAAGAGCAGCAGGGTGGATCTGCTACCCCCAAGTGCTCTGTGGCCTTCCTGGGTTCAGAGAGAAAGTTGGCAAAACTAGCACTGGTCCTGGGAATGGAGGAAGACAGCTTTTGGGACTGGTGGCCCACTTGCTCCCCCAGCTCAAATCAGCATGCTTGCCTGGGTGCCGGGAAGCCACAGCTCCACTGCAGGAGAAAAGCCACAAGGAGAGGGCAGCAAGTGGCAAGAGGTTGCAACAGCTGGTGTGTGTGTGTGGGGGGGGAACATGGTCAGCATCAGGAGAGGACTAGATTCTCCCAGAATCTTGCATTTTTCCTGAAGGACTTTTCCTCAGACCCACAAGAGAAGGGAGTGGAACGGGGGAGTAGGTAGCTGCCCCAAGTCCAAACTGAGTCTCAATCAGATGCTGCTACAAGACCACCAGCTCAGATTATTTCAGAGCCCAGCCCCAAGAAACATTCAGGCAGGCTAGTCAATATCACCACCTGCATCTCCCACACTTGCTTCACAAGAGTCCTGCAAGGTAAAAAATTGTTCTGGGATTACTCAGCGTAGCTCCCACCCTACTCGGAGCCGGAGCTGCAGGACCCTCCACAGCTTCCTGGCGACACGGGAGAGGGCAAACCCCAAGGTCTCCTCACCCGGAGACCGGACGGCCGTTTTCTACCAAGCAACAGCAAGGGACGGCTGGAGCCACGGCCGCGTGGAGCTCCCACCCGCTCCGAGACGGGAGAGCGAGCAGGGGGTCTCTTCTCGCCTGAAACCGGACCCGCTGGGACCGAGCGCAGGTACGCGGGTGGGGGTGGGGGAAACGGCTGGCAGGGACTGTCTTGCCGGTTTTTGCGCGCAGTGTCGCTCTCCCCCAGTCCGCAGCGCGGGTGCGGGAGAGAAGCGCCAGGAATGCGCGGAATGCGCCACGTCCAGGCAGGCAGGCGGGGAGCGGGGCGGGGGCATCTGTCGGCCCGTCGATGCCCCCTTCAGCCGGCTGCTGAGCTGCGCTCGGCCAGAAACTCGCCTGCCGGAGTTAAGCGGAGTGGCGCGGCCGCCCTTTCCATCTCCTCCTCGGCCGGCCCGAGGATGCCACCCCGTCTGGTCTCCCGGGGCGGAATGGTCTCCGACCACTCCGAAAGTAGGAAAGGTGGTCCGGGCAGTAGAGAGGCGCCTCCAGCATTACCTGCGCGCCCCGCCGACAGGGCACCCGTTCCGCCCGCACCTGCCAAGTAAGCTTGCCGGTTTGATGCCCGACGTCTTCGGAGCTGCCGTCGCCGACGCCCGTTTGCGCTGCTCGCTGAGGGCTGAAGGGCCGCCGGCCGAGGAAGGAGGAGCGCCAGGCGGGGGTCCGCCGCCCTCCCGGGTTGCTCCCCCTTTGCGCGCGGGCGGCTGGGGTGCGCGCGCCTCCGTCGCCGTTCCGGGTCTCGGAGGGCCCCCCCCGCCGCCTCCGAGCAGGAGCCTCCCGCCGGAGCCTGCGCTGAACAAAAGGCCAGGGCGGGGGAGGCGGCGGCTGGGGCGGGCTTGGGCTCGGCCTCCGTTCGCCCGAAGAAGAGGAGAGCTCAGCAGCCTCTGCCGGGCAGCCAAGCCAGACCCGCCGTTCACGCTCAAAACAGCCGAATATCCCCGCAGCCCCGCCTGGTCTCTCCGCTCGGAAGCCCCTCGCCGGGGAGGCGGGACCGGGCTTTAACAATTTTGGTCCTGGGGAGGGGGGTGGAATTTGTCACTCATTGACGCATTTTTAATTTTTTAGGCAACATTTTCGTGCTGTCCCAATCCTACACTTCTGAGCGCTTAGCCATAAAACATAGGAGTCCAATCAAAATATACTTTAATAATAGCAATCCCCAAGAGTTAAGCTCCTCCTGCTGAGTGAATGATTTTACCGTAGTAAAGGACGCACAATTCCGGCTCCCAAGTTTTATCCCCACAGGGCTGATCAAGCACTTTGTCATCAATTAAGATGTTGCCCCTTTTGCAATACCTGAATTTCATCCTGCCTGATTGGTGTGGGATTGTTCTTTGCTCCCAGAACCACAGAACCGTTTTCACCTTTAATAAAAAATCTCAGTGAACAGGTACAGAATGGAACTTGGTGGCCCTGCTTAACTGTGTCTGTGTGCAGAGCCCCCCCCCTTCTTAAAAACAATAAAACCCAGCACTTTGAAGAATGGCTAAAAACTGGGCAATGCAGCTGTCTACAGTCTCTGGCACAAAATCTATTTAGAAAATGAGAAATAATGTCAGCAGGCACTCCTGGCTGGAGTAGGGAAGTGACAAGAGTCTGGTATGCCTATTTTGGCACTGGCTACATCACAACATCTGGAAACCATCAACCTCATGATGATGCTTGACGTGAAGCCACAGCAGCCAGAGGAAGACTTGCAAGAGCTGCTGCTGCTGCGGGCAAGATGAGTCTGGGTGAGGCCCAACTCAGACCATCCCAGTCACTCCTGTGGTAGCTCAAGGGAGCCGGACATGACACGTTGCAGAAAGGTCCCTGCCCCTTTGCAGATTGTCAGCTGGAGGACACACAAGGGAGCCCTGGAGGTTTGACTGAAACCCAACTTCAATCAGAACAGAGCTGGAAGGGACCTCGGAGGTCTTCTAGTCCAAACCCCTGCACAAGCAGGAGACCCTGTACCATTTCAGATAGGTGGCTGTCCAGTCTCTTCTTAAAAAACCTCCCGTGATGAAGCAAGCTTATTCAGGATGAATGATAGATGTTAGATAAATGGGGGGGGCAGTCTCTCTCTCTCTTCTCATAGCCTTTACCTAGAAGCTGACCTACAGGAAAGTGAACTTTGCCTGCCCCCCCCCCCCAAAGTATCTGTTCAGCTTGCAACATAAACAACTCAGGCAAAGCTCGGCATGTCACAGGAAATACATTTCACTATATGCAGGCCCCCCTTCATGGATTACTGCCTTGTCGTGGCGAAGGGGCTTGCGTAATTCAATGAAGCTATGAGCTATGCCGTGCAGGGCCACCCAAGACGGACAGGTCATAGCAGAGAGTTCTGACAAAACGTGATCCACTGGAGAAGGAAATGGCAACCCACTCCAGTATCTTTGCCATGAAAACCCTATGGACAGTACCAAAAGGCAAAACGATATGACGCTGGAAGATGAGCCCCTCAGGTCGGAAGGCGTCCAATATGCTACTGGGGAAGAGCAGAGGGCTAGTACTAGTAGCGCCAGAAAGAATGAAGCGACTGGGCCAAAGCCGAAAGGACGCTCAGCTGTGGATATGTCTGGTGGTGAAAGGAAAGTCTGATGCTGTAAAGATTTATTCTTCATAGGAACCTGGAATGTAAGATCCATGAATCAAGGAAAGCTGGACGTGGTCAAACAAGAGATGACAAGACTGAACATCGACATCTTAGGAATAAGTGAACTAAAATGGACAGGAATGGGTAAATTTAATTCAGATGACCATCAGGTATACTACTGTGGGCAAGAATCCCTCAGAAGAAATGGAGTAGCCTTCATAGTCAATAAAAGAGTAGGAAAAGCAATACTGGGATACAATCCTCAAAATGACAGAATGATCTCAGTTCGAATCCAAGGCAAACCATTCAATATCACAGTAGTCCAAGTCTATGCCCCAACCACCGGTGCTGAAGAGGATGAAATTGACCGGTTCTATGAAGCCCTACAGCACCTTATAGAACTAACACCAAAAAATGATGTCCTTATCATCATGGGGGATTGGAATGCTAAAGTAGGAAGCCAAAAGATAACCGGAATAACAGGCAAGTTTGGCCTTGGAGTACAAAATGAAGCAGGTCACAGGCTGATAGAATTTTGTCAAGAGAATACGATGGTGATAGCAAACACTCTTTTCCAACAACCCAAGAGACGGCTCTACACATGGACGTCACCAGCCGGTCAACACAGAAATCAGATTGACTATGTGCTCTGCAGCCAAAGATGGAGAAGCTCTATACAGTCAGTAAAAACAAGACCAGGAGCTGACTGTGGCTCAGACCATGAGCTTCTCATTGCAAAGTTTAGGCTTAAACTGAAGAAAGTAGGGAAAAGCACTAGGCCACTCAGGTATGAACTAAATCATATCCCTGTTGAATATACAGTAGAGGTGACAAATAGATTTAAGGAATTAGATTGATAGACAGAGTGCCTGAAGAACTATGGACAGAGGTTCGCAACACTGTACAACAGATAGCAACCAAAACCATCCCAAAGAAAAAGAAATGCAAGAAAGCAAAATGGCTGTCTGAGGAAGCTTTGCAAATAGCTGAGGAAAGGAGGGAAGTGAAAGGCAAGGGAGAAAAAGAAAGATACGCCCAATTGAATGCAGAATTCCAGAGAATAGCTAGAAGAGATAAGAATGCCTTCTTAAATGAACAGTGCAAAGAAATAGAAGAAAACAATAGAATAGGGAGGACCAGAGATCTTTTCAAGAAAATTGGAGAGAAGAAGGAACATTTCATGCAAAAATGGGCATGATAAAGGACCAAAATGGCAGGGACCTAACAGAGGCAGAAGAGATTAAGAAGAGATGGCAAAATTACACAGAACTATACAAGAATGAGCTTAACGTCCCTGATAATCACAATGAGGTGGTCACTGACCTCGAGCCAGACATCCTAGAATGTGAAGTGGGCCTTAGAAAAGCTGAGCAACAACAAAGCTAGTGGAGTTGACAGTATTCCAGCTGAGCTATTCAAAATCTTAAAAGATGATGCAGTAAAAGTGCTACACTCAATTTGCAAGCAAATTTGGAAAACTCAACAGTGGCCACAGGATTGGAAAAGATCAGTTTACATTCCAATTCCAAAGAAAGGCAGTGCCAAAGAATGTTCAAACTATCACACTATTGCACTCATTTCTCATGCTAGTAAAGTTATGCTTAAAATCCTACAAGCTAGACTCCAGCAGTATGTGGATGGAGAACTACCAGAAGTACAGGCAGGATTTCAAAGAGGCAGAGGAACTAGAGATCAAATTACCAACATACGCTGGATCATGGAGAAAGCTAGAGAGTTCCAGAAAAACATCTACTTCTGCTTCATTGACTATGCTAAAGCCTTTGATTGTGTGGATCATAACAAACTGTGGCAAGTTCTTAAAGAGATGGGCGTACCAGACCATCTTATTTGTCTCTTGAGAAACCTATATGTGGGCCAAGAAGCAACAGTGAGAACTGGACACAGAACCACTGATTGGTTCAAAATTGGGAAACGAGTCCGGCAAGGCTGTATACTGTCGCCCTGCCTATTTAACTTATATGCAGAGCACATCATGAGAAAGGCAGGGCAAGATAATCCAAAACTGGAATTAAGATTGCCAGAAGAAATATCAACAACCTAAGATATGCAGATGATACCACTCTAATGGCAGAAAGTGAAGAACTAAAGAGCCTCGTGTTGCGGGTGAAGGATAGTGCAAAACTTGGGTTGAAACTTAACATTAAGAAAACCAAGATCATGGCATCCGGCCCTCTCAATTCCTGGCAAATAGATGGGGAAGAAATGGAGGTAGTGACAGATTTTATTTTCCTGGGCTCCAAGATCACCCCAGATGGGGACTGTAGCCAAGAAATTAAAAGACGCTTGCTCCTGGGGAGGAAAGCCATGGCAAATCTAGACAGCACACTAAAAAGCAGAGACATCACCCTGTCAACAAAAGTGCGTATAGTCAAGGCTCTGGTCTTCCCAGTTGCAATGTATGGCAGTGAAAGCTGGACCATAAGAAAGGCCGAGCGCCAAAGAATTGAAGCCTTTGAACTATGGTGCTGGAGAAGACTCCTGCAAGTCCCTTGGACTGCAAGGTGATCAAACCGGTCAGTCCTAGAGATCAACCCTGACTGCTCTTTAGGCCAGATCCTGAAGCTAAAACTCAAATACTTTGGCCACCTAATGAGAAGGAAGGACTCACTGGAGAAGAGCCTCATGCTGGGAAAGATTGAGGGCAATAGAAGGGGACAACAGAGAATGAGGTGGCTGGATGGAGTCACTGAAGCAGTAGGCGTGAGCTTAAATGGACTCCAGAAGATGGTAGAGGACAGGAAGGCCTGGAGGAACATTGTCCATAGGCTTGCGATGGGTCGGACATGACTTCGCAGCTAACAACAACAAATATGCAGGCCACCAGGTACAGCTCTGTGGCTAATGGGAGAAAGGCACAGGTTGGGTGCAGGGAGATCTAGTGCAGAATCTGGTCTGGAATTTGATCTCCTTCCTGGAGTGCTCCCGCGGGCCAAGCTTCCAATTTGCTGTTCTGCAGGACAAGGTGCAGTGCCAACTTTCCAGGACACTCTGGACAAAGATTTAAACCACGAGAACTGAAACAGGGTAGGAATTTGTGCCCAAGGCCCCCAATTCACTCTGGAAGCAAATCAGCCGTGTCCCCACAGATGCCAGGAATCGAGGAACAGGCCATTTCAGACGGCCACTTTAGGGATGAAGTTAAATGTGTACGAGGGTCCTTAGTACAGGTCAGTTCATTACCTCATCAGCACTGATGGTAATGAAACGTCTGCAAGAAAACGAGCAAGCTCAGAGAGAACCAAGGACCCCTCATTTCAACCGAGCTACAAATATTCTCCTTTATTGGTTAAATATGTATTTGAAGAATATGACTTTTTATTTTGAAGGAAATGCAATTGGCCATCTCACCATATACATTTTTCATGATTGTAACATATCACATTTTAGCCTGCGGCCCCCGGAGAAGCAACATTCAATCACAGTTTAGTCTCAACATTTTAGGGGAGCCTTGCATTACTTGCCAATCGCCTCGAGTCTGCCATCCTTTCTGCCCTGAACCCCCACCCTGTCAGCTGCTTCCCCAGTCCCCAGGCCTAGACAGGTGACAGCTGCCTGCCTTGCCTTCTCTTTTTCTGGTGGGACCCAGGTCATGGGGGGGAATGCTCCTTCATTTTCTCGGACTACCTCACCCACCTGAAGCAACTGTGTTCTCCTGAGGCAATTACTTTTCAGACCCAGCAATGCTTCAGGACTCACCCTCAGTCCTCGTTTGCCGAGAGCTAAAGAGCACTTTTTTCTTTTCTTTTAGAATATTGTTTATTGGATTCAGGAGCAACGATTCTTCTCATACACTGGAATGTGCCATACAGGCTTTAAGTAAGTAATTATTTTGCAGGGTTCCAAAATCTTATTTCAGTGTCACCTTCAATGTCATTTGGGAACAAATTGCATTTGACAATAGAATTAAACTGAACCCCATATTAAGAATCAGGCAGACAAATCTCCAATCAGTATAATTCACGGTCCCCACCCAGGGCTATGTGGACAGAGGTGATGTGGAGTCTTCTTTAGCAGGCGAGCACAGCCCAATGCATTTAAGGTGCCCAATGCTTCCCTGCCCGCAAGCTGAGATTTCCAGGATCTCAAAGCCAGAGAAGCCAGAAAGAGCTGCCCTTTATTCTTCTGCAGGGGCACCAGGTTCAAGAAAATGATAGAGAGAAGGGAGGAGCTTTCAGGCGAGAGCTGCACAAGCATGGAAGCTTCCCCCACCTCCGCTCAGGATCAGATGGGTTGGCAAGGCCAGCATAGCACTGGAAAAGGGAGGCTGCTGGTAGCAATCTCCCTGCCGCTGCATCTGGAACCATTTTGGGGTACCCTCTGTGGAAGAAAAGGTGGGGTGGGGTGGAGGGAGAAGTTGCCTGCCAAGGTGGGGCATCTCTGCCAGAGAAGCAGGCAGTCTCTCTCGGCCTGAGCGGTTGGGACCTGGGAAATGTCAGCGGGTAAACAAATGTCAACGTTCCCTGACGCTGAAGGCTGCAGCTCTCTTTCTACATAGCCAGCCTCGGCCTTTGCTTGCTGCTTCCCTTCAGCAAGGGTTACAGGATCTCATATTTGTCCACGAGGAAGGTGGTCTCTGTGGAGAATCTCACAGGGCTGTTCCCATCCACCTGGGTCACTTGGGTGACCTGCAGAAAGAAAGCAGTTAGTTGGGAAGGCAAGACCTGCCACCAGTCACTGTCCCTGACTTCCCCAGTGCCAATAAAAAGATATTTTTGGTCCCCATGAATGACCAGGGCGGCCTGAAGAAATGAGAGTAGCCGCTGACAGGGACAAAGAGGCCCAGGACACCATTCACTGGAGAAGCAGCTGTTCTGCCAGGCCCATTTGGGTGGAAACAGCTCCCTTCCTCCTACCGAGATAGGCAGCTGTCTCCAAACAG
Organism: Vipera berus; assembly: GCF_964194415.1. Classification (NCBI taxonomy): domain Eukaryota; kingdom Metazoa; phylum Chordata; class Lepidosauria; order Squamata; family Viperidae; genus Vipera; species Vipera berus. Next base: position 355,615 of record NC_138211.1, on the reverse strand, counting down.
GGCACAGCAAAGGAGAAGGGTGACAGTTGTCATTCAGCCCCCAGCAAGACACACCTGAATGTTGCAGAAATTCTTCTTAGAGACAAAGGAAACGTGCACGGGGAAGAAGTCATTTGGTCGCCCTGCAATACTGAACTCCAGGCTGCCACTCTTGTTTTTGACATCAACCACTGGCAAGCACCACTCGAGGAGGTTTTTTCGGCTATCGTGGCGGTATTCACCATTAATCTCTCCAATTACAGGAGCCCCCACACCAGACCTAGGCAAACAACAATGAGTTAGCTCTGAACTCCCCACCACCCCAGAACTGGCACTCCTGGTGGTTGAGAAGATTCTTGGCAAGCAGGACAATTACTCACGGCAAAGGGATGGTGATGACTACGTCATTTAACTCCAGGTTGTCCTCCTGCAGCTCATACTCAATGTTGACATCACAGCTGTTGCCACTTTCTGATGGCCAGCAATTAACTAGGATCCAAAAGAAAGCCAGCTGAGATGGTTCAAGCAAGGAGACCTGAATGTTCTCAGCAGGGACAGGAGCAGGACACCGGCTGACTGAATGTCTTCCACCTCTGGGATACCTGCTACTCCCTGAACTGAAGCAACTCACTGGTTAGTGGAATGAGAGACTCCTCCGTCGTTTGCAGCCGCCATTTCAGCACTCCCACGTCACTATTGATGGGGAAGGACTTATCTGGATTCTTCAAGCCAATCACAGACTCTGACATAAAAAGCTTCTTGTCGACATTGGGGTGAGTCTGAAAAGGGAGCCACCGGTCAGCCAAGCCACTCCACCCCAAAACAGATGCGCCCACCTCAAAATAACCCTGATCCTAATCTCCAGCCAACCTTACCTGGAGCTGCACACCTTTTTTGTCCTCATTCTCAATGTGAATACAAATCCGAGCAAACTTTTCATCCAGGATCCGCAGCATGATCATGCCATGCAGCTCCATGTTTTGAAGCCCCCCATCCCGGCCACAGGTGAGTGAGATCTTCTCTTCTATCTTCATATGCACACTAGAAGAAGGGAGGCCCCAGAAGGCAGGGCGTTAGAGGCCTCCTTCCTTCCAACTGGGCTTCCCAGGTATTAAAGAGAGAGGCACCCCTTCTGTAGCCCTGCCTCCTAGGGACACCCACAAATCAACACTACGTATTACAGTCTTGACCCTTGCAAATTCACTGAAAGCCCAAACATCTCCAAACAGCATTGTGCTAACCCACAGCTTGACTGGTTTCCTTATGGTTTACCACTTGGGACAGTGTTGACTAGAGAAGGACTCAGCCATCAAACCATGGTTAAAAAGCTTCACCTGACTAAAGGTATTTGTTCTCCAGGAGACCAGGTTTCCTCTGGGCTTGGGTTAGAACAGAAACTTGGTTTCTGCTATGCAGGATACTGTGTGCTTTTCTCTTTACCTTTCTACATTCCTGGGTAATACACATACCTCTCCATGTTAATGGGTGGAGCAAGAACAGCTGCTGAATTTGAGGAACGCTTGCCAACAGAAGAAGTAACATTTTCACCTTCAGATTTTAGTTTATCCACAAAATTATCCACTTCCTTCCCTTTAGTGCCAAGCTTAAGTGCCTTGTTTGAACCAGAAGGTCTAAACAAACAAAACAAAATGCATGAGACATTTTGCCCAAAGAACGCAGCAAGATCCTTCCCTGCTTTCCTTGCTCTGCATGGCCCATTTCACTAAGAAAATGATTTGTTCATGTGCCATCCCGGCTCTTCAGAAGGGAGAAATCCCAAGGAACGCACAGGCTTTAGCCCATCAATGTATCTGCTACAGATCCCAACTAGGTCACCACCTCGCCCTGTTCTGACCAATGATGCTTTCGTGTTATTTGGCAATTGAACGTTACTGTAAGTCGTTCTGAATCTTTACGCAAGCAGGAAAACAAATATGTCCCCCACAAAACAATACAGATAATATTCAACTCACAGTTCATTTAGTGACCAAAGTTACAATGGCACTGAAAAATGTGAGTTATGACCATTTTTCGTTGCAACAGCTCATGGTCGCCTGATTAAAATTCACAGGTCTGACAACTGACACAAGATGGTTGCAGTGTCCCCGGAATCATATGATCACCTTCTGTGACCTTTTGACAAGCAAAGTCAATGAGAAAGGTAGATTCACTTAACAACCATGTTACTAAATTAACAACTGCAGATTCACTTAGCAACTCTGGCAAAAAAAGTTGCAAAATGGGGCAAAACTCACAACTGTCCCAGCAACAGAAAGCTTGGGCTCAATTGTGGTCGTGCATTGAGGACTACCCGTAAATGCATAGAGACCCGTGAACTCTTCCTTGCAATCCATTTACCTTCTGCAACCAATCTCACTCCCAAAGCAAATGACACACCTGGTTGGAGCCGGAGTTATTTTTGGCTTCTCTGACTCAATAATGGTTTCAGTGATCATGGCAGCAAGGGTGCCTCCTGATACGGCTGAATTGCCAAAGCCCCCAAATCCTGGAGCTTTGGTGCCTCGCCGCTCGGCATCCCTCCGTGCTTGTTGTAGCTCCTTGGCTTTCCGGCGCATCTCAGCCTTAGCTTCTCGTTCTTGGGTCTTGAAAAAAGGAAGCAAAAACAAAGTAAATGGCTTTTTCTGGGAGCAGAACAGGAAAGAAGCGGGTGACCGGCCATATTCCACAGAAAGCCAGAGAAACTTTGTCCTACTTCGCGAACAGCCCTGAAGACCTTCTCCTCATGAGAATCCATCTCGGTGAAGGTCCGGATCTGGGCCAGGTTGACGTTCTCCCGGTAGCCCAGGGCGACGATCTCATCGAAGGCAAAGATGAGGTCGAAGCAGTGCTCGGAGATCTCGCTCTCCTCCAGCGCCCTGCAGTACTCGGGGATCTGCAGGGGGCGACGGGGAAGGCTCAGAGCTCGGCCCGCTCTCCTCTCCGCCTGCCCGGCCAGCCGCCTCCCGCCACCGCCCGGCCCACTTACCACCCGGGAGAAGAGCCGCAGCGTCTCCAGGTCCTCCAGGATGTTGCTGTTCTTGGTGGTGATGAGCACCATGTAGAGCTTCTCCAGCGGCTGGTACACGTAGCGCACGCTCTCCGTCTCCACAAACGTGTGCTGCTTCCCCGTGTTCATCAGCTTGGGGAAGGCCGCCAGCAGCCCCTCGATGCGCGTCCGCGTCATCTCCACGAACTGGCGCGACACGATCGCCTTACCCGCTTTCGTGCAGACCGCGGCGGCCAGGAGCACCTGCGGAGGAGAGAAGGCCCACGCTCGCAAGGCGGCTTGGGAGGCCGGCCTAGCGCGGGGAGAGCGCCAGCTCGCAGCCACCTCTCTGGGCCAGCCCCGCCAGCTCCCGGCCGAACCTCACCATGGCGGCGGCGGCGGCGGCCTCCGCGGAGCTGCTGCTGCTGCTGCTGCTGGGCGCCGCGTCTCCGCCGCTTCCGAGTCCCGCACAAGATGGCGGCGAGCCACGTCTCTCAGGCGGAAGTGGCGTCACCACGCAGGCGCGGTCGGCCCGAGTGGGGGGGGAAAATGCAGCCGGTTCTCGCGAGAAGGTTCCGGCCACCCGTTGCCTGGCGACGGACCCGCTGCGGCCTCAACTCCCGCGGCCCCCGACGCAGCATGAGCGGAGCGTCGCCGGCGCCGCCCGAGCCAGGGCTGCAGGTGCGGGGCAGGGCCGGGGGCGCGGCCGGGGTCTGGGCGCCGGCGAGCTGCCCTCCCTCGCGCTTCTCTCGCTTTTAGACGCGGCTCGTGGAGAACCAGCCCTACGACGAGAGCCTGGACGTGAACGAGACGGAGGAGGTCGCCAGCATCTACGCGCCCAGCCCGCCGCAGCCCGGTGGGTGCCCGGGGGAGGCGGGCGCGAGGGGCCCGCGCGACGCCGCCCCCCGCCCCCGTGACGCCGCCGTTCCCGCCCGCAGGTCCGCGCCCCGCGCGCCCGCCGTGCAGGGACAGCAGCGACGAGGACGAGGACGGCGGCGCGGCGGCCCTGAAGGGAGGGAGTACCCCGCCGCGCGCGCCCGGCTGGGCCCCCGTCGCCGCCCCCGACCGGCCCGCGGGCGCCCTGTTGCAGCCCGAAAAGAAGGGCGGCGGGGGCGGCGGCGCGCTGGGCTCTGGCCGGCGCTTTAGCGGCCACGAGGTGGAGGACGACGACGAGGACTCCTCGGAGACCGACTCGGACGACGACGACGACGACGACGAGGACGACGAGCACGGCGCCCCGCTGGAGGGGTAGCGCGGGGGGGGAGGCGCGGGCGGGCGGGCGGGGGCGTTGTTCCGAGGGGGGCGCCTTTGGCTCAGCCGCGCTGCCTCCTCCCTCCCTCCCTCCCTCCCTCCCTCCGCAGGGCTTATAACTCGACCGACTACGACTACCTCCCCGTCTCCCTGGAGGTGAAGGAGCTGTTTCAGTACATCCGGAGGTGAGGGGGGGGAAATTGGTGGGGGGGTGAGAAGGGGCGCCTGGCGCTGTACTAAGCGTCTCCCCTCCCCCCCTCCAGGTATTCCTCTCAAATGATCGACCTGGAGCACAGGCTGAAGCCTTTCATCCCGGACTTCATTCCTGCAGTGGGAGACATCGATGCCTTCCTAAAGGTGCCCAGAAGCCTGGGTCCTACGGGGAACGTTAGTCCTGTGGGACCCTTTCCTGGACCTCTTGCTGCTGGTCTGTGGAAGATGCTGGAGAGTTGGGGCCCAGAGCCTTGGCCGGTGGCCCTCAAGGACTAGCTCTGTTCCTTGGGTTTGAAAATATGTTGCTGTGGCTCATTTTTGGCAGGTTCCACGCCCAGATGGGAAGACGGATAATCTGGGCTTGTTAGTGCTGGATGAGCCATCCACCAAACAGTCGGATCCCACTGTACTTTCCTTGTGGCTCACTGAGAACTCCAAGCAACATAATGTAGCCGTAAGTGGAGGAGGAAGGAAACGGGCAGGAAGCCAGCCCCACAGGTCCAGTCCACTGACGAGGTCGGCTTGCATTTCTAGCAGCAGGTAAAAGTAAAGAGCCTTGAGAACGCGGAGAAGAACCCCAAAGCCGTGGAGAGCTGGATCGACAGCATCAGTGAACTCCACCGCTGCAAGCCTCCGGCCACCGTCCATTATGCTAGGTCTGCCTCGAGGTCCCCCATGGAGCCCTTGATGCTCTTCCTGACTTTTTCCTCTTTACAAGGAGGAAGTACTCCCATAGGGCCTCCTGGTGGCCAGCTCTCAGGGCTGCTTGTCCTTTGCAGGCCGATGCCCGATATAGATACGCTGATGCAAGAATGGACTCCAGAGTTTGAAGAGTTGCTGGGAAAGGTATAGTGACCTCCCCAATGGGTAAGTCCTGCCCCATACCGTATAACTGTTTTCTTTGAGGGTTTCCAGCAGGGCCATGAGAGCTGCTTCATGCAGAAAGCGCAGTTAGCCTTAAGCTTTCGTCTCTGGCCCCCAGGTGAGCCTCCCGACTGCTGACGTTGACTGCAGCTTAGCTGAATACACAGACATCATCTGTGGTGAGTGCCCTGACCCTGTGCCGAGCCTGGGGATGTTTGCTGAAGGCCTGGCTCGTTGACTGGACTGAGCCAAAATAGCTCTGGATCGTCCAGCACCTGGCAGAGTTCTCTGGGTTCCACTTGATGAAGTTGGACCTGGAGCTTCTGGCTTAAATGCTTCTCTTGGGGTTTTTCTCCAGCCATTCTAGACATTCCTGTCTACAAGGGTCACATCCAACCTCTGCACACCCTATTTTCACTCTACTCCGAATTCAAAAATTCACAGGTAAGCAAGAGAGCGGCTACTATTGCTGCCCACAAGGACGGAGCCTGCTGGAACAGGTCTTCTCTACCTGCTTTCACCAGGAGACTTTCACCAGGAACGGTCTCCACAGGAAGCCTGAAATGAGATTCGCTTCATTGGTGGTTGCTCCTTTTTTTGCAGCATTTCAAGGCTCTGGCTGAGGGCAAGAAGGTGGTCAGCCCCCCCTCCAATCCACCCTCACAGGCTGGAGAGGTAGATATTTTAAGTTTCGCCTGAGAGCAGAGGTCACAGTTTCCTGCCTCCCAGTGTTTAAATAAAGATGCTGCTCACCTCAGGGTTATTTACGAGAGGTTTCCAAAACCCATTCCCTTGGAATTGTTGCTGGCCCCTCATTCAGATGATAATTCAGTGTGATATTTGTGTAATAAAGTTTTGCTGTAAGTGCAAGCCGAGAGTTTGGGGAATGTGGGACTTTGTGTCTCGTTGGGGCCCTTGGGAGCAGAGCAAAGCTATTGTAAGGCTGCCTATGAAACAGGTCCAGCAGCCTGCTCTGCCTTTTAACTGCAACCTATGCCGGCACTTTATGTATGTGCCTGGGTTTATTGGGTTTCTTTTACATCCTGGGGACTGAGAGATTGAGAGTCCTTTTCATAGCAGCCTCACAGCCAAATCCAGGCAGGGGGAAGGAAAGGGCAACACCTTAACCACAGCCATTTATTCTTTAAGCGTAGAAGTTGCAAAGCTACAATCCTAGGCTGAGATGTGCATGGCGATAGCTTTCCAGGTCTGCGGATGGCAAAGGTGAGGGTAGGAAGACAGTCCTCAGGTTGGACGGAGAAGCAGGGCAGCTGCTGGATGCCTATTTTGCTGGAAATGAGTAGAGTGAAAAGGACCCACCCTGTACAGTTCATCCTGTTCCAGGGTTAAAAGCAGAGGTACTCCTGGTCCCCTTTGCCCGCCCTCCTTGTGCCTCTCTTGCTTCTCTGTGCTGGGGATGGACACGGTGACAGACTTCACAGCCAGATTTCATCGCTACTCATACTAGTGGCTCTATAAATATATCCAATGGTAAGAAATTGGCCCAAACCTGCAGAAGCAGAAAAAGAGAATATGGAATTTGGTCCACAGCAGTTACTTTAGCAGGATTTTTGAAAGACTTAGGTTTGTTTGAAACTATCCATGAACATGCAGGATCATCCAACAGAGATGACTTACTTCTAAGTTCTAACCAGATTCAGCTGCAATAAGGAAGCAGGCAGGCATCAGTGGGTACCTTTCACACAGCACCAATGGCAGCTTACTTCCTCTGGTAGCGTGCCTGAAATGCTGGGCGGCAGAAAGGCTGCTCTTGCCCTGCAGGACTGCATTTTGCCAAAGGATCCAGGGTTGCTGGCTAAAACTCTTCTGGAAGAGCCCGCTAGCAAAACAGTCCTAAAATGCTACTTAGGACAGACATTCTTCCAGCTCATCTGACATTTCCCTGGGGTGGTGAGTGCACAGCAGTCTTCTCCAGCACCAGGTGGAGCTGCTCAGAACTCTCTTGAAAAGGGATGCTACAGAATTAGCTGTGTATCACTGAATGCTAACATTTCCTATGTTTCAGAATTAAACCGAGAGGGGCTTGGCGAAATGAATGTAGCTCCTTCCCCACCCCCACCCTACATGGCAGAAGGCTCCGTTACCTTGTTCAGCAAGGACTGGGTGGTTTTGGGGGTCTGAAATAGCATCTTCATCTTGCTCTGCAGGAGCACTATTCGCTCTACCTTTGGAGTAGTAGGAAAGAGGGCTGGAGCAGTGACTCATGCCTTGACATGCCCCCCCCTTTCCCAGTTCCCCCCCCAGATCCTCACCACTCACTTTTTTGTTCTGGCGCAAGATCGTTGAGTTTCAGGTTGGAAGGGAGAGACCTGTTTGCCCGTGTCAGGTGGGCTTCCTTGGGCTGAAGGACATTGCTGTGGAAAATGCGAAGCAATTAGCTCTCGGATCCTTCCAGCTCCCCCTCCCACACACACTTCAAGGCAAGGCCACAGGTTCTTGGGATTTTACTTTGGGGAGATGCTTATGCCACCTGTCAGTGGGTCTGTATAGTGGGTCTGTATAAAGTATTCCCAAAACAGGCTACAGAGCAAACGGGGCTTTTACCCCACTCTAGCAGTCCCAGAAGGTTACCTCAGAGAAGGCTGCGCTGCTGGACCAGGTCCTAAAGAAGAAGAGAAAGGAAGGTGACCCCCCAGCAAGGAGACAGGCCCAGCCCAGGCTGAAAAGGCTTCTCCTGCACCTACCTGACTTTTTGGGCTTCTGGGAAACAGCCCAACTGATTAGCACCCCAAAACTCAGGAGTATCACCAGAGCCACAGCAGCTGCCCCCACAAGGGCCACCAGAGGCAGTTCAAGCTGGGTGGCCAGGAGACCTAGAGAAGCCGGAGATGCTCGTCAGCAGGCTGTGGCCTCACCCTGCTCTCTACTGTGTTGAAATGTGGCCTCATCCAGACAAGCAAGCTGGCCCTCCTCTTGCTGGCTTTCCTTTGCTCAGTGTTGCTCTCTGCAGGAAGGCTGCCCTGTGTCTGGGAAGTAGCCTCAAAGAAATTTTGCCAGGGCAATGCAAGCAGCTGAATGTCTGCCTCCTACAAGCCAAGAGCAGGAAAGGCAGCCTGGGGCCGCAGAAGGCTGCATCCAACTGTTGGGATGCAGGTGGGCCCTGGGTTGGCAAGGAGACAGGCTCCCCTCGGGGCTGTGTGCAGGCAGGTCCCTTTGATGGAAGGAAGGCTTGGATCTGGCATCCATGAAGAGGATGTGTCAGCCAGTTCTTGCTTGGCAGAGGCTGTGGACCTGCCCCAATGCCTGCCCCAGGCCTGTGAGCCCCCGCCTAGGCCTTGCCCCCGCACCCCTACCTACCGGGGAGCGGAACGGAGGAGCTGGCGACGCCCAGGCTGTTGGAGGCTCGGAGGGAGGCGTTCGGGGGCGGGCTGTGCAGCTGCACTCTCACGGTGTGGTTGGCGAGCCAGGGGTAGGTCTGGGCGTCCAGCAGCAGGAAGCGCGAAGCGTTGACCGTCACCTGCCCGTCCTGGTCCACCCAGGTCACGTCGGCCGGCGGGTTGGCTTGGACCAGCACGAAGAGCACCAGCAGGAGGCCGGGCTCGCTCGCCTCGCGGTAATGGGCGTCCACCTTCACGATTTCGGGCTGAACTGCACTCGTACAGAGGGCGGCGCCGTTCAGCCTCCATCCCGCTTCTCCCCTCCGGAGCCCTCTGCGCCCCCCAGCCGCCCTCCCCCCGCGCTCACACTGCACGTTGAGGAAGACCGAGGCGGTGGAGACGCGCCCCGTGGCCGGGTCGGTGGCGTCGCAGTCCAGCCGGTGGTCCACGCGTCGCGCCGTGACCACGAAAGTGCCGCTGCCGCCCTCCCCCAAGGCGTCGCCGGCCGCGGCCAGCACCCCCCCGGATGAGTTCGTCTCCTGCCGCTCCCCGTTGAGGTACCAGGTGAGGTTGGAGGCCGCCGCCAGGCAGGTGAAGGCGCGGCTCTCAGCCTCCCGCAAGCTGCTCACCGAAAGGGCCCGTCCGTCGATCCTGGTCTCCGACGTCGCCACCGCACCTGCGGCGGAGCGGAGCGGAGCGGAGCGGAGGTTACCGGCCGGGGGGGGAACCGTGGTCCGCGGGAGACAAGTGCGCCGCCCGCCACCCTACCTGGTGTGGCGCGCCGCAGCAGGAACGGCAGCAGCAGCGGCGGCAGCAGCAGCAACAGCGCGGGCGGTGAGCTCCCGGGCACCGAGCCGCCTCTCCGGCGCCGGCGGGGGGACAGGAAGGGGCGCCCCGGGCAGAGCAGCCAGCTCTCGGGGAGCGGCGCGCCTCGCGCTGCGGGATCCGGAGCCGCGTCCATCCTGGGCTGCGAGGTGGGAGCGGCTCCTGGAGCACCGCAGGCCGCTCACCTCCAGGATGCGGCAGCTGCGTTTTCAGCCTACCGGCACATTAGAAATCCCGACCTGGATTTCTCGGTCCGAAGGCTCGCGATCCTGCCCAACTACCGCCGCCACCCGCCTTGGGCATCGACTTTCCAGCCGGGCGGTGGCGACCTGAAAAAGCGCTGCCTAGCGGGGCCCTCTTCTGTCCCTCCCTCCGCAGGGGGCTGCTGGCTGGGGACCCGGGCGACAAAAGCAGGCCTTGGTTGGTGGTCTCAAGCCATGGGCTTTATTCAGCTGCCCCCTCGCCCCCCTTCCCCTCCCCACCAGGCTCAGCAGGTCTCCTTCTCCCGCTTCGGGTGAGACTTCCTCATCACCTCTGCCAACATCTGGTTGCAGAGAGCTGCGTAAGGGTTCATCAGCGCCAGCTGCCGGCGGGCAAAGACGCTGCCCAGGGTAGCCGCCTGCTCAAAGCTTCTCCGGGCCGCTTCCTCCTGGCCTTGCAACCTCTGGATCAGCCCGCGTTGCACAAAGCCTTGGCGGGCCACCGGGCCGGCCCCTTTGCTGAGCTTCAGCACTGCCTCCAAGTCTTCCAGAGCCTCTGATGGGATGGAAAAAGAAAGCGTGGCCGAGTTAATTAAATAAACGTTGGGTCAGTGCCTTCTACAAATAGGAAACCTGAGCCTTTCATGGCAGAGGTGGGGCTGCCCTATGGACCCTTGTCCCATTCCCAAAAGGCCAGAGTCCATTCTTGAAAGGCACATGTGGTGGTTGGCCTCATTCTGCTTTTCTGTTTTAGGTCCTCATTAAGTTTTGGTTCCTTTCTTTTTGACCTAATTGTGAATCATATTGTGAGCTGGGTAGCCATATAAATCAGATAAACGATAGAGGGATCTGAAAAGGAACAGGATCAAACAGGGAGTGGAAGCCTAGTTCAGGAGGCGACTGTCCAGCAACCCAGTCACCTGCCGTGTTTGTATGACCTGTTATCCCAATAGATGGGAACCCCTTTGGCAAGGAGACTTTATACTTCTAGAGCAGCTGCTCGCAGTTTTGTTAATAGACCCAACAAAAATTCGAAAATGCTGTACTCAAGATGAAGTGATCCAAGCAGATTCAAAGCGATGGTCTTGCTTTGTGCTTTCAGGCCGAAGCAGATGCCCTGCTTTAGTGCCCTGAGCGACTGAGATTCCTGTCCCAGGCCAAGGACAGCCATGGTCACCAGTGGAGGGAGAGGATGGATGAAGCCCTGAGCGCACTTACTTGCGACATCCCCTTGGAGCCGAAGAGCTTGTGCACGGTTGTTGAAGGCCGAGGCTCGCTCTGGAAGCAGCTGGATGGCTTGGTTAAACATTTCCAGGGCCAGCTCCAGGTCGCCTCCTTCAGCTGCTGCGATTCCCTGGGCCTCCAGATGAGTGGCTTGCCTCAGCAGCTCAGGATCAAAGCCGCCTTCTGTCACCAGTGTGAGAAGCAGTCAGGAAAAAGGGAGCTGGTTCTGGCAACTAATAATCTCGAGAGCCAACTGGTAGCCAGACGCCAATGCTACTCCAGGGACGATGGGTCCCAAGCAACCCCTGAAACCTCAGCTTTGGAAGAGGCAGTTGTAACAGCCAAGCCTTCCCCCACCCGCCTGACAGTTACTTGTCTTTTGAAAGACAGATTGCCCTTCAGTGGGAAGGAAGCAACTTATAGCCTTGCTGCTTTTTGGAAGCATGAACAAAGGTAGCAAGGGCCTGAAAGCAGCCTGCCAATCACCTTCTCCCAATCCGTTTTGGAGAGCGATGGGCAAAAACTCTCCAGCCCACCGTCCCTTTCAGGTGTCTGATTTGAAAATGATTTGTGAGAAATAGGTTGAGGAATCTGTTGTGAGCAGAGATCGGAAGCATCTCCTTGCTTCTGAGAGCTTGCAAAGAAAGAAGCCTCTGAAGTTTATGAAAAACCATCTCCCCCCTTCCCCCCCCCGAAAGTGAATCATCACCTTGGATTGGTTGTTGCTTCTCCTGCCAATCTTCATCAAAGGGAACATTTGGGTGGAAAATAGTTTGCAAAACTGCCTGATCATTGATTGTGGCCATGTTGAAGCCCTGGCGAGTTCTGTGGGGAGAATTGGGCCCCTTCAAAGAGATCTTGAAAGCTCTGGCTGGGGAGGAAGGGGCCGGTCCAGCAGCAGCCAATGGCCACGAGGGAGGAGCTGGGCTGTGCCCGCCAGCCTCCTACAGTGCAGAAGGCGGTGAAGGGCAACTGTTGGGGGTGATCAGGGAGCTGAAGTTGGGGTCCTGGGCCCTTTTCCTGAGCATATTTGCAGAGATGAAATGGGGGAGCCCAGGACTGAGCCCGTAGAGGAGAGGAACAGGGTGACTCCATGTCAGCTCATCTCAGAGAAACCTGCTGAACAGGAAGCGTCAGGCTAGTAGATGAACGATCCGACTCTGGAGGAAGGGGCTTCCTGCTACCGGAATTAAAGAAAGCATTATCTCCCTTGTGGAAAGCAAAGGGAGCCGTTGCGTTGGAGTCAGCATCCATTTCCCTGTCCAAGAGCCTTTGTGTCTGACCAGCCAACTCAAATGGGGGCACATTTAACATGGAAATTGATTCAGCAGGGCTTTTTCTTGGGCACCCTATGAGAAAATGCCGCTGAGGAAAACGAACTGAAAATGGGAAAGGTTCCAGTAGTGGCTGGACTGACTCATTCTCTTGCTCTCTCAGGCGTCAGGATTCTGGAGGAAAGCAGCTGCTGGGGACTTTCACCTTGTTCTCCTTCAAAGAGCTCTGGGGTGGGGGCAGGGAAGTTTGCACATTCACTTGTTTTGGGCATGCAGCATTTGGAGACCCACGGACCTGACCAGCAAAGATACTGGGATACAGAACTGCCTCAGGTGTGGGGAACAAGGCCTTTCTATCATGCAGGTAAGAAGAACACACTGGCATGGGAAAAATCTCAGCCCCAATCACAACCCCATCCTTTGAAGCAATAAACTTGACATGTTTATTAATTAAACTATCACTTAAATAAAAAAGTGCATAGAAAATAAACATGTTTAAAAACTCCTTTTTTTGTACAACTATATACACTTATTTTTACATTCAGTCTTTCAGTCATTTCTTAAAACTATTGAAAGTACTTCCTTCATCCCTGTAACAATGACAGGGGATTAACACTGATGCAGCACAAGCAACACATTTCCTCCTTTTAAAGAAAAAAACAACTAATTTTGGAAGAACACAAGAAAAGAAGAGAAATTGGTTTTACATGATAAGTTGCTTTTTGTATGGATCAGAGCCCTGTTTATGTAGCTTTTGCAAAGTGGCTTGAGACATTTATTCACTACCTGTAGCTATTGCGGACGCTGAATTCCAAGAAACACCACGGGCACAGATCTTGGCGGGAAGGCAAAGCTGCAAGACCTTGTTAAGAGACCAGAAAGCGCACAATGCTGTTGAGGAGCTCCACCAACTGGAATCCAAAAAGAGGCGGAGAGGAGCAAGTTGTACAAGGGTTGACTATTGAACACGGAAGGTCAGGAGCATCCACAGCCAAGTCTCCAGCCTTACTTCTGGGAGATCCGCTTACAGACCAGCTCAGCCTAATGCCCCCCCCCCAGTCTGCAATGGGACCCAGGTCCAGTGGAGGAAGCATCCACTGCCCATGGAGCCCTTGGCATGTTGTTTTTCCTGCCTTTTCAGCAATTGGAACACAACCATTATCTAAAGGGTTAAAGAGAATTCAAAGCCAGGCTTCAAGACACAATGCAGCACGGTATTAGTTCTATAGATACCTTATTTATAGTCATAAAAACTTGCAGGCATGGGGTGGGGGGAGAGCAGGGGATGAACCAGCAGCAACCTGGCCAAATGACATGATTCTGCACACAGGATGAATTTGACTGAAAACCCGGTATTGCTTCACAACAAAGAAGATTCTTGCCCAGCCCTTTGCAGTGACCCGCTTTTCCTTTAAAAAAAAAACTTTAAAGGGTGGACTGACTTAGTATTCTCCAATTTCACGATCTGTCAGTTCTTAGAAAGATACATTCATATTTCCAGGAAGCTGCCCAGTCCAGCCCAGCTTCCTTTTGCTCCCTTCTCTCTGCTGCTCTGGAGAGGCGACCTCTCCCCAGCCTCCCCCTCGGGTGCAGCAGCAGCATTGTGGGGTTCAGAGCAGCCCAAAGCAGCTCTGCTGCTGCTCAGGACAACCAGATTAGTAACAGCAGGAGATGCCTGTGAAGGGGAACCCAACAAAACCTTGCTTGAGCCGAAATTCAGAGCCTGCTCAGAGCATCCTTCAGTGAAAAGGGAGGCCTCTTCTAGCAGCCACGGTGCAGCCCAGCAGCCAAGACGGAAAGAGCAGTTTTAGGCAGCAACTGCCTCCTCCTCCTCTTAACCCCACCTGGCTCGTGCCTCTTTCTCCCAAACCGCCTCATGGGTAGGAAGGTCTGGCTGGCTTGGGACAGCAAAGGTGACGGTCAGGAGCACTGACGTCTCCTTCCAGGAGAGTGGTGGATGGGTTCCTGATAGCAGAAGCCAGGGCTTTGCTCCAAGTGGCTTCGCCAGAGCAGGCCATGATTCTGCTACCTTTTAAGAGATGTGCACAGCTTATCTGGCTTGCCTCCAGAGTAACACGGACCAGGGCACAGCCTGGTGAGAAACTGGACGTTTATTCCTCTGGCCTCAACTGGGGCAGGAGAGGAAGGGGAGGTTAGAGAGAATCCCGGCGGTTTGGCTCACGTCCAGGGAGAGTCGACCATTTGACTGCTGGAGAATGGAAGGCCCACCAAACCCCAAATGTTCTATCCTCTCCTAAAAATGGGAGAGTTCTTCCTCCCTTTCAACTTAAGGGGCAGCCGAAGCAGCACCCAGAATCTCCTTTCCCTCCCGAGGGGGGAATCAGGATGTCCCTGACCCAACCTTGGAAAGATCATCCTATTAAAATAAAACATTCACCCTTAAAATGGATTCTTTTTTAAGTCAAGATGCAACCATGACTGAAAAAATAGTTTCCTAAGTGCTCTTTCCTATGAAGTGCTGCTCATAGAAAAATATACAAAATATATTTACATTTATAAAACTTTTAAATACTAAAATGTAAACAGAACCAAGGAAAATCCAAAGACTTAATTCGAGATGGTGCAACTGAAGGAGGCTGAGAGGAGAGCTATTTCTAGAGGCTTGAAAAGAGACATGGATTTCATGAAGTCCAGGATTCCTCATCTCCTTTGCCAATGCAGCTCCTGGCAGGCTGACCAGCACTCTTCCTTCTCAGGAAACAAGCTGCACTTGGGGTGCTCCAATTCCACTCTGGGGACCACTAAATTTCTGACACAGGGCCGGGATCAGTTGTGAGCGTTCAGCACGAGATGGTTCTCTGGGACAGAAATCCCCCCTCTAAGGGCCTGCCTGTCCACCTGAAAGCTCATCCAAAGAACTAGAACTGCCCAAACTGCTGCCTTGGGATTACTCCCTAGTGGTCACAGGAATCTTCGAGAACCACCGCTCAGCTGCCAGCCCAAGCTGGAACATGAGGGTAGGTCTCACAATCCGCACTTGAGGAGGCAACCAGGTGCCCATGCCGGTTTGGCACAGCCTTGGTTGCTGCAGCTCACATTCCCATTTTCCTAATCCTACAGCACACCAAAGTGCGCCTCGCTCCGAGCAGGCCCTGCCCCGCCAAATCAAGCCAGCACATCTGTGGCTGTGGAGGGCCCCAGCACCCGGCTCTCCTCCGGCCTTGGCTGTGGTCAGCTCAGCTGCTCAGTTGAGGAACCGCCGGCATTTCTTGGCGCCGCAATTGCAGGGCAGCTTGTTGCTGGCATCTTCAATGGGAAACTTGTAGTCGTAAGTGAGCTCTTCACCACGGTAGATCTTGCGCATGGCAAAGATGACAATGTGCTTCTGCCCGTCGATGTGGATGACTCGGGAGTAGCAGTTGGGCTCACAGGAGTGGTTGATGAAGCGCGCTGCGTTCCCATGCATGGTAGCGTCCACGACCTCCGAGTCGTCAATACGGAACATGTAACAGCCGATGCCCTGGGAGACAGAGAACGTGGATGGCGGTGAGATCTCCAAAGGCCATCCAAAGGACCAGATGGGACAGTCCTGCCCAAGCCAGTTCACCTCACCACTCTACAGCCTACAGATCTGGGCAACTGCTGGCCACTCACTCACCTTACTGTCATAATATTTCTCACGTTTGTCAGTTAATATGGAGCGAATGACATTGCCAGCATATTCAATCACCATCTCCCCTCCGTCTATGTTCCTTTTGCAGAACAGGCCCCGTCCGTGGATAGGAGACCTGACAGGATGGCAGAGGACACAAAGCTGACAAGCCTTGCACTGTTCCTGGAGGCATCTGGCAAGTGAGCTGCCTTCAAACATCTCCAAGGTCAAAAATGTCACGAGGTATCCCTGGGCAGATTCCCAAGGTCAGCTGGCCCAGGTTTCTCCTCCTCCCTCTTTTCTGTTAGAACTCTCACTTACCTGTAAACCCCAACTGCCTCCTTGGAGGTCTTCCTCAAGTGTCGGAAGCGCATGGGCATCGGAAGATCCATGCTGGTTGCCCTCCTGAAGACAGATGAGGAAGAGTCTACTTGAGGGTTACGTCTGACATAACCACTGACTTCATCAACCTGAATGCCTGATGCAGCTCCAAATCTCCTACTTGAAGTGTGACGGGACCCTGGTCCCTTGACGAATTTTCTACCATCCATCGTGGCTTACAGCTCAGGTGCAGGAATACAAGCCCCCTCCTCCCATCTACAATGAGTTACAAAAAACTCAGCCAGATAGCTTTCCCCTCTCGCTATGTACCGGGCAGATTTCAGCTGCACCTCCTCTTCCTCCTCATCGTTGGGATTGTACTGTGGGGGCTGGCGATGTTTAGAAGCCAGAAAGTTGAACATGTCAAGACCAGACTTCCTGAAGTGCAAAAGAGAAGCATTACACTTTACACTGACTGCCACAGCACGCTTCCAGAAATTCTCAGGCTCAGACAAGAACAGCAGTAAGACAGGGCTGGCCTGGCCAAAACACCTTATGGCTCACCACTTTGCTCTGGCCTCAAAGAACTGATCTCCCTTTCCCCCCTGTCCCTTGCGCTGCTTGTCTTTGAGATTGCCTGTCTTTCTCCTTTAACTGTTGTGAGCCACTGTGGAAGAGTGTAATTGTCTGAAAAATGGGATAAAATGCAACACATGAAGAACTCTTAAACAAAAAGAGGCAACCAGGAAACAATGCTTTTGGAGGGAAGCATGCCATGCCAACCCCAAATTTTTGAGATGGGGTGTTATTTTATTCTTCCCCCTCTTGCCATGAGGGGCTAAGACTTCTCCTTCAACAGTATTTCAGCAGCAGCAGCAGCAATAGCTTGGGGAGAAAAGGGGAAAGAACACAACTCCACTTGCCTGAGGTGCCCTTCAGCCCTGGCAGAGCCGTGGGGGTTCACAGGAGGCTCCTTGGCCTCCTCTGGTTTGTGGAACCTGAACTTGTAGTTGGAGCAATGCTTGGCTCCACAGAGTTGCTCTATCAGGAACACGACAGCATGGTGGAGAATGCCCAGCATTTGCAGCCCACTCACACCTGGAAAAGGGAGAGGTGGGAAGAGCAGCTGTGGCTCCAACTGAGCAGGGCAAGGTGGATCAGGCTAAGCCCAGCTTTGGAGCAAAGGCCGAAGGGCTGGAGAGGCTGCCTGGCCTTGGAACCCAACCGCTCCTGAAACGGTAGTAGCTAAAGGTAACCTTTTCTGCCCAGTGAGAAGGACCTCAGCCAGCCCAGCACCCAGCCTTGACTCCATGCTCGGCTCCCACCCTCACCACCCAAGCCATTTTGGGAACAGCGCAAGGGCTGTTCTGAACGGGAAGGGAACTGTGTGGGGAGTGCAGCAAACTGAGCCCTTTTCCTTGCCCTCTGGGTTTCCCCTCCAACTGCTGCTACCTGCGAAGGAAAGCTGTTTCAGGCGGGCATTTGACCGAGCTTCTTGAACTTTGTCTGTCAAGGATTTCCAGGCTTCTAAGGTTAAGAGAACAACCAAGGATTTAATAGAAGGAACCATACATCCAACAATGTTGCACAACCCCTTTGATGCAAGGCTCCGGTGCAGCGGGCCGTCTCCTGGGCCTACCTTCAATACTTTCTGCACAGATCTGGAAGCCATCATCACTGGAGATTTCAAAAATCAGTCCTTTCTTGGGCCTCTTTTCTGCAAGGCTCTCTTTCCGTGTTCGCTCCTGCTGCAGCCAGAACATGAGGGGGGAGCTAAAGCTGCCTTCCTCCTCCTCCTCCTCCTCTTCTTCCTCCTCAGCACTGGAATCTGGAGGGAAAAAAGAACTCTTATAACCACTCAGTCACACAAATCACAACAGACCAAACAGGAAATGTTCTAAGAAAAGTTCCCAGAAATTTAACAGCAGTAAAGCAGGATTGTGGTGTACAGACCTCCACGTCCTGCAGGTCTCAGGCAGGGCAGAGGGAGGCCTGTCTTCACATACCTGCATGTTCTAACTCGTTTGAAGTGGACAGCGTTGGCTGCAGTGGTGGGTGAGGGTGTAAATGCCTGTGGAGAAGAGGAAGGTTGGAAAAGGCTGAGAGACCCATTTCAGCTGGGGCCTCGCAGGTCTTCAAAATAACTAAGGTGCCTGCCACCACCTCCGATTAGGTTAATAGTTTGACAGGCACATGCCAAGTTTTGGAAAGTTTTCTGGCAGGCGCCTACGTTTGGCGGGAGAACAGATTTGCAGCAGAAGACCTTTGGCTGCAATGGTCATCCTCTCTTCTGATGTCTCAAGAAGCATCGCCGATTCTATGGTGCTGAACATTCAGCAAATATGGACATTTCTAAAATAAGGACTGGCGCTCTGTTTCCCTGGCTGTTTTGAATTCCCCAATGACACTTTTGGCATGGTCAGAGGCACCAAATCTAAGAATAACTCGGCTAGAAGGCCAGTGGGTGTGAGCATGGCCTTCCTCCCCCCTTAGCCCCAAGGGATCGGCTTACCCTGCTGATTTGTGGGCTGCCTGCAGTATGTCTGTTGCCTCCTCTGATTGCACCCTCAAGGGCTGGGACCTAGAAGACACAGGCAGGCAAAACATAGCTTGGAAGTTGGGCTTACCACAAATCCAGCGACACGGTCACTGAACTATGAGACGCAGGTGACGCTGACTAGGTCGGGGAGAGGCTAGTTGCTAGAGCAAACACTGGCGAAAGCAACGTGGGAGGCTTTGGCGTCTCCCCTTGGGTTCCCTTTGCTTTTAGAACCATGCAGGTGGTCTGAACCAGCCAGTGCCCCCCTCCCCATCCTGTTGATCTGGGACTAGGGCAGGGGGAACTCGCCTCTCGGCCAGCAAGGACCATAGAAGCGCTGAGGGGCTTTGTTGGGAGGGGGAGGGAAGTCAGAGCCACAGCTCTCTCTCTCACCCTCCGCCTGGGTCCTGGGATGCCACCCTCCTGCCTTGTGGTGGAGCGCACTGGCCAGGGAAACTGTTCCAGAATGGAGGCACCCTGGGTTTCTTCCCGGATCCTTTGCTGCCCAAAGGGGTCGGCAATCGCTTGGCTTTTGCTTTGGCCCTGGTGGAGCCCAGCACGGTGGAAGGGGAGCTCCCAGGAGAGGCTGCGGGGGCACGGGGGGCCGGTCTGTTTCGCCCCACGGCTGCCGTGTCCATCAGCTGGGGAAAGTCTGAAAGGGGAGCTGCCTGTGAAGGGGGGAGGTCCAGGTGAGGTGGGGCCGGCCCAGCTTTGCACGCCAGAAGCTGTGCGAGAGGCTCAGCCTGGTAGGAGCTTCCAGGATCAGCAGACATGCCCACGGTCTTCAAGGAAGGCAAGATAGAGATGCTGGTTGCTGCAGTAGTCGTTGCCAGCCCCACAGAGGCAGACTGGGCCAACGATACCTCCTTATGCGACGGGAACATCCTGGAAGCCACTGGCGGCACTGAAGCAGGCTGCTCCGGGAGGCTCAGCCCCTGCCGAGTGGCTTTGATTAACAGGCTGCTGAGGGAGCTCATATCCGAAACGCCTGGCACATCAGAGCCCCCTTGTCCCAACAGGTGGGGTGGGATTGTTGGGCCCGGGGATGGCAGGGGGGCCACATTAAGCTCAGATGGAGGGGAGGCGAGGTGGCCAGATTTTGGCCCAGTTATGCTGGGAGACGCTCCAAGGGCTGCCTCTGCAGCAGCCGTCCCCCCTTCCTGGGGCAACAGAGGTGCCTGCTCAAAGTACATGAGCCCTGGCTTGGAGCGCTTGATCATCCTGGGCGCAGTTCGTGGGCACGCAGCTCCCAGATCAAGCAGGCTGGGTGGGGAGGAGCGAGGAAAGTTCATGGAGGCCAGGTCAGAAGGAGCAGAGGCAGAAGGAGCTAGCTTCTTGGCCCTCCGGGAGTGCAGGCGTGCAATGGACCGCTTCTTCCCGAGGCCGGTGGGAGGGGGGGTGACTGCAGGCCCAATATCTACCCTCGGATTCGCCTCGGGGTCAGGCGGCTGCTGGACCCCAATCAGAAGGCCCGAGGCAGAGCTGCCAAGGGCTGCCGGGAAGCTGCCGCCGCCACTGCCAGAGGAGCTGGCTGAAAAGGAATGCAAGTGCTGCTGCTGATGGGGCATGTGCAGCAAGCCTTTGCTGGCCGCAGGAAAGAGAGGCCTGGCAGAGGGCAAGCCGGGGCTCAGGCCTGCAGCCAGGGCAAGGCTGGCTGTGTCCATTGGGCCAAGCACAGAAGCCCCAGCCTCCATCCCAGCTGGTCCAGAGCTGACAGGAGAAGTCAGCTGAATCTTTTGGGTGATGCCATTGGGCAACGTCTGAAGAACATACAGGGGCTGCATATTCTGGTTGACCACCAAGAGCTTTTCTGCAGCAGTCTTCAGGTGGAGAGGGGCTGTCTGCACAGCGGTGTTTGAGATGGGAGATGGGCCAGGCTTGTCGGGGGCATTTGGCCCATATTTGGGATTCTGGAGCGGAAGAGAGGGAGAAACAGGGAGGCCAGCGGTCCCACTGCTCCCGCCAGACAGATCTTGGCCCGCCCCGAGACCAGCGTCCCTCGGTCCACAGGGCGGGCTGGCCATGTGCTCTGCTTCCAGGTGGCTTTGAGTGAAAGGGTCAGGGGTCAAAGGGCCATCAGGGCTTGGGGCCACTCGTGGGCTTAGCAATGTTGGCTCTGCTTCACCAGAGGAAGCCTTTTCAGTGACCGTTACCCTCTTCTCAGCAGAATCTGAGGAAGGGATAGTTAACCTTGATCTATCCCCTGAGGTGGCCAGGGAAGGTTCTGGAATGACTGCAAGTCTGCCATGGTTCTGACTGGGCACTGCAGGGCTCCGGGTAGTCAAGACCGAGAGATCAGAAGGCAGCTCTAAGGGCAGCTCAAACTGTTCCTCTGCCGAGATTGACGACGAGACGCTGCCGTCTACCGGCTCGGCTGTCGGCAGCGGCTGAGAAAACACTTCAAAAAGACCCATGTCTTTGGCCCGATTGCCGTCAAGGCCCAAACCTTCTCCCAGAGTCAGGAGCTCCGAGGACGA
Source organism: Vipera berus (assembly GCF_964194415.1). NCBI lineage: Eukaryota > Metazoa > Chordata > Lepidosauria > Squamata > Viperidae > Vipera > Vipera berus. Next base: position 334,511 of record NC_138211.1, on the reverse strand, counting down.
CGACTCCGGGCTCTCCCCCAGGGCCTGCATCGAGGGAGTGTTTTTCAGAACAAAGTCCATGATGTCTGAAGGGAGAATGTTCCCACAGTCATCGCTGTTGTTATTGTCGGAGTCGGACTTCAGCAGTTCTGTGCTGAATGTGTCCAGCAGGCTCTTCTCAGAGGGCTCCGGGTTGGCACGAGGACGACGGCCAACAGCTTCTAGGGAGCTCAGCTGAGCTTCCAAAGAATCTTGAGTTTTGACCCGGCAATTCTCCATTTTGGGATCGGCTGTTTTATGACCAATTGAACTCTTGGTCACTTGCATTTTCTCCCCGCTATCTTCACTTCGTTCAAGTTTTAAGCCTTCTGTTCCATTTTCTTTGCCGCTCCTTTTGTTTCCTGAATTGATTTTCCTTGTTGTTACTGTGATGCTTGCATCACTCTCTGTTCCGTCATCCACACCATCCAGCTGAGAGATTTTGGGGAGACTGACCTGTTCCTCTTCACGGAATAGACCATGAGAAGCCATGTGCTCATCTGAGCTTGAGACAACGGTTCGAGTGAAGTTGTAGTAATAGAGGTCTTCTTCGTCTGAAGTGCTGAGATCATCGGCACCGTCCACTTGGCCTTCAGCAGACCGCCTGCCTCTCTTCTTGCCGGTGGAGTTGCTGTAGAAGGGAAGGTCTTCCTCACCGTATGACCTCACGCCATACAAAGGGGTCAGACCAAAAAACATGTTGGATCTGGCGCGTGCACTACGCCGAGGGTATCGCCGCTTGTAGGAGCCTTCTTCCTGTTCTTTTGCTCCATCCTGGATCATCAAGCCACTGTCTTGAACAGGCAGATTTGGATAAGGGGAATCGGTTGGGGCCATTGAGGAGGAAGCAGAATTTTGAGTTTCTGGGACACTACAATCTTTTCCTGAGTGCTCTGGGATGGAAACAGACTGGGACACAGAAGCTGGTGTGCAAACCTTAGGTTGAGATTCTGCATCGTGCTCTCTCTGAACATTTTTGGACTGACTCTCACCTTCCATCTTGAGTGGAGTGAGGGTTACTTTCACTGTGCGCTTTTGTGAATTCTGCAAATCCTTGGAGGTGGCCATTTCACTCTGGAAAGAAGCTTTGGATGTCTCCTGGCCAAGCAGATTATTGTCAGTGAGTTTCTCAACAGCAATGCTGTTATATTGCTGCTGATTAATATGCTCAGATGTCATTGCCCGATGAACAAATTCTGTCTCTGCACATTCCTTGTGGCTACTTGGGAGGACACTTAAACTTCTAAAAAGCTTGCCAGAATGTCTATCTTTTGTCCCCTTCTTCATTTTTTGTCTACTCTCTCTATCCATAGAAGATACTGGATCGTTCATGCAAGGCGATTGATTACTTATTCCTGAAAATGGTGAGATCTTTGCTTCTGGGGCTTCATAAAAGCAATTTTTGTCTGCCTGTGTTAGATGCCGGTCTTGTTCCTTCTTTGGGGGTTTCTGGTGCAACAGTGCAGAAACTACAGATTCTTTGGGAGAAAACAGTCCAGAAGAGGACTCTGGGAACTTCCCTCCCTTGCTTGGGTTTCCTTCTGGGCCAGAGATGTTTTGTCTATGGCAGCCTGCTTTTGAATTCCCACAGGAAGCACTCGGGTCTTGGAGGCTCAGCAGCTTCTCCTTCTCTGACTTGGCAGGAAAGGGCCCTCCAGAAGGCACAGTTTCAAAGGAGAGGGTTCCCTCCGGAAGAGGAGCTCCTCTGCCTCTGCTTGCGATGGCCAGACTGGGAGGGGTAAATGTGTCCTGGAGAGCAACGTGCGAGGCTGCTGGTCCCACAGAATGTTCGGTATGCTTGATGCTCACGTTGTGCTCTGGGACAGGACTCCTGCTGGGTCCCGAAGAGACGATGCTGCGCTGAGCATTCGTAGTCCCGACTCCGGTGGGAGGCAGCATCCAAGACCTCGGTGGCTGTGGAAACAGAGATGCGCTGGGCCTCCGGGAACCGATGCTCCGAAGTCCAGAGGACAACAGAGGATCTCCCACGGTTACAATTTCATGTGTCACCGGGGTGGGGCTTCCTAGGGAGAGATAATTCCTTTAAGAAGAAAAGGGAGCACAACGAATTCCAAAGAAATCCCCAGGGTCAAGCACTTCTTGTCCTTAGCTCAGCTCTACTTTTTCCCTCAGGCAAATCTATCGTGATTCGGGGGCTTTGAAGGTAGAAAGACAGGCTTTGGCTCAAAATAACACAACAGGACTAGGAAAGTAAAGAGAACAAAATTTCTCCCAGGCTTTAAGTTACAATAGGGCTAGTTTAGTCTTATCTGGAAATACTTTTAAGGTATTTAAATGAATTAAATATATGAATATAGTTTTTCAATAAAAAAACATCCCATATTCTAAAGCCGTCACAGAAAAAGAGAGTCCTGAGCCAGACCTGCAGAAGGCAATGGCCTTGAACCAGGAGTTCGCTGGGAAGAAGCCAAACTCAGAGTTCTGATCCGCAGAGCCTTTAAGTTCGGAGGATGTGGAGAAAGATCTGCAGAGGGAGTGTTCAGGTCAGCTGATGCTGCGTGGCCATCTCTGGGTGGAATTTCTGCTGCAGGAGAAAAATAGGACCATCTTTCAATTTGAATTAAACTCAACGTCTATTTGAACAGACTATTTCAAGGGAAAACCCCCAGAAATAAGCATTTCTTCTCAATAACTTATTTTTGCATAGGAAAGGGAAAGAGCCCTCACATCACCATCAACTAAAAGTGAGAACTATACATGTTGGGAGGGATGATTTTATGACTGAACATTTCTCTCTTCTGCTCCAGTAACATTTCTGAGAAATTCCACCTGCCCTTTTGTTCTCCATTAGGCAAAAGACTCAACTCTGAAAGCAGGCATATTTTAAAAGCCAATTTCTAGAGCTAAGGAAGGGGAAGCCACATTGACCACTCAGCCCCTTTCTGCCTTCCTCTGAAGCTAGAAAGAAGTATTTTTGCAGTGGAACCTCTCAGCATTCAATTCAAGAGACCTCTCAAAGGGAACTGCCCAGGCAAGAGAAACAGTTGATCAGAGGCAGCTGCCAGTTTGACATCAAGGACCCTCTTCTGTTGCCCCACACCTGAAAGTGACACTGGGTTGTGAACAATAGTCCGGTTGTCGTCATGTTCCATGGTGCTGTTGATGTCGGAGTCTAGGAGGGGAGGACGGCATTCCATGATCTTGCACGTGTAAACACAACGTTTTCGAGCATCAGTTGTGCTCCAGTAAACTCGGGAGCACCTGAACAAACAGTATATGCATCAGATAAGTGCTGGGACAATAACATAATTTTTCTGGAAATTTTGAAGCCACAGAAAAATGTTGGACATTTTGAAAAAAGAAAACAAAAATAAAATAATTTTAAATTATCTTGTGTCCAGTTTAATTTTCCACAAAATGAATTCATTCAATTTATATTGGATATAAAATTAATTAATGTTATTAGAACAGAATAACTCAACCTCCTTACATTTCAATTACTATATGATGACGTTTCCTGCTCTTTTAAGTTGTGGGTTATGGGAGGTGGAATCTCAAGCAGAGGATTACATGGAGTGTCTAACCTGAGTATTTGGGACAGTCCATTGCCCACCTTTCTTTTGCAACTGCTGCTTGCTCACAACATAGGAATGTGTAGGGAAGACCTTCTGTATGCACATTGTACAAATCATGTACAGGGGAGGAAAGGGATTTAGCATATGGATGCTGTACCTTAAAAGTATTCATTCTAAAGGAAGTTACAAGCAGTCCTCATTTAGCAACTGCCTTGTTTCCAACCATTTGAAATTATGATAGTAATTAGAAAAATTAACTTTACAACTAATCCTTGCATTTACAATCTTTGCAGGTTTGTAAAGCAAAAGAAAGCTCTTTGAAGTAAGATTATAAGATGCCAGTTGTGACTGTGGTCACAAAATGAGAACTATCTTGTATTTCATAATCCAATTAAAAGTGAAGAGTGTAAAATAAGGAAACAACAAAGGGATGAGGAGACAGGATTGTTCTTTTTTTTTTCTTTTCCATCTCTTGCTGGGACCTGGGCCAGCCAACCAGCACTCCCTTGCAGCCCAGTTTCTTCTGACCATTTTGCATTCCCCCCCCCCCCGAAGGAGCTTCTGACACAGGAGCGGCTTTCACTTACTGGTATCCAACTGGAAAGAGCCTGTCTTCGCAATCAGAGAGGTCGTTCAGGATGCCGAGACAGTCAATGCTCATTGACCCTACAGGGAAGTAGAAGAAAGGCTGAGCTACAGGAAAAACAGTGGCGTGAGAGACCATCTATCCCGACTTCACTTCACCAAGGGCTTACCAATCATCACATGGACGTTCTCTGGTTCCAAACCATTCAGAAACTTCCGCCTCAAGCTAATTCCTTCAAAATCCACAAAGACTCTTCTCAGGACCTCAAAGCCATTTTCTGGCACTATCTGCAAACAGACCCACAGTAAGTCATTTGGACAGAAAACAAATAAGGGGCAAGAAGAGAGGCAGGTGGCATAGGACGTACCTCCCCTTTGATCAGATCCTTGTGTCGTGAACAGTACACCTTCTTATCCTCCAAGAAGACACAATTTTTGGCCCGAGAACACATAAAGTGGTAGTTACTGGTGCAAGTGGCCAGGCAGCAGCCGACTGTGGCACCCGACTTCTGGCAGAACTCACATCGCTGCAAGATTGGCATGTTACTCTGATTGTCAAACTGCACAAATACTGTACGGTTAAAATGAATGTTACATACAATATATCAGAGAACTCCTAATTGGTTCTTCTTTCTTGCCCTAGCTGTAAGCAAACAAAGCTACTGGTCCATTTTTTAAAAAACAAATTAAGCCTATATTTAGGGTTACAACTTTGTATTTCACTAATTAAAACATACTGAGCCTCAGTTCAACTGCTTGGGGCAGCTGCCTCTTAACTGCTGAAAGGCACCTTTTCACACCCCAGCCTGGCTGCTAAGAGGAGCCTATTCCACACAATGCAGACTCCTTTTTTGTGTTACTAGCATTAATGAAATAAAATAACACTGAACCAAGTGTTTTTTTTCCAAAAATTCTTTCAGAAGAAACCTTTTTCTTTTCTATAAACACTGATCTGTGATCTCCGTAACTGAAATTGCAATACAAACAAGCTCCCTTGCTCTTGCAGTGGCCAAGGAGAGAGTCACACATCCTACCCACCAGCTGCTTCCCACGAATCACGGCCACGTGCACGTTCTTCAGAGAGCCATCCTCCTCCTCAAACACTTCAGCTGACCACAGGGCACAGTTCACGTGGGTCCACTCATTCTGACCAATATAAAGGAGACGGCCAGCATCCTATGGAAAAGCAAACAGCCCACCAAAGGCATTCGTAGGCAGAAGTCCCACCCTGCTCAGCGAGGAAGAGCTGATAAGCAGGGAGGGTCAGAAAAGGCCCATTATTTTGATATGAATTTTAAGGTCTCAATCCTTTACAATCACTGTTAATGCGCCTTCAGCCTGTGGCAAAATGATTAGCCCAAGACTCCTCTCACATATACAACTGCTAAGCCAGGTGTTCTCCATCCTCAATTTATGCCTATTCGCATTTTTATTTCACCAGGTACCGTAATTTTCCCTAATGTATGCTTTTGCATCTGTTTCTATTGTAACAAAATATCTGAATTTTATCCTGAGATTTTAGCGAATCTCTCCCAGCTCTGAGTTACCTGCAAAGAATGGAACAAATCCTTTAATCACTAACATTTTTCTAGTTATCTTTTTCCAAATAATTTTTGAAAACCAGGCACTGTGAATTCTAGGACTCTCTTCTAGGCATGGAAGCTGGCTAGCTGGATGACTTCGGGCCAGTCATTCTCTCTGTCAAACCCACCTCCAAGATTGTTGCTGTGGTGAAAATGCGAGGCAGGTGTATTAAATATGTTTTGCTGCTTTGAGTTGACCAATTTTATAAGTGGGATAAAAATGTAACAATCTCTTTTATAGCATTATCTGCTAACTGCATTTGGCCAGATTGCTAACCAAAGTCTCAGAGTGATTTAATCAAATGTTTTTAACTGACCAATGATACCACTCTAAGTTAAGTTATGAAGATGACTCGAGATCAGTCTGCCAGGATTAGCTTAAGTAGACAGAGGAAGCACCTCAAGAGGACGGAAATCAGTCTGGCAGCTACTTACATTGCCTCCATCATCACCGTATTTCAGGCAAAGAGAGCACTGCCGGTTGTCCTCCACATCCGGAGGAGGGGAAAGTTCTGGGCTGTCGTCTTGGCTTCTGTCGGGACCTCAAAGCAAATGGAGAGAATTAATTCCCAACAAAGAATATGAGGAAGAAACATGGGACGGGACTAACTATGGGGAGCAATCGACCCAGTAGCAAAGGGTAGAGCAGCAAGAGCTTTTTCAAGCGAAGCAGTCTAAGCAATGACTCAAAGGATTTGGGGAGGGGGAAACGGGATGTATTTCATTCAGGCAGAAAGCAGACCACAAGGCTCCTCTCGCAGGCTCCTCTCTGCCCCCTCAAAGCCCAAAAGCCCATCTTCTGGGAGAACTTCCTACAGAGAAAAGGAGGCTCAGTGTCTCACTGGATAAGGGTGAGGCAGGAAGATGCAGCGGCACGGGCGAGTTTGGCTCTCCTGGCCCTTTGGGTTTTGGAGCTGGAATTATTTTCTTCATCAGAGAGGGCTGCTGCTGAGCACAACGGTTTTCTTCACGTTCCTGCCACTGTGCATAGTTATGGTCAAGGGAGGGGGGCAGGACAGCGTTAGGCAGCATTCCACTGCTAAAAGACAATAAGAGACACGGCCACAAGTTAGATGCAGCTCTCAACTTCCAAAGCCCTCCAGTTAGCTCCCTTCGGAGAAAGAACGATGACAGAGGACTCCCGCTTCTGGCGGTTGACCAAAGTTGCTGCCAGAGAGACTATCTGGAAATCCATGTGATTTCCAAGGGACAACATTAAGGTACCACCTCTGGTTAATGACAAAGAGTGACTTCAGGAAGCAGAGCAATTACTTACTTTGCCGTGACTTTGTTTGGTTCCCAAAATCTTGACTTCTTTACATTGAACCACGGAAAAACTCTTTCCATTTGCTAAAGAGGAAAACCACAATTTGATAAGATTCAGCATTATTTTGCTTGGCATTTACCTTTTAAGAAAACTGCCACGGAGCTCAGCAAATTTATCAGAATGATGAACTTATGACAGGTTTAAAAAGTTTCTTTGGAGAATCAGAGCTGCTCTGGGAACAAGGGCAACACTAACTTTCCTCAAGACAAGGGCAAAATACAGCCTACCCTCATGAAGAAGGACTTCACCACACTGTTGGCCTTCTTGAGTTCTGGCTGCCCTCCATCCGCATTGATAGCTGCTTGGATTATCTTAACAAGATCATCGCTGAACTCCAACTAGATGGGGAAAATAAGAGCCACCTTGCTATGGTCCTTAAGCCAGGCGTCACTACCTGCAGGAACCCTAAACCCTTATGGCATTTTTCATCGGGCAGCTCCCTGGCCCAGCCATTGCTGGAGTCAAGTGGGTGGCCTCCTCTTCACTCACAGGAGGGAAACAGGGCAGCAAGAAATGGCAACAAGATTACAGACTTTGAGTGCAGTGGCACAGCCTATTTTAACTCGGCTTCAATTTTCGCTTCATCCCAGCAGAAGTCCTGAAAGTGAGAGGGGCCAACTGCGCTGAGACCTACCACAGAGGGATAGCCTCCTTGGTCCATCTTCCTTTTCACGCCTTCCAGATCTAGTGGCGGCTGTTCTTCCTGCTTGCCAACCTCTGTAAGTATGGGAGGGTCTGGGCCTTTGGGAGAACTTTGAGAGGGTACACTTTCTTCCGTTTCAGGATTCAAGTCAGGAGGTTTGGCTGCCTGGAGACAGAAGAGGGTAGAATAGTTTCTGAAGAATTTTACAAACAATACGCTAATGCACAACATAGTAATCGAGGGAAGAGAGGTTACTTTCATACATTAAGAAAATTAGTCGCCCTGTCTCTTGGTCAACGGAGTTCTTCCACCTACCTTTCCACACATGCACACGTAGTATATTGATACCTGACACATTTTTAAACCTACAGCTGTTCCAATGAAGCACAATTATCCATTGCATTCAGCTACTTTGGAATAGAAAAACTGGGAATTCTTGCAGGGATTTGCTTGTAGGTGTGTATGTGTGTAGGGGGAAATCAAGAACCACCTCCCAAGACCTGACAGGGCCTTGGAATGCAGTCGTGAGTTCCTAAAAGAGCTCGTTAGGGCAAAGCAGTGTTTGTTCAGGATTCCTCCAACTTTAACTGATACAGGATAATGATTGTCATATGAATTGTGACAGTTAAGATACCAAACCTTCAGTTCTTAGCCCATGACAGTGACTTAAGACTAGTGATGATTAGCTAATTCTGCTGTTTTTCCTAGAAATTCTGCATTTCCAATAACCAACATCTCATAAATAGACTTAGAGAGACAAACAGTTGGTTAGTTAGTTTGAGAAGGAAAAAAGGTAGATGTACCTGTCGATAACGCAGTAAGTGGCTAGTTGTTCTAGAATTCAGTAAGGCTGTCAAAACTTGCTTTAAAGAAAGCTGCAGCTCTTTCTCAAGGGCCAGCCGCCATTCAGGAGGATGCTGTTCTGTGCAATTAATGCAGGTGTAAGCCACGCTCTCGGGAAGGTTGGAGAGGATTTCATACATCTCATCTGAAGGAAGAAATGGTGATGGTTTTATGGGTGCCAGAAGGGTGTGTTTGTGCAGGGCCAGGAAAGAGGGACAGGAGGATAAGGGCTTAACTCAATGCCTGTGATGTCTCAGAATCGGGAGAATGTGGCGCCTGCCAACTCAGCCTTCTTAAGCATGAGGAACGTGCCCTGCTAGACATCTGGAGCGGGAGTATATACAGTCTGCTAGTTTACATAGACTAACCCTTCCCCAAACCATCTCACAGCATTTCCGTTCAGCTTCCAAGATCCAAGGTAAGTGCAATACTTTCTAAAACTGGCTCAGTACACAGCTTGACATGGTTACATTTCTGTTTGCGAGCATTAGAGGAATTTCTGGACACCAATCTTTGCTGCAGGGTCTCTCCACCTTTTTTTAAACCAGAGTGATCTGCAAAAGTAATCTAAGGGTGAAATCTGTTGACCGTAAATACTCTTCCTCACCAGAGAGGTTTTCACATTTGGCATGAACCCAGCGGTCACACTTCCCACACTGCATCATCTTGCTTTCATAGTCGTCGTCATCATAGCATTTGTCACAGAGGGGGCAGAAGTTCCCTGCAAGCAGCAGAAAATGATGAGCTGGGCCCAGGCAGCCTGAGAGTCGGGGCAAAGAAGGGGCTGGGGATGCCTCACAAAGCAAGAATGGCTGCTGGCAAGTACTGTCACTGGCTGACGGGGGAAAACCCTTCTCAGTTCAGTGACTCAGTTGATACAGGTAAAATGGGGGTAATGGTGGCTTCTTAAACAAACCACCGTTAAAACAATGCAAGTCTTAGTGTTATCTATGAAACAAGCAGTGTGCAATTCTACGTAGGAAGCTGTCTGCCTTCCCCATTCTAAGGGAAAGATTGAAAAGCAACCATTTCTCCTCAAGTGGAATGCCTGCCAACCCTCCCAGGCCTTGGTCCTCAATAGCGTTCAGCTCTTTTGCACCTTTCGCGAAGAGTTTGGCACAATCGTGACACAAAGAGAAGTCGTGGGACCACTGTGCATCCCACCCTTTGCCTGGAGTTGTCGCCCCACAGCTCTTACAGCGAACACACTTGGTGCAGATCTAGAAAGAGAAAGAAGCTTGGGCTTTTTTCAAGGATCACTCATTGAGAAATATCAATATATCTCTATTAAAAAGAGACACAATATTCAATAAGGAAATCAAAACAGCAAAATAAAAGACCAATACAAAAGGTATACTTGAACATGTCCATTTTTCCAGGAATTTGTACGATCACAACAATTCTCCTTTCCCCACTTTCTTCTATTTTGTTAAAATAACCTTTTGTTTGAGCAACAAAGTCTGCCTAAGAAACACCCAGATTCCCCAGAGAAACGTACCCACACTTTCTTCTTCTTGGTGGGCTTAGTTGGGTAGTTCGGTCCCAGGCACTCTGGGTGATAGCTGTTCCGGCACTTGTTGCACTCCAACAATTGCTATGGGATTGCAGAAAACAGAAGTGGCATCACACAAAGCCTGGACACACCGTTTTAGGCTTCAAGAGGCCTGTCAGTTGGATGAGGGGCTCCTTCCAACACAAATGCACAACACCCTAAGTGCCAGTCTGCTATCCAAAGAAAGAACCGGACAGGTGCCAGAAACCGAAGTGACTTACCTTGGAGGCCTGATGCGGTCTCCCACATACATGGCAAAACTTGCAGCGACGGCAACACCAGTTTTCCAACTGGTCTTCCAGGGGGCGTTCATTAACCTCTAAACAGAATTTGTGGAAAGGCTCACAGCAGACCTGGCAATATACAAACTACAAGCAAACAAACAAGTCAGCCAATCAGGCAGGCCTACTGCACTTTTCTCTCTCTCTCTCTCAACTTAGCTCTGATGGATTTTGTAAGAATTTGGTTCTTAACTCAAGCAGCATTGCCTTGAATTGAAAGGCAAAGTACAAACTGAACGAAGGAAGGAAGGAAGGAATGATGGCACAATGGCTCCACCTATTAACATCCAAAGTACAGTGGTACCTCGGGACTCATCGTCAAGAGGTTCCGGGAGGCGCAATGAGCACAAAACAAATTTTTCCCTTGGGAATAATGTAGTGAGTTACAAGACAGCTGACACTGACAAATTCCAGCTTGTGCGTTGAGTACCAAACAAATGATGAGTACCAGGACAAAATTTTTGTGTCAAAATGCTCTGAGTACCAAATTCAATGAGTTTCAAAGCAACTGAGTATCAAAGTACCAGTGTAATACAAAATTGGGTCCATAAACAAAATCATCTGAAGATGCTTTTAGACCACATCCCAACTTGTCTCTGAGCAATTTCACTTCTACAGCAATCCCAGACTCTGCAACAAGCAAAAAATATGATGTATCGGGGCTTAGGAGGAACCGGCAGCAGTTGGACCAGTTTGTGGTTTCAGAGGCAAATAACATTTTTAATAAAACATATTAAAACATGATTATGCAAAAACAATGTATTGTTTTGATGAAGGATTCAATTCCATCTATGTGTTTCAAATTTACTTTAACAATGCAAGTAAAAAACCATCTCCCATATCTGGCTACCCTCTTACCTCCACGTTCCCGCTGCTGGCACACAGGAAGCAGACTACTCTGGGAGTTATCGGAATGGAGGTTAGGATACCCAAACCACCCATTTCCCAAACGCTTTCAGCCTCACAGTCCTCCTAAAAAGCAAAGAAGCAACGCCTGCTGGAGATTGTTCTGCCAGTCGGGGAACCGTCCCTACTCCGTGGCCCAACTCCTGAGGGAGGAAGCCACACCCAAAGCTGCCTCGTTACCTTGAAGTCCACTCGGATCCTGTGGACCCCGTCTGTCAGGGGCTTCTGCTTGGAAGGGGTGTTGTTGGATAAAGTGCTCAGGGTATTGAGCGGGCTATTCTCTGGCTTGCTGACTGGGAGGGGCTTCTCCTAGAAAGATGGGAAACACAATATTTCCTTTCTTGCTTCCCAAACTGGCCTCAGAATATATTAATTGAACACATAGGCACCTTGCCTAGCCTGTGATAAGTGGCCAGTCTCAAGAGGCACTGCAAAATTTGTGCTGGGTTATCACTACCATCTGACAAGGAACAATATTAGAGAAATATTACATTCATATTATGCACCCATTTTTCTTAAAAGCCCAGAAATGATAATATTTGGCATGTACTCACACACCCCCTTTGGGGGCCCAGACCTGTACGTGGCTCTGGAGGGTGTCCACTGGGTTTGGACCCTCAGAAAGGGGTGAGATCAGGATCAGGCTTAGTAGGGCACAATCACAGAATACTTTTTGTCTTGAAACAAGATGAAGCACGTTACCTTTTCTTTTGATTTCTGTTTCATCGGTAAGCTGGGACGTGGAATGATTTTCTTCTGTCTGTTTTGCTCGATGGCTAGAAAAAGTACAAACATACTTTGTAATAACCCAAGATTTGTCTCTTAAAGCATTTGGGACCTTGTTAAGGCAGAAAAGACACTATCCCCTTTTTGGTTCCAGAAACAAACCCTAACCCCTCCCCAGCCCTTTCTCCACTCCCTATTTCTTCCTTTAAGTACGGACCTAGATTAAACCGAAAGAAACAAGAGGAACGCACCCTGTGCTTTTCTAAAGAAACAGGATGTGCTTATAGCAAACAGGCACACAGAAGGAGAAAAGGAAGAAAGGGTTACAAAAGTCCCACTGTGGCTATCTATGTGTGCCCAAGAAAGCACCTATTTGCATGCACTTGCTGAGCTGGGGCATATTCTCCCTGGGGGAGGCAATCTTACGCCAGAGAGCGAGGCTCAACCAGTCTCTGCAGAGAGCAGATATGTTGGTCTTGGAAAGGCCAACAGACAGGTCAACACAAACCTGCTTCCAGGGATGGCGCTATTTTTTTCTTGAGTTCAGCCAGGACAGTTTTGGGGGCTTCCTTTTTGGGCGGGACCAAGCTAGGCAGTTGGACGGGGGGCAAGGCAGGCGATGCTTGTTTGCCAGCTTTCCGGGCAGCAGAGGGAAGAGGCTGCTTGGGGTCCAGGATGGGTGGTAGCAGCTGCCCTTCCTCTATCTTTTCTTCACTGGCCTTCCGGGCTGGTTCACTGCTTCTCTTGGAGACATGATCCTCTTTCCCCAAAGCCAGAAGAGGAGCTGCTGCTTTTTGCCCTGACTCCCCCTGAATCTTCCCCACGTGGCTGTCTTTCTTTTCACCCGACTTGGATTTCTTCTCCTTTTTTTTCACAGCTGCAAAGCAGAAAAGCCCTTTTGAGGGAAGTGCCACCCACATATGGAGCTGCTGTCCTGAAAGCACCCGTGTCCCGTCCCTTCTTGCTCTCCCTCTCCAAAGGGCTTCCCACCTTTGGCTTGCTTCTGGAGATAGGCTTTCGATGGCATCCACTGCAGATTCTGGCACTTCCTCATCCTTCAGAGAGAGAAACGGAAGAGATGGAAAGACACATTACTAACCACTCTACAGGAAGATTCTGCTAGCAGGATCCTTGGTGCTCTGTGAGCTTGGTTGTTTTCTTGCAGACGTTTCATTACCCAAATTAGGTAACATCACCACTAATGCTGATGATTTAATTTTTAATTTTAATTCCATTTATATCCCGCCCTTCTCCGAAGACTCAGGGCGGCTTACAAGCTTAGCAGTAGCCTTCATTCTATGTATATGCCTGCTTATTAGGGCTTTCACACCCCCCCCCAAGCGGCATTATTACAAAGTCAGCTTAATTGCCCCCAACAATCTGGGTCCTCATTTTACCTACCTCGGAAGGATGGAAGGCTGAGTCAACCTTGAGCCTGGTGGGATGCGAACCTGCACTAATTGCAGGCAGCTGGTGTTACTTAAGGAGGCATTAGCCCACTGCTCCACCAATGTTAACTAGTCGGGTCATGAAATGTCTGCAGGAAAACAACCAAGCTCAGAGAACACCAAGAGCCCTCATTTCAACCCTGACCTACAAATATTATTCTCCTTTATTGGTCTTCTGCTAGCTTGGCCATTTCTGACTTGTAGACCGGGGGGGGGGTGAGAGGGGGGAAGAGAATGGTTCTGTGAAAAGAAATGCCCAGAAATTTTCAACTTGCACGCCCTGCCAAGCTCCCAGGTAAGTCTGGCTATCTGAACTGATTGACCCCAGCAGGACATGCTTGGCAATGTTAGTCTTTCAGCTGCAGTGAAAAGAATCCATCTGAGATTCTGTCCAAAGGAGAAAAGAGCAAGCATCCCCCTTCTCTGTCTGAGCTGACCGGCCAGGCAGCCCAAGTATGAGCAATGGAGGGGCAGAGGAAGGATTCACCCAGGACAGCTGCTCCCCCATTTCGCTTAGAGACAAAGACCAGAAGGAGGCACTTGCACCAGGTGTGGCAAAGATCTTTAGCCAAGCTCCCCTTTGCACCATCTGCACATGCCTGCTTCTTCGCCACCGTGGCCTGAGAAAGAGCTGCCATTTGATGAGAAATGGGACCCTTGGCGTCTCCTCAGGGAAACTGAAATCGGTGTTTTAGGGAATTCCCGTCCCCCGGAAGAGGCCACAAATCCACACACTTACTTGCAGCACTGCTTTTTTATGTTCCGCCCACCAAACTTCGGCTTATCCAGACAGTTTGTGCAGACGCCACAATCTTCTGGGACTTGGCAGCCTGGACACTGCCCACAGCGCCTTGACCGTCGGCCTTTCTTCACCGGAGGCTCCTGAGGGGCCTTGCTTCTGGTTACTGGCTTGATGGGCTTGATGGGAGGTGCAAGGGGCTCAGCATCTTCTGATCCAGCAACAGAGGACTTGTCTGTCAAAAAGACCCCCGGTGATTAATTCAGCATCATCAATGGAGAGAAAAGTGACGATTGTGCCACTTGCACTTTTTCTAAGGAGCATCGCAAAAGGGTCTATTCAGATTTTTTTGGGTAAAACCACCCTTCCATTCAGCTCTCTCTCTTATGTTAATTTCTAATGCCCCTTGATATAAAGAAAGGAATGCAGTCATTTATCCAAACCAAAACATTCACCATCATTCCCCATGGAAGAGAGTATCTTCTCCCGTTCTTCCCATGGTAAGGCACTCAGAGTGGGCATGTCATCTGGGAAGACTGCTCGCTTGCGGCCCAGGGCGACAGCTGCCCTCCTGCAGACATGCTTGATGCGTGGACCTCGCACAGAGGTCTCTGAGGAATCGCTCTCTTGACCCTAAATTCCAGCAGATAAACAGAGGGAATAGGTTGATACCATCATTTTGCCATGAGCAACTCAGTCCCAGTAGAGAGGCACGGCTGGCCGGCCTCTTGGCCTTCTCTGACATTATGTCTCCAAGTGGGTCCCCTTCCACAAGGCAGAGGCTTTGCCTGAAGCCAATCGCTTGCAATTCTGCAAATATAAACACAAACTGCATCAAGGAGCTCAGGCCGAGTATGAGCTTACAGTGAGTATCTACTAGAAATAATACATAGCAACATCTACATGTTGCAAGACACTCAGTAGCTGTGTTGTATATAACAATCCGAGGGAGCTGGGATGCGCAGAAAGAAAAATCAAAGTATGATTTTTTAAAAAAAACAAAACAAAACCCTCCCTGCAGTAATTCAGATCTCATCGCTTCCCTTGAGATGGAAGATCCAGGGCTACAAAATGTTTTGAGTTCAATTCCCAAAAGATGCTCTGGAGTGCAATGGGGTGGGAAAGTAGCGCCCATGCACAAGCATTAATGCAGAGGCACAAGACACCTGGAAAGGCGAACTGCTGTGTTCCCATTATGGTGCACGCCGACATTCCTTGCAGTCTTCGCAAGGAAGGAAAGAAGCAAGAAGCTTTAAGCAAACAGCTCACAGCGTGCCAATGTTCATCAGCAGTGGCAGTATAATAGCAAACATTTCCCGATCCACAGCTTCCCTGGGCTTGCTTAGCAAGACCCAGGGACCAGTTGCACTTGCACCTTCTCAGGAAACTCCTGTCAGCCATCACTGCTTCACCTGTTCTGTCAGGGGAGCACCAACTCTTATTGCCTGTGCTACCTCCCGCCTAATCCCACTATGTTTGGAAGATACCTGTCCCTTGGGCTGATCCACCTGTTTGAGGGACTTGCTCTTCTCAATCTTGTAGAGCTGAGCCTTAGCTTTCTTCAGGAGACTGGCCACCCTCTTGTCAGTCGTTGGAAGCTTATCAGCATGAGCCAACACTGAGCTGATGGAGGAATGTTTCACAATGCCAACTGAGGCAGCAGGAAGACGCAAAGGTTCCTCCTTGTCTGCGGACGAGGCTTCCAGGCCAAGGTCCACATTGGATTTCTCCAAGCCCCCTCGGCTTTTCTTGGGTAACTTGCTCTTTATGCTAACTGAGTCCACAAGAACTATCGCAGGGACATCTGCTGCTGGATCAGCGGCAGTTAGTTTCCTCCGTCCTGTAGTTTTTTTGGCAAAAGATGAGGATGCTACATCTTCACTCACAGGAACCTTTCCTTTAGAACCTCGAGTTGATGGGAATAAAGCAGAGCTGCCCTGAATTTCTGAAGCCTTCTTCTTCTTCTTCTTCTCCTCTTTCCTTGATTCACGTTTGTTTTCTTTCTCCCTATCTCTATCTCTTTCTCGGCTCTTTTCCTTCTCAGGACTGTTGTCCCTTCCTTTGTCTTTGGACAGCTCCTCGGTGGCTTTGTCTTTGCTCCTGGCCCTCTCTGTCTGGGGACTTGGTGCGAACCAAGGAAAAAGGGGAGCAGTGCCACCCGATGACAATGGCTGGGCAGGAAGGTTTGCCTGTTTCCTTGGCCTCTGACCTTTCTCTGCTGCTTCCCCAGTCTGGGACAGGGAATGTGAAGGGAAAGTGAACGTGGTGGCGTTTAAGGCACTAGTGGTAAGGGAGCCTGCAGAAATGCTAGTTAGGGAAGAAGAGACGGAGGAGGCTGGAGGGAGCGTGGGCAGCTCAGAGGTGCCGAGTCTTCCGCTTCTTGTCCTCATGGAGTGCGAAGGAGATCTTGATTCAGATCGGATTGGGCTGAACACTCGCCTCTTCCGTTTTCTTGAAGAAGCTGCTGCTGTGGCGCTTCCCGCAGCACTTCGGCTAATCGAAGGGGGCAACGTGACAGACTCAAAGATGCGCGAGTGCGCCTCGCTGGGAGTGAATCTTGGGGCTCGCAACAGGGGGCTTCTCTTGTGCAGATCAAACCTTGTTCCAGAATGAAGAGGAGAAAATAAGCGGGCGGGAGCTGCGGCCCCAGGAGGGGTAAAGCTGGCCGCGGCAGCAGCAAAGCCCACATCTTCTGGGGTCAGGGGTGGCGGCCGGAAGTTATCAAAAACTGGCTTGCGGATAAGTCCTTCTTTGGCGTACTTGGCAGAGGAGAAGTACTGGGGCTCAGAGCGGGAGGGCTTCAGGGAAGTCCAACGAAAGGTCGGTTCTCGGAGGATTGACTTCCGCTTCTCTTGCACAGGAGCAGCAGCAGCAGATGGCAAGAAGGGTGATGCCAAAGGAATGGTGGGAGGCATGAGCCACGGCGCATGGTCAGAGATGCCTGCTGCTGGCTGCAGGGGGGGAGGCGGGGTGAGCAGTGGGGGGGGAGGTGAAGAAGAAGAAGCAGGAGAAGACTGCTGTTGAGACGCGCTTTGGAGGCTGGGCAGCTTCTTAGCTGGTTTGGGGGCAAAATTCTTCTCTGCCATTGAAAACCTCCTCCTCCTCCTCCTCCTCTGCTCAGCACCCTCGTTCCCAGGGGAGGCAGACGCTGGCAGGGACGGGTGGACTTCTGAGGTGTCGATGCATTCTTCTGAGAGAGCCTGCATCTCTTCAGAAGCCTGTGAATCTGTGGATGTATCAACACTTGGACTGCTGGACCGTGAGGAATCTGAAGACAGCTGGGAGGAGTGCTGAGATGCGACACTGGACTTCTCGCTGGACTCGCAAGAGGTAGCACTGAAGCGGCTGTTTGGGGTAGACTCTAGGCGTGCTATTTTAATTGGTGGGTCATAGTCTTCATCTTCAATGAAACGCTTGGGAGTCTTAATTATTCGTGAAGAGATGGCACTCACTACAGGCATAATGAACTGCCGAATGTTTTTGAGCTGAGTCCTCCCCTTCCGGCCCTGGAGCTTTGCTGCTTCTTTCTCCATTTTCTTTTGAGCTCCTTTTTTTGCCTTCTGCAAGAGCTGCTTGGCAATTGTGGCATCTGTCCTCTTGCAAGAAGGAATCATCCTTACTGGTCTGCGAGGGCTCTGTCTGACTGTTGGCTTTTCATCTTTGGGGAGAGACGGTACACCCTCTCTCTCCTTTCGGGCCCTCTGGACTTTCTCCAACTGGGAACATACAAGAGCTGGCATGGTCTTCAAGCGATCAGAAGATGGTGGCCTCCCTCTCCTGCGGGCAATCTGAATCCCTTTCCTCCCAATATGGAGCTTCCCGGATTTGAACTGAGACTTCAGTGGAGAGAGTTTGCCTGTTCTCAATTTCTTAATTTTTGCAGCATGCTGAAAGGTAGCTGATGGTGCCCGCTTTATTTTCTTTACATTCTCTTTTTCTTCCTTCCCTCCTTTCTGAGCATCTGGAATGCACTCTTTGTGGCTGATCTTGAATTTCACACTGGTTAGCGCAGGAGGTCTCCCTCGACGTTTTTCTCCACTTTTAAATTCTTTCCTTTTTATTTTTTCCATGGATGTAGGTTCTGGCTTGCTTGAAGGTGAATATATTGGCAAGGACTCTGGTAGAGCAGCTGGACTTCGGTCTGAGCCGTTCCGAGGTCTCCCACGAGGTTTACGTGCACTAGTTTTGACTGAGACTGCAGAAAAAGAACAAAAACGCGTACATTAAACAGGGAAATCCTTGTTTTCAGCCATGGCACAAAATGAAAACAGGAATAAGGTAAGAAAAGAAAAGAAAAGAAAAGAGGAAGGAAGGAAGGAAGGAAGGAAGGAAGGAGGGAAAGATCCAATATTTTATAGTTTTTAGAGTAGGTCAATTTCTGAATTCTACATAAATAGACTTAGTATGCATATTTATATCACTAATTTTATAATGCCAGGAGAATTTAGTCAGTTTACCAGGATATAAACTGAGTCACAAATCTACAATGGCTGGACTTGGAACTGGAGAAGCCATCCTGGATCTTTTCCTGTTGGGTTATGAATTGCCTTAGGAGCTCAGCAGCAAGGGATGCTGGATTTAATATTCCCCAACTACTTTCACTAGCCATAGGTCAAGACAGAAACCACATATCGGAATATAAATTTCATTTCTTTTTCATCAGGACTTTCAAAGCAGGCTTTAATAATAGATGTCATTTCTTTTATTTATTTATTTATTTATTTATTTATTTATTTATTTATTTATTTATTTATTTATTTATTTATTTATTTATTTATTTGATTTGTATACCGCCCTTCTCCCCAAGGACTCAGGGCGGTGAACAGTGACAAAAATATCAAAAATGTACAAATACAGAAATTGAAAATAAGTTAAACCCTAATGCCCAAATGCAGAAGATAAGTTACATTAAAACAAATAATTAAAACAGAACCCGTCAGATGCTACATCTTCAGATGCTACATTTTCTGCAGATGCTACATCTGCAGAAAAAGAACAAAAACGCGTACATTAAACAGGGAAATCCTTGTTTTCAGCCATGGCACAAAATGAAAACTTGAAGGAACACTTCAAGTTCTTTAGATCAGCCACATCTAAAACCCATTAAAGCAAAGCCCATTGAATATGATTCAGGTTGTAGTAGGTTGGATTTACCTGCAAGGGACTTGGGGGAATTGGTTGTACATAATGGCTAGGGCAGAATCAATGGGAAGAACATAGTGTATGGTGAGAATGCTTAAAAAAAATCAATGAACTTCCAAAGGATTACATGTAGGCTAACAGACTAATTCATGTCATTCAGGCAATCGTGTCACAGGAATATTTTACCCATTATAAAACCAGTTAATGAATCTTAGCCTAATTAAAAAAAAAAGCTGGGAGAAAGCCATTAAAACATTTCCCCATGATTCCCAGACCTGGCAGCAGAAAACTCCTTTTCTGAAAATGATCAACTATAGCAGAGGTCCCCAACCTTTTGGGTGCTAGGGACTGGTGCCGTGGAGAGAACAGACAGGAGGGGCGTGGTTTTGTGTGCTGCCTGTATTTTGCGGATGGCGCTTTGCTTGTTTGTGTGGACAAGTTGCTGCCATGCCGCGGCTCAGTACTGGTCCACAGACCAGGAGTTGGGGATCCCTGGACTACAGCAGCAAGACACACCTTACACTCTCTATGATGTTAACGGCCTTGTCAATATTCTCCTGGTGTAAAATGGTGTGGAGAATCTGTATCCCCCAAATAGTAATTTTTGACTCCATTAATGTGATAAGAATCTGATTGGGCCATTAATGGTTTAAGTGTATTGGGCAAGTGTTTTCTAAGTCATGATTTACAGGCTACCATATTGTGTGGCATTGTTGAATTTACTTGCATGCTGAGAAGTGTTGCTTTTATCTGAGCAGTAATGTGGCTTTTACTTGTATTTTAATATATTATTGGACTTACTGTATGCCACCAAGTGTCTTCTTGGAGTTGGATGGCCTTAACAAAATTAATAAAATCAACAGCCACTTTTTAGCAACTCATTATTGAAAAAAGCTATGACTTTATATGAGGCCGGCAAATACAAATTTCAGGTTTTGTCACTCAATAAACTTTCTTTAGATCAGCCACATCTAAAACCCATTAAAGCAAATCCCATTGAATATGATTCAGGTTGTAGTAGGTTGGATTTACCTGCAAGGGACTTGGGGGAATTGGTTCCTTTGGCCTCATCATCTGAACCAAAACCTAGAAATTGCTCATCCTGCAGAAAGAGGGAGAGAGATGTTTAAGTAAAAGCTATAGTGAAAACAAGGGGGTAAACATTCATTAACAACCTATTTTATATGGCATCTGCCGGAAGAGAGGCCACCAATGGAAATGCATCTCATAAAGCCCAAAAGATAGCCTGGATCTGCCTTGGGCTGTGGAATTCCCCTGAATGCCTGTAGAAAATCAAGAATCTTAAAACTGTTTGCAGAAGGTTACAAAGGGAAGCCACCTCTTTAAAGACTGCTGTTTTGGACCCGTATAAATAGAAGGCTGTCTTCACAGCAATGATTTGCAACTTCTACTGACAAATAGCTCCATTAACTCCACTGGAGAGGATGAACTCCCCATGGGTGTCATCCCACAGGACTAAAGAGGACCTCCATGTTAAGGGAAAGCAGTCTGGGTTAGGGCAGAAGCAACAGCCTTGGCCAGTGCGAGGGCCTCCTGCTGTGCGCCAGGCTGCTACTGCAGGCTGAGGAGTTCACCTCGGTGTGAAGCTGAAAAGTCACCAACTCTGTGCTCCCTTGTTTGTGCTGCTCCTGTCATTAGAGCCCATGCCAAGCCACATTTTCCATCTTTCTAGAACTAAAAACGGCTGGAGCTGGCCCAGGGTCTCTCTGGAGCACATTGCTACACCTGACAGGCATACCAACCTCCTTTCCACAAGAGCTTCTGGCAAAATACTGTCAGCCCCCCAGTTCTGCTCCTGCTGTGCCAGGAATCGTAGGCATTGCTTACTTTTCCGAAAACCTCTTGTAACGAATACCAATCCTGCCCCAGCTCATGCACTTCCAGGACCACCTCTCCATTCTGAGAAGCAGCAGCTCAGAAAAAGAGCTGGAAAAGCTGCCTCTCCCTATTTTTTTGTGCCATTTGGGCCCTCGCTGCAGAGGAATCAGAGAGATTGATTTGGGGCATTAACCTGCAAGATCACCATGACGAGATTTATCTGTGTGTGTGAGGGAGAAAAAGAGGGCGAGCGGGATATGCATGAAGCATGCCTCCTCGGACAGAAACAGGGGGGTTGGTGGCCCCATGCTCCAAGCTCAGCTCCTCTGTCTCTAGAATGCCGGGAAAGGCACTTTTGCGCACAGTACTCCAGAGCACAGCTCTGCCAGCCCCTCCCCTTGCCCACGTGGGCCTCCCTGCAAGAAGTAAACAATCTTTGGCTGAGGATGGGCAGAGATTCCTGCAAGCTGGCAGAAGCAGCAGTGCCTTCGCACCTCTAACCAGCATGCGGGCGGTGGCTTCTAAGTAGGCAAGCAAGCAGAGAGGTTTAGTCAGGCCACCAAAGCTTCACTCTCCAAAACCTGCTCTTCTCTTTCCAGGAAGCCAAATTTTATGAAAGAAATTCTCAAAGAAACTAGAGCTTCTGAAGATCAAAGGCTGCAAATCCTCCAGTACTTCAACAACTCTTTGAGTCAGGACTCTGCACTCCTTTTGTGTGGTGCAGCTGGATGAAGGGAGGCACAGAGCACAGCAAAACCTATAGAGCACGGGTGTCAAACTCACTGTGTCACGTGACATGTTGCAACATATCACAATTTTTTTTGCATTGCCAGAGCTGGGGTGGGCGTGGTCTCCGTATAATGCAACTGGCCCAGGGGCCGGCAGTTTGAAACCCCTGGTATAGAGGTTCCAGCGGCCTGAGAGTCCCAGCAATTAGCAATCCAGGCCCAGGATTTAGGCCTCCAAGCTGCCAGGATTTCCCTTTCCTTCCCAGCCCAACAGTCAACACGTTAGAGCACACTTTCCCTCGGGATTTACTGCATCCTGACATAATCAGCAAGGATGTCAAGCACAGTGGATACCCAGAACAGAAATGGACAGCCAATTCTGCTCCTTCAACCCGTGCTCACTTTGTCCACTCTTTCTCCAGGCTTTCCCACTGGCACTGCCACAACTCCCGATACTGTCACCTTGGCGGTTCTGTGGAAGCCAAAACCAGCCAAGGATGTGAAGGTCTTTCTTTCGGAGAAGCCCCAAATTCAGGTGTAGCTTTATGAAAAAAGGGGCTTGGTGATTATTCTCTTTGTCACTACTTTAAAAGTAATAAAAATAAATAAGTACAGAGATAAAAAATGAAAAATAGGGCTTGTGCCACAATTCAGAGTATTTTTAAAACATCCATTGAAACTGGTTGTGGTGTTGGCTGGTCCCATGGAGCATGCGCTCCTTCCCTTTCTCTCTCCCCCACATACCAGTATATATATTACAGCCAGGCAGAAGAAACATTTGAGGGGGAGGGACTGGACAAAAAAATATCAAAAACAGAAAAGCCCTCCGCTCACATTTGCCCACCCAAATTAGATCTAGCTGAGATCTAGTTTTCTTAATTGTAATGTTATATTTATACTCCAAGGTCAAGCGCTCAATTATGTAAGCTGAAAATTGTGACTTTTCTAGCCTGGTATAATGTACTTTATTCAATAATTGCAACATACAGCCTAAAGACTTACAGTAGCTTGGCTGACTTAAGCAGTGCTGAAACTGTCTAGTCCTTGAATGGAAACACCAGAGGCAATACTGAAAGTTGAAAAAACATTGAAGATGATAATTCTATATTTTTGCCTCCACAGCTGATCAGTGCATGTTACTATTCACATGTAGATTACATACTGATACAGCACTGAAAGTTAGAAGCAGCATCTCTGGCAAACTGGACAAATGCTATTCCAATTTACGAAGGTGTTATTTGAGGTATGCTTGTTCCTTTTAAAATTTCTATATAAATAGTCTGTTGAACCATCTCAATAATCTAAATTTCCATCCATCAGAGAACAGTGGCAGAGAACATATTTCTAGCTTAATGAAGATACTTTGATAATACATTCTGTTAGGATTCTAAGAATTAACAGTATGAGGTTCTTCAGTATAACAGAATCAGGTAGAAATACATTAGCCCAAAATCAAAATTATGTTTTTTTGTAGGAAACTAGGACTATATTAAGGGACGTGGTGGCTCAGTGGGTTAAGACGCTGACCTTGTCGATCAGAAGGTTGGCAGTTTGGCAGGTCGAATCCCAAGTGCTGCGTAACACAGTGAGCGCCTGTTACTTGTCCCAGCTTCTGCTAACCTAGCAGTTCGAAAGCACGTAAAAAATGCAAGTAGAAAAATAGGGACCACTACGGTGGTAACAGCGTTCCGTGCGCCTTTGGCGTCTAGTCATGACGGTCACATGACCATGGAGACGTCCTCGGACAAGCGCTGGCTCTTCGGCTTTGAAACGGAGATGAGCACTGCCCCTAGAGTTGGAAACGACTAGCACGCATGTGCGGGGGAACCTTTACCTTTACCTTTAGGACTATATTGCCAGTAGATTAAAGGAAATTTAACTGAACTAATTCAGTACTGATTTTCAAATACTTGGAGCTTACAGGCAGAAATCTGGCTCAAAGAAGGTTCATGGATCTTATGTGCCCAGCATGTTTGCAGAAGTGCAGTGGGAACTTCAAGGGTCCCCCCCCAAAGTAGGGCAATTTCTACAACTTTTACATTTTTTGAAGTCAAATACCTAGCATGTTTTATGTGGAGCCCACTTTTTTGTAACTTCTTCCCCTCCTGGAACTTGAATAGTTGAAAGACCTAAGGGCTGCTTTGCTGCATTTTACATGCTGCCCTATTTCTGAACAGAGGTATGGGGAAGGTCTGTGGTCCTTTTTCTCCACGGGGTTAGCCCTGCTGCTAATGATTCATGGGAAATATCTGCAGTGAAGATATTGACTGTATCAAAGCTTATCTTCTGCCTGTTTGCTCCCATTGGATACGAGCTGAAGTTCCCATAGTGAACACAGGTGCCAGTCTGATTTGGCCAGAGCCCCACATCTGTCTATTAGCAAAAGTAAATACAGAAAGGCCTACTAGACTGTGCTAGATGTCAGTACCTTCTGCCTAGCTGGCTTAATAGGAAAATACAGGAGGATCCCCTTTATGGACCATTTGGGTCTGTGCAACGATGGTCAAGCAGAAATTAGGAAATGTGTTCTTTTCCACTGAACATACTAAAAAACATAAAGCTCCTTCACGCATCCAGTACTCAAAAGCATACCACCAGGCTGTACAAATCAATTCTATAACAACCTATTCCTTTCAACATATAAAATAGGACAACTGACCTCTAATAATTTAATTTGGATTAGAGACGTGCTATATTCATATTTTGATCTTTAACACCTGATTTTATTATTGTAAACTGTTCAAAATTATAAATGAGATTATCAAAGGAGAATTGAGTGTCAATTCAAATAAGCATCCAACAGCCTCAAAATTATTTGAAATGATAAAAGACTTGAGCGTAGCAGAATAATCTGTCAAATGTGAGACTGAATTTGTATCTCACAAGCACATGCTTTTTAAAATATCAAATTGCTAAAGAACTTATTTTGAAGTCCTTGAAAGAATACAGCCAAAGTTTAGTTTGCAGACACATCACAAGCTAACAGTTTTGGAGAAAGGTATAGATCTATTGAGAAATGCCACTTCAAGTTACTACAGAAACAGGAGTTCCAGGACAAGAATCCTATTGTGTCAGCCCTTAATGAGGATTTACCACATTCATTAAAAAAATATTTCTTCAGCATGTCTTGCTATTGGGTTTCTCTAGAAAATATTATAGCATCTTTGGTTCTACAGCAGCATGAATAAGCCCCAGCTGTCAGTATCCTTTCCCCTCAATTTTCTTCGAAGCCAGAATTCCACTAAACAGAAGAGCAGAGAGGAAAAGTAAGAATAAACTGACTTCCCTGCTTAATAGCTTAGGTTTCAAACAGAACCTTAGAAGTCTTCAATTTTATACTCCCTTCAGAAAGTGAAAACTGGGAAGGTGCTGCCACCTTTACTGGACATTGCAAGTTGGATTCCTCAGCGTGCAAATATAGCAGGCAAGCCTTGGCAGAATTGTCCATACAACAGCACCAGTCTCCCATGGCCTGCCTTATCCTTCCTCAGTTAAGAATCAGCTTCCATCACATAACATCATACTAAAGTTGATCTAAACAAAAAGGGGAATAGTTGTAACAGAAGCATTCCAAATGATATTCTAGGGCAGGGGTGTCAAACTCGCAACGTCACATGACGTGTCGTGAAGTACCTTTCCATTGGTGGCAAAGGGGTAGGTGCAGTTTCGGCATGACGCATCAGGCCCGTGGACCGGCAGTTTGACACCCCTGTTCTAGGGCCATTTTTAAATTACCAATTGAAGTTCAGAAATTCAGTGCATGGTGTGAAGAAGGGGACTAAAATTAATCCCAAAACATTGATTCAGATTGCAATTTAAGCAATGAATGTGTCAAACATTAAGACAAGCCATTCTTCACCTACTTTATCTTGTAGTTCATCCTGAGTTTTATTAGTCAACTTCTGTTTTCCAGATAAGACTGCAAAAGTCTGGATTCAAACTTTGCATTTCTGGAACTCATGCCAGCTTGCCACATTTTAATACAGGGCTTTTCAACCTTTTCACCCATTGTGCCACTTTTAGAATATGGCAACATCCGAGTACCACCAGTCGACTGGCAAGGTGTCAAAAACTTGATGACCAAAAAAAAAAAGAGGAAAAAAAGTGATGAAGTATGGAAGCGCTCTTCCTCCTGTCTGAGGTTTTCATTGTTGTGAGCATTTCTGTTGAGGATTGGCAGCAGGGGTGGGGTGGGGAGGTGTTTGGTTTTTATCCCCCCCCCCCTTTGCTGGGTGGTTGCAGCAGGTTTTGGTCATTTCACATGACCCTGGGATACTGTGACGGTCATAAATATGAATCAGTTGCCAAGCATCTGAATGTAAATCAGAAGACTCTGGGATGCTGCAACATTCCAGCTGATTGGCGCTTCTTTTGGGCTCAGCAAAAGTGCCAGGATCAGCGCTGAGCTCCAGCTGGAGCCTGGCGCTGATCCTGGCGCTTCCACTGAGCCCTGACAGCCCTGCAGCTCCAGCTGTCTCTTGCTCAGGGTTGTGAGGTGCTGCCACCGGTTCAGCTCATTCTCTTCCCCCGCTACCACTTTTCTAGGATGGTTATGTACCACCTGCCAGGTGCCAATGTACCACAGGTGGTACCCGTACCACTGGTTGAAAAGTCCTGCTTTAATACACCCCATTTTCTAGCCAAGTACCTTTAACTACACCATCAAACTGGTTGTAAGACTACTTCCCATCTACTAGCTAGAGTCCATCAGTCAGAAAAGCAAATAGATGGTTTCATGTTTTAATGTTGTGATATCAATATTGTAAGTCAGTCTCCAAAAATGGAGTTGAAGTAAAAAAGAAAGATAAAATTCATTTACCAAAATTGGATAAGCAGGTGAGCCACCAGATGCTGCTTTTAATACTGAAGTTTATTAGCATACAACCAATTATGTGAATAAAATGTTTAGGAAAATTAACACACAGCAAATCACTGGGGGGGGGGGCTTATCTTCAAGGTCCTTATCTTGAACTTATCAAACCTTTTACCAACTAATTCTATTTATGTCCCATGGCTTGCTTAAATAATTCAAAGAAGGTAACAGTACAATAACAATAAGATAATATACAAAATGCAGTGCATCAACTAGGAAAAAAAACAATTTTGTAACTACTGTATAGAATAAGTCCCAAAATGGGTTATTTGCCTATCCAAGAGTTTCATCATCCAAAGCTCCAAAGAAAACAACTGAATCTGAGCTTTGCTTTTTTCTGCAATTTTCTAAAGATCAGCCAGAATTTTAAACAGGACTGTCCAGTTTAATGACAGTATAATACTTCAAGCATCCTGAAAACCTTCTACAGACAGCAGTATCTGAAAGCAAAACAGTTTAACAGATCTGTTACCACTGCAGAGATTGGGCACTATTGTAAACCTGTCTCAGATTGACTGCAGCTTGCAATAATTGTGTCCATTAACAAGTGCAGACTCAACCATAATTTCTACTGTGAACATCTTAAACCAAGTTAAATCCCAAAATGCTAGGGAATTCCTGGAATTTTGGCATTCAAAGAAATCAGCCACAAATAGGCACAGAGATAAATCACATTCATACATTATTCAAAAAGAGACAATACAAAAATTAAGAAGAAAATATCCTCTCCAGCTACCAACACTCAGATAACACCAGACAATCAAGCAGAAAACAATACTCTAATCAACCAAGGAGAAAACTGCACACACCCCACCGACATGGGAGGGCAAGCCCATGTATATAAACAGGGAGCAAGCCTCATTCTCCCTACCACTGATGATGTTACCTAGTTGGGTAATGAAACTGTGCAAGCAAACAGCCAAGCTCAAAGAGCATCAAGGACTCCACAGACTAGCAAAGCACACCCATGAACACTAACTAGAGTCAGAAGACACGGCAAAAATTCCTCCATCTCACCACACATGGACAGATTCAACCACTTTTAACTGGGAAACTAACAGTGTTTTAGGTAAACCCAGTCCAAAAATAGTAGGACTTCCTGGACGTTTGATATTTAGACAAAGCAGCCATCCATACACATATGAAGATAAACCATATTTACCTACCATTCAAGAGACACAAAACCTAGGAAAGAAAGAAAAAGACTACAACACATCCTCTCAAACTATGGTATGTAAACAAGATGCAAACCTCACTCACTAATGAACCATTTGCAAGAAAACAACCAAGTTCAGAGAGCACCTTCATCCACAACACTGGTCTTCTCAAATGATTTACATCTGCAAATAGGATGTTTTTACTATGTATGCGTGGAATTTTGATGAATTTGAGCAGTGAAAATATTTTTACATAAAATATGTTTTGTTCCCCATCTCTGCCTCCTTCCCTCATTTTAGTAATTCATGACCAAGTTACACCTAGGAGACACAGAATGAATGGGCTATTTAAGCCCATTTAATGGCACTGACAGATCATAGGGAGGTGTGGCACAGGCAGCAGCTTGAGTGACTTAGTGCACTATTCCTCATTCTGACTTGTCATGCAGTGAAGAATTAAATGAGCCCCAGTCCACTGTCCTGAGCATCTAAGAGAGAGGACTGGACAAATTTAAGTTTTAAAATTATTGTACTCATAAGGACTTTGACAAAGCACATTTAATATTATGTAGCATTAACACACTGAGAGACCTTATAATACATCCAAGGAAATTGAGCAAAAAATATTACTTCAAGAAAATCTATACCACCATTTCAATTGGTGTGAAGCACTATGCTAAAAGCGTAAGTTTGGGAGTAGCATGTGCCATGATCATCTACATCAAATGCTTTGGTCACTGGATAACAAGCACGAGGGAAAGTGAAAAAAAGGCTACATCGTTTTTCAGCCAGCACAGAATTTGAATGGAACCAGGCAGTCTTGCACTGAAATCTGTACTCACTTTTGAAAGGATGACGTTTTATAAAGACAGACATCAGTAATACGTTGGGGGGGGGGGGAAGGGGGGAAACCTCTGACTGCCATGGTACATTGCAAAACATAACATTAAGAAAGAAAATAGGAATGGAGCACTCAATGGAGTCACCTGTCTTCTATATTTAAAGTATTACTTTACAACTTCCCATTAAAGAAATGCTGCAGGGCTCCACTGGTTTAGTACACCTTTAATAAAGTAACAATATAGGACCTTCACGGAGAGGCTGTTACTTTTTCTTTTAAGCTCAGAGTAGCATATTCTGCCACTTGAGGAGCCCCCGGAATGCGGAGAAAAACCCGCCTGGCTTTGGGCAGCCTTAACCGGGCGCGCGGGGCCATCCAGGGCGAAGACGCCCCTGCAACTCTGCCCGCCGCCTCGAGGAGCTTGGCCAGGAAGGGAGCGCGGCGGCTCGTGAAGCGGGAAGCAGACCCCGCGGCGGCTCCGGACATCAACTCGGGGCCGCCCAGCTGCCCTCCGCCCGCTACACGTGCGGCCGCGCGGGAAGGACAAGGACCAGGGCCGGGCCGGCCGCGTCTCCCGGGACGGCTGGAGCCGCGAGGAGGCGCGTCGCTGCTCGCTCCCGCGGCGGCCGCGCAGGCAAGGAGGGGGCGTGCCCCTTCCCCGCGCCGGGGACGCGTCGGCTCGGCACGAGGGCGGCTCCCGGCCAGAGAGAGCGGCCCCGCCCGCCCGCCCGCCCGCCTCACCTCTCCGCTGCCGGCCTCGGCCCCGCAGGCCGCCCGGAACCGGCGCAAGTTGATGCCGATAGCGGCCGAGACCTGGAGCGCCGCGTCGAAGCCGGGCGCCACCCCCGTGCTGGCCGGGAGCGGGGCGGCGGGCTGCGGCGAGGGGGCGGCGGCCGAGGAGGGGCCGCCCGCCCCGCCCCCTCCGCTTCCCGCCAGCGCCGCCGCCGCCGCTCCTCCGCCGCCGCTCGCCGCCCGCTCCTCGGCAGACTCCCCGCGCAGGCTGCGCAGGGCCGGGACCCGCACGCGGCAGCCCCCCAGCCCGCGGCGACCCCAACCGCCGCTGCCGGGCCGGGCCGGGAAGCGCCACCGACCGCTGTGCGCCATCTTTCCTGTGAGGCGAAGCGCCAGAGAGCGGGGCCGGGCCGCGCCCGGGAACCAGCCTGCCGCACAACCCGCCCCTAGGGGCGCTGCACGCGCGCACCGCCCATCCAGGTTCCCGGGCCCCGCCGGAGCACCGCCCCGCGCCCCGCCTGAGTTAAACGGCGCCGCGGGCCGCCCGGCATAATCGCGGCGCCCATCCAGGGTCCGGGGCCCGCTCGTTGCCGCCCCGCCAGTGGCATGGCGCAAACGCTCGCCCTCGCGGCCGGCAGAAGCGGTCCCGCATGCTCGGCGCGGGGCCTTTGGGAGGGCGGGGCGGCAGCCGGCGGTGGTCGCTTCTGCCGCTGCTGCTGCTGTGCTGCCCCCTTGCGACGATGCCCGGCAGGTGCGGAGAGGCGGTCGGACCCAGGTCGGGAGCAGACGCGGGTGCGCTCGTTCCCACGTGTACGACCACGACGGGCCGGGGCCGGCTGCGCTTGTCTCTTCCGATATCCAGCCGACCCCGTCCGGCGCCGTACCGGAGATGCAGCCGTGGGGGAGGGAGTGCTCGGCGCCTCCCGCCAAGGCCTCCCGCTGCCCCCACCGCGGCGGTTCGGCCGAAACCCCCCGAGCGGCTCTGCGGCGCCTCCCCCCCGGAAGCGTTGCTGTTCCGGGAGCGGGCCCGAGAGAGAGCTACGCTCGCCCCCGGAGGCGGCCTCGGTCAAGGCGCCGTACCTCTGCCCGTTCCTCCGGTCCGCCGGCACCGGGCCAGCCCGCTCCCCCGCGAAGCTTCCGAGCCTGGGCCGCCGCTGCCCGCTACACGGCTGGCTGCGCTCTGGTCCCCCACAGCTGTTGCTTCGCCGCCGCCGTCCCTGCCGGCCCCTCTGGGTGGGCTCGGGGCCTGGCAGCTGGAGTTCAGCGTCCTCCAGGCATCGCGGTGCCTGCTGGGAGGCTGAGCAGCTGTGCTGGAACTCGGCTGCCGCCGGCCAGGGAAACGGCTCGCCGCGCTTCCCTGCCGGCCAACCTGTGCGAAGGTGGGCCGGTGCCCAGGAGGAGGCGGGATTTCTGCCGGGACTGCAGCGAGGGTGGCCCTCCGGCGGGCCTGGAGCTCCCAGCATCCCCGGCTGCTCTGGCCCTCCGATGTGGGGACCTGGAGGGACGAGCCGGGCGCTCTGCGTCTCCTTCCTGGATTGGTGCAGGTGCGCCCCGGCTGTTCTTCCCTGAGCAGCTGGGCCGAGGGGCCCGTCCGGGCAGCATTTCTGGTGGTTACGGGTTGGCATTAAGGCGCGGTTACAAGCGGGGCGATCGAAGAAAGAATAAATAAAAGACAACCCTCTTCCTCCAGGAACAAGGGTGATAAATTCTTCTGACAACACAAAGATATAGGACCCCGTTAATAAGAAATTTAGTATAATAAAAGGTGATACCGTTTCCTTGGGGGTGGAATTAAATCTAAAAGCTATCCTTGTTAAGTTAGCAGTCACTTGTAAAAGCCCCACAATATTAGCAAACCTTACTGAAGTCGTTCTTTTGTGGGCATAGGAAAGTGGTTCAACGTGCAGTATGTTAGGATTTCACTTAATGCACAAATCTTTCCTGTTGTTTTGTGTAAGAGGAAAGGAATATGCTTTTGGCTGAAAAGACAGATCAGCTTTCTGTTGTCAGCAACAGCTTACACAGTGGCAAAAAAGGGAAAACCCATTAAAGCTAAACCCAATCTTCCTTTTAACACCCAAACTGTTTCCTATAAAATCTTAGGGAGAAAAAGCTTTAATATTCTGCACTTCCTCTGACTCTAGGAAGTGGGATAGGTGAGGAATATTTGAACAGTTTTTGGATGTGGCATTATAACTATCCAGTATGAAGCCCAACTAACCTCTACAAAGTTGAAAGTATCTGAACAAATAGAAAACAGAATTGAAAACAGAAACTAAGATCATTTTCTGTCATTAAACAGCGATGATGTTATCCATTCAGTCGTCTGGATCTTGGCAATGCTATGGGCCAAGTCACATCTTCCAATCTTGCACTACTTGAGTTCTATGCTCTGGCTAGTGTCAGCTTTGAGAGTGCATTAAATACTATCTTTGAGGAAAAACAAAAGTTATTCTTTACTATTTCTTCTATACAACTGTCACTGGAGATTTAGGGTTAATTCTACCTATTTATCATTTCCTGGTACAACAGGAACCTACCAAGTCTAATCTGTCTCTCTCTCCTCATTCATTTCTGGCAGCTGTATAGTTTCTTCAAGGCATTTATGGAAGGACATAAATACATGGGGAGGGGGAGAATAAGAAAAAAAGGTTTGAAGATTGGCTGTCAGTTCTGAGGCCATCATCAGTCTGGGTGACCGTCTCTCAGAAATGTTGCAATCATGGATTCCTCTACCAAGTGGGGTTGAACTAGACGTTGTTCAACCCTTACATTCTATGATTCTGTGACCATCTGGCTCTGCCACAATGTAAACATGACTTGCAGACACAGTTTAATCTCAGTGTCATAATTTAATGTTATCAAGACACTACCAGGAATCAAAAGAAGAAACTTCTTCAGACATTATATCCAATCAGGCCACGTTTGCCTATGATTTCACCAATGTAAAACCACATCAGTACTTCAGTAGCCACCAAACCATTCCTCAGAGCTTCCTGAAAGGAAATGAAAAGGTTTTGTAAAAAATGATTGTTGTTGTGGTAACAATTGCCTCACCCATTTCCCAGATAGTTCCAGTGAAATACAACACCAAGAGGTCTTCTAATACCTTATCACTCGGTCATTATAAGTTACATTTAAATTGTTATGAGGTATTTAGACTTTATTCAAATTAATATAGCTACTCTTTCAGAAGACTCATTGATCCCATTATCTCCTTCATGGGATGGAAAACTACCTCATGCTTCAACTTCTGACATCCCTCCCCCCAACCACTCCAAAAGTTTCCATGTTCCCTAGGAAGGGATTTGCTGGAATTAACTTTAGACGCTGCAGGAACAGAGATAGGTTAGCCTCTCAGGAAAGCAGGAGTCTGGAAGCAGCTATTCCCAACAAAGCTTCTGTAAGCTACAACTGCTGGCACATACTTACCTTGACTGTGAGTTGTGCAAAGCGCCCAGTCTGGTAGCTCTTCAGCAATGTTTTCAGGCTCTCAATTGCCTTAGGAATTTCAGCAGGAGTTGGAGGGACCAGCTCAACTTTGGCGTAGTACAAGAAAGTGTCCAGCCGAGGCCTTGAGTAGGTTACAGCAGCTAGAAGAGAACAAGAGCAAGAGAGATGAAGAGCAAATGGCAAATGCTAAAGCAAACAAAGCATTTCTAGCTCTATGGTGATATTTTGCTTGGCCTTTGTGGTACAATATTTGCAGTATGAGTTTGTCTCTATAGCCAAGTCAGGTGGTGAATACAGTATTTAGTTCATAGGGCAGATCCTTTTGGGAACTTGTAATGTTAAATAGAAAAGCATTCATCAGCTGAAATAGATCACAAAATGCTAACAACACTGCTTGGTTCTATTCTGCTTCACTCTTCTCTAATACGACTTGTTTTTCCAGGTAACTATGGAAAACCAACCCGAGGCTGACAGAAATGCAATCAGGAAAGAAATGTGTTTAAATCTTGAGGACCATCCTAGGGCACTGAAGGAACTTACTATGGTCTGGCTTAAGCTTTAAGTGTTTTTTGAGAAATTCTGGAGAAAGGTAAAAATCTACAGAACTGTAGGACAAATGTTGTTCTGTCATTAAACAGAGATGGAGGGGGGAAGATGGATGATCCAGGAAACTTCAAATCAGTCAGTCTGATGTCAGTGCCTCGGATTATTTTAGAGCAGGGGTGTCAAACTGGTGGCCCATGGGCTGGATGCATCGTAGCGAAACCGCACCCACCCCATTGCTGGCAGTGTCAAAAAAGTTGCAATATATCGCGGCACATCACGTGATGTTGTGAGTTTGACACCTGTTTTAGAGCATAAAGTGATGAATTTCCAAGCAACTGTAAATACAATAAATTGTTAATCAGACTTAATAATGCCAGACTGAATTTATTTCATTTTTTAAAATAATATACATTGTTCAAATGCTCCAGATGTAATTTGATTCCAGCACAGCAATTAACAAGGTACCCTATGGCATTTTAATTAGCCAGCTAATTAACCTTGTCATAACATTTGGTAGTAAAATGCTAGCTTGAAATTCTACTCAAAAGAGCTCTTAAGTGGTTTCTTGTTAAAATGGAATAAGATATCAAGGCATAAAAGCCCCCATATTCTTCATTAAGAATGCAGATGGTAAAAAGTTGATCAGACTAGTTAATATATTAAAAGACAGAAATAAAATTCAAAATGATCTTGATAATTTTATTATGAGCCCAGTTCTATAAACTGTGAAATGGGAAATTCTATGCTTAAATCAAAATGATATCCACAAGTGCTGGATGGCTTGGCTCAACAACATACTCATTGCAATCTTTAGGCAACAACATCAAACGCATGGTGTTACATTACTGGAATTGAGAATTTTACTTTACAATATACTAGTTAGTGACCACATGTAATATAGTGGCCAGTTCTGGACATCATGGTTTAAAAAGCATTCAGAGAAATTAGACTGTATTCAGAGAAGAACAGCAAGGATGATTAGATGCCTATAAAATCCTCTGAGGACTTACAGAAGGAATTAGGATCATTTAGCTTGAGGAAGCAAGAGCAAAGTTTAGGGAACGGTTGCTGGAATTGGGTATGTGTAGTTTAACAAAGAGAAGGGTGAGGGGTGACATGTTAGCAGTGTTCCAATATCTGTTGCCGGCATCAACCTCCCTGCGCCCTGTGCGTTCCCACAGAGAGGGTCTCCTCAGGGTGCCACCGATCAGAGAATGTCGATTGGTGGCCCCCAGGGGGAGATCCTTCTCTGTGGGCGCTCCGGAACTATGGAATCAGTTACCGGTAGAGCTCCGGATGGCGCCCGATCTTCGCTCCATTTGCCGTGATCTGAAGACGTTTTTGTTTGCACAAGCCGGCCTGGCCTGATGGGGGATTGGTGGGGTTTTTATTCTTGTATTTTTATTGTTGTATTTTTGGGGTTTTTATAAATGTAGTATATTAATTGTTTTAACGGGCAACTATTTAATCTCCTTTTAATATTTGTAACTTTGTATTTTATTCTTGCCCTGTGAACCGCCCTGAGTCCTTCGGGAGAAGGGCGGTATAGAAATATTAATAAAATAAATAAATAAAAATAAATCTCAGGGGCTGCCACAAAGAAGAGGGAGTCAAGCTATTCTCCAAAGTACCTGAAAGCAGGACAAGAAGCAATGGATGGAAACTAGTCAAGGAGAAAAGCAACCTAGAACTAAGGAGAAACTTCCTGTTAGAACAATTAACCAGTGGAACAACCTGCGTCCAGAAGTGGTGAATGCTCCAACACTGGAGGTTTTTAAGAAGAGACTGGACAGCCATTTGGCTGAAATGGTATAGGGTTTCCTGCCTGAGCAGGGGGTTGGACTAGATGACCTCCAAGGTCCCTTCCAACTTATTATTATTGTTATTATTATTATTATTATTGAATATCTGATACTATGTCAAACAGAGGGAATAAGATCTCTATTATCTGACAGGAGGCATAATAAAGAAAAAAAGAGATTCTGACTAAGCATTAAAGGAAAACCTAGTTACACCATTTAAACCTAGGCATTAATCACTCAGAATAGTGGTGGGCTTGTCACTGGATCTAGAATTCTAGGGTTGGAAGGAATCTTGGGGAGCTTCCAGTCTAACCTCTACGCATGGCATAAAACCTGCCTTAGACCATCCCTGCCAAACAAGCTGTCCCAACTTTGCTTGAAACACTTCAGTGATGGAGCCCCTTCAATTCCAGGCAGCAGACAGGGCCTCTGAGTAATATTCTTTATTATTTCAAGTTTACATCTCTGTGAAGCTTCCAGCTACTGGTTCTTGTCCTGTTCCCAGCATATATCACCGTCTTTCTGAGATAGCCCTTCAGGTTTTAGAAGACCGATATCCTGTCTTGCATTAGCCTTGTTTTCTTTAGGCTAAACCAGATCTGGGCATTTTATGGCTCACAGGCCATGTCCAATCTGCGGCCAGGGCATTGGTTCCGTTGGAAAGGAAGTTGGCATTGTCAGGGCATTGGCGAGGAGCCAGTGTGGCTTTAGTAGATGGGGTAAGGCAGCGGTCCTCTACCACACTCCCAGTTTCTAACGTGTCCTTTGAGAAAATTAATTGCCCTTCCTTGGGCTAAACCTTTAAATCCTTTACAAAGGCTTTAGCTTCCAAACTCCTTACCATGCTTGTTACTCTCCTCCATACTCTCTCTGGTTCCTCAGCATCCTTAATATAGGTAGTCCCGAAGTTAACATCCAAAGGGTGCCTGAGGTCATGGCCATTGTAACACACACACAGTCAAGTGACAAATTCAGGACATGGCAGCTTGCCTGCACTTATGACTGCAGGGGCACTTCAACTTCCCCCCATCTCTGCCCTTTTGGCCCCTGCCCTCCCTGGCTGTCCTTTCCTGTTCACTTGTTCCCCAATGCCCCAATTCTTCACAAGGCAGCTAGCTGCTGGATATGCAAGGTCTTCTTCCCCAAATTGTATACGTTGGTTCCCTCGTAAGACCTCGAGAAAAAGTCCTTGCAAAGGGCCAAGCCGGGCATGCCTCATCAGTAGAAAGAGTAAGAAAACAGTGAATGCAGGGTGATAGTGGCATGTATATCATACATACAGACTTTTTTTCTTCCTGGAGAGGCTCCATGCCCACTTCAGCTACGAACCCCACCTCTCAGCCACTTCTCTGGCGCCAGGAGGCCCTCCTGGCCTGCACGGGGGTCCCCGTCTCAAAGAGGCGGGCAGGCTCAGCTTTTCCAAGGCCCCACCGCAGCCCGGCGCTCCACAGGCAGAACAGGGCAGGGTTGGGGCCCCGGCAAAATGGCTGCTCCTCTTTAGCCGCCTCAGCTAAGCTGCAGCCTTGTCCCAGGCCGCCCGGGGGTCAGAGCCGGTCGCAGGACGGGCTAGGGACTGGAAGCGGAGCGCGGCAGGAAGCCCTCCCGCCCCGAGTGCGCCCCCCGCGGCCCCTCACCGGAGAGCAGCTGCGGTCCCTTGGCGGAGACGGTCCTGAGCAGCCTCTGCGCGGCCTGCGCCATGGCGGAACCGCGAGGAGCGCCGAAGGTCAGAGCGGCCCGCCGCGCGCAAGGATGCCAGACCACGCCCCTCGCTCGGCGCCGTCACGCGCATGCGCCCTCCGGAGGCGGTCTGGAGGCCGGCCGAAGGGAAGCAGGCTCCGCCCACGAGCGACGCCGCTGCGCTCGGCAGCCGGGTTGGGTCTTCCAACCGGGCAGGAAGCCGCTCTGCGCTTCCTCCTCGTCTTGCCGACGCGGCTATGGAAAGCCGCCCAAGGAAGGCTTCTCGCCTGCCGCCGAGGCTGAATCGGGGTTGCAGCGCTCTCCACGTTCTCCCTTCCGAGGCTGAGCAGGCGAGGGCGCCAGTGGCTTCCCCGTTGGTTGCACCGCTGGCTTTTCTGGGTTTGCATAATAAACGGTTATTAACGTGCAACTCGCAGCTTACGCCGGTCCCCGCCCGCCTTTCTCCTTTTCGTGAGTTCTTTCTGTGAGTTCAGCCTAAAACCTTAAGGAAGCAGGACCTGGAATCGTCCTGAAAACAGAAAAATATGCACTGCGGCCGAAAACAAGTGGACATCCAACACGTTTATTGATCTAGAGGGAGCTAACATACTATGTACACAATGTGCACATCTC
The DNA here is from genome assembly GCF_964194415.1 of Vipera berus. Classification (NCBI taxonomy): domain Eukaryota; kingdom Metazoa; phylum Chordata; class Lepidosauria; order Squamata; family Viperidae; genus Vipera; species Vipera berus. Next base: position 296,901 of record NC_138211.1, on the reverse strand, counting down.
TCATGCAGCAGGCACTGTATTAAAGCAGGCAAGAATTACAGGGCACCTGCACAATCATCCGTTCACAGTGTTTCCCTAAAATACAGTTACTGGAAGCAAGAGTGCTAAGCAAGGCTTACAAAAGCTGCTTGACGTTATGACCCTCTTTCTCCCATAGTTCCACCAACTATTTCTTATCAGTGTTGGTTGCTCCTGTTTCGGCAGAGTGAGCCACAAATCACCAGGCTACCACAATGGCTTTACACAAGAAAAACTTCTGCCCCAGTTGAGTAAATACAGCTTTTCTTCTTAAACATAAAAGGGAAAGTCCAGCCCAGAATCTGGGGCAACAGTTAAGAGAGAAACAAACATAGTGAAGGATTCTTATGAAAACAATATAGCAGACAAACTAAACTGTCAAGGCAGGAGGTTTCCAGAAGATTTAAATATAAGGAACCACAGAAAATTTATGGAGAAAATGAGAAAGAAGAACAGTCAAAACCAGTCCTGCGTTCACTAAAAGAGGCAGCTGGGGCCACAGCATTCTGGCCAACTCACAGCCCCCCCATCACAAGCTCCTTTTGCTTCTTTCTGTCTGCCAGCCATTGCTGGATCCTCTCCTTCAGTTCAGTATTTGGCTTGATCTGGTCCATGGTGAGAGGGCTGCGATTGAAAGGATCTGTCTGATCACTGCAGAAAGCAGGCAGGGAGAGGATGACAGTAAAATCAGACTGTTAATTAGTAAACAGAAGATAATGCCACCAATTTCAGTAGACACATAGGCATCCTTATAAATTTGAAAATAGTATATATATTGAAAATTTAAGTTTTTCCCATGCAACAAGGAGAAAAAACTTGCAATCTTCTAGCCCAGGATTGCTTTTAATCTAATCACAGTTCTACAGCTCTTATCAGATGTTCATACTGACCCAACATGCCTATCTAACCTCTGTGCAGTGTCTGGTAGCAGAGGGAATCTGCTTACTACAGAATATTTTATTATTTCATTTTGTTTATTTATTTTGCTGCCTATCTCTTCACGGGGTTACTCTGGGCAGCTTAAATCAGTAAAATGCAAAATTACAAAAAATATATCAATAGTAAAAATGAAAATAAAAAACAACGAAAGTACAGCAATATGAATAAAAGATGGTGGGGAGGAAACCGGATGGGTGTGTGTGTTTGCTACTAATCTAATAGCTACCTCCAGTGTGGTCCTCTCCCTTTCTTGGGTCTCCAGGCTCTTACGGAAGGACAGGAGGGTGGGAGCAGACCTCACCCAACCTTGGGGAACAGGATGTTCTAAAGGGCTGGCACTATGACAGAAAAGGCTCTTCTCCTGACCCCCGCCTGCTAGAGTTCGTTGACTGACAGGATCTGTGGCAGGCCTCCTCTGCCACATGAGTGGAGTAGGCCTGTCCTAACAGGATGAGACAGTTCATCAAGTAACCTGGGTCCATGCCATGGAGGGCTTTAAAGATCATAACCGAAAGGCTGTAGCTGATGCACAAACTGAAGCTGTGCAAAGCCTCTCCTGGCCTGCCAACTGCTCTTTGAGCAGGAGTTGCAAGTCCAGAAGAACCCCTAAGTTGCGAACTAGATCTGAACATGGTAGTACAACCCTGCCCAGAACTAAAGATGTCAAAGACCCAGATCTTGAAGCTCCGTGCACCCAAGTCACTCAGTCTTGCCAGGGTTAAGTCATGGCCTGTTGTACTCCATCCAGGCCTCTACAGTCTCCTGGCTCTGTGAGAGGGTAGCGACTGCATCACCTGGATCATTGGGAGCAAATGTCAAGTTGAGTATTACCAGCATACCAATGATACTTCAACCCATGGGGATGGATGATCTCACCCAGCAGCTTCATGCAGATGTTAAACAGGAGTGGACAGGGTACCGAGCCCCATGGGACGCCAAAAGAGAACAACTGGGGCTGGATCCCTCACTCCCTATCAACACCAATTGGGAACAGATTGGAGAAAGGAGTCAAGCGAATGCAAATCTATGCTGTCAAGCCCCAACTCTCACAGCTGGCACAAAAAGGATATCATGGTTGACTAAGAACCCACAGTAGGTCTTATCTCGCAGCGATAAGGGCGACGAGAGCAAACTACTTCTCCGCCCTCATCGCGTCCGCAGATAATCGCCCGGCCGCCCTGTTTAGAGTGACCCGCTCCCTTCTCAATCAGGAGGTGAGGGAGGAGCCCTTGCAGGGTCGAGCTGAGGAATTTGGTCAATATCTGCTGGATAAAATCGCTCGGATTCGAACCGGCCTGGACTCCAACTGGGCAGAGTCTGACGAACAGGACACGGGCAGTCTTGTCGATGTCATCTGGGAGGAGTTTGATCCTGTGACTCCAAAGGAAGTGGACAGGATTATGAGGAGGTTGAGCTCCTGCACATGCTTATTGGACCCGTGCCCTTCCTGGCTGGTTTATGCAGCCCGAGAGGGGACACGAGGCTGGTTCTAAGCGGTCATATCTGCTTCTTTGAGTGAGGGTCACTTCCCCGCCGCCTTGAAGGAGGCGGTGGTGAGACCTCTCCTCAAGAAACCCACCTTGGACCCAGCTACATTGAATAACTTTCGCCCGGTCTCCAACCTTCGCTTTCTTGCAAAGGTTGTTGAGAGTGTGGTGGCTCATCAGCTTCCTCAGGTCTTGGATGAAGCGGACTATCTAGACCCATGCCAATCGGGTTTCAGGCCCGGCTACAGCACGGAGACGGCATTGGTCGCTCTGATGAATGATCTCTGGAGGGACCGGGACAAGGGATACTCCTCTGTCCTGGTCCTATTAGACCTCTCGGCGGCTTTCGATACCATCGACCATGGTATCCTGCTGCGACGCCTCAGGGGACTGGGAGTGGGAGGCACAGTTCTTCGGTGGTTTTCCTCCTTTCTCCTGGGACGCACGCAGTCGGTGTTGGCAGGGGGACAAAGGTCGACCCCAAGGTCTCTCGTTTGTGGAGTTCCTCAGGGGTCGGTCCTCTCGCCTCTCCTGTTCAACATCTACATGAAACCGCTGGGTGAGATCATTCGTGGTTTTGGAGTAAGTTACCATCAGTATGCTGATGACACCCAGCTTTTCATCTCGACTCCAAATCACATCAGTCATGCCCTCGACGTGATGTCCCGTTGCCTGGAAGCGGTCCGGGAATGGATGGGGAGAAACAGGCTTCAACTCAACCCGGACAAGACTGAATGGCTGTACATACCGGCATGCCAGGATACTCAGAATATTCCATCCCTTAATATTGGGGGTGAGTTATTGCCCCCCGTTGATAGGGCCCGCAACCTGGGTGTCCTCCTAGATTCACAGCTCTCCTTAGAAGATCACATAGGAGCTGTGACCAGAGGGGCTTTCACTCGGGTTCGCCTGGTTCGCCAACTACGACCCTATCTAGACCTGGATGCCTTGCGTACAGTCACCCATGCACTTGTGACCTCTCGTCTTGACTATGTCGAGCCCTTCGGGTTCGACAAACTTGCCGGGAGGGGGATTCGGCTCGCAGCCCTCGGCAACAGCAGCGGCCACGCCCACACTCGTCAGCTGTCCGGCGGGCGAGCTGCCGTTCGTCGCCGAAAGCCCAGCCGCTCCCAAGCTCCCCAGCTGACCGGCGGGCGAGCAGCCGTTCGTCGCCGAAAGCCCAGCCGCTCCCAAGCTCCCCAGCTGACCGGCGGGCGAGCAGCCGCACGACGCCGAAGGCCCAGCCGCTCCCACGCTCCCCAGCTGTTCGGCGGGCGAGTAGCCGTGCGACGCCGCGCCCACACCCTCCAGCTGTCCGGCGGGCGAGCGCCGGACCCACGAGCGTGCCGCAATCTGAGAGGTGGCTGAGGGCGGTCGTGAGTGGCTGCAGGAAGGCTACGCCGGGGCAGCCAGCCGGGAGATGGCCCGCGCCGGCAGAGTCAGCTGCCAGGCGGGCAGAAACTGAGGGGCGGCCAGGGATGCCCGCTGATAGTCGCGCAGCTCGGTCAGCTGAGCGACGGTCCGGAACAGCCACGGACGGCCGCGGAAGCAGCACAACACTTTCTGGAGCTGACGACGGCCTGGCGGTTGTGACTATGGGCGATGGCCTTACGGACCCGGTGGCTGTTACTGCGGACACGCCGGCAGCGACGCGGGGTGCTGAACAGCTGCACCCGGACCTTGGGGGCTGCCAGGGGGTCATGGGGGTGGCGCGGGGAGATGCAGTGGTGGAGGGGAGCACGCTCAGGATGTTAGGAGGGGGATGGGCTTGTACTTACCTTCACGCTGGGAAGCACGGTGCCGGTGGAGGGAGCTGGGCGTGGGTTGAAGGAGTAGGGGGGTGGAGTATTTACGCAGGCCAGGCGGATGCTGGTCTGCACGGGGGAAGGGTGGAGTCTAGGGGTGGGGCTGCTACCTAGTTACAGGTTCAGAATAAAAGGTGCGTTGAGAGCGTGTGGCTCTCAACGCTGACTTTGTTAAGGTATAGAGGTCCTGCTATTAAAGGTACTCTTTCCAGTCATCCGTACTTCGTCGTGGTTTTTCCTGTGGGCTTGTCGATCCGGCGAAGACGAGGAGTTGACAGTAAGTCAGCGTTCAATTAGCACAGCGCTCCTTCTGTGGGGCTTTGATTTCTGCCTGCCTCCATGGCTGAGGGGACCCAGGGTGGGGTGCCTGTGGCAGGAGAGGAGGGGCCAGCTGGGGTTGCTGTGCCTTCTGAGGGGGGGGACTTGGCAGAGGCCCCACCTGTGGTTCGGCCTAAGGTCCGGGACCTTGGACCAGCGCCAAAGGAAGCTGAGGCCTCGGAACCAGCTGTTCAGGAGAAGCCTGGGGATTGGTGGCTCAGCCCTGTTTTGAGTCGGCCAGCGGCTGGACAGAACCAACCGTCCAGAGGGAAAGGGTCCCTCTGGGAGTGGAGAGAGCGTCGTGCCACCGACGAAGGAGGAGAGGAGTGGAGCTACACCACGGCTCCTGGCAGCTACACGATGGACATCCTGAGGGACCATTTCGGAGAACCTCGGCCGTGGACCCCTAGTGACAGCGACCTGGAGACCGGTAGATGGACACAAACCAGGGCCGACCAGGAGCGCAGAAGCCAAACCCGGTTCCGCTTGGCGAGTCCCCGCTTCCAGGCCCCGGCCTTTCTTTTCCCTGAAAAGAACTGGTGCTGCCATCCGCGAGCGAGCTGGTTGTATGAACCCCCGTGCGAGGTTCTTGTCAATGTAGTTTCGGAGTTCTGTCATCTCCCGTGGGGTCATGGCATACATCCGGGGCTTGGGAAGTTTGACCCCCGGCTCCAGCTCGATCGCGCAGTCCGTCGGTCGATGGGGAGGCAGGAGGTCGCATTCCTGCTCGCTGAACACTTCGAGGAATTCGGCGTACTCTGGTGGTACGTGTACTTCTGCCCCAGCCCTGCACCTCTCCTCCAGCTTCCCTGGCGGGCCAGACGGCCCTGGCTGCTCATGATCAGGGGGCTGTGGCCCAACCCCTAGGCGGAGGTGTCGACAACCCCCCTCCCACCAGATGGTCGGGCCCCACCTGTCCAGCCACGTTAGCCCCAGAATCACCTCCTCCGTCATGGAGGGCACCGATGAGAGGGCATGGATTTCATCGTAGACCTACCAGAGAGTCGGGGATACACCGTCATCTGGACCATAGTTGACCTGTTTTCCAAACAGGTCCATTTTGTTCCGTTAAGGGGCTTACCCTCGGCCCGGCATCTGGCCTGGCTTTTTATAACCCACGTGTACCGTTTACACGGGGCGCCTAGACGTGTTATCTCGGACCGAGGGGTACAGTTTACCGCCAGGTTCTGGCGTGGATTCCTCCAGTTCATCGGGTCATCCCAGGGACTAAGCTCGGGGTATCATCCCTGCACAAACGGCGCGGCAGAACGGGCCAACGCGGCGGTGGAGCAATACCTACGCAGCTATGTCTCGTACCAGCAGGCAGACTGGGCTGACCTATTGGCGTTTGCAGAAATCGCCCACAACAACGCTGTGCACAGCAGTACTGGTCTCCCACCGTACACAGTGGTGTCTGGCTACGACTTCCCTCCTGTTCCCGAGTGTGACCAGGGGTCGGCCTCCCCTTGTCAACCCCAGGAGTGGATGCTACAAGTCAGAAAAGCATGGGCGGCGACCAAACAGGCTCTAAACAAGCAAGCCAGTATTGTAAAAGCCCAAGCGGATAAGAAGCGCCAACCGTTCTACACCCCAGGGGTTGGGGACTGGGTGTACTTATCTACAAAATACCTGAGATTACAAATACCTAGTAAGAAGCTGGGCCCTAAGTACATAGGCCCCTTCCAGGTAACCCACATCATCAATCCGGTCACGGTGCGCCTTCGGCTGCCTAAATTTCTAGGCAAGGTGCATCCCGTGTTCCACGGCAGCTTGCTGAAACCAGCCCCTGTTCCTGTTCAGGGGGAGCCAGTCGGGCCGGGGCCTGTGGGTGATGGGCAATATGAGGTACAAGAAGTCCTAGACTCCAGGATGTGGAGAGGGCGACTGCAATACCTGGTGCTGTGGAAAGGATACCCGATTACTGAGGCATCCTGGGTGGCGGAGTCAAACGTTCAGGCCCCTAGATTGGTTAAGGCGTTCCACCAGAAGCACCCTGGTAAACCCTCGGGAGGGGGTCGAGGGGAAACTGCTGCTCTCCTTAGTGCTTGTCTGACTTCTATACCTTGCCTTCCAGGAGGAGCCTTGGTAGGAGGGGCCGACTGTCGAGCCCTTCGGGTTCGACAAACTTGCCGGGAGGGGGATTCGGCTCGCAGCCCTCGGCAACAGCAGCGGCCACGCCCACACTCGTCAGCTGTCCGGCGGGCGAGCTGCCGTTCGTCGCCGAAAGCCCAGCCGCTCCCAAGCTCCCCAGCTGACCGGCGGGCGAGCAGCCGTTCGTCGCCGAAAGCCCAGCCGCTCCCAAGCTCCCCAGCTGACCGGCGGGCGAGCAGCTGCACGACGCCGAAGGCCCAGCCGCTCCCAAGCTCCCCAGCTGTTCGGCGGGCGAGTAGCCGTGCGACGCCGAGAGCCCAGCCGCGCCCACACCCTCCAGCTGTCCGGCGGGTGAGCGCCAGACCCACGGGCGTGCCGCAATCTGAGAGGTGGCTGAGGGCGGTCGTGAGTGGCTGCAGGAAGGCTACGCCAGGGCAGCCAGCCGGGAGATGGCCCGCGCCGGCACAGTCAGCTGCCAGGCGGGCAGAAACTGAGGGGCGGCCAGGGATGCCCGCTGATAGTCGCGCAGCTCGGTCAGCTGAGCGACGGTCCGGAACAGCCACGGACGGCCGCGGAAGCAGCACAACACTTTCTGGAGCTGACGACGGCCTGGCGGTTGTGACTATGGGCGATGGCCTTACGGACCCGGTGGCTGTTACTGCGGACACGCCGGCAGCGACGTGGGGTGCTGAACAGCTGCACCCGGACCTTGGGGGCTGCCAGGGGGTCATGGGGGTGACGCGGGGAGATGCAGTGGTGGAGGGGAGCACGCTCAGGATGTTAGGAGGGGGATGGGCTTGTACTTACCTTCACGCTGGGAAGCACGGTGCCGGTGGAGGGAGCTGGGCGTGGGTTGAAGGAGTAGGGGGGTGGAGTATTTACGCAGGCCAGGCGGATGCTGGTCTGCACGGGGGAAGGGTGGAGTCTAGGGGTGGGGCTGCTACCTAGTTACAGGTTCAGAATAAAAGGTGCGTTGAGAGCGTGTGGCTCTCAACGCTGACTTTGTTAAGGTATAGAGGTCCTGCTATTAAAGGTACTCTTTCCAGTCATCCGTACTTCGTCGTGGTTTTTCCTGTGGGCTTGTCGATCCGGCGAAGACGAGGAGTTGACAGTCTACTGCAACGCTCTTTACATGGGGCTGCCCTTGAGAATCACTCGGAAGCTTCAGCTGGTACAGAGTGCAGCTGCACGAACACTTTTGGGGGCTTCCCGATACTCCCATATTACACCTCTCCTCCGTGAGCTGCACTGGCTTCCAGTTGCCTTCTGAGTGAAATTCAAGGTGCTAGTGATGACATACAAAGCCCTACATGGCTTGGGTCCGGATTACCTATGGGAGCACCTACTGCCAGCGTCAACACCCCTCCGTCCTGTACGCTCCCACAGAGAGGGCCTCCTCAGGGTGCCACCGGTCAGAGAATGCCGGCTGGTGGCCCCCAGGGGGAGAGCATTCTCGGTGGGTGCGCCAACCCTTTGGAACTGCTTGCCAGCCGGATGGCCCCCGACCCTCGCACATTCCGGCGTGACTTAAAAACCTACCTATTCCAGCAAGCCGGCCTGGCCTGATAGATTTTGGGGTTTCACTTGTTTTTACTATTGCTTTACTGTACACTGACCTTGCTCTGTACACCGCCCCGAGTCCTTCGGGAGAAGGGCGGTATATAAAACAAAATAAATAAATAAATAAATAAATATACCATGTCTTAGACCCAATCAGTAGGGGGATGAGAGTGGAACTAACCAGTGGATGCATGGACAAATATGGGAGTAAACACCACTGGCATCCTGCAAGGAGGTAAGTGGCAGTGTCTGAATCTAACGTTCACTCTTCCCTAGGAGGAAATTAGGCAGAATACCATTTTCTCCTGCCTGTCTTCTAAATACCTCAAGAGGTGCCTAGCGATTGTTGCCCTGTCCACTGTGACCCGAGAGGAAGGCAGCAGCACTGGGTCTGTCATTAAGGTGCTCATGATGGGATCCAGAAATTCATCACAGGCATCAGCGTATGTCTCCTCTTCCTGCTGCTGACGATCTGCTAGAGACTGAAGAAACAAATCCAGGAATCAGCAGAGAGGCTCCTACTGACAAACTCCAGACAAGCCCCAGAATTTATAGGACCTACCACTGCTAAAAAAATGTGGCCAGTGGTTTCTAGGCCTCTCCTTTGCCCTGGAAACTGAAACAGGGCAGAGGTAGGAGCCCAAACACAGCCCTTGATTGGCTCTTTGATTCCATGGAAGCACAACCAATACAGAGTTGTTTTCTTGTGTCTTGCTGAATCTTGGAAATTTGACTGCATTCATACCACACTGCAATAAATTCAGTTCTCAGCTACAGAGAGGAATGCAAGTCTTGATCAACTCTACTTTTCACCTGTCTCTTTAGACTTTTAAACATCCTGCAGCCATTATAAGAGCACTGAAATTCAAAGTTCTTCCCCTTGGAGATTAAAGCCAAATGTTGTTCAAGACACACTGAAGTTTTTCAACATATAATACAGTGAGGAACCTGTCCTTAGAGAGAGACAGACTTTTGAGAAGATTGACAGCTTTCCCATCTCACCTTAATTTGTTCTGCCAGGTTGCTAAACGCTACAATCATGTTGCCAGGCTTATTAATTTTCTTCAAGACTCGGATTGTCTGAGCAAAAAGAGTTGGGGAATATGATCGCCCATCCTTAGGCACTGTGGCACAAAAGTTCGCTTCATCACTGAAAGAGAGAAGAGGGCTAAAAATGGACGCTGAGGCCCCATGCAAGCAAGCCTCTTTTCCATTTGGCACTCTTGGTCTTTTCGGCTTTCCTATCCTGATTCCTTTCTTCAACTTCCATAGTCTTTTATTAGGGGAGACCAAAGCCCCATTCAGACTTGTCCTTTTGCAATATATTGGTAAGTGGAGCATGATGGGAAATAGCTCTAGCCTATTTGCACTATAATTTCTCCTGTTCAGAAGGCAACTCTTTTTTGCAAGATCTCTTTGTGGTAAGCATCTTTCTAGTCCCCAAGGTACAATGTAACCAACTGTAAATCTTTATTATAGGGGACTTCACCCAAATTTGATCTACCTGAACAACTCCATAGCTATTCCCTTCAGGGTTCACCTTCTTATCTTTCACCAGCACTTGGACCAAAGAAATTTGACTGCCCTCCCCCTTGGCAAGTATATAGAATATTTGAGTCTACGTGACACCTTTGTCTAGATTAGTTTAAACTGATTCAGCTGAGCCCAGCCATTGTATTGGCATGTTGTGTATATTAGCCATCAGGTTAAACAATAAGATGACTTGCTTGGGCATATCAAGTTATGTGAACACAGCTTTTGCGTTTGGTTAATCTCATTTATGCATGAGCTAGCAAGAATGACATTCATAGGAGAGAGACCAGCCTAGTCAAAGTTCCATAGTTTCCTGAGTAGGGTATATGAGCACAAAACCTGGCCCATTGTACAAATTCTTGACATAGGACAGGAAGCCCAAGGCTCCATCCTGGGGATTGCAGCCAAGATTCAGAGCATTCCCTTGGACTGGTACACACAAGACCATACCAGAAGTCTCCATCAAGGGCACAGTACAGCCCCATTTCTCTTGTGTTTCCAGTTAGATCTGATGGAGATGATTACTACATGGAAAAGCAATAAAATTTCACAAACGCCACCTAGCCATTATGTCCCTTTTTTCAAGAATCTTTTCTGCACAATGTACTACCTTCAGGTTTATAGAACGTGAGTCCCAAGCCTCCTTCACTCCTTTATTCCAGAGGAGAACATGACATGAAGGGGGGGTGGGGGTGGTGTCTCCTGTTCTTCCTCACTAGCAGTATTTGGGGGATTGGAATGAACTACTGGTATTCATAAACAATGAGATATTCTCCAATGGTTGTCCACTGGCTTTGAGGAGTTAAATCCTTAGTCCGATCGGGTCATCTGAGGAGGACCTCAGGTGGATTTCTGGCTGCTCTTCCATAAGAAACATTTCAACAGCTACTAAAACTCTGGATGCATAAGGCAAAGCCCTCTAATCCTCTTCCCAAGAAGCACTCCAACGGATCTTTCCTTTCCAGCATGCAACTTACCCCAGGTTTAGATATATTGTACAAATGTCAGAAACCAGTTGTTGGGGCTTGAAGTCAAATTCACTGAAGTCCTTGACCTTCAAGGCCCCCATTTTGGGGCCTACCAGGTGTTGGAGGAAGTAGTTGAGCATGGAGATAATGCGTTCCGCCAGGAAAGGGTGCACAAAGAGAGACTTGATCTCTGCAACGAAAAGGAGGCTCCATCAGCAGTTCTGCTCCCTTCAGCGTTCCATGCCAGGAAGAACACAGGGCCTTTACCTGAGGTCAGGAAGGCCAAGGTCCCGATGGTCTCGTTGGACATGATGTTATGGAAGCGAGCCAACTGCCCAAACATCTGCAAGCTGGCTTCCTTCTCACGCCGCACTTCTGCAGACAGGCTGTCCCACTCGCCCCGGTCCTTCTCTATTTGCTGGATCTTGATCTTGCTCAGGTACTGCAGAGAAATTTGTAATGGGCATCAGGCAAGAAAAGGATCTGTTCTTGGATGCCAAAATCACATTCACTGCTCATGCAGCCATCTTCAGAAGTTCCTTTCAGCCTGGAGATTTACAGATTTATTCAGGGTAGATTACAGCATCTTAACCACTATATAAAAAAATTCCACACAACACACAGAAATGGGGGAATCGGAACTGGATCAATCGAAGTGTGGTGCAGAAAGTTCAGTGGGCGGGAAATGGAGGTGTCATGGCAACCCCTTTCTGTAGACGTGGAGCAGAGAGAATGAACCTTACAAAGGTGGAGAACTGGAGGTACAGAAGCCAAGTCTAAAGACTCCCCAGACCTGAACCTCTCAGAAAAACTCTCTCGACAGTAGCAGCTCGGTGACTGAAGACTTTCTTTCCTCTCCTCAGTTGGTGAAGTCTAAGCAATTTCCTTTGAGACTGCCACATACTTTCTCCCCTTCTCAACTGGCCAAAATTGGCAACCCTTTAAAGAATCGTTCTTTAAAGGGCAGTCTTACAAAGTTTGGGGGTCACAGTATTTACCCACTTTCTACGTCCACCCCTCAAATAATGATTTACCTGTATTGCTTCATCCAACAAGAAAATGGCATCATTCATAAGCAGGTTAAGAAAGCGCAAGAAGAGAGGGGGGACCATTGCTTCAAGGTTCTCGGAGGCATCGTCAGCCAGCGCCTGCACAGGGCAAAGAGATGGAGAGCAAGGGGCCTGTTTTCATCCAAAACACTATTCTTCTTCTAGCCCTCATAATTTGCAAACCTCAGGTCCTTACCTTTATGCTTGCCCGGTATGAATCAGTGCCCCACATATACCGGAGGATAGGGTACATGGGTCTACGATAATTAAACTTCTGCTCAAATTGATGGGGATCTCCTGCACAGGAGAAGGCCCGTAATGAATGCAGGATCCCGAGATACTGAAAAACTGATAAAGGCCTCTGAGACTCCATCTTTTGTACAAACTGCATGCCCCAAAAGCACACAGGATGGAGAGTGGGAGATCAGCTCTTTCTTCCCTCCAGCCCCAAAAAGCAGTAGGGGAAGAGGCGGCTTGGACCAGAGTGGAATATAAATCTCAAGACTTGGAAGAAAAAGCTAGCCCTTTTCATCTCCTTCTGCCAGCATCAGTACCATTACCAAAATTAGCAAATCTGGTTTCAGATCCAGCAAAGCGGATTCACCAGGATTCATGGCACTTCATTTAAGGGACTGCACTATGCAGCAGGGACTGAGGGAATGAGACCCCCCTCCTGCCCTCCCCCCTTACCTGTAAATTCAATGTCCACAAAAACCTTAATTAGTGCCTCAGCAAGGTAGGCAGCATGCTGGTAGGAGCAGAAGACTCTTTTGCGATGAAAGACACTTGAGACAAGAGGCGTCTGTGCCTGATCCAGGTGGGGCATCACAGCCTCCAGTACTTCAGCCAGTTTGGCTCTCAAATGTGGGTTCTTCATTCTGCCAGGAGGAATGGGCAGAAACCTCCAAATCTACACTTTTCCCAAAATTCGATCAAACTTCTGCCACCCCCTCCTCCTCCTGAATTCTTCTGCTGACAGTTTCGTGTATCCTCCCAATAGACAGGTTGCTCACAATAGCTCATCATCCCAGGATAACAACTGCTTTCCACCCCTCAATGCTTCTACATTTCCCGTTACACCTCTCCACTCTTACATCTGTGAGCCAAGGTTTTCAAGGAACTGAGGAGTCAAAACCAAGCCAACCATATTTGCTTGAAGACTCAAGAAAAATTTGAATCTGCACTCCATCTAAAAACAGCTGAGTTTACTGGGGTCAAATTTTTCCTTCCTAAGACTAGGCTGCTGTTCACTGGCAAACAGGCTGCTTGACTACAGAGTGGGCCTGATTCACATCACTCCAGCCTTCAGAAGAAGCTTTTACCTGTCCACATCCCCTGTGAAGACGGTCGCAAAATGAAGCACATGCTCCAAGGAGTCAGCTGAAGGTTCTAGGAGATCATCAGCAAAGCGGCGTAGGAAAATGAAGAAATCACCTAAGTTGTCAGCAAAGAATTCTGCAAATGCAAAAAACCAAGTGAACTCTTGCTAAGAATGTATGGCTACCAGGCCCATGCTTGCTCCTTCCCGGTGAGGGCAGGCATTTGAGGGCAAAGCAGCAGTTGTTTCCTGCAGCTACCAAGATGAGCTCAGATAAATCTCCTTGGAAGCAGGAGAAGGTTTATGATATTAACATCTCGGACGAAACCAAGCCAAAAATAATTGTAAAGGGTCCAGAGTCCCTCTGCTGAGTTAGGTGTTAGAAATATTTTTCCTTTTGGGAATTTTAGCTAGGAGCATCTGTCTTGAAATATATATTTGCTTGTCCATTCTATTAAGACAAGGGTGGTGTTACAAATCAGCAAGGCGTGAGCCAACACCAAAAGACTATAGGATCCTGTCAAGTGCCTTGGGCATGGCAAAGTATCATGGTCCATCCTGGCACTGCCCAAACCCACTTCTAGATGATAAAATTTCTTGCCGGTCACCTGGGACATAGGCCAGTGAACTGTTCTTCACTTCTGGCAGAGGGAAGGTCAAGTCCATCAGCTCAGTCCCTTGGTTTCCGATGGCCAGCTGGACCAGGAGAACAGCCATGGACACCTGCAGATTGAGGCAGTTCTTCAACATCTGAGGCTCTGTCATGGCTGCTTTAGTGGAAAGATAGATGGTCATGAGACGCTCAAACTGCTCCCGGAGATTGTCAGCTGAGGGGCTGGAGATCTGCTGAGCTTCCCGCCATGCCACCTGCAGTCGATGAAGGCTTTGGTTGAGTTTGATCATCTGGTCATGTAACCTGTGCAAGAAACAGATAGAGATACTAAAAATTAGAAGTGGCAATGCATCAGAAAAGCACAAAGTGGCCACAACAAATTGGGAGGGCATAATGGAAAAGGAGAAACAAAGGAGGCCGGCAATGAGTGTTGAGTTTGGATGGGGCAAGAGCCGGCATACAAGGATCTGCTGCATTATGTTCTTTGGAGAGCTGCTTGCAGAAATCATAATTCACTTTAATTTCCATCCCTCCACGTCCTCCAGTTTAGACCAAGAAAACATTCTTCCCCACATGCAAATATCAACTGATGTATAATGAACGTGGCCTTTAGTTAGTCCTTGTTTAATGACCAGTAAAAATCACCACGGACTCAAACAAAGTTATTTAGGAATAGGAATAGAAATACTCTTTATTGGCCAAGCATGACTGGACACATAAAGAATGTATCTGGTGCATAAGCTGTCAGTGTACATACAAACAACAAAGTGGTAAGTCAATGTACAACCATAACACTATCTTTGTGTCTAGTTGTTTTAGCATGCAATACCCTGTAGCAGCATCCTGAGGGGAGGAGTTGAAACTGTTTGTGTCCAGGATGTGAGGGATCTGTAGATATTTTCTGGCTTGTGCAGTACACAGGTCCTCAAGAGAAGGCAGGCTGGTTGCAATTGTTTTCTCTGCAGGCCTAATTATCTGTTGGTCTGTACCTGTCCTGTTGGTTGCTGTGACAAACCAGACAGTTATAAAGGTACAAATGACAGACTCAATAATTCCTCTGTAGAACTATATCAGCAGCTCCTTGGGCAATCTGAGCTTTCTGAGTTGGTGCAGGAAGAACATTCCTTGTTGTGCCCTTTTAATGATGGTTGTAATGTTAGGTGTCCATTTCAAGTCCTGGGAAGGTCTCCTATTGTTGATACTGTGTTGACTAATATTGTAAGAGGTGGTAGAATAGGAGAACCTCTCCTAAAATCTACACCATCTCTACAGTTTTAAGTGTGTTCAGCTCCAGATTGTTTTGGCTGTACCCGAGGGCCAGTTGTTCCACCTCCTGTCTGTATGCACTCATCATCATCTTGAATGAGACCAATAACTTGTATCATCTGCAAACTTTGGTACTTTAACAGAGGAATCCTTTTGAGATCTAGTCATTGGTATGGAGCAGGGGTAGGCAACCTTGACTCTTTTATGACTTGTGGACTTCAACTCTCAGAATTCCTGAGCCAGCTGTGCTGAGGAGAAAGGAAGAGGTTTCTAAGCTGAGTCATGCTGGCTCAGGAATTCTGGGAGTTGAAGTCCACGAGTCATCAAAGAGCCAAGGTTGCCTACCCCTGGTAGACAAAAAAGAGTGAAGGAAAGAGCACACAGCCCTGGGGGCACCTGTGCTAACTGAATGAGTATTTGATGATTTTCCCCAGCTTCACCTGCTGCTTCCTATCTGTTAGAAAGCTTATAATCCACTTACACGTGTGGTCAGGTACAGCTAGCTGAGGGGTCTTTGGTGTTCTCTGAGCTTATTTTCTTGCAGACGTTTCATTACCCAAACTAGGTAACATCATCAGTGCACTGATGATGTTACCTAGTTTGGGTAATGAAATGTCTGCTAGAAAACAAGCAAGCCCAGAGAGCACGAAGGACCCCTCATTTCAACCCTGAACTAGAAACATTCTCCTTTATTAGTACAGCTAGCTGAGTCAGTTTTTAAAGAAAGATTTCTGGAATGATGGTTCTGAATGCCGATCTGAAGTCTACAAAAAGGGCCCTTGCATAGGTCTTTGGGGATTCAAGAAGTTAAGTAGTGCAATACTTACAACATCATCTACCGATCTATCTGTGCAGTAGGCAAATTGCAAGGGGTTTAGCAGCGGATCCATGACGACTTACGACCCATCCTTGAAGCTACAAGTACTGCACGTCTCCCCCCTCCATCATATAATTGCATTTTGGGTGCCTGGCAACCAGCTCAGATTTACAACCACTTGCAGTGTTCCATAATCACATAATCATGACTTGCTATGTCTTTTGCCATTTTCTGGCAGAAAACGGTAAAATGTCCATTGGATATGAACCAAGTGGTTTAAACAACTTCATGATTTGTTTAACAACAGTGACTTGCTTTATGATGGTCGTAAAAAGTCATAAAATTGAGTCATGTCACACGATGATCCATAACGACAATGACTTATAACCGAAATTTCTGGCCCAAATTTGGTTGTTAAGCAAGGACTATACCTGTATTTGGGTGCTGTTATGTCAGCAGAAGCCCCAGTGTCCTGCTAAAAGGTTACTGATGTTTATTAAGATTTTGAGCTACTTTCTGCTTGATGTGGAAAAGTCTTCCCAAGGCCTTCAGTGTTCCCACCAGGGTGTCTCCTTTGTACCTGTGAAATCCTAAGTGGAGGGTGTACTGCGTCAATACCAAGTTCTCGGTCACCAGGTTATAGCTGTCAGCAAACCGTGGTTCCTGCTCAGTTACAGCAGGGATCAAAGACGTTTCTCGTTCCAAACCTTAAAGGAAATGAAGAGTACATCAATACTGCTCAGAGAAAGCTCTAGCCAAAGGAAGCCATTTCTCACAGCATCTTTCCTGCCCTTGTCAGCAATGCCCGTCTCTCCTGCTACTGGGAGGGTGGGGGAGGGAGAGAGTGGCTCACCTTTCATGTGCACATTCTTC
Source organism: Vipera berus (assembly GCF_964194415.1). Taxonomy (NCBI): domain Eukaryota; kingdom Metazoa; phylum Chordata; class Lepidosauria; order Squamata; family Viperidae; genus Vipera; species Vipera berus. Next base: position 280,246 of record NC_138211.1, on the reverse strand, counting down.
AGCCTCTGCTCCTCCTCATTCAGTTCCTTCACAGCACAATAAGTGGGGTCAAATGTCAGAAGCCTGGGAGATCGGGGCTTACAGAAGGGCTGACAGAGCCTAAGGAGAGCAGCTCCCAAGTTCAGGAAGAAGGCATCCGAGGCATACATCTGGAAGAAGATCTCTGGCATCTGGTTGGCCCAAATTTTGGTGCGCCCAGCATTGGCATGAAGACAATTTCCAAGCCAGGCCAGGATCTTATGCTTCGTTTGTGGGGAGAGCTGCAGCAAGTTCTTCAGCATTTGGTGGATCTTCTCGTGGAATTCAGCCACGAACTGTAGTGAAGAGTGTGGACTGAGGTTAACTGAGGTTGACAAACATCAGCGTACCTGCACAGGCTCACTGGAACCGGGGTCATCTGAGACATGTGTGGGTAGTCCTTGACTTACAACAGTTCACTTAGTGACCATTCAAGGTTACCACGGCACTGAAAAAAGGGACTTATGGCTGTTTTTCACATTTGCGAACATCACAGTTTACCCAGGCTCACAAAATTCCAACGCTTGGCAACCAGTTCATTTTTATGACGGTTGCAGTGTCCCAGGGTCACGTGACTCCCTTGCGTGACCTTCTGACAAGCAAATTCAATGGGAAAACCAGATTCACTTAACAACCGGGTTACTAATTTAACAACTGAGTGATTCATTTAACAATTGTGGCACGAAATGTCACAAAATGGGGCAAAACTCACTACAACTGACTTGATTAGCAACAGAAATGCTGGGCTCCATTGTGGACGTCAACTGAGGACTACCTATAGACTTCCACCAAGTCCTTCCTCAGCTCCCTTCCCGAGTTCTGGCATTTTCACCTTTTACTGCACTTTCTGGATTTTAATGATCTCCCCCCCCCAACAGCCCCTGGTGATTCCAATAGAAGGCAGTCAGCAAAGGTGTTGATACCCACAGATCTGCCTGATCGTAGCAAGAGCAATTGCACTTAGACCTATATACCGCTCTAAGCGGCTTACAGAGTCAGCATATTGCCCTCAACAATCTAAGTCCAACCTTGGAAGGATGGAAGGCTGAACCAGCCTTGAGCCAGTGAGATCGAACTGCTGGCAGCCGGAAGTCAGCAGAATCAGCCTACAATTCTGCATTCTAACCACTGAGCCACATGACTCTGATCATACTTGGATAGTATGCATAAAAAGACAGTATAAAAAAAGAGTGCTTGTCATCAGCGGCCATTTTGCTGCCTCTCAACACACAATCTTGATACACAAGCGAAACAGGGATGGAACAGAAATATACACCTGGTGGATGTTGGATTCTTGCACCTTGATCTCTTGAGGACTGGATCGAGAAGGGTTCAGAAAGTAGCCATGGCTTTCCACCACACCAGGTGTCTTCAGAAGACATGAGATGTTCAAGATGGTTCCCAACAGTGTCTTCTGGTAGAGCTGTCCATTGGCTGGATCCTTTGGCTGAATGTACTCAACAAAAACCTGAACAAACAGAAATAGACCCAAATATGTTTTTTAAAAAGGCAACTGGATTTTCTTGGTTTTTCCTTTGAAAACATTTCAACATTTCACCACACCTACCCTCCCACCCAGAGTGAGGTAGAGAAAAGTGAACTTTCTCCCAGGTAAAAGGTTAAAGGCAGCAGGAGGCTCTGGCCATCTGGGGGTGAGTGAGATAACCAAGGACTCACTTTGGCAATATCCTTTTGCTTGGTGAAATACAGGAGTATATCCAGATAAGAGTACAACAGGATCTGGCAAAGGTGTAGCTCCCGTATTCGTCCTAAGAGGATGTCGAAGACAGGGACCATAACCTCCTCAAAAGTCCTCACTTCCTCATCCATCGTGAGGCTCTTGATGACCTCCTCCAGGAACTCTGTTATGTCTTCAAAGTCTATGGGGGAGAGAAAGGACGAGTATTTTAAAAAAGGGATATAACTGGAAAGCTGCCATGAGCTGGATCCCATTAACTTATCCTGGGGTATCAGCCTTTGCCAACTCACAAGCTCCTCTTAATGATTCCAGCATCAAGTCCACTAACTGCTCATAGACATTCTGGTTGACATAGATCTCTGGTGTTAGGAAGAGTGTGTGGGTGTTGGATATAGTCAGATTTCTGCAACGCACTGCAAAAGGCAACAAGTTTTCTGGCACCTTGGTGATCTAGAAGAACAGAGAGAACAGCTGACTTCTAGCCCATTCTGTCCAGGCCAGCAAGCTGCTTGGGTGTGATATGGGTGCTTGACCCACCTCCTCCTTTGCCCTCCGGAAACAAGCAAAGAGGTATTGCAGGATATGTTTCTCTCCTGCATCTCTTTCTGCTGGGAGGTTCTGTATGCCAGTTGAAGTCATGTGGATCAAGTGATTTCCTGGTTCCGGGAGCAGTAGCCGGGTAAAAAGAGCCTGGGGAAACATATTGATCCAGAATATAATTGCTCCCTCCCAACATTAGGAGAAAAAGCCTAGATCTCATTCACATCCATTTGTTTACAGAGTGACATTATGCATAAACAGCCAGGTCTTTCACATGCTTCTCCAAATCTACCTGATTATCACAGATAAGAAATAGACTGCCCATAGAATAATATAAGATGAAACGGCTTTGTTCAAGGAAAAGTACTATAAAGCAAATCAAACATGTGTCATAACAAATGTGCAATCAAAGGGCTCTAGGCACATGGTATCCTGGCTTGGGGAAGCATCTTTTCCTGGCCATAGGCACAGGGAACAGTTGGCCTGACGACCAAGATTAGCCTTCTCCAGCAAGCCTCCAGTCTGGTGAAGACCCATCAGATGCTTGCATGCAGATACCTGTTCTACGTTTTCCATGTCCAGCCAGTCCTGATCCTCAAGGTCTGCAGCCATTTCCTCCAGGTAGACACACCGTGCAGGAATGCCATTTCCACTCTTCAGATTGGGGTCACCTATGGGGGCAGGGGAGGGGGACAAATCAGCACAGCAGCAATAGGAGAATCCCCAAGACATTCTATGTTCAAAAGCATTTCTCCTTCTCCAGCAACAACTATTATGTATTTTGGCTTCTTGTCTTGGCAGATGTTAAAACAAGTCCTTCCTCAAGATATTGCTGTCACGTGTCTTGAACTACAACTCCCAGACTTCCCAACGCACATCAGAGGACACCAAATAGAGGCTGGCATAGTTTTGTAGACTAAAGGAAAGCAGTCTCTAGGACCAGTGAAATAACACAGCAAAGCACAAATCTAAAAAAAATAGTAAAGGAACCCAACTGGAGCAGGAGAATGAAGCAGCGTAGTTGCAAGAAATACCACCAGGTCAATGTTTGGAATTTTCAGGCTGAGTAAAGTTTGTTACTCCTGCGATATGCTGGCCAGCCAATAAAGATACAGAAAACCACATTTGGCCTTGCATCCAATGGAAGTTCCCCTTAACTGCTTGCACAATGGAGGACAATATTTCCATCCTTCATGCATATTTTTTTTTTAATTCCATTTATATCCCGCCCTTCTCCGAAGACTCAGGGCGGCTTACAAGCTTAGCAGTAGCCTTCATTCTATGTATATGCCTGCTTGTTAGGGCTTTCACACACACCCCAAGCGGCATTATTACAAAGTCAGCTTAATTGCCCCCAACAATCTGGGTCCTCATTTTACCTACCTCGGAAGGATGGAAGGCTGAGTCAACCTTGAGCCTGGTGGGATGCGAACCTGCACTAATTGCAGGCAGCTGGTGTTACTTAAGGAGGCATTAGCCCACTATTTGCTTTTGCCAGGAGAATGTTTGTTTACATGACTCTTTTGGCAAACAGATTTTGTTGCCTTTGGGGTGTCTTAAGTCAGCAGATGCTGTGTGAGATCAACAACTGTTCTCCAAGAGAGGAGTCTGACTTTGTATTCATGGATCAAAAACTGGACCATGCTGTCTGCCAACTGGTGGCTTCCCTCCACCTTAATACAACCCAGTCTGAATTCTGGCAATGTATGCCTCCAAACTCACTGTTATCCAATGTGATCAGGAAGATTCTCTGGATCATGTGGTTGATGTTGAGCTGCTCGCACAGCTCCTGCTGGGAGCGAAAGGAGCGACTGATCTCAGCCACAGAGTAGTCGCAATCATCCAGACTCTCAGACACACTGTTGTCAGAATCATCTTGGCTGGCAGAGGTTTCCTCTACTAGAGAAGCAGAGTTAGTCAATAAGCAGCGTACCTGGCCCCCAATTGGCCCACCCACCATCTCAGCAGTCTCTCTTAAGACCTGTGCTTCTCTCATGTAGGGTATCAGAGCACCAGAAGCCTAGTAAGGGCACTTTTTTACATAGCAAGTAAACAAATGTTAGATCATAAAAACACAATTGCTGAAAAAATGCAGCCTGTACACAAGTCTCCTGGGAATCCCAGAAAAATCTCATGACTTCTGAAAAACAAGAGCCAGAGAGGCCACCTAAACAGCTGTCCCAATCATTCTCTTTTATTGATTTGCCATCTGAGAATACGGAATTAAACTAGTAAAAACTTAGCTCTTGGGATTTGAATACTTGCCAGGTAATGCTAGACTAATTCACGTCTTTAATATCAATCCAATGACAAAGTCCGCTAAATGTTTGCACTTCTTTTTCAATTCTGTTGCTGAGTGTCCACATTGTCTTAAAATTGGGCTAAAATTTCAGCTAAATTGTCTAACTTTGCAGGTAGATGGACGGTGACTGAATAGGAAAGGGGTTTTGCATAAACAACGAATAAACAATGGATGGCTTTCGTGGTAACCCCGTTATACAAATATCGAACTACACTTGGAAGATGCAGAAAATAAAGCAAAGAAAAGGGTGAAGCAAAAGAGGCTGTGCAAATATTTCTTTGCGCGTCTCGAGCGCGCGGCATCGGTTTCGGGAGAGGCGGTCGGGGCGGCCGATCCGGGCACTCTAACGGGGCCTACGCGAATCCCTCGCCGCCCGCCCACTCCCGGGGGACGGGGGCTCTCCAGCCCGCTCCCCTTCCAGCCGCCCAGCCTCCTCGCTCACCCGCGGGTGGCGTCGGCGTCTGCTTCTGGATCTCGGCGAAGTGCCGGGCGTCGGCGACGGAGCTGAAGAGGGCGGCGAAGGGGTTCCGGGAGATGCTGTTATTGTTCTCGTGGTCGGTCATTTCCCCGCCGGGCGAGCTCCATGGAGAGCCGCGACCCAGACGACGAGCGAGGGCCCGCAGCCCCGGGCGCCCTGGAACAGGACAGGGGCGAGCAGCAGCGGCAGGAGGAGTAAGGAGAGGCCGAGGCTCCTCCGGGGCGCTCCAGCTGAGCGGCCGCGACACCTTTCAGCGACGGGCTTGGCAACGCGCGACGCCCGCAGGCAGCATCTAGCGTCATCAGAGGGCGCCGGAAGCGCGCCGTGGCCACACTCCGAGCAACCATAGAGCCGCTTCGCGCCTAGAGGGAGCTGCCGGCGCCTGCGTCACCCTCGCTCTACGGAGGCCTCCCGGTCCCAGGCCGGGAGAGCCGCTTCTACGCCCCCTGCGGCCGGGACAGTGACTGGAGTGCCGGCTGGTTGCGCGATGCAGCAGCGAGAAAGGCGCTGCTCGCGCCAGGCCTCTCTGGGCACCTGCCCGAGGACGACTCCGAGAGGGTCGCCGAGGCGCGCGGAATATTCTGGGGCAGGGGTAGGCAACCTCGGCTCTTTTATGACTCATGGACTTCAACTCCCAGAATTCCCATGGCTGGCTCAGGAATTCTGGGAGTTGAAGTCCATGAGTCATAAAAGAGCCGAGGTTGCCTACCCCTGTTCTGGGGACACGAGGATTCCCGCCGGCTCCTGCTTTCCCCGGGCACCGATCCCAGATGGGCGCTCGAATAAAAGAGGTTTCCCGGCGCCCCGGTCGAGAGGCTCCAATTTGGAGGTCGGCCGGAGCCCGGGGCGGTGCCAAGGGAGGGCCTCGGCGGCTCTTCCAGCTCGAGCTTTACGGTCAGACGACACGGTGTGGACTTCAGCTCCCAGAATTTCTCGGCTAGTATGGCAGGCTGGGGAACTCTGGGAGTCGAAGTCCACAGATCTTAAACTCGCCAAGGTTGAGAAACGCTGGGTCTACATCAGGGGTCTTCAGACACGGCTCTTTTATGACTTGTGGACTTCAACTCCCAGAATTCCTCAGTCAGCGTGCCGGGCTGAGGAATTCTGGGAGTTGAAGTCCACAAGTCATAAAGGGGCCAAGTTTGAAGAACCCTGGTCTAGATCGATAGTTGGAGGCTGAGCTGTGGTGCACCAGCAGTAGCTGAGGACTGGCCCGTCTGGGCGGAGCCGCCAGTTCGGATAGGGTCTAACTGACCTGCCCAACAGGCTTGGCCAAAAGGGAGGAGTCCCCCCCAGGCTTGTTTGTGGGGTGCCTTAGTGGAGAGCTGCTGCCAGGGCAGGGGACTCTTATTTGCCATTTAGTTCTGCAAAGGGAAGGAAGTCACCTTCATTTTTTCAGCAGAGCGGTTTCCCTGTGGCACCTCTTCTGTCCTTTCATTTCCTTATGCGTAAATGCTCACACACAGAATGGAAGAGCCCCCACCCATAGACTTCCTGTTGTAGACTGCGTGCAAAAATCTTCCCTATATCTTCTTGCCCAGTCATTTTTTTAACTTGGCAGAAGACTTGTCACCTGCTGCCTGTGCTGACGAACGGGGAACAACATATCTGGCTCCCCCATCGACAAGCATGGGAGGTCAGGAACAGTTGCTGTGTGCAGCTGTCCTTGCCCTGTTCTTCCAAGGTAGGACTAAATCCAAAGCATGCAGTTTGAAAGGGTGGTAGCTTGTGGACTCAGGCTGGCAATGGTGGGGGGGAGAGGTAGGCAGGCTGCAAAAAAAGAAAGACACGGCCGTCCTTGTGAGAAAGCATGAGGACCAGATTGCTAGTTCATTACTATGTGTTACACTTAGCTGTGTTTCTGATTCAAAGCATCTGCTGACCCTCCCCATCTGAAAGCAGCAGACCCACCTCCTCTCCACACCTGACTTGGAGCTTGAGGCAGTCAGGCTGACCAGGTGCAGCCAGCCACTTCCCTCTGTCTCACCAACCTCATAAATGAGGAATGGGACATTTACATTGCAAGCTTTTGGAGGAAAGGCTAAATGCAAATGTAAATTCAGCCCATTGAAGAGGTAATGATGGAGATGTTGCCTTTGGGTGGCTGCCAGATTCCAGGACCAAAATATCTGTGAGGGTGGTAGGTGAGGAAATAATTGTTATGTGCCTGTCCTGAACCTCTAGCATTTTTGGAGAAAAAACTTTTCTCTGTCCATTTTCCTTAGACTTTGTTTAATATTAAAAACCTCAATAATGATTCTTCTTAGTTGGCTCTTTCTGAAATTAGGAAGTCACAGAAATGTTCCCCTTTTCAAGTCAATGTCACCCTTTTGGCTGAAAGCTGATCAGTTCTCCATTCGCATTTGCTATTCCCTCTTGTTTCCCTTCCTGGGTGCCATTTGGCATGATGTTTAGCCTTTTCACTGCTTCTGCATACCATACATTCCACTGTTTGATGTTGCTTGGACAACTGGATAGAAGACTGATGTGTGGTATTATTGACGATTCTTGGTCCCCATTTATTTTGCTCTATATTTCTCAACATGAAATTATTTTCTTTCAGGCATCAGCATAAGTGGAAATGCAGCATCTGGAAATGGTATGATTTGTTCAGGTTTCCTAAAAGAAAACCAGGGAAGCAGCTCAGAAGGAGTTCAGATAGGATGCATTTATATGTCTGGGTCTAGCCATAGGTTGTAGGGACGCGGTGGCTCAGTGGGTTAGGACGCTGAGCTTGTCGATCGGAAGGTCGGCAGTTTGGCGGGTCGAATCCCGAGCGCCGCGTAACAGAGTGAGTGCCTGTTACTCGTCCCAGCTTCTGCCAACCTAGCAGTTCGAAAGCACGTAAAAATGCAAGTAGAAAAATAGGGACGGTGGGAAGGTAACAGCGTTCCGTGCGCCTTTGGCGTCTAGTCATGCCGGCCACATGACCACGGAGACGTCATCGGACAAGCGCTGGCTCTTCGGCTTTGAAACGGAGATGAGCACCGGCCCCTAGAGTCGGAAACGACTAGCACGAATGTGCGGGGGAACCTTTACCTTTACCTTTAGCCATAGGTTGTGTGGCTGTGCTTTAAGGACTATACCATAATTGGCTGGGTTTGCACAATGCATGTTGACTGATGCACAAGCCCAGTCAGTGACTCTTGGTGTGCTTAAATTTTGGCTGTCTTTTAATTGGGGCTGGCTTCTAAATTTTCCAGATCCTGAGTGTTTGGAAAAAGCTTGTTTCAGAAAGAATATTAGAAAGAAAGAGATTTTTCTGGTGGCTGGAAGCTCATCAGGAGTCATTCCTGGATGGGAGGGCAAAGGACTTTAAACACTTCACAGCTGCCGTGGTAGATTTGGGAGGAAGTCTCAGCAGTTTCACTAGGACTATCTACTAAGGTAACATGTTACAGAAGGAAGGCAAGTTCCCCAGGACAAGCAAGATGGACAGGCAATGTGGGAGAGAAGCAGTCGCAAATCCCCCTTCCCACCCCCAATGTGCTGATGCCTAGGAGCTGGATAGAGAAAGCAGAAACAGATGTCTTCAGGGCCAAAATGCAAAGAGTGCCTTTGCCCAGCAGCAACTGCTGGCCCAGAACTAGGAATAAGCACAAAGGCTCATTTCCCTTAACCAATGATTAAGCCGTGATACTTTTGCCAAAGGAATACCAGTTGCCTGAAGAGCATAAATGGCCATATGTCTTGCTAAAATATTGATTAGCTAATTTGTTTGGCCCCCGAAACCCTGCAGGTACGGGTGAAGCTTTGCCTGTGGGACATCTGCCCCACATCCCATTTGTTTTGCAGAGTTCATCACCATAGAGCAAAAAGGAAAAAATGTCTCCCTGATATGTGAAGGGGGCAATAATGAGACACGCTGGAAAAAAGACAAGATGGATCTGACCTACCAAGGGAAGGAGTTGGCTTTGGCTGTGATGGATGACCCCAGAGGCATCTATGAATGTATGAATAATGGGAAAAGCAGATCCCTGCAAGTTTTCATCCGGAGTGCGTAAACCTTCTTTCTCACCCTTATTTAACAACATTGCCAGTCGTCCAGTTTCAGCGAGGCACACACCAGGGTTTTCTGAAACAAGCCTGCCCTTTGAAACTGGGATGGTTGAGGTGAAAGAAACATCTTAGCTCCCTTCTCTATCCAGTCTTAAGCAAAATGAGTAGAATGGGGGCAGCTTGATTGACCAACATATACAAAAGAATCTGGGCAGCTGATCCTCACTCAGCCTAGTAAATTGGCCACTGTTCGCCTCCTTACTTCTAAAGGAGCTTTGTTTGTTTGGTAAGGTCTCAAAGAGTTTGCTCCTTAGCTGATTAAATGAAATTAGTCGTCTTTCTATGGAATCAAGTTTTTCCCTCAAGATGTTGCTTGACCAGTCTTCAATATTAGAAAAAAGTGGTATTGTTTTTTCTTAAGGTAAACTGTCAAATCACCACTTCTATGACTTACATTCAATGTCCCTGTGCTAAAATGTTTCTGGAAATGAAATGCTCCACTCTGCTCACGTGCAGCATTTCTGGTCCTCTCTTACCAGATTGCTGTTTCCTAGGACACAGGTCATCTTTCTGCCTGGGGTGGTCCCTGGAATGGGCAGACCAGGGACTGCAGCCGGGTCTCCCTTTCTCTGGAAGAGTCCTGTTTGCCCAGTGACCTGGCAGTGGCTTCCCCTGGGTTCAGATGGGTGAGGGTTGCTTGCTTGTGGCAGTTCTGCCATAAAAGAACACATGCTCTGCTCGAGTGAGGCCTGTGTGGACTCCACGTGGATATGCGGGGGAGTGCAGAATGTTTTATTTTCAACGTTTTCTTTCACTACAGTGTGCCAAAACTGCATCCGTCTGGACTTCACTATGATTCTGGGGATTTCAGCAGCCAGCCTCCTCGCCACAGTCTTCCTGGCTATTGCTGTGTACCACATAGCTGTGGAAGAGCGGGGCCGGCCAACCCAAGGTGAGGAGGTGGCAACAAAGGGCAGCTGGGCAGCTTCCTTGAAAGGGCCACGGTGGCCTTCTCCAGAAAGAAGGACCATCTTGCAGCTCAGGCGCCACCCCCACCCTTGTTTCTTACCTGCCTCAGAGATCCCCCCACCCACTGCTTTCTTAGGCTCTTGATTTGTTCCCTGTGGACTCAGTTTTCCTATTTTGACCCTGCAGCTTCTGATCAGCAGTGCCTGTTGGCCAATGACCAGCTGTACCAGGTGAGAGATTCCACTTCCTTTTGGCTTTTCCTTTCCTTTCTCCCCCTTTGAGGGGGAGCTGAACTGCATCTTCTGTGCACTTCATTGTGTGCAGGGGTTGCTGTCTTCAAAAGAGGATATGATGGCGAAGAGTTAAAAGGAGAGGAAGAAACAGTGTAGAATTAGCAAGCCTTGGCATTAACAAAACAGTTGCTGAATGTGACACAAATGTTTCTCAGCAATTTTCCTGTAAAATGCATGAGGAATAAATTTCCACATCAGTATAATTCAGCTGTTTCTCAAAGAAAATTGTTCCTGGCTATGCCCTTTCTGCAAAGGGGCAACTCTGAGCCCAGGAACAGGAGCAAAAGAGTTCCCTGGTGGTTTTGGGATAATGCCAGGTCTGGTGTCAGACCAGAGACTGATCAGTTCATCCCACAGAAAGTGGGAGACCTACTAGAAGATTGTGTGGCTATGAGGCCATCTGTATATATTCCAGCACAGTAGAGATGGGGAGAGATGGGTCCAGGTATGAGCATGCCTGTGCCCACTTGTTGAAAGGAACTAGCTGCCATCATAGTCTCTGATGGGATGGCTTTGACAAAGAGTCTACAAACCTGTCAGCCATCTCCAGAATCCCAGTTCCACGGAGGGTCCCCTGGCAGGGAAGGCTGCCCCAAGGAAAGCGGACTCCGCCAAACCCATCCTCTTCAAACCCTATTAAGTTGTTTGGTGACATCCTGAGCCACAAATTCCAGTCACAGCTTGGCTTTGCCTGCTGGGCAAACTCTGGATTTTACTTGAGGGTCCAGCGTGGTGTGATGACAGTGATGTTAAAGAATCTGGTTAACCATTCTGCCTAAGAATGAAGTGCATTCCAGGGGTGCAGTTGGCCATCCTGGGGCCATGGCACTCATTTCCCTTCCAGAAATCCTGGCACACAACAGGGAGAGAGAGCAGCCACGCCAGAGGAAGCAAGCTGTGTGGGGCAGCTGAATGGCCCCTCCGAACTGCAGGGGAAGGAGCCAGGTGGGAGAGTGGCAGAGCAATGTCCTACCTGACCAGGCCAAATTTCCCCAGAGCCACCGGCTCGTCCTCACCCGCTGCTAGCTCTTGGCCCCCAAGGCGGTGGAAGTGTGGTCTGCCCATACAGGTCCTAAGGGTGGGTGTTCTTCCTTCCAGCCTCTCCAGGAGCACAATGACAAACCATATAGCCACATTGGCATCGCCAAGCCTCGCCGCCGATGAAGCCATTCTCCAGCCACATTCAGGTTCTCCTTCCTGGGCTCAATCTCTGAGGGACGTCCATTACATCAGCTGATGTGGGAAATTGTGGGGCCCTCCATCTGCTCCTGCCTTCTACTCCAGGGCCTCAAGCCTGGGAGAGCCAGCAAGGTCTGCTGGAGCTGTCGGAGCTGCTGGGTTCCATTTTCTGTTTGTTAAACTAAAGAGTGTGGGCTGGGGTGGGGGGAAGAGGAGCCTGCTTTAAACTTGTTTGATGAATATGCAATGCTGGGAATGTGGTGGCCAGTTGGAATCAAGAATGTCTTTTCTCAGCAATGCAAATAGGCTGGTTAATCTTCCATTTTCCCCTTTGCAGCTGAAACTGGGTCCCTGCTGTTGCTCCCCTACGCGTCCTGCCTCTCCCCCAATAAAAAATGTTGCTTACAACTTCCTGTCTAACATGGTGTATATTTGAATCAGAGTTGCAATGAAGTGAGAGTGCAAATGTCATGGCATCAGCCATTTGCACACGTGTGTAGCCACCACTGAGTGGTGATTCATAGGGCAGCAGAGTGTAGCTTTTGCACAGGGTTTGTGGTGGTTTGTGCCTTTCTTCAAATGCAGCTGTGTTTGCTTTTGACCACATCCTGTGGAACGAGCGCATCCACTGGGGGTGGCTGTTTCAATGTGGGGCCCCAGCTTTTCCTCCCTCACTGCAACTGTCAGTTTTTGTGCTGATGGGCCTCCTTGTGCAGCTGAAGCCTGAGTGATGCTGTCTTGAACCATCAGCAATGGGTTCATTCGGCTGGCTCTCAAAGCGGGAAGGGAAGAGCAAATCCTCTAACTGGGCCAAGCTCAGTGCCAGTCCTAGGGCTATGGTGGTGCCACCTGACTTTTACTTCTCTCCTCCCACCCTGGTTTTGTCTCCCCTCCTACTGGACCACTGCTGGTGGGTGGGAAAGCAGAGAAGATCTGGGCTTTAATGTCTGTGGCTACTCGTCCCAGCACCTCCTCTTTTCTCTCTGTCCCGTCCTTCCCCAAGGTCTCCCCTCAAGTCTGTTTCCAGTATTACTCGTGTCAGAGAAGAAACACACAGGAGTCTCTGGGGTGAACGGAACAGCACTTTACTAAGATTCTTTGCAAGCACAATCAAAACAAATGTAAAAGCAGGCCTTCTTTTCATAATGGGATTCCCTGCCAGGGCAAGTGGGCTCAGGGCTCCTGAAGCACAAATTGACCAGCCAGACATGCCACCTCAGGAGCTCTAGGGGAGACATGGCCACAAGTGGTCCCTGGGCACCCCCAGCCAGAGCAGAGCATCCTGCCCAGGGAATGGGACATGAGCCATGGAGTTTGCATGCACTCAGAGCAGCAGTGCTGTGGCTGAGAGACCCCACATGAGGGAAGAGGCTTCTACGGTGCCCTTTTCTTGCCCAGGTGTGTCCTGCAGTCTGAGAAGCCCCCTGGCTGTCCTGCAGCTCTTTGCTCCATCTGGGGTGGGGCTCTCCAGGCCACCAGATTTTCTAGCTGCAAAACTCAGTGCAAACGGAGTTCCCCCACCAGGAAGGTTAGCGGTTAGTGCAAACAGGAGAAGGAAGTGGCAGGCACTTCTGGGGACTCTCATGGCCAGCCGGAACATTTGGCATCTTGCCATGGCAAGCAAGGCAGCATCTCAGAAAGCCTGGGGCTCCAGGCCAGCATACACCTCCCGTTGGCCCTTCCGGATTGGCTGTAGGAACAGAAATACTTTTGGCAAACCTGGCCTTATTTTCTAGGACACTGGCTGTGTGTGTTAAGATGGGCATCAGCAGAGTGAGGACTTCCCTTGGGTGCATGTGATGCAGACTCTTGATTCTGATGCTCTTCTCTCTCAAAAACTTTTGATTGTTTTTGCCATTGTTTGTGTAATACATATCAGGAAACTGGCTTTAAAGCCATGTTAGGTTCCTTTTTTATTTGGAGGATAACAAAAAAGATGTGTGGCATGTGGCTGGAATGATAGTTTGGTTTGACATTCTGAATCAATTAAATTTTCTAAACTGATTAGTAAAAAAATTGACATTGTAGCTCCCGATTTGGCTAAGATTTTAGAAATTACCATAATCCAGAAAGGCAAATTGATTCAGAGATTCACTCAAATCATCTGTGAACTAAATCTCCCAGCTGAATTTTTGCTCTACCCTGCCAGTACCAAAGTAAGGGAATAGTCACTGTTCCCTTTATAAAAGCCAGAAGTGATGAAATTGACTAAATCTGGATCCTCACTTCAGAAAACAGACCTTAGCAGAGAAGGGGGAGGGCCTGTGGGCCCTGGCCCCTCTCTGCATGCCTGTCTCCACAGCTCTGGCCCTTGGTCTCCAACACTTGAGATGTTGCCCAATGTGAACTCCCCCCTCCCCCCCTTATGTTCAGTTCAGGGCTTACCTCATAATCTGGATTTGGGACAGGCGGTGGGTGGTCTGCTTGCTGTCCTGGAGCAAAAAGCAAAGGGCAAAGTTTATTGCCTCCGCAGTTCTCTGGCTCAGCATTTCACTGCTTGATGGACTGAGCGCCCCCCCCCCCCATTGCGTTCGTTTGTGGCTGTCAGCCTCCTTAGAGCCCTTTTCCAAGGCAGAAGTGGAGGGGGGAGCACCAGAGGACTTAACTGAAGGCAGCCCACCCCTCACCCCCCTCAGACTCCTCCAAACTGCAAAGCACAGTGCTTAAAATCTGGCCTGCACTGGGGAGGCGGGGAGAAAAGAGAGAGGCACTTGCCTTGTAGCCGTGGTGAGGCACCTGCCCTAAAGAGGACCTGCTGCTTCTTGCTGCAGAAATAGACCAGGAGCAGGACTCCCAAGGTGAGCAGGAGGTCAGCCACGATGATGCTGGCCCCGAGGCCGAAGCTCAGCTCCACACAATCCTTGCACCCTGCAGGAAACCCAGAAGCCTTAGCTGAAAAGGGAGCTCAGCCAAGCTGGTTTTTTTTTTAAATCCCATTTATATCCCGCCCTTCTCCGAAGACTCAGGGCGGCTTACAATTTAAAGCACAAATCAATTAATTTAAAGCAGAGAAGGTTCTTCTCTGCTCCGACTGCCTGGCACTAGAGGTCTGGGCTGGGACTGGCCACCAGGCAGCTCAGACTGCTAAGCATTCTCCCAGCCCCCCCATCAAGGGCAGAGAGGCCCCATCATACCGTTGCCGGGACTGACCTTTGATCTTCAGAAAAATCTTCCGCAATTTGCCATTCTGACTCTTTTGTCCACAGAAAAGTTCTTTCCCCCTTTCGATCTCAAACAGTTGGTCTGGCTTGGAGAAGACCAGGGTGCTGCTGTTTCCTGGATTGGAATTGGCATCCCACCACTGGGAGTTCTCTCCTGGGCAGTGGAGAGTCACTCTCTCCAAAGAGATTTCCACCGTGATTTCTATGGCAAGTCAGAGAGAATGTGCCTGGTAGCTCTGGGCACAAACACTAGCGGATAATCCAGCAGGATCTCACGGGGACAGCAGCAGGGCTGCTTTTTGGCCAAGTGACATTATGAGGCAGTGCCCCACAGCTTCATCCCCCACCCCAAAGGGAACATCTCTCTCCCTCCTTCCCAGTCTTAGGAGGCTTTGTGGGTTTTTTTTCTTAGGTGCATGTTCAGGGAGAGGTCTGGCATGCTTACAGGAAGCATGTCTGCTTTGCCATAGGAGTTAGTCACTGACGGTTTTAAACTAACTTAGATTACCTTTCAACAGACGTTGCTATTCTTACTCTACAACCATCTCCAAATGCTTTCTTGGATTGTCATTAATCCTAGTTTCTTCAGAGGCAGAGATGTGGAACATAATGACTATGCCACATGTTCCAACAGTGCCCATTTTCATTCAAAACAGTGACACCCCCCCCATCCCTGGAGGAGCTGGGAGAGAAGCCAGGCCTAATTGGAACTTCCCATTTTCTTAGTCCTGGTGGCAAAGACGCCTCCTCTTTTCAGCCAACAGTCACAAGCCAACCCATGTAAATGAACTGCAGTTTGTTGGGGGCAAAGGTGCCAGGGTCAGTTCCTGATGGTTGCAGGGACAAGGGCTTCTTTTTTACTTGTTTCCAGCAATAACCCAAAGTACTAAAGGCCCCTCCCTTACCTTCAATCTCTCCCTCCACAAGGCTGGCTGTGAAAAGAAAAAAAAATGGTGAAGACTTTCTCACCAGCATGTAACCGCCATTTTGTCCAGAATAAAGCTGCTCCCTTCAGCACCTTAAAAACCAATTCTTTTATGAAGTCCGAGCAAAGCTGGAGAACAAGGCAGTGGACCAGGTTGCTCTCCCCAGAGCCCCTGAAACAGAGGGGCTGCTCCATCCAATCAGACTTGTGGCAAATATTCTGAAAAGCTTTCTGGGGGAATCACACAGCTCCTCGTGGTCACTATTGCAGCCATACCCAGAAAAAGGCAGTGGAAAACATGTAGGCGTTGATTTTCTTGCCTTGCGGCCAAAACAGAGCAATCACAAGGCCCCTCATGTTTACATCATGTAATCTTCCAGAAGCTTCCTTTGCAGGTCAGATGGCGCCTATGTCAAATCCCAGTTTAAAAGATGATCTGTGGACCTTTTTTTGAAGAGGAGATTCCATTTCCCGATTCAGCTCCACAGTGCAGCTCAAGACCATCCTGCGTTTTCTCCCCATCCATACTGGCAACCTCCTCTTCCTCCTCCTCACTGGGATGTTTTCTTCCCTTCCTGTGATCTGTTCACCAAAGTTCTTCTGAGGAAAGGGACCTCCTTAGCTGGAAAGAGAGGGGCCCTCTTCCCACTCAAGCATTTCAGCCCTGATCACCTGGCCCAATCTAGCACATAGAGCCCTCCATCACCCCCCACCCCCACCCTGGGAGCTACCTTCCTTATGTCAGACCCTTGGAATCTGCCCCAAGCACCCTCCTGAGATTTCAGGTAGCCTGTGAGTTACAACCGTTTGTTTAACAACTGTCTGACGATATGACAGGGATGGCTGAGAATAGTGACTTACAACCAGTCCTCACACTTATGACCCCCCCACAGCATCCTCACAGTCACGTGATCGCCATTTGAAACTTTCCCAGAGAGTTTCAACAAGTCAGTGGGGGAAACTGCATTTGCTTAATAATTGCAAGATTAGTTTAACAACTGCAGCCAAAATGAATTTGAATTGAATTTGAATTTTATTGAATTTATATACCGCCCTTTCCCGTAGGACTCATGTGAGTCACTTAGTGACTGCTTTGCTTAGCAACAAAGGTTTTAGTCCCAATTGTGGCTGTAAGTAGAGGATTACCTGTGTCAGAGGGAGGGGAGAGAATGACTGACTACCTGGTCTGAAAAATAAGAGTTGGGTGGAAAACGTTTAGATGGGAAATCATTTGTAATTTCTAGAAAAAGTTCTTCACTCAACTCATGGCCAGTTAACTGCAGGAAATCTCTTCTAGAAGATCTGGTCACTGAGATCAATCTGTTGCCTGTAAGTGGAGTCAGACGTCCTGGGTCTTGGGAAAGGCAGTTGTGCGCACAAACATGGGGCAGCTGCCTCCCTTCACAAGGTCCCAGGCAACCTTGACCCGCAGGGCCAGAAGCCAGATGGATCAAGCAGAAGCCCTGATGGGGCCCAAGTCCAGCCCTCCGTGGAGAGGCAGCACTCACCTGTGCGGAAAAAGAGGAGCACCAAGGCACCCAAATGGAGCCCCAGAGGCATCTTCCTGCCCTCACTGCTTCCCCGTGGGTGCTTCGAGGGGTCTCCCCGGTGAACCTGCTGCGTCTATCCTTTCAGGAGAGCTCCAAGAACAGAGCTGAGCAATTGGTAAAGAAAGAGAAAGAAACCCTCTGTGGCCCCAGCCCTGCCAGGAAGTGGCAGCTCCAGCAAAGCAGGAGGAGCGAGCTGCCGAGGCTGAGTGGAGGCACAGATGGAGCTGGGGCCACTTAGCCGCACCCCCTACAGGCGATTTCAATTGGGGACTCAGTATGGAAGAAGCAGTCACAGGCTGCGGGGCCTAAAAGGCACTCACTCACCCCGTCTACCTCTTCAATTCCTTCCCCCCCCCCCCACTCAAGACCTTATTTACAACTGGATGTCTTGGCAGGAAACAGCCTCTGGGCCACTGGAGGCCCAGCTGGGCATTGGAGCAGACTGACCCAGCTGGTGCTTCAGTGGGGGCTCAGCAGTCAATCCAAGGGAGGAGGCTGGACCAAAGAGAAGGCAAACTCCTTCCAAATGGCTGGCTGCCAAGGAAACTGGTTGATATTTGAGTATGAGTTCCTGTGGTCATCAGAGGTATAGATCCTCCCCATTTCCTATATCCTCATGGAACCTCCGGGGATTCACCCACCCACCAAATGCCAGACCGTGGAGCTCTTTGAAAGGGCCCTGTAGAATGCCCTCCCTGTGCCAGGTGACTGCATGGCCCTGGAGCAACCATGACTCAGCTGGGTCTGGGATCCAGAGCCAAGTACCATCCCTCCTCCTCTCCACCCAGATCCACCTGTGCCCTGCCCAGCCCATCTGAAGGGGGCACTGCCCCAAGATGGGAGAAGAGTACAGCAGGCCAGCCTTGCAAATAGCAGCCTGGGGATGGTCTCAGCATAGTCCCAGAGTAGCTCTCAGAGGCCTGCCAGCCTGCCCATCCTCTGCAGAGAAGAAGGGAGCTTGTACTCCTGGGTGGGCAGGGCTGGCGACCCCTCCCTAAGCAAAGTCCATTCCTCTACCGCAGTTGCCACTCCAGCAGGTGAGGGGTGAGAAAAGGGGGGGGGGAGCTGTTTAAGAGATACTTTAATGTTTAGATTGCCACTTGGAGGTGCCAGTGGTATAGTACTGAAAACAAACCTAACAAACAAAATGGAGGTGGCACCCTTCCCCCACACCCTGTCCTCTCTTGGGACCCTGGTCCTCTGTTTGCCCAATCCCTTCAAACCCAAACTATCATCCCTCTGGCCCCAGACAAGGCCCTCCACAAGCTGGACTTAAACCAACCGGGTGAAGAAGCCCAAACCTCTCCTCCACGAGTGGCTTCCCAAAGGCCCCCTTTGCCTAAGGACAGGACTCACCCAGGTGCCCTGACCAGGACCTGCCCAGCTTCCCCCAGATGGCCAGCCAATCGTATCCTTTCCTGCCTTGTAGCCCTGTACACAAATCTTGGCTTTCCCCTAGTTTGGGGCCCCTCTTTCTTGTGACACAGACACTCAACCACCATTGCAATAAACCCTTTTCTTCTCTTCAACAATTTTCCACAACAGTTGATATTTTGAATTGTACACTCTTGCTTTGTTATTTTTATTCTGTGTTTTATGTTGCTCTGTGTCAAGTGTCCACTGGGACTGTGACAGTAAAAATTTAACAAAAGTATAAACCAATCAATGTTATTTTTTCTGTGGAAAGGAATAATAGACTGCAGCTGAGCCCTGATGCTGCAAGGGGTGCACCCGGCCAGCTGGATCTGCGGGCTCAGGGACTGCTCCCCAGGACTGCCCTTTGGGTCTGCTATTTTGGGCCCCCTCCTGGGCTTCCAAGGGTGGGAGGAGGTGTTCTCCTCCTCCTCCTCTTTCTTGATCAGGTAGACTGGTCAAAAACAATGAATAGCATTACATTACATTACATTACATCTATGGAGATTCTCAGTCATCCAGGTCCTGGTGGTTCCAAAGGTGCTTTTTCAAGAGGCAACTGAACTTTCTTGTTTTTATTTGAAGACATTTCACTTCTCATTCAATAATTTCTGATTGGGTGGTGGGGAATGGACATGGAAGGGGGAGAGTAGAATGGTGGCTCTTGGGCAGTTAATCCCCCGGCTGTTAAGGGTTAATTCTGGCAAAATGACTTAAAGGATGGTGGCTCCCTCCAGCCCCCTCACCCCAGGCTAGCTGGAGGTACCAGGGTGGGAAAAAGCCCAGCAGGTTCTCCTTCCCAGCGGAGGCTGTTGATGGTGTCCTGGGCCAGGCTGGGCTCAGGTGGTGGCTTTGCGGATGGTGGCTATCCTGGCAAGAACCTCCTTTTATTTCGATAGTCCCTGACAATTCTAGGGCTTTCCGCAAATCCCGGGACAGTGATAGGAACGAGTGAGGGTCCTGTGGAAAGAGCGCCGGGCACGGCTCCGCCTCGGTCCGGCGCAGCGGGATCTACAGAACGGCCGCGCTAGCAAGGAGCCGATCGGTCGCGGGCAGCACCGCTCTGGCAGGCAACAGCAGCCGCCACCACTCGCCTCGAGGAAGGGGGGGGCGGCAGCGCGGGGCCGGGCGAGGCCTTCCTGGGGCGGCCCGTGGGAGGCTCCCAAACCGTGCGGGACGCGCCTGGCTCATTCCAGGTTTGGGAGGCATTTGGGCGGAGCGGCTGGCAGGATCCCGCAGAAGCAGAAGCTCATGGCCCCCCCGGGATCTCGGCTCGCGGGACTCGCGGCCTGGGGCTTTTTTCTGCTCGGTAAGATAAGCTTACCCGCCCGGGGAGGTGATGGAAGGCACGGGCTCGCAGGGGAGAGCAGAGGTAGAGCCCCGGCTGGGCCGCCTCCTTGCGGACCCTGATTCTGGACCCTGACCCCGACCCCGTCGAAGGCAGAGGCGCGGGCTGGCTCCTCCGGAGTCGCCGCCTCTAGGCCGTCCCCTGCAGCGGTTGTGGACCCTGTCCCCACGCCCGGCCTCGCTCCTGCGTAAGGCACACCCAGCTGAGCGCTGCACTGGGCGGGGTCGGCGTCACCCGGCAGACGAGTTCCTGCACGTCGGAACGGCGACCTGTTCAGCAGCTCCCTTCCCCTCTGCGGAATTCGCCCTGGATCACTCCGCGCAGATTGGGCAGCGCCCACCTCCAGGAAGCGGCGGCGCTCTGCCCTTCCTTCTCCCAGGTGCCTTCGGGCCCTGCGACGGCATTCCCCTTCTGCTTCTTTCTGCAGCTCTCGAGCCGGTGGCAGCCATGGAAACGTTCACCTCTGGCACCCTGGAAGTGTTGAACGGGACCGACGTGCGCTTGAAATGCACTTTCCGCAGTCCAGTGCCGGTGGGGCCGAAGCTGACAGTTTCCTGGTACTTCCAGTCCGAGCTGAAGGAGCCCCTGGAGTCGGTCAGTCCCCTTGCAGTACGGTGGGGCAGAGAGGCTGCTAAGGGTCAGGGGGGGGCGGGCTGGTGGCTTGGCTCTAGGCACCTATGGAGATGGACGATGTTCCTCCCCCTCCTCTGGAAGCCTTTGGCAGAGTGGCCTGTGCTTCCCTGGGCCAAGGGGGAGGGGAGGGGAGAGCAGTTGGCTCAGGCAGGGCCTCCCCTCCCAGCCCTGAAGGAATTCAGGGCCCATTTGCTGGAGCCTTGGCCCTACCTCTCCTGCCCATCCACTCAAGCAGAGACAATGGAGTGCCCCCAGGCACCCTCCCTGAGACTGGCCCGGATGGCTGTCTTCCAGAGAAGCTCTGGAGCAGCTTCCCCAGTTGGGGGTCTTTTCCTAGCTGCTGGGCACCCTCCCTTCTCTGCAGCAAGTTCTGGGCAGGCTCCTTCCCTTCCCCGTAGCTCACCAGAGTCCTTTCGCAAAGCAGGGAGGGAAACAGTCTGAGAAATTCCCAGGACTCAGTTGCAGGATGTGCTGCTAACCAAAGACCAGGAGCCACCTAACACCACTGCTGGTGCTCTCTTGGCTGTACTCAGGTGCTCTACTACAATCACTGGGCTTACCCCTCCAAATCAGGCCGCTTCCTAGGTAGACTCACCTGGGATGGCAATGTACACAAAAACGATGCTTCGGTTATGCTCCACAATGTGAGCCCCAAGGACAACGGGACTTTCCAGTGCCATGTGAAGAACCCACCTGATGTGGATGGTGTCATTGGCGAGATCCAGCTGAGTGTTGTGCTGAAAAGTGAGTGGGCTGGGTGGCTGGGGTTGCTGTGCTTGTGTTTCTCTTCCTCACCTGCCTCTGTTTTCTCTGGATAGTGAGCTTCTCAGAGGTGCATATTTTGGTCCTCACCATTGGCATTTCCTGTGCTGCAATGTTCATCCTTGTGGTGGTTGTGGTGATCTGGCGTCATTGGCAGAGGATGCAGCAAGACAAGACAAGGGAGGTGGGGAGGTAAGTTGGCAGGGAGGGACTGGGCTCCTGGGGTAGAGGACCTGTGTGGGTGGGTGGAAATGGGGCTTTAGTGAGGAGGAGCTGGCATGGTCTGAATTTACCTGTCAGAATCCAGAAGCCACGGAGAACCCTGCAAGCTCCAGTTGAGGCTGCCCAAGAGACTGCAGTGAGCTAATCAGACTGTACACAGGAGATTCCTTTTAATGGCCTCTCCCTACACACAGGAGGCAGACAGCTAATAATAGATCAACACTGTGGGTGCTTTACATGTACAGTGCAAAATCTGATTCAAATATTCAAGGCATGGCACCTTCTCCCTCTGCTTCCTGCAGCTGGAACCCAAGAAAAAAGACCCCCTTGCCTCCCCTGGAAGGCATGGTGGTAAAAGGCAGATGTGGCTGGACTCAGCAGTGATTTTGCAGCCCCTCAGCAGGAATTAGGAGCCAGAGCACCCTCCCACCAACACCCCTGAATGCAACCCGAGCCAGCGGTGGCTTGCCCAGCTCTTCTGCCCCATCTCCCCCCTGCCCGCCTCCTGCCCTGTCTCACGAAGCAGTTGCTTTTCTGCCTCCTGCCCTGTAGTTGCTGCCCTTCCTTTCTTCTCAAATAGGTCAGAGCAACTGAAGCTGAAGGAAGGCAGAGAGGAAAAGTAGCCCCCTTCCTGGGGACAGGGGACCCATCGGTTTTGGTAAGGATGCTGGGGCGGGAGGGGCTTGACTGGCACTGGGCAGGAGCTGTTACCAGCTACTCCAGGACCAAGGTGGGAGGCTGAAGTTTCCCCTCCCTCCAAGAGAGACCAGGGATGGAGGGGCTACTGCCACACCTGCCAGTCTGGCCTTTGTGGACATTCAAGCTTCCTCACAGTTGGAGGCGTGGGCCAGCACCTCCACTGGGAGCTCCACCCACAATTACTCCTTGTGTGTGCTTTTCTCTCCCAGATCTACCCATGGATGCTATGGCCTGCTGGAGCTGAGATGGCAAAGGCACTTGTGCTCCTGGCCTTGAAGGAGACCTTCCGCACGTAGAGGGCCTGCAGGAGCCAAAACCTCACCTTCTGCCCTCACGACACCAAAGGTCTGCCTAGCCAGTCTTCTCCATATGCCTGAAGCAGCAGTCCTCCCCTCCCACCTTGACTACAGATTGCCTTTGACTCAGTGACTAAAGACCTGAGGACCACTGGCCACCTAGTTGGTGTCAGCAGAAGACTGGTCAAGACAGACCAGCCAGGCCAAGCTTGGGGGGAGGGCAACGGGGAACCACTTTGCTCACTGTTCTGCTCTCTTTCCTGGACCAAAGACCAGGCAAATGGCTAAGGGGGAGCCCCCAACTACTTAGCAAAGGGCTTCTTCTTCAAGCAGGACCAAGCCCCTGTTTCTATGGCCTGCCCTGGCCTGGAGTAGTCTGATTCTGTGCAGGCAGAGGATCTCTGAAAGGGAGTGAGGAACCAGCCATGGGGCTGTTCCTGCTGGATGCAGTGATTCTGTCTCCTTTGCAGTCCCCCAGCCCAGGCTGGCAGCACAAATCTCCTTAAAACCAGAGTTTGCTTTTGCCTTCAGGAGGATTTAAGAGCTCTGGACAAAAAAATAAAAAAATAAAAATCTCTGACCACTGATCCCCTTTTATGCAACAGCACTACAGCAACCCTACCAACAACTACCTCTAAAACTCATCAGCTTCAGGTATTAGAAGATTGTTTGCTGGGTTTCTTCTGGGCCACCCTTTCATATCCTTAGGTGACACTCTTTCATACACTAATTTATTTAAAGAGTCTTGTTAAATTTTGTATGCTAATGGAATATTTTATAATAAAGGTACAATTGCCTGGGTTTAAAAGTGACTGTCATCTAGCTTAATGGAATGTACTTGTTGTTGTTGTTAGCTGCGAAGTCGTGTCCGACCCATCGTGACCCTATGGACAACATTCCTCCAGGCCTTCCTGTCCTCTACCATCTTCTGGAGTCCATTTAAGCTCACGCCTACTGCTTCAGTGACTCCATCCAGCCACCTCATTCTCTGTCGTCCCCTTCTTCTATTGCCCTTGATCTTTCCCAGCATTAGGCTCTTCTCCAGTGAGTCCTTCCTTCTCATTAGGTGGCCAAAGTATTTGAGTTTTAGCTTCAAGATCTGGCCTTCTAAAGAGCAGTCAGGATTGATCTCCTCTAGGACTGACCGGTTTGATCGCCTTGCAGTCCAAGGGACTCGCAGGAGTCTTCTCCAGCACCATAGTTCAAAGGCCTCAGTTCTTTGGCGCTCAGCCTTTCTTATGGTCCAATGGAATGTACTATGGCACCCCATTCAGATCAATTGCACAATCTTTAAAGTCAGAGGGTCCTAGAAGTGTGGATATTGCAAACCACAATCCTGTGAGGGAGCACAAAAAGAAATCGTGGCCCAGAGGCCCAGGAGGAGCAAGGGGAGACACAGATGACCTTGGGAAGAGGGGCAGCTAAGAGCAGGGGGAGGGGGGCAGATCACGGGGAAGTAGTGTGGAGTCTCCAGCCGTGTCTGGAGTTGGGCTGGGAGGGAGGGAGGGAGGACTCGACAATGCTGCCTAAGCCCTAAGAGAATGATCACGATGCCTCTCCTGGGTTAAGCTCCCTTGTCCTCCAATGGCCTCCGGAGAAGATCTAAGTGGGCACAGTCGGCTGATCCTCATTCGAGGCCCCGGGATGGCAGTTGGAGCAGCTTGGGCTGGGAAGGGTGCTTAGGCCAAACACAGCCTGCTCCACCTTGCCGAAGTCCTTTGCTGCAGACCATCTTGATGGAGGGCCAAAAATGGCCACTGGGGCCTCTTTTGCACATGTGGCTAGTAGTGTCATACTGACAATATAATTTCACCTCCGTGATGAAATCATATCACACATTTTTGCACAGACTGGTTCCTGTTCTAAAATTCTCCTTTTCTTGGCCAGGGGAGGATGTGAGGCAATGACTTGGGAAGTCGTGGCTGGGCTGGGCTGTTGCTTTAATAGGAGCTGTTCGGTTCAGGTCTAGCAAGTCCTTGGGGGTGGGGGGGACTGATGCAGCAAACCAAGCTTAAGGCAAATACACAATACACAATACAGACTAAGAGTGTCCTTCCGGATTTGCTATATTTCTATTTCTTGCATCGGATCCCATCTTTAATCCGCACAGACGGATTCGGAATGCTGCTATTGGTCCAGTAATCACTCTCTGGAAGCTTCCGGACATCAGGGCAGCCCCCCACCCGGCCTCTTATTAAATTCAACTTCGCCCCTGAAGGAGATCGAAAAGCGGCAAAAGCGCCTTGACCGGTGCCGGAGTCCTCGCCTCCCCCAAGGGGGCCCCGCTCCCTTTCCATTTCCTGCCCAGGTCCGCTCGAGACCTGCCGGTGCCCCCAAGCCTCCCCTGCTTCCGAAGACCAGCGCGGCGGGGGAAACGCGGGACGCCCCTCTCCCCACCGCTGGCAGAGCGCCGCGGAGCAGGGCCCGCCTCTTCCGGCTTCGCCGGCCGACCCGCCAGTCGAGCAGGTGCGACCGGTCCCGGAAAGATGGGGCTGGCGCGGAGGAAGCCCGTCGGAGCGGCCGCGCTGCCTCTGCTCCTCTTGGGTGAGCGGGGCTGCCGCGCGGCGCGGCGGGGCGGGGGTCGTCGGGGCGGAGGCCTCGGCCAGGAGGGCGGCGGGCCCGGGAAGGAGGCGGCGGGCCTCAGAAGCCCCGCCGCGGCCGTCTGCTTTCCCGCCCGACGGACTCCCGGGCCAGACAGGAGGCGGAAGGGGGGCGAAAGCTGCGGCGGGTGACTGAGCTGCGCTGCGGCTGTCCTTGCAGCGGCTGCCAGAGTCCACCTGCTGGAGATCCAGGCCGCTGCCCAAGTTCGCGCGTTTGTGGGCGAGCCGGTGACCCTGAAGTGCTCGTTCAAGTCCTCCGCTCCGGTCACAGAGAAGCTCACCATCGACTGGACCTACCGGCCTCTTGCAGGGGGCAACTTGGAGCCGGTGAGCTGCGGAGGTCCCCGGCTTCTGGTGCTCTGATGGCCCTGAAGTGGTGCTGTCCCCGCGAGGGCGGATGAAAGGAGTCCTATAGCCTGGTGGCCCCTTCTCCCTGGGGGAGCTGGCTGCTGTTGGGTCTTCTGATCTGGGATGGCTCACCCTCCCCTCCCTCCCCCAGGTCTTCCACTACCAGTCTAATGCCTATCCAGCCAAGAGAGGCAGCTTCCGGGATAGAATTTCTTGGGCTGGCGATGTGGCCAAGCAGGATGCTTCAATTATGATTTGGAACCCAACCCTGGAGGATAACGGGACATTCACCTGTTCTGTGAAGAACCCCCCTGATGTGCAGCACAACATTCCTCAAACCCTGCTGACAGTCACTCAGAGAGGTAAGACAGAGACCCCAGTGCCCAGGACAGGAGGGGGACTGTCCTGCAGGCCCTGGGTGGGTGGCCACTGCCAGCTGCTTCCTGGAAGCCTGCTGCTCTTGGCTTGAGGTGGTGCTCCTTCTGCCTGGCCTGCGGAATGTCTTCCAGTCTGGGGTGCCTTGGGTAGCAGAGGGGACTGTGCTAACCGCTAACATTGGCGTTTGTGCTGGGGGTGGACCTGGGGGAGCCTTGTAGACTCTCGTAGCTGTCTGGAGGGAGTTTTGCTCCGCCTGCCCCATCCTGCTCTGTTTCCAAAGGTGCCTCCTTCCAACTGACCTCATCGGGACTGTTTTCCATCCTGGTCTTTTTCCCCTCTGGCATTGTGGTGGTTCTGCTGCTGGTCCGGATGAATCAGAAATCTGGGCTGATGAAAGCAAGGAGACAGCCTGGTTACAAGAAGTCTTCCATTGAAGTCTCTGAAGAGTAAGAATGACAGGGAAGGGGGACGGGTTGGAAGGGATTATTGGCAGAGGAAGTTTTGAAGAGGGGCTGGGATGGCCCCCAATGCCTCTTAAAGGGAGTTCAAAATGGCCCTCCCTCTGCTACCCCTCAGGGCAAGAGGCAGCTAGGAAGGAGAGGCTGATGCTCAAAGGTGGTGGGAGCAGAGGGGCAAACAATTGGGCTGGTTGTTGGGCTGGTTTCTTTTCTTCCCTTTTTCCATAGACCTGAGCAAAATGGCTGCAGAGAGCGGCTGGTTAGCTGTTGTTTGCAGTGCCTGGTAAGCCAAAAGGCTATTAAGAGAGAAATCTTTTGTTATGGGAGCACTAATTCCTGCATTATCTCACTGGGAAGACAGCAGAAGTTCAGCCTTATCCCTGCTTGCATCTTTCTCATTCTTCCCCACTGAGAACCAGCAGACACTGATGTCTGCTGATTGCCCAGTGGCTAGACTGCCCTCAGAATGCCCTGGAGGATTGCTGAGCTCAAAAGGGTGTCTCAAACAGAGTAAGTAGGAGGTTAGATGCAACAAGGCTCTGTAGTTGGGAGACCTGCTGGAGATAGTGAACTTATTGGCAGTGTAGAAAATGTCAGCAGAGAAAAGTTCTTCATCTCCCAGCAGATATTTTAACTTAGGATCATACATAATCCTCCTTTACCAACTGCTCATTCAGTCTCTGTTCGAAGTTGTGATGGTGCTAAAAAAATAACTCTACACTCAATTTATGACCATCAATGACCCTCACAGAATCTCTGTCATGTGACTTCCATTATGTTCCGTATACAACCTGTGTGTGAACTGTGGCTTTCCCCCCCTCTTCCTTGTGGTTTGGAGAGGAAGGGATTACAAGAGAGTAAGCTATTTGCTCTTCTACACATTGAAAGCAATGAAATCCGATGGGGTCAGGGAAGAAGAGATTCCCTACAGAAATTGCTAGCCACAGCTGGGGAGGGGGAGGGCGCTGCATGGGGCGGGGGCCACAGCAGAGAAGGCTCTCCTTCCAGATGGGACCTGCCAGACCTGATGGGGTGAGAAGATTTATAGGGAGTCCTTGACTCACGACCACAGTTGAGCCCAAAATTTCTGTTGCTAAGCAAGACATTTGTTAAATGAATTTTGCCACATTTTACGACCTTCCTTGCCACAGCTGTTCAAGTGAATCACTGCAGTTGTTAAGCTAGTGACACGGTTGTTAAGTGAACCCGGCTTCCCCACTGACTTTGTTGGTCAGAAAGTTGCAATAGGGGATCAATGACCCAGGACACTGCGACCATCCTAAATAGGGACTGGTTGCCAAGCGTCCGAATTTTGATCGCATGACCAGGGGAAGGTTGCAATGGTCATAGGTGAGAAAAATGGTCATAGGTCACTTTTTCAGTGCCATTGTAACTTTGAACGGTCACAAATGAACTGCACCTATAATCGGTGAGAGGCATCCCTCAGATTCAGAACAATAAAAGACGACTTAGGCGAAGCTTCGCTCTGAGATTTGCCGGCGTCAGGAAGAGTCACAGCTGCCACTCCTAGTGATGTAAAACAGGGCTGAACTCTTAATGGATCTTAGTTCGAGCGGCATTTCTTGCCCATCAAATCTTGGGCATCGTGCCGATTGCTGGCAAGAGGGGTGAGCCTACCTGCCATTGCTTGGGTTTGTTGCATCTGTGTGAACTGAATGCAGGTAGGGGAGACCTGCAGGCGGCTCACATTACTTGGGAGGAGAGGGGTGGTTTTCTTGCTGGGATCTTCATCCCCGAGACACCCTCTTGGGCCTGAGCCAGCAGCACTTGTGGCCCAAATGGCTGAGCTGAGCGAAGGGCACCTGGGTCACCTCAGGCTTTTCCTTGCCTCCTGTTCAGGACACCGATGAGGAGGAACCGTACTGACACTGGCGGAGGGAGCAGGAGTCCCTTTTGCAGCGCCGTCACCGAGATCCAGCTCAGGAAGTCTCCAATGAATGGCCGGATTTCATTCCATTCTAGGAGTGATCCTGATTTGATATTTTCTCTTTTCTTGGCTTTCTCTTGCCCCGTGACTAGGCTCGGAAGAGGGGGCAGTGGCAGGCAGGCTCTTAGGCTTCCACTTCTGCTCCCTGAGCTTCTGGCTCATGAAATGTGAGTACAGCCCCAGTTCCTGTCTAGGATGTTTCTGTCTTGAGAAACCACCCATGTAGTTTGAGCTCACAGCCAGAAGAGAAAGTGGAGAGGATGGAGGCTGATGTAGAGACACAGGATAGAGCTCTTCAGTAAACGCCAGCCACTTCAGTGTGGCCATTGCTGGATGTAAGCACATATCTATAGTGGCTGCAAGGCCCCTCTGTATCTTTCTGGAACTGAGCCTCCTGTGGAAAGAGGGCCAAGCCTCTTATGTCTCCAGCTGGGCTTGTTAAACTGAATATTGTGGCCTTAATGTGGAAGTGCGCATGAACCACCTGAAGCTCAACATTCAGACTGTCTCCAATTCTCATAGTTGGGAATGCTGGCCGTAGGGCCTTCACCTGCGGATCCCCCCTTCCCTTTCTTTTCTTTCTCGGTTGGCTTTCCTTTGCAGAAAGCCCTTCCTTCTGCGACCAATAAATGCCTTGGGCCAACTCCATCTATTCTTTGTCTTTTTGGTTTGACCAGAACTGGTCTACCATTAATTGGGGGGGGGAGTAGGGGAGGAATTGGGGAAAGTATATGCCTGCCTTCCCTGCATTTGGTTTTGAACAGTGCCTAACTGGACTGCTGTGGGTGCTGCTGAAGATTGAATAATCTTTCAGCCCAGAAGGATGAAGGACCAGGATCCTGCTGCCAGCCAAATGCCACAAATCCTCGCAGATAATGAAGGAAAGCAACAGTTTTCCCAGTGTACCATGGAGAGAGGTGGTATTTTGCTGTCCAGGCTAAAGGCTCGCTGTCCTGGAGCCCTGACTGTTCTTCTCCTCTCCATTAAGGGAGGGGCCAGCTGGGGCATCTCTCTGGCTCAGGGGGCAGGGCCAATGGTACCTGGCCTTGTTGGAGCCACTTCTGAATCCCCCAGGCTTTTAAGTGCTGCTGCTGCTGCTGCTGATGATGATGATGATGATGGGGGTGGCCATCATTATCATCAACTCTGGATGTTCCTGCCTCAACCAGGTTTGCCCTTGGAATCTCCCAGGTCAGGCCACTTATGCATACTTGGCTACCAAAGGAGTGCTAAAGAATGACTGAGGGGAATCAAGCAGGCAGAACTGGGCTGCCCCTAACATGAGTGGAGAGAGGCTGCAAGTCAGTTCTTGAAATCAGGAGTGAGTAGAAACTGTCCTGTTAGAGGGGCTCCCTAGAGAGCAACAGGCAGTTAATGAGGGGAAAGACACTTTCCGCGGGATGATGCAATAGGAGGGAGGGTGAAGGTCCCCTGCCTTAATATGGAGGGACAAAAGGTTATGGGGCCAAGACTCTCTGCTGGGCTCTGGCTGCATCACTGTGGATATTCTGTGCCGCCTCAGTGAGAATTTAAGTTCTACGCAAGCTCACAGCTGCCACGAGGCTGAAGTTCTGGAGCCATTGTAACAGTTTTGAGGTTCAGTTACAATACCTGTGCTAAATGTGTTGGGCAGAGGCTCTTATTTGGGTGGGAGATGATTGTAGTTCACTTGGCCTTTGAGAGAATCGACAGTTCTATTCCTGGCTTTTGCCGGCACTTGGAGATGTTCCAACAACCTGGTGGGCAGTTTCTTAACATGCCAGATTGACCTTCTGTTCCAAAGGCAGTGAAAGCCCTGGCAGCTTATTCTGACCAGCTCTCCCTGCCTGTGGACTCCAGGCAAGGAAACACTACAGAGGCGCCTGGAAGGACCCTGGTGGAAGCCAAGAACGTGATGGTTGGCTCTGGGCCATGGCAGCAGGGCGCTGACCGAGCGAGTCTTTGGCCTTGTTTAAGGACACACGTTCCTTGTTGAGGAGCTGCTTGGAATCAGATGCTGGCGCTCTGGATTCCAAGGAGATGACGTGAGCCTTGCAAGCTGATCTGGAGTTTAGCTGAACTTGTAAACCGTGTGTGTTTGTGTGTTTGTGATGATCTCCAGCATATGTGGGCTGGTTCCTTGCCTCTCCCATCTTGTGGAACTGCCAGTGAAGGGAGGAGGGATTGGGTTCAGCACAATGAGGGTGGGGGTGGACACCCCCCCCCAGGATTTCTGCCTCCTTAAGAGGCCACGCTTGATCCAGCCAAAGGGAACAACTTTTGGATAGTCTTTGACTTGTTAGGGAAAACTGTTGATGAGGTGATCTGACAGCAGTTCCAGGAAGTCCTGGGTGAAAAGAATTATCTGTGCCCTTTCCAGCCTGGATGCAGCCCTGAGCATCTGTTGAGTTTTTTTCTTGTTCTGTTGGATACGGAGTGGAGGGCTAGATCCCGTCCAACTTGGTGAGGCTGTCTTGAAGTTCAGTGGCCTACGTCACAGACCAGCACCCGCACTTGGCAAAGGAGCTGCTGTGGAGGTGCTGCTGTTGGCTACCTACCTCTGGGGTTGGAAGAAAAGTAAGCCAGGACTCGGACCGGCCGCGCTTCTTTCCCTCCGAGAGACCCGAGGGGGACTTCTTCGGGGTCTCTCCTCGAATGCCAAGTGGGAGCACCGTGAGCTTTGGAAACGCAGAAAGAAGCCGCGTCCGTCCTTGCACGGGTCTGCAGGCAGAGCAGGACGTTCGCCCGGCTCCAGCCGGGGACGATCCCATCTCGGGCCTCATCTTTTCTCCGCCGGGAGCGTCGCGCTCCGCCCCGGCCGCCCCGATGCCGTTTCTGCCGAGTCCTGCAGGAGTCCAGGGCGGGAGGGAAAACGCCGAGCGGCTCCTGCAGGACAACGGACAGCGACGCGGCAGAGGCTGAGCCGCCGCAGAGCCCAACTGCTCCGGCGGCGGCGCGGCGGCGACACCCCCGGGCCTTAAAAGAAGCGAACCCGGGGCGGAGGGGAGCCCCCCCGCCGCCCCGCCCCGCGCCTCCCGAGAGCGCAGCCCAGTCCGCCGCGGTGCAGGCGGCCGAGAGCGGTGGGGGCAGCTCCCCGCCGGAGCCTTGGCAGACACCCCGCTGCAACCTCTTGTTTCACGTCTCCACCCGCTCAAGTTTGCTAGCAGGAGCAACGGCGCTCGCGGCTGCTTTTGAACTGGAAGCGCGGCGCAAAGGGGCTCGGGGCCTTTTCTCGGTGTGCGCGAGAAATTACACCCACCACTCTTCCCACGGTAACCGTAGGAGCCACTACTTGGAGGTGGCTACTGTATAATCCTTGGATTATATGCGACGGTTCTAGAAGAGGGGAAGGGGGAGAATAGCCCATTCAGACGAAGCCCAACGTTCAGTTCCAGCCCAAACCCCCGCAAGCAACTGCGGCCAACGCGCTGACCCCAGCCCCAGAAGCTGCGACGTTTCCCGCCTGCCCTTCTCCGGGAATCGGCAACCGAGCCAGAAATGCTGCGGTCCGCGGGAGGATCGCGTCGAGAACCACCCCCACGCTTGTTCTTAGCCACAGCCCTTTCCCGCCCTCCCGAATCCTTTGCTATCCACCAACCAAAGAATTTTTCTGTCCCCCGATTTTTGGTAGTGGCGGCGACGGCAACAACAGTGGCCGCCGCCCCTCCAGCCGGCCATCTTGGAGCCAAACCCCGCCGCTGCCCAAGGACGATGAGTGCTCCGGACGGACGGACGGACGGGCACTTGACCTTCGCCCTATACAGCTGCTGAGCCCCGCGCCCCGCCGCCCTTGAGGATGAGCCCCGCAAACCCGGCGCTGCGGCTGCTGCTGCTCTTCCCGCTGGGTAAGTACCGCGGGGATGGGGGTGGGGGTGGTGGGGGTGAGGCAGGTTTTCGAGCTCCGACAGTTCGGGCAGTTGGGGGGCAGAGGACACCTGATGACGAGTCACCCTCTTCACGTGCGCCCCCAAGGTCTGGCCCGCATGGTGGTTGGAGCGGGAATCATTGGAGAAGAGGGGTGCAGCGGGTGGGATCGGGCTAGTAATCCGGTGTTATTTTCCTGCAGGCTAGCTTTGGCTCTTCCTCCTAGGTAGCAGGGGAGTGGGGGCTTAGGTAGTGGACGAGAGGAGACCCCCCCTTCCCTTCTTTGTCTGAAGCAAAGGCCGGACATGATGTGAACTCACGTGGGAATACTGAGCAGGGGGCACTGATCCCCTTTCTCCAGGCCTCCCCTCCCCACTGCCTTGCATTAATTCAGCGCCCTGCCCTGCTGCTGCTCCTCCTGCAGTGGGGGATTCAGCAGCTGCTTCTGGCTGGCCAAACAGATCCCTCTTGGTGTGCCCCCACAAGGCTGCAGAGGAGGTGCCAATTTCAGCTGAAATTAGATCTGCTGGGCAGAGCTGGATAACCCCCACCCCCACTCCCCAGTAGCTGCATCTTGTCCCCTGCACTGGTCCTACAGCCTCTCCCTCCATTAATATATCCTGGTCAGTGACTTTGGCAAGGGTGGGCACTGGCACTGGTTAAGCAGTGAATGTCAGAAGCAGAGCAGTTCTCTGCAGATCCAGCAGTGGGACTTCACTGAAGGAAGAGCAGGGATCTGCTGGGAATCACCAGGGCTGAATGCTAGAACCTGTGGCTAAGCCCACCCTTGCCCTGGTCTGATCATGGATTGCCCCTCAGACCTTGGGGGCTATCCCCTTGGACTTTTCCTGCCTTTCTCAAGAATGATCCCCTAAAAGTTGTTCTCTCTCTCTCCCTCCCTCCCTCCCTCCCTCTCTCTCTCTCTCTCTCTGATGTCCCTTTGCCCAGGGCGCAAGGGAGTCAGCTTATGCTCTGTACTTCCACTCACCTGCAGCTGCAGGCGTGGGGAGACTCACTGGAGTGTGGAGGGTTTTTTCTTGTACTCTACTGCCTCAGCCTGCCCAGAGATACAGGATCAGAGGGCTTCTTGCTGCATCCAACTTTTTCCTAATGGAATCTTCTGTGGATGCTCCTATGATTCCAGCTGCGTTAGCAGCCCTCTACTGCTTTGGCGAAGGCCGCTCAAGGGGCATCTGGCAACTCTCAGAGATCTCCAAAAGATCTTTGGGTTCCTTTCTGGGTTTTTTTGGGTGGGGGAGAGCACAGCTTAGAATTCATCTCCACCTGGATGAAGAAAAAGAAAGGCTGCGTTGCTCAGCATACCAGCCATCCCCAGGACTCTCCCCCCCCCGCACCAAACCACATCATTTCCCATCATTGTTGCTCTCTCTCCCCTGAAGGATGGTAAATGCCAGCATGCCCAGGGGCCCTCCAAGGTTCGCAACAATATATACTCAAGGTAGGAAACTTAGCCGGACTTGGCAGTGCCAGTTCTGTGGTATCCACGGTTTCTGTTGGCCTCCCTGTTGGAAGGATCTGCAGTATGTCTTAGTGCAAACAGGAATAACAACATTGTGTGTGTGGGGGGGGGGCTATTCTCTCCTTGCTAGTGATGAACACGCTGGGCATGGAGCTGATGGCCCCAGCCACCGTCTATGCTCTGAATGGCTCTTCCATCCGGCTCAGCTGCAATTTCAATTCCTGCTACCAGGTAGACAAGAAGCAGTTCTCCCTGAACTGGACCTACCAAACCTGCCAGAACTGCACCGAAGAGATGGTGAATATCTGGACCCTAGGGCTGGTCAATCCCTGTGCCCCACAGTTGAATGCTGCTTGTGCCTCTTGGCCTGTCAACTGTGCAAATTTGGCTAGCAGCCAAACCCTGTTTCCTCACCCTCCACAGCAGGAACTCTGGGCTTTGAAGCACGGGGGGGGGGGAGGCATGGACCATGAACTGGGTGACCCTTGTCCAAGTTTCCTAAGCTCTCTGCCTGTGCTCCCTCCCACTCTGCCCACCACTGCCAGGAATTCCAGAGAGTGGGCCAGACTGGAGCGTAGGGTGCTCCCAAAGACCCTGCAATTCTTCTGATTCTCCCACTCTTGCCCACCCTCCTCTCCAGTTCCTTCAGTTTAAGCTGAAAGTGGTTCCTGTGGAGCTGAAGCGTTTTGAGGATCGTGTGGAGTTTACGGGGAACCCCAGCAAGAACGATGTGTCTTTCACCCTCCACAACGTGCAGCTGGAGGATGAAGGGCTGTACAACTGCTACGTGATGAACCCGCCTGACCGACAAAAGGGCCATGGCCAGATCAGCCTCAAAGTCCTCACAGAAGGTCAGGATGGGGTTCCACCCTCTTCCCTTCTCACTTGCTCCCCTTCCTGGAAGACCCCAGAAGCCCACTGGGGGATCCTCCCCTCCCCAGGGTGCTACTGCGAGTGGATCCCTGTTCCCGTGCCTTGCTTGACACTGGGCTTCTCTCTGCAGAGCCCCCAGAGCGGGACTCCACGGTGGCTGTGATCGTGGGGGCCACCGTGGGGGGCTTCCTTGCTGTGGTGATCCTCGCCTTGGTCATTGTTAAATGTGTCCGGCGCAAGAAGCAGCAGAGGCTCAACACGGATGACCAGAAGACTGAAGAAGAGGGCAAGACAGATGGGGAAGGGAACCCAGAGGAAGGCATGAAGTAGGGGCGCTCTCCCCCCAGGCCGCTCTCCCTGCTCCTCCTCGTCCCTGGCCTCTTCTCCCATGGACTTTCTCGAAAGCAAAGAGCTCCACACAACATCTCAGAAAGCCCCGGGTACTTTCTCTCTCCCTCTTCACCAGGTGCTCTTGGGCCAGAGCGCAGCAGGGACTGGGGGCTGGCAGTGGGTTTTTATGGTGGGCGGGGACTTTGCTGAAACTGAAAACTGTCTGGGGTGAATCTGTACTCCTGCCCCAGACAGGTGGCTCCTCCATTTGGACAGAGGAAGCCCTGCTTTATGTCCCTGGCAAGAAGGCCTGCCCCACCCTCCACCCCTCTGCTGCCGCCTTCATGGCAAGTCTTGGGGAGGTGAAAGCTTGTTTCCTTTCCTCGTGGGGCGCTGGGTTCCCTGCTGGAAGGGGCCTGAGAGGAGGCAGCTGGCCTTAGGAGCCGATGGGGTGAGGGCTCACAGCTGGGTGGGTGGGAAGAAGAACTGAGCTCACCGGGCAGGATTTCCTCTCCAAAGCAGAAAGTGCCATTTCTCACCTCCCTCCCATCTTGAATGCCAAGCACTGCCAGGAGAATTCACTGCCTGCCATGGGCCAGCAGCAATCTCTTGCAGGACAGCACTGTGCCCCCCCCATCTTGCAAACCCACTGCTGGATTGTTTGGAAGAAGTGCTGTTGGCCCTCACACCCCTCTCATGAAAAACCTTGAAGATTTTCTGCCTGGCGTAAGCAGGAGGTGTGTGCAAGTGCACATGTATGATTTGAGGGGGAAGGAAGGGAGGGAGGGAGGGAGGGAGGGAGGGAGGAAGGAAGGAAGGAAGGAAGGAAGGAAGGAAGGAAGGAAGGAAGGAAGGAAGGAAGGAAGGAAGGTTGTCTGTTTGGGGCTTAGTGGAAGTGTTTCCACCTAGACCCACTGCAGTCAACTGGTCTTTGCTTTCTCTGCTTACATCTTTCCTGCTAGTTAGAACCTCAAAGCAAGAATGGCCCTGGAGGCCTCCGTCCCCCCCTCCCCCCATATCCACTGCTGGGATTCTCCACTCAGCAGCCCCTGAACAAGCTCTGGGCAGGCGGCTCCTTTCCTAGGATGCTCCCTGGGGGGTGAGAGCAAGTGATTCCCGGTTGACTTGTGACTGTGCTGATCTGTCTTTGGCTCTGCTGCTTCTCCTTGGAATTGCACTTTGCTGTCTGTTGATTGCAAACCGCCCTACACACACACAGAGAGACACCCGCCTCCTGTCATGTTCCCAACACCTGCCCTCTGCTGAGATGGGTTATACAACCTTTCTGTCCTTATTTTGCAAAATCTGCCATTCAGATTGATAAGTCTCAATCTGAAAAGTTTTCATCACTCTTTTTGTAACTGCTGAATTGAGGTGACCTCCATTTGCACGGACATCAATATTTCTTGTCCTGGGTCTGCTCAGGAAGTCCAACAGTCGCCTGAAATAAAGCAGAGCTTGCCTCTCAACACAGGCAGACCTCTGCTTCTTTCCCTGGGGGGATGGGAGCCTGGGGCAGGTCCTCTCTGTGGGCCTCCTCCTTCCCTATTTCTTCCTACCGGTGAAAGGGGAGGGGAGGGGGCTGTTTCTGGACGTTGCCTCTTCCTCCTCAATTGAGCAAAGAGGTCTCTCCAATGCCCAGGTGCCTTTCCCTTTCTTCAACCACTCTCCACTAGGCCAGCTGGATTCAGAGCCAGGGGATCTGAAGGGGGCTGAGAGTTGAAGGGGGGAACCCGGGGCAATCAGGACCTCGGAAGCGGCTTTTGGCCCAGAATGCCTGGGCATTGGGGCCTCGAGGAAGGCTGTGGGGCGACGCTGTTTGAAACTTAGGGTCACCGACCTGAACCTCCTGGCACAGATGAAGGGTCTGAAAGACTCCCGACCCCCCCCCTCCGCCTGCCACTTTATAGCAGGTTAAGTAGTTTGGGGTTCAGTACTTACACAACTCTTGAAAGCCTTTCGAGAGGGGAGCCGTCTCTGGCCGGGAAAAAAGTCGAAACTGACGGAAGCCGGTACTGCAGCAAGCGGCACTGGGGAGACTGCGGAGGAGGCCCCGGGCTGCTGTCTCTCCCTCCCTCCCTCGAGAAAGGGCTTGAATCCCTTCACAAGATGCACTAAAGCCCAAGGTGAAAAACTGAGTGAGCCCCCCCCCCCCCGCAGCCTCCCTCAATCTTGGCTCCCTTTCTTGGCCGGGAGGCTGGCGTGGCTGAGGAGGTTTCTTTCTCTCTCAGCCCTCGGCCAGGCAAGGGAATCCGCCGCCCCTTTGGGTGAGCAGACCTGCTATCTCACCTGGAGGTGAAGGAGGCGCTCAGGAAGTGCCCGGTCTCAGCTGTGACCCTGAGCATCCACAGCGCCAACGTGGCAATTTGCCACAGAATCTTAGCGTCGGAGAGCTAGGAAAAAAAGCCGGACACCCGGAAGGAGCATCAACACGCTACAGACGGGTAGCTAGCCGCCCCCGAGGACCGGAGCCGACTGAGCTGCTTGGCCCAGTTTCTCCTTTTCCTTGGATGCTGCCGCGCCTCCGGCTGCTCAAGATCAGGGCCTTCCTCGGCCCAGAGTAAGTTCTGCAGCGGCCCATCCAAGAAGGGCCGCCTGAGGCTGCGGGGGCGCCTGACTCTCTGTCCCTCCATCCCACCGTGGCTGAGAGTCTGCGACCAGAAGGGCGGGAAGGAAAGAGGGGGGCGGGACCTCTCCCTCACTCCCGCAGACTGTCTAGCGGTCCTTGCTGGAGCTACAAACCCGCTCGGGCCGACCGATAGCGGACGAAAGCTGCGGGGTTCTTGGCTCCCTGCTGGGCAGGCCAAGGGCGGATCACGCGAGAGATGCCCCTTCTCTGCCGCACTTCTTCCGCTCCTGGAGGGCGGCGGCTTCTTTCCTGGAGGGTGCAACACTTCGGCGGAGCAGGAGGCAGACGCGGCCACCTGGTTTGCAGCCCAGGTGCGGCAGATCCCGGCAGAGCGAAAGCCGCTATGGCCCCGGACTCCTTTGGCCGGGAAGACGAAGCGCTGGCTTAGGTCGGGTTTTCTCAAGAGTTTCTCCGAGGGGCGGTGTCCCTCGGGCGTCTGCAAGCATCTCCCTTGGCGGCCGGAGAGAGCGGCCTCGTTGCGCTTCTCAGCCTCCCTCGAGGGCCTTCTGAGCAGGGCGTCGAGTGCGCGCGCGTGCCAGACCCTTTCTGGTCGGGAGAAACTTCGAAACAAAGAAAGGGGCAATCAAAGTCCCCTGCCCCGACTCGCGTCCTGCCCTCCGAATAGCCCAGAAACGTGAACCGCCCCCTAACCTGAAGGAGCCCGTTTTCTCGCCCGGTGCTGAAGAGAACTGTCTGCAGAAAGCGGCAGTGCCCCCGAGGAAGCCTGGCCGTCTGGTCCTGAAACTTCCCCGCGCTCGAGTGAGGTCAGCGGGAAGAGGCCCTACTGCAGGCTGGGGAGAGGGGCAAGCGATGCCGCGAGTGCGGAGCAGCCAGCGGAGGAGAGGCTGAAGCAGCAAACCGCTCAAGCCGAGTGGGCGGCCGGCAGCGAGAGCTGGGTGTCCCAGGGCAGAGGACGTCCGCAGAGGTTCTTGGGGCGTGTGCAAAGCGCCTGGTCCACTCGTGCTTGCTGTCCTCTGGAGAGACACCCCCCCCCCGGAGGCGGAGAAACCCAACTCCTCAGCCTGGAGAGCAGCTTGAAATCCAAGGACGAGCAGTTCTTCCGGGACGCCCTGCTTTCCGCCCCCTCGCCCCCCCTCCCCGGGAAGGGAAGATTGCTAAGCCAGCAGTTTGCTTCGCGCCAGTTGGGCGCGCTCCCGGGCCCTTCTATTTCTGCGCCCGACGATCAGTCGGTGAGAGCGAGAGGGCACAAGGAGGGCAAGCGGCCGGCCGCAGCCGCGCACCTACGAAGGCGGGGACAGCCTGAGAGAGAGGATCGCCTCCGCGGGAGAGGGCTTGGCGGCCAGAGAGCCAGGCCACGTGCCCCTCCCCTCCTACGAGGCCCCTTTTCGGCCTCGGGGAAGCCACCGGATTTCCTCGGTGAAGTCTTCGCAAGAATTCGCCGGCGCCGGCACGGAGAGGCTACCTGCTGATGTTAGGCTGTGCAGAGCCGCAGAAAGCTTTGCAGGATCGATAGCTGTGAGGCCTTGGGGATAAATTGCCCCCTCCCGGCTTCCTTCCCTGGAAGGCTACAAGCGGCAGAAAAGAACAGAGGAGCGTCGGAGAAACGGCGCAAGGTTGCTGAGACCGCAGAGAGCCAAGCTTCTCCAGCGAGCGCTGAGATTTCTGTCCGGTGCTCACTCTTTGAGGGCTGAGGCTCGCTGGCACCAATAAAATGCCCCTTTGCATGGGGAGCACGAAGGCCTCTTCTCATCTGGAGAGTCCTGGCCAGTTCCTGGCTGAAGTCCAGCCAGGGCCTCAATGGGGCTAGGCTCTTGGCCTAGTGCCCCTTTCTTTCTGCAATGGTCACCCGCAAAAGAGGCATGGAAAAAGAATTCCCCTCCTCCCATGCAGTAAGAGTTGCTCATCCCCACCCCCCACCCCCTGGCTGCTGCCCAGAATTTCTGGCACCTTTACAGCTTTTTTTTTAATCTTTCACTGCACAATCCCTGAGTCATGATTCTCTGGGAGCTTCAGAAGCTGCCACTACCGCAGCATCTCCGCACCATCTGCCTGCCACATCAGCAGAACCCAGCCTGTGGCTCAGGATGCCCCCCAAGACTGGCAGCCTCTGCCCTGCCCCACAGCTCTGCCCCTTCAGCCAGGAACTTAACTTTTCTTCTTTCCCCCATCTCTCCCCTTCCTATGCAGCACCAGAAGGAACTCATTGCCGGGTGGGGTGGTATTTCTCTGGCACACGCTAGGCCGAGGGTTGCCCTACTGCTTCCCAGAGAGTGGGGTGCTGGAGCCCAACCTCCTCCTGCATCCCTGGGCCATGTGAGCAGTGAATTCCTGAGATGCCTGAAGCGGGTTTGGGCTTGGGGAGCACAGGAAGTGCTGATGGGAAAGGCCTGTCCTTAAGGCTGGCGGGGCTAAATTGTCAGCAAGATCCCAGCACCCCATAAGTGAAAGAAGTCCTTCCTTAATCAGCACAAGGTCTTTTCTCCTGCTGCTTCAGCAGTGAGTCCTCCTTTGTATGTGAGAAAGTATCTTCTCTGTGCCCCTTTGCTACCCCCTTCACCTGATTTTCCTTTCCCTGCTCCAAAGGTTCCAGCCAGCCTATCTAACCTTCTCAACCCGCAGATATCCCACTGTAGCTTCCCCACTGCCCTGCGGGGGGGATTCAAGGCTGGGAAGAGTCAAGCTGTGCAGGGCTTCCTTCCTATTCTACTAAACAGATAAAGGTCACCTCGCCTGCCCCTTTTTCGCCCCCAAAAGCTTCCTTTGTTGAATGCTTGGAAGTTCCCAAGGCCTAATTCAGCCGTGTGCGCACCGGCCAACCCACAGTTTGCTTAACCCTGATTGGGGGAACAGACCAGGGGAACACGGCATCCCGGCGGGGTATTTTCAAAGCAACCAACGCTGGCGCTGCGGGCGGCAGGAGGGCAACGGCCTTCGGGGAGGACGGCGCTGCTCCCCAGGCCCGGTATGACGAGGCTGCGCGCGCCCTCCGCGCCTCTGCGGGGGCCTGGCATCACCGCGGAGGCGGTTCCGGGAGTGTCCGCCTCCGCCTCCTCCTCTCGCTGCCTTTTGGGCTGCCGGCTGGTGGAAGGGGTGGCCCGTGCGCGGAGCCAGAAGCGGCAACTGCGGCGGTCGGTCTGTCGCGAAAGCAACTTCGGGAGTCGGAGACTGCGGCGTCCACGGGAGAGGAAAGAGGCGGCCAAGTAGTTGCAGAGATGGCCTTCGACTGGCTGGGTGTCGCCTTGCTGGGTAAGGACGCGGAGCCGCTCTGAGCTTCGGGGAACCGTCGGTCACCTGGGGGCCGAGCCCACCGACCCGTTCGCGCTCACTTAGCAAGGTTCGGGGGTCGGATAGAAAGCGGGGGAACCTCTGCCTTCCCCTCTCCACTGGCGCGCGCCACAACTGCAGTTCCTTTGGCCCCGTCCCGCCTCCGCCCGGCTGCCGTCTCTGCGCGAGGTCGGGGGCAGGCTAGGGGAAGCGCGGGACCGGCATGTTCTTCCGCACTTGCTGTAGCGTGTTGGGAGACTTTTTGCTTCAGCTGGCAGTCTCTCCTGCGCGCCTCCTTTCCCTTCCCCGCCCCCTCTCCCGGATATCTTTTTAAAGATTCGAGTAGAATCCTAAACAACGCCCATGAAGTAAGTACCACATCGCTGTAAGTTTGCTTTAGCTCCAAGAAACCTGGTTTACACACAGAGTTTGTGGCCGTCCGCCCTGAACTTCTTGAAAGTGGGGTGCAGGGAGGGTGGTGAACCTCTGAGAGGTTCAGAGAAGAGGATCCAAGACACCTTCCCTTCTCTGTCCTTACAGCTGATGCTGTTTTCTTTCCC
Organism: Vipera berus; assembly: GCF_964194415.1. Classification (NCBI taxonomy): domain Eukaryota; kingdom Metazoa; phylum Chordata; class Lepidosauria; order Squamata; family Viperidae; genus Vipera; species Vipera berus. Next base: position 239,088 of record NC_138211.1, on the reverse strand, counting down.
TGGAATGTGGGTATCCCATCCAAGAGCCCTGAACAAGTCAGAAGGACGCCAGTTCCCTTAGTCTCAGTCCTTTGTCTGGAGCAAGTGCAAGATGGCATGCATTCAGGAGAATCAGATGGGCCTTGTAGTCCCCCTGCTTTAAATGAATTCTGTTCCCCTACTGAGAATGCAATTTTAATTGAGCTCTGCAAAAACGAAAAAGGGGGAAAAATCACTTTACTAATGTTAGCAAGATCAGCCCTGAGTTATTTTGTTTTCTGAATGGCAAATATCTGTAGTCAAATAATGTTGTAGTGCCTGATAATTACTTCTGAAAAACTTTAATTACAAAGCCTCCCGCTCCAATTTTCCTCCCTGGGTCAGTTGTGTAAGCCCTTTAGGGCTTGAAAATTGCTCTGCTTTAGGAGTCCCAGAGAAACCAGAGGCTCCTGGGGTGCCAGGCTTGCATTGGGCAATCAGCTGGATCCCATTCAAAAGTCTGGCACCTTGCGGAGGTCTTGTTCCATTCAAATCCCGTTAATGCTTCCACCTTACCTACATCTGGGCCAAAAATATTCAGAGCTCTATGGCTTTGCAGAATCTTTGGTGCTGTGGGGAGCAGGCTGGATGACTCTCTGAGCAAGGACTAGCACTGGACTGGTGCCTCCCACCAGTGACTGCCAGAGCAGGCTGAACCCACTGGAAAGTTGAGCCAGAGGTAAAGAGGATCTTGGTTTTTGGAAAGGCAGCTACCTTTGCCTTTGACAGTGGAGGCTTCGCCCTTGAGTCTGAGTGAGCTCTCTTCCTTGAGACACCAGATCTATCCATGGTGACGCACCTGAGTTGCTCTGGGATCAGGTTCCCTTTGGGGCAGAAATGGAGAAACTGCCATTGGCTCAGGGAATGAGATGGGTGGATCTGAGTCTATATTCCGTTTGCTTGGTAGAGGCATCTCTTGTCTTTCTTCCAAGGGCTGAAGACAGCTTCCTTGAGTCTCTTCTTTCAGGTTATTCTCATAGCAGCTACCTCATGGGGAGGGCTGAGAGAAAATAATGGGGCCAAAGTTACCCAGGGAGTTTCCATGGCTGAGAGTGGGTTTGAACCTGGGTCTGCCCTTCCCAACTGACCCCATGATCTCCCTTCCCTGGGTGTGTTGCTTTTGAATTCTAGGCATTGGCTAGGTTACAAGGATGGGGTGGATTGACCATGCACCTATGTGCTTCTGATCAGCAGGCAAGAGAGAAACACACCCTGCAACAGATAGCAAGGGCTCCTGGTGGACAGCTGCCATTCCCTCCCATAGAACCCAATTTGGCAATACTTAGGGAGGGGATCCTTCCAGGGCTGCCCTGGTCCAACATGTTTGGACCATTTGGTGCATCATCTGGAAATCTGAGAAAGTAGGGCATGACCAGGCCTTCCAGCATCTTCATTGTGCTTGAACTGCTCTGCTTTCCTAATAGTCATGTCAACACTTCCAGTTGGGGCTATGAGATCAATTCTGTTTTGCTCAAGAGGAGTAAAGTAGTTGGATGGAGCCTGTAGGCCATGGACCAGGAAGCAAACTGAAGAACAAAGCTATCTGTGGCTGCTGGCTACTAGAGATGATGGCTCTTCGCCCCCCCCCCCCCAAAGCTGGCTTTGCAGAACCAAGGTCCACATGTACATGGGAAGCTGTTTGTTCAGTTTGCTGTGAACTTTTTATGTGGTCATTGAGCAAGCCCCCTTCAAATAACGCAAGGACCCACACTTGATGTGTAAAGAGTCCATCTGATCCAAAAAAGTCAAGTGAGATAAAAACAACCCTGCCAAGATGTGGGAGAACTCTAGTTAGCAACTGCAAACTCTAGGCAAAATGGACCACAAGTCTCTCTGCTTTCCTCTGTTTGGAAGGTTTTGAGTTCCTTGCCATGGCTCTGTTGGGAAAGCAGCAACACAAATCCTGGAGGGGCCGGGGTTTGCCCATTTTTGCAAGCAGAGACCCAACTCTGAGCTTCTTTCCTTCTTTCTTTCTCTCTCTCTTTCTTTCTTTCTTTCTTTCTTTCTTTCTTTCTTTCTTTCTTTCTTTCTTTCTTTCTTTCTTTCTTTCTTTCTTTCTTTCTTTCCTCCTTAGGACTTCAGCTGTGTTGTCGGACACTGGCCTTGGAGGTGTCAGTGGGCAAGGCACCTGTTATTTATGCCAAGAATGGCACCAATGTGCTACTGCCCTGTACTTTCAACTCCTGCATCGGCATTGAGAAAGCCAACTTCATATGGAGCCACAATCAGACTGAAGTGCGTGGTCTACTGTGATTGACAATGGGCTGGGCTGGGCTGGGCTGGGCTGGGAGGGAGGCTGATGGGCTGCTTGGTTGGAGTGTTAGAGGTTTCAATGAAACTGGATTCCAAGCAGAAATCAGAGACACTTATGGCATCTTGAAGATGAATGGATTGACAGGTAGTCCTTGCTTAACAGCCACAAGTGGTACCAGCAGCTCCATCATTAAGCAATCTGGTTGATAAGATATCATGTGACCATGGCTTGCAATTTTATTACTACCTTCTCCATTGACACTGCTTGTCAGAAGCTGGCTATGAAACATGCAAATGGCAATCATGTGACCGTGGGATGCTGAGACAGTTGCAAAAGCAAAGCTGCCACAGTTGTCCGTGTTGAGGACTGATCATAAAGTTACTTTTCAGTGCCTTTGTAGCTCTGAATAGTCGCTGAACAAGGCAGTCATTAAGCAAGGTCTACCTATACTATTCAGTTTATGAGATAAATTCCTTATTCTTTAAAATGTCGTGATTGTCGGTGCTTTTATTAATGATAATGTAATGTAATGACAAACAAGCCTTCACATTTAATAAGTAGCAAGGAAAGAGATTCTCCAAAATCCTCAGCCTTGGCTGTCTCTAATTACCTACAGAGCCCGAGCTGTTACTTGGTCTGCTTGGAAAGCAGCTAGAGAGCAGGGACAATTCCTCTGTTCCTTCTTTACAGTGCAGTCCAGAAGCTGCAAAGGAGCAGGGGGTCTACTCCCTGCACTCTAGGGCTTGTGGATGCAGATGGAAGCAGTCTAGTTCCCCAGTTCTGAGAGGAGGCACAGCATTCCCCCTTGTACAGCCCATTTCCCAAAAAACAAGGTCCAAGTGTGGAGGGGAAAATGTGGGACCCTTACGGAAAAGTCTACATTGCCAGGAAGCCCAAGCGCCCCACAGTCTGCACAGCAGGGGAGGAGGAGTGGGGACAGCTCCCTCTAGCTGGCGCCACCCTCAGCCTCACCCACTGTGACTCCTTCTCAGCACTTTGCTGAGAAGATGCTTGGTGAGCTGCGCCAGCAGAGAATTTCCCTTGGGAAAATCCACCTTGACTCCACCTTGGGGAAAGGTTTTGGGAGCCATGCCTTCACTCACTGTTCTTCACCTGCTGCAGATATTCAAAGGGGTCGTGAAGAACAAAGACTCCAAGCCAGAGCCTCATCCAGAGTACAAGTTCAACCTTAAGCACATGTTGCCACCTGACCTGCCACTCAGCAAGGACAACCGGGAGTTCAACGTTTCCCTCCTGTTGCTTGATGCTGATTTTGAGGACTCCGGGCCATACACCTGTTTGGTCAAGAACCCCAAAGAGAAGGATGCCAACCACAGTGGCACCTTTACTCTCAAAGTGGTTGTGATGTGTGAGTAGCAGCTGGGCAATGGACCCCGGCCTTGGTTTGGTCGTGCACAGTTAGAGGCAACCGATTGAGGCAGGACTGTATTTTTAAGCTCCACAGTTGGGGTTGTGGGAACGGGCCTTCCTCTGAGCCATTGGCTTGCTGAGCTTGGGTGTGGGGAAGTCCATGGCTTGAGGGTGAAGGCAGGGGACTCCTTTCTTCATGGCCCTCATTGCCTTCTCTGCCTCCCCAGTGGAGAAGGTTGACAACACACTGACGCTGATCATTTTGTCTGTTGCGGGTGGTGTCATTGGGTTCCTCATCCTTATCATGCTGACCAAGAAACTGGTCCTCTTCATCCTCAAGAAGACACGGAAACAGAAGTGAGTGAGCTTGTGCTGCCTTGGATGGAGTGTGGGCAAGCGGCCTTCTTTGGGCCAGTCGTGGCTGGCTCAGTAGCAGGTCTTCAAGCGACAGCCATCTGTTTCTCCAGGCAGGAGGTCTGGTGTGGGAGCAGGCTCTGCTGGCCCTCTTGCCATGGCAGACTCCTCCAGGCAGCGGTGCTCCTGAGAGGCCTTGCCTTCCCACTGAATGGCATGGGAAGGAGCAGCAGTCCCCAGGAGAGCTCCTCTGCTTGGGACCCTCAGTATGAAGCAGGACTAAGCCAGTCTGTTCTCTGTCTCCTGCAGGGAGTGCCTGGTGAGCTCTTCAGGGATCGAGAACACGGAGAATGGGCTGCCAGGCTCCAAAATAGACTCTAAATCAGCCCCGAAAGCCTGACTCCATGCAGATCTCTGGGAACCAACCCTCCAGGTTGATCTGCCGGGCTCTGATGAGGGCAGGAGAAGACCCTCTTTCAAAGGACTGACGCTTGAGACACAACTATGTTACTCAACTGGCTGCAAAAAAGTGCTGCTTCTTGGGATAATCCGTGCTGCGGATATCAATCCGTGCTGCAGATATCAAGCCTGGCGCTGGTCACGTCTGAAGGGTGCAGGGTTCTGGGCTCAGACTGGGCTTCGGTTTCAAGAAGCCCTGTAGCTTCAGGAATGGGCACGAGACCAAAGACCCGGTTCTCCTTCTGACAATTAAATACCATCATATTGGGGTGTCGGTTGGAAATGCTGCCTTCCTCCCTCAGAAAGTAGAGGAGAAAGAGAGGGCTGAAGGGCAGGCTGGGAAGCTGGGTCTGCTTTAACTGCATCTTGAAACCAGTAGGTGCCCCTCTGCCGAATACTGGTTTCTGTGATGCATCCCTGTGGAGAGGGAGGCAGGCCTTGCTGGAGCAGGGGCCTTTTGGAGGCCCAGCGCAGCTGAGTGTGGTTTCCTTACCCTCTTTAGTGGTCCTTCAGTGCTTCAGGATTGAGGGTGGCTGCACCTGGACTTGGGTCTTTCTCCAGGTCTTCTGCTGGCAAGACAGCAGAGCAGATGTGCAGTGCTGCCTGGAGAGCCGGGAATCAGGTGGTGTCTCCTTTGCATGCTTTCACAGTATTAGGCTGTGAGCAAGCTGATGAAGAAGTGCCCCCTTGCCATGCTGCCGATTCTTCCCCTCAGCTTCTCTGCTTCACTCGCATGCTCACTTCCTGGTCCCCTTGCCAGGCAGAGGTCTCCCTGCAGGAGCCGAGCTTTTTGCTGGAGCATGAGGAGGGAAGCATTTCTAAGGCCTTATTACTGAAGCCCTTCCTGGCCCAATTTAACACCCCATCTATAATAGGCAACCAGCACCTGCCCTCGCTGTGGCTCAGATGGACCAGATGACAAGTCAAGATGGTCGAGGAGCAGCTGCATCCTGCTTGGTCCAGTGCCCTCTCCCTTTCCTGGCTGTCTGCAGCTGGCAGCCAGGCCAAAGGATGCCCAGAGATCTCGTGCTCTTGTTGGCCAGGCGGTTCATCGCCTCCTTGCTTAATTTATGGTGCTCCTCTGCCCGAGGCAACATCTTTAGGTTTTATTTATTTATTCTGAGGTATAATTTGGAGGGCAAAAAATCATTACCAGGTGTAGCTGTTGTGATTGTGAAAGATATGACCCCCTCCTAGACACACGTCAGCTACATTCACTACCAAACCTACAAGATGTTCCCCCACCCCACCCCCAATACATAGGAGCCCTTGTAAAATAAACTCTCACAGCAAGCTGAATTGACCAGAGTGGTGATAGGGAAAAGACTCAGTCAGGAATCTGTGGTCTGTTCGCTCTTCTGAACGATAATATGGCCAGCAAGTGACCTAACAGGAAGGGAAAAATAACAGGAAAGCCTCGTGGATGGTTTTATCTCAAATACTCCAACAGCACTTTGTCATTTCCACAGTCTCTGCCTTTTCTCTCTTTTTTCTGGCTATAGAAGGCCAAAAGTCCATCAGCACTGGCTCTGCTTTTGCTCAGGGCTGCTCATCTTTGCTGGGAGCCCAATATTGTAGTGCTGAAAACAAACCTAACAAGCAACATGGTGGTGGCATCCTTTCCCCACACCCTGTCCTCTCTTGGGACCCAGGTCCTCTCTTTGCCCAATCCCTTCAGATCCAAAATGAGGACCCCCTGGCCCCAGACAACTTAAAAATCAGATGGGTCCCCTCTTTCTTGTGAGGCAAACACTCAACCATCCTTGCAATAAACACTTTTCTTCTCCTTAGTGTTGTGCTTCTTATTTTGGCAAAAATCCACAACAGTTTATATTGTATGCATGTTAATAAAATTATGCTCTTTATTCAAAGTGATTTGGTTGCTTTAGGTGAGCCAGGATTGGCCACAACACACACAAGAGACTACACCTCAATGCTCAAAGTTAATACAGTTCTTAAAGAAGAAGATATATAAAACCAAGGTGACAAGTGGGTGTAAGGAAGGAGAGAGCTTAATACCTCTCACCAATCGAGCATCCCTTTGGGAGGGACCTCTCCTTCTCTTCCCTGGGACTCTTAAGAACTTTCCCACCAGGATGGGAGGCAGTAGGAGGCCCCCCAATTCCTCACTGCCAGGAGAAGAGCTTGGTCTTGGCCACCCCAATGCTTCTGGAGAACTCCGGCCCCTCGTTGCCTGTCTTGGCCTCCCTCAGGGGTCTCGGAGAGGGTGGCTTCCCAGAGCTATCTGCATTTCCAGCTTCTGCCGAAACCGAAGAGGTTTTCCCTTCGAAGCAGAGGGCTTCATGAGCGAGGAGGAGGCCAGCAGGATCCATTTCTGGGCGGCTTCTTTAGCTCATTTTGGCATACAGTAGTCTGGCCCAACTCCGCCTCTTTCCGACCGGGCAGAGGATCTTCCTGAATCCTGCTGCCTCAGGGAACGGTCAGCCCGCGCGGTTCTCTTTCCAGCTCCACGGACCCCGAGCCGATCGCCTGGCCGTCGAAGGGCTTTCAAGATGCTGCTGCTCGCCCGTGCCAAGCGCTCCGGAGCCCGTTTCGCCCCCTTGCCTCGAGATGAGGACGGCATAGCCGTGCCGGAGCGCCAGGGTCAAAGCTGCTTTTTGGGGGGGGCTTCCTTTCTATTCTGGATCGAAAGCTCGTTGTGCTAGTGATTTAATTCCTTGTTAAGACACTTGCACTGGTCTGTTTAAGCAAATTTAGTCACAATCTAACGGCTCTTTCCAGACAGTGAACTCACTCATAAAGTACCTGGTTCATCTGAAATACCTTTATTTTGCATGTAGAAGAAGATTACAGCAGAGAAATTGTGGTCAGGTGAAGTCTGGACGGTACTTTAAGGTCAAAAGACAGTAACAGGATTACTGTCCGCATGGCTTGTGTTCAGATGTTACAATGGAGGATGGAACACAAGGGAACAAGGAGAAGGGGAAGTCCAACCCAGAAGGGGTGGATCCTAGTACAGCATCATGAGCAGGATAGGAAATACATCACAAAGGGGAAAGGTGCTGGCAGACCCAATTAGCATATTATAATTTCCCAAAACAGCCACGTGGTGGCAGCACACTTTCCCTCCAAGACTGAGACAGGATGGACTGAGACTCTAGCGGTCAAGAGGGTGGGCAGAACCGAGCTCTGGGCTGGTGGTGTTAAATCCCAGCCGGAGAAGGAACTTGTCCAACAAGGGCTGCTGCTCTTTTCAGCCACCCTGAAGAGAAGTGAAATGTTTGGAAGAGAAGTGAAATGTTTTCAAAGAAAAAAACAAGAAAGTGCAGTTACCCTTTGGAAAAAAGCACCTTTGGAAAAATAGCTTAGCAAAGAGAATACTTGAAGGGTGACCACAAAGGAGATTTATGTTCTCCAAAGCACCTGAGGGTAAGGCAAGAAGCAATGGGTAGAAACTAGTTAGAAGGAGATTCAACTTGGAAATAAGGATGACATTCCTGACAGTGAGAATTGTTAAACGGTGGGAAAACATGCTTCCTGGAGTTGTGAGTGCTCCATTGCTGGAGGTTTTCAAGAAAAAATTGGTCAAGCATTATGTCCGAGATTGTATGAGAACTTCTGCCTTGCATAGGGATTGGGTTAGAAAACCTCCAAGGTCTCCTCCAGCTTTATGGCTCTGTGGGAATTTAAAATCATCCTGGAAACAATGTATGGGGGTTGTGATCAAGGCTGTGACAAAGAGCAGGAATAACATCCCCACTTGTATCCCTTTACAGGAGGGAGGGTGGGAGAAGCATGTGATGTTCCTGCAGGTTGAGTCATGTGTCCTATTGAGACTTTAGGGAGGTAAGATGGATTATTCAGATCCCTCCTTAGCTGTTTTGTGTGATACTGAATTGTCAGGTCCCAGCAACCCTGACCATGTATATGCCTCCCTCGTGCTCAATAAAGTTACAGCAACCCTCCCTTTAGACCAATATTCTTGGCCAGTTGCAGTAACAATCCTGCAGCAAGCCAGCCCATCATCCCCATTGACTGAGCCACTGACCAGGCAGTATGTAAACAGCAGTGGCTAGACAATGGTCTGGACTCCCTTTGGTTGACTGTGGGGCAGTTCATGATTTGGGCTGCTTTTCGTGAATTTTGGATTTTCTGCAGACAGAGAGTAGGTATTGTGTGTGTGTGTGTGTAAAGTAGAAGGACAACAGTTGCTTGCAGAGCTGCTGTTTTAACAGAGAAGCATTCTGGATGGGTTTGTGTCTCAGTCCATGCCCCCCTCTTATAGTGTGAGTAGTCCCCCTTCTCTTCCCACTTCTGAGACAAATCCTTGCTTTTAAATGCTGCCAGAGGGAGGGTGGCTGATCCCTGCTTAGAGAACAGGAACTTGCCAGCCTTCCTGGCATAAGCCCCGCCCCCCATGGGCAAGGAGGTTGAAGCCCTTTAGAGGAATGTTGGAAGGGGCTTGATAAACATCCAGTCCACCAGGGGAAGAGAGAGGCCCCGTTTCCCAAAGTCTTAATTTACCAGAATGCGATAGCGACAAACACGATACAGCTACGCATCCTGATCCACTTCCAGGCAATCCACAGCAACCACCTGTATCCAACCCTGCTTCAAATTATGGCGGGGAGCAGCATGGAGGGGAGCAACAAAGTCAGGTTCCAGTCACCAACGTTTCACCTTTACCCTATCTTCAAGTTAGAGACCTTGTTCTGTTTAAGGACCAATGACCTCAAGCATCGAAGGGCACCAAAAACTTTCATCAGACCATCGCAGAACTTGTCCTGCTTTTGCCCTTGAAGACTGAACTCGTTGCCTTTCCTTGTTGAATCCTGACTTCAAGAAGAAAAGTGCCTTCAACTTGATCCAGACTACTGAGGCCTGAAAAGGCAATTGTTATTATTGCAATATATATGCATGTTCTTTTATATCTTTCAGGTCTTGAACACAACAAGCAAAACCTCAGCCTGAAATGGCATTTTTTATTATTGCAATATGTCTGCATGTTTATTTTTATATCTATCAGGTTCATGTCTTATATATCTTATGTTGATTTTTATGTCTTTCAGGTTTTATGCCTCATATGTATGCATGTTTATTTTATATTTCTCAGGTTTTTATGTCTATCTCAGGTTTATTACTTATATCTCTCAGGTGTTTATGACAACAAGCAAACCACACACGTGTATTTGCACTTGTATAACTACTGTTATATGATTTTATATGGTGGTATTATGTAATACCAGACGGGGAGTGTGCTGCCACCACGTGGCTGTTTTGGAGAAATTACAATGTGGGCAGTCAGACCCTCCTACCCTATGATGTATTTCCTCTTCCCTCCCCTTTCTGGGATGGACTTCCTCCTCCTTTGTCCCTGGAGAGAATCCCATCCTCCATTATCCAGCTAACATGTGACAACAGCAGACATGAGCAGACGCTGGGAATATTACCATTTTCTGACCTTGGGAACACCTTGGAAATATCTTGGAAATGCTGTGCAATCGTCATCTTAATGCACCTCACCTGCTGTATTAGACTCTACATGCAATAAAGGTATTTCTATATGATAAAAGGTGTTTGCATGAGTTCAAACTATCTGAAGAGAGCTGTTAATGTTAAGGAAATCTGCTTATCTAGACCATAAAGGTCTTATCAAGAGATTAATTATTGTACAATGGCTTGGATTCAGAATAGAATACATTCTTTATTGTGCTGTATTCCAAATTTAATCCTGAAGTATCACATAACTAAACAATATTTATTAAATAAGGCAAAAGACAATGGTGAAGATAATTTAGCTGAGTTTAAAATAAATAAATAAAGTTGATTTGTACAAAAAGGTTCAAGATTTTTTAAGATGTTCCTTTTGTCTAGAGTCTAGACTACTGTATTAACCACAAAACCCTACCTGATAGTTTGATTGTTGTTTTTATCTTAAGTCATTTGTTGTAAGCTCTCCAGAGTCACACTGTCAGAGTTGGGTGGTCATATAAATTCTTTAAATAAATAAATACATAAATAAATAAATAAATAAAAAGAAAGATAGTCTGGGATGCCCTCTTAAGGAAGCTGGGCCTGGGAGGACAGCTCTTGGTGGGGCAAGACAATGTGGATTGGTGCTGAGTAGCTGCTTGTTGTGAGCATCCCCTCCCTCTGTTGCACAGAGCCCAACCAAGACAGCACCATTCTAAACCAAGAGCAGATTCTCTACCCCCACATCCTCAACCCAGAGTCCTTCGTGAAATCTGGATGGCTAAGGTTTGGGTCTTTATCACTGCTTCAGTTCTTTCCTAGGTGAGGACTCCAGACAGACCTCCAACACCAGTCTCCTCCTGTTTAGGAATGGCTGGACTTGGCTCTTTGCAGGCCAGCAGCGTGGTCACTGCACAGCTTCACCATCAAAAAAAGTCAGCGAATGGGCAGCTCCTGCAGATTTTAGGAAAAGCAAAACAGGGCAGGAGGAAGTGATTTCTTAGAGAGAAATGGATGGAGCCTCATTCCAGTTGCAGCTCTGGGCCCTTTGGATTGCACCCAGGCACCCATTTACCAACTGTTGCAGAGGATCCAATAATGCAGGTCTTTTTTCTACTAGAAACCTCCATTCTCCCCTTTTGTAGCACAGCTCTCTGCAGACTTGTTCTCATTTTCTCGGGCTCTTTCTCGTGTGCAAGGCCCTATTTGTCTTCCTTTCCTGTTCAGAAAACAAGGGAGAGTGAGCCATACTAGGTGGTCCTTGCTTAATGACTGTCCTGTTTACCAACTATTCAAAGTGACGATGGTGCTAAAAAAGTAACTTTACGACCAGTCCTCACATTTATGTGTGTTGCAGTGTCCCCACAGACATGTCCTTGAGATTTGGATACTTTGCATCCAGCGGGCAGTTACAATTATCACAGCGTCCCATGGTCATGAGACCACCATTTGTGAGCTTCCCAGCAGCTTTATACAAGCAGAGATAACGAAGAAGCTGGCAGTAAAAATACAGGCTGTGGTCACACAGTGGCCTATTTAACTACCACATTGCTTAGTGATGGAGTTGCTGGTCTCAGCTGTGCTCATTAAGTGAGGACTGTATTTGTTTCTGTTTCTGCATTTGGAATGCACAGTTTCTCCTCCAACCTCATAGATGGGAGAGTGCCATTTTCAATGTTTGAGCTATGTCCAATGGTAAGAAGAGAAAATGTAATCAGGCAATCAGGAGCTTTGCATCCTGGATCCCTCTCCCCTTCTGTACACTCCATTCTCAAGACAGATTCTCAGTTCTCTGCAGGGTTCTGCCTTTGTGGATCCTGGGGAGGAGGCGGACCTCTTACATCCAGCACCGAGAAGGAAAACTCTAGGGATGGAATCCAGCTCAGCTGTCAGTGCAGGGGAAGAGGAAACAGCAGGTATGTCTCTTGTCCAGAGAAGCCCAGCCCCTGAGCTGACTCGCAGGGCAATTCCTACCGTCCCACAACATCCAAGGACATGCTGCTTGCGAATTGATCTTTCTCCTGATCCACACGATGAAGAAAGTCCTTTGGGAGAGCAATCCCCTGCAAGCCAGGGGGGTCTCCGAGGAAGGTCTGCTTCAAATAACCAGTAGTCAGACTGGGATGAGAAAGTGTCTCCCCATTCATGCTGGAGGGAGGCCTCAGGCAATCCTCAGGATCCAAAGGAGTCCCTGACTGTTGCCTGTACCCAGAAAAATGGGCCTGAATCACATCCTTGGATGGTAATCCCTCACCCAATTGCTCTTTTACCCCAAAACTGCCTGTCTCTTTCTGCATGCCCGTCTTTTGACCAATGTCCAGGGTGAAGTGCAGATTGTCCACACTGCCAGAGGTTTCCCGCAAGCAGATGCCACTATCTGCACTGCAGCCACTGCCTTCCTTCGGCCCTCTGCCCTCTTCCAGCTGGCAGTTCCTCTCTGGAAGCACCACTCCAGTGCGATGGCTCCCTCTCCTTTCCAGGTGTGCATGATCCTGTGGACCCAGGAAGAACAGCTGCTGGATGGACTCGGTCTCCATGTGTAGTATGCGGCTTTTGCTTTCCTCCATCAGTCCCCAGCAGAAGCTGTGCCCAAGGGGAGATTTCTGGTATCCAAAAGAAAAGAGGGGGAGAGTCAGCCTGTGGAGCCTCCAGGCAGCCTAGCTAGTGGTCATTCCAGTTCTTCCATGAATCTCACCCAATTCATGAGATTCTTCCCAGAAAGAAGATTCTTCCTGCTTTTTTCAGGCAGACAACAACCCCTTCCAGGGGAAAGAAGAGTCAGCAGTGGACAATGGCTGAATCAATCAATCAATCAGAGTAGAACTGGAAGGGACCTTGGAGAGACCTTGCAGCTGCCTGGCCTGGGCTATGGAGATTCAGATCCCTCCTCTATAGCTGTGGATTGATCATCCTCTTTTAGTTTCAGGTAGCATGCTAAGTTATGATTTGTCTAACTACAGCTCAGTCACAACTAATTGAGCACAAGTCAGACGCACCACATTATGATTTAGCAAATCTTGTGAACAGCTACAGACTTAATCTGGACAATGGAAATATAATAACTAATTTTATGAGGGCTGTGAGGACATTTTTTGAGAAACTTTGGCTTGTAAGGGGAAGTTTAAAGGAAGTTGACAGTTTGACTAAGACATTGTTGGGGATGGCAAAATACCCTGGAAATGGGGGTGGGGGCTCTCGCTCTTTGAACAGTGGACACAATTCATTGTATGAGAGTTTTTGAGGGTCTGGGGTTTGGACATCAAAGAGGTTTCCTACTTGCTTCTCTGAGGAGCAGATGGTTTTGGGAAGCAGTGGTTATTTGTGTGGGGGGGGAGTCTTACCAGGGCTGAAGGCATCCTTGTGGGCTTCTTCTTGTAGGCAGAGGCCAAGCCCAGCCCTGCACCCAGAATTCCAAGACTCAGAAGACTCAGGAGGGCCAAACTTGGGGTAAGGACAATGTGCCCTGCAAAGGAATGTCCCCACACGTGATTTATCAGGGTAGGCCATTCATCCAAGACAGGCAGTGATGGGCAAATTGTGCCCTCTCTCTCTAGTCACCACATGTACCAGCAGTTGTGTAGGAAACAACCAACAGCTTGATCCAAAAAGACACAGACACCAAGAGTGGTTATCATATTTAGGACAGTAAAAGAACTAGGAAGATCCTAATGCTGGGGAGCTAGATAAAGGCCACTCCCCCAGTTAGTCTTGGGCTGACACCAATAGAGCCCCTCCCCACTCAACCCGTTTCTAGTCTAGAAATACCAAAACCAAATTGTACCTCAAAGCTGCTCAGAGGCCTCCAGCTTCACTCTGTGTGTGTGAGAGTGTGTGAGGAGAGAGAGAGAGACAAAGAGACAAAGAGAGAGAGAGAGAGAGAGAGAAAGAAAGAAAGAAAGAAAGAAAGAAAGAAAGAAAGAAAGAAAGAAAGAAAGAAAGAAAGAAAGAAAGAAAGAAAGAAAGAAAAAGAATCGGGTTCTGGTAGTGCCTGCTCCTCCTTTCTGATATCCTCCAGCCAGCCTCAATTCAGATACCATCTTGTCCTCAACTGAGCGCTCTCTGGAAGCTTGGCTGGGCTGGCTTTGCCACAGGCTCTGGCTTCCTCGGGATGCAGGGGGTGAGCCAGAGGTATGGAGAGAAGGCTGGCGCTCACCTTCTTGGGGGGGTATTGAGACACACTGCTCCTCTGTCCAGTCAGCAGCATTTGGCCTGGAGGCCACTCGAGGCTTTACACTGATGCAGTACTGCTCCCCCCATGGCAATGGGGGCAGGTCAAATTCCAGGCTGCCGTGGACGTGGACCAGCTGTGGAGGAGAATGGGCAGGCCAAATCAGTCTTCCTCCCTGCCAAGCTCAGGGCAGGCCACTTGTCTCAGCCCATGGCACCCTTAGGCTCCTGAGGGGCTCCTGCTGGTGCTTCGGCAGCTGCCGTGCCAACTCCCCCAGTTAGCCCCACCGCTCACCTGGGTGCTGGCAATGGATAGAGGCTCACCTCTTGGTTGTTGGACACTCTTCTGACTCGGGCAAGATATTCCCCCCATGCCTCATAGCTGCCTTCATAAGTGAGGTTGGCCCAGCAGCTGGTGGGAAGCTGCAGGGAGACATGGAGCTGGTTGCCACTCCTGGAGAGGATCACCTTGGAGAGCCACAGAGTTGCTGGGGGGGAAGGAGGTGAGCAGTAAACCTGGAGGAAGCCACCCCGAGGGGTTACCCTGAACAGCTCCCCCTCCCTGGTTCGCCTCCTGGGACCGCCACTGCCACCCAGCATGGCTGCCTCGCCCTGCAGGAAAAGCCAGCGGCTCTTGGGCCGTTTCTTCTCCCCGAAGGCGAGGGCCTTGAGCCTCTTGCGCTACCTTCGCTAGGCGTAAATCGGCGCGTCCGTATCCAGGCGGAGGAGCGGTTCCCGGCTACGGCGCGCACCCGGGCCAAGTAGTGAACCGCGGGCTGCTGCGTTTCGCAGGTGAGGTCACAAAAGTCGAGCGCGATCCGGGTACAATTGGCGGCGGCCCTCCAGCTGTCGTTGCCGATCCTGCGGGCGGCGGGAAGTGAAGCCGAAGGCTGTTCTGACACGGGAGACGGGTAAGGACCCGACCCGACCCAGCCGGTCTCTCCCACCCGCCCTGCCCTGCCCTTACCGCCGATACTGCACCTCGTACAGGGTCCCGACGTCTGGCTTAGGGCCCGGCTTCCAGCGAAGCAGGTGATGGAAGACGCGGGCCTGGAAGTGCAGGTCCGAGGGCGCGGCGAGGGTCCGCTCTCCTCCTGAGGGCACAGGCAACGCCGGGCGTTAGCAGGTCCTGCGCCCGTCCCTCCCGCTCGCCTCCTGCGGGTCGGCCGCTCGGCAGTCGCCGCGACGGCTTTTCACTCACCGTGGCCTGGAAGGCAGGGCAGCAGGAGCGGCAGCAGCACCAGCGCGGACACCAACATCTCGGCCGTCCAAGGCGTTTGCCGGAGGGCGACTGAAAGAAGAGCGTTTGCCGGCGGGCGCTGGAGCAGCTGGCTCTGCTTTCACTTCCTCTGGGCATTCCCCGCTGCCCCCCCTCTTGGGGAAAGCCCCGCCCGCGCCTCCTCTCTGTCGCTTACTCCAAGCTCCCGCCGTTTCCTCCCAGAGAAGGAGCGCAATGATGAGCACTTCTGCGTTGGGGAAGGAGCACCAGAAGGTGCCGAGAGGGCTACCGGAAGCCCTTCGCCGGCCTGTCCAGCCAGTGGCTGTCGGCTTGCCCACCCTGCCGCGACCCCCGCCAGTTCACTTTCTGCTTCTGAACTGGGACCCTTCCTCAACTCTAGGTGGTCTGCTGTCTGGAAGGAGCCGGAGAATCAGTTTGGTCTAGTGGTGAAGGCACCAGGCTAGAAACCGGGTGCCCGTAAGTTCTACTCTCGCTTTAACCATGAAAGTCGGCTGGGTGACCTCGGGCCAGTCCCTCTCCCTCAGCCCAATCCACCTGACGTGGTTGCTGTTGCGCGGAAAAGAGGAGGAAGGAGGAGCATTAGAGACTTTCCCAGCACCTATCCTGACTTTCAACGGCTCGCCCTTGGGTTGTCCTCACCAAAGATGAGCCCCCGCGTGTCCGCCCCGTAGGAACTGCCGCCTCCCAAAGCCGTTTGTGGGAGCTGTTGGGCCTCCACTCCGGGGCTCTTTCCACCACTTGGGCAATTTGCCTCCCAACTACCCGCATTTCGGGCTGTTTCTGGGGTCAGGTGCTGGAACGCGAGACTGATTAAACTGCGCCCAGAGAAACCACCTTTCCCATCCTCCGGAATGGACTCGGTGGAAGCAGATTTTACGAGTTCCTCATCTCACCCTCCGTCCTTCTCCTTTTGTAAAACTAACCCTTTGGGTGAGGGGAGTGACATTGGGAAGGGCTTTAGATGCAGCTCGTTTCGTTTTCAGCTCCCCAGGCGGAGTCAGACGCCTCTGACTGGCCGGCTTTTCCGAGTCGGACTTTCCGGTGCGCAGAGGCGGGCTTGAAAGCAGCCTCTCCTTTGGATAACCTGGCACCGCCTGGGCAAGGCTCACCTCGAAGCTGAAGCCCCCTCCTTTCGCCAAGGGGGAGCAAGGCTGCCATGAATCTGGTACTTGCCTCTGGCTCTTCCTGGGCTCACCACGGTGGCCATCTAAAGTGTGGCTCTTGTAAACAAAAAACAGGTACTTATTATCATATCTGATGGACATGCCCTAAAGCTAAAAGATTTTGGTCAAAAATAAACATATGGTTGGAAAAAATGACTAAAAACATATAGATTTCAAGCCTGAACTGTTTCTGTTAGGCATAATAGGAGGAAACTATGAGAAAGATTGTATATATTTAATTTTACATGTATTAACTGCAGCAAGAATTGTATTTGGCCAATAATGGAAAAATGAAAACTTACCAATGGAAGAACTAATTAAGAAAATTTTGGATCATGCAGAAATGGACAGATTGACATTAAAGATAAAAGAGAAGGAAGACTCAGTGTACTTTAGAACGTGGGACAATTTTTACCAATGGCTAGAAAACCAAGATCATGGCATCTGGCCCTCTCAATTCCTGGCAAATAGATGGGGAAGAAATGGAGGTAGTGACAGATTTTATTTTCCTGGGCTCCAAGATCACTGCAGATGGGGACTGTAGCCAAGAAATTAAAAGACGCTTGCTCCTGGGGAGGAAAGCCATGGCAAATCTAGACAGCACACTAAAAAGCAGAGACATCACCCTGTCAACAAAAGTGCGTATAGTCAAGGCGATGGTCTTCCCAGTTGCAATGTATGGCAGTGAAAGTTGGACCATAAGAAAGGCTGAGCGCCAAAGAATTGAGGCCTTTGAACTATGGTGCTGGAGAAGACTCCTGCGAGTCCCTTGGACTGCAAGGCGATCAAACCGGTCAGTCCTAGAGGAAATCAACCCTGACTGCTCTTTAGAAGGCCAGATCCTGAAGCTGAAACTCAAATACTTTGGCCACCTAATGAGAAGGAAGGACTCACTGGAGAAGAGCCTAATGCTGGGAAAGGTTGAGGGCAAGAGAAGAAGGGGACGACAGAGAATGAGGTGGCTGGATGGAGTCACTGAAGCAGTAGGCGTGAGCTTAAATGGACTCCAGAAGATGGTAAAGGACAGGAAGGCCTGGAGGAACGTTGTCCATAGGGTCGCGATGGGTCGGACACGACTTCGCAACTAACAACAAGAAAAGCGAGTTAGAGAGAAAGGAACATGATATGTACTATGGAATATGGAATATATGCTAGTAAGAAGACTATTGACTGATTAATTAACATATTGATTATAATATAGAAATTAACTCTTACTTATAGTTTTTTAAAATACATGAACCCAGACAATATGCTGTCTGCTAAATATTAAGAAAGTTATTTTTTTAAAAAACCGAACCCTAACCTTAACCTTAACCCTAACCCCTAAGCCTACAAAAATTTATATATATATATATATATATATATATATATATATATATATATATATATATATATATATATATATATATATATATATATATATATATATATATATATATATATATATATATATATATATATATATATATGTATATATATATACATATATATACATATATATATATATATATATATATATATATATATATATATATATATATATATATATATATATATATATATATATATATATATATATATATATATATATATATATATATATATATATATATATATGTTTAAGTATTTGTCAAGGCTTTTTGAATGGACCTTGCTAATTAACTCTTTCATTCCTGTTTTGGCCCGGCTCAGGGCTTATCCACAGGAACTAGTCAACTTATGACAGCTCATTATTTGTGCAAATTATTCAAATTGCTAATAAAGAATTTGGGAGGCTAAGATGATCATTTCGAACTCATTTATGTTCTCATCAGTTAGTCATACCCTTTATCTGAGATTCGAACCCGGGCTGATTGTATATCAGGCAGTGTTTTAACCTCCTGAGCCACGGGGTTCTTTCTCTCTTATATTAGCTGGAAGGCAAGGCAAATGTATGTTTAAGTATTTGTCAAGGCTTTTTGAATGGACCTTGCTAATTAACTCTTTCATTCCTGTTTTGGCCCGGCTCAGGGCTTATCCACAGGAACTAGTCAACTTATGACAGCTCATTATTTGTGCAAATTATTCAAATTGCTAATAAAGAAACATACATTTGCCTTGCCTTCCAGCTAATATAAGAGAGAAAGAACCCCGTGGCTCAGGAGGTTAAAACACTGCCTGATATACAATCAGCCCGGGTTCGAATCTCAGATAAAGGGTATGACTAACTGATGAGAACATAAATGAGTTCGAAATGATCATCTTAGCCTCCCAAATTCTTTATTAGCAATTTGAATAATTTGCATATATATATATATATATATATATATATATATATATATATATATATATATATATATATATATATATATATATATATATATATATATATATATATATATATATATATATATATATATATATATATATATGTTTTTGTAGATTTTCACGGGTACAGGTATGTAGGTCTTTGCGTATTCTGCAAACAATAACGCCACCAACCAATCAAGATGTAACAACACAGCCAACCAACCCACTTACAGCAACAAAGCCAGCACCCCACACACCTCCACCAATATTTATAGAGACGGCAGCTCTGATCACGCTTTGCTCGCACAAGCACGAAGGCGAAGACACCAGCCTGAAGGTGATGAGTGGGACCTCTTTGAAACGTCGCCAAGACACTCTCAATCTTACACGGGAAAAGACCTGGATACACCAAGACCTACATACCTATACCCGTGAAAGCTCGGCCTGGCCACCTTCCACTGGGCAAGTGCCATGCTTCTCCCTAGCCAGAAGCCTCCACACGTGCAGGGCACTTGAAGAGGACAGGCAGGGGGGGAGGGGGGAGAGGAGGAGGAGGAGGAAGGCCACAGGGAGGGACTCATGTCCAGCCTCTTTCCAGCCTTTTCTGGGAGCCTTCAGCCCTTCCAACTGGCTACCTTGTGTCAGACTAATCTCTGGTCAGCCCAACAACTTGACAATTGTGCAGAAGGAGTTTGCCACTGCCTCCTTTTGGGATATTTTGTCACTTCCCAGCCTGACTTTTGGTCCAGGGATCCTCTGGCAGGCTCCCATCAGAGTATTAACCTGGACCGTCCTTGTTTAGTTTCTTCCAATTAATCTGATGAAACAAATAGTGGTCACTGAAGCCCCCCCCCCTTTAGTCCATTGGCTTATTCCCCTCCCTCACTACTCTTGTTGATGCCCATTAGGAACTAGACATTCCTTAGTTTAATTGTGCTGGATGCAAAAAGAACTTTCTTAGTCTTCCCTGAATTTCTCACCATTCAACCTCACTAAATTCTGGTATTATAAGAAATTAAAATCATAAGGTTAAAATCTCTCACAATTTTCTTGGGAGGGAGAATGATTTTATAAATATATATTATGTTTCCCTTTTAAGAAAGAAACAGAAACAGGAAATCCCCAAATGTTGTAATCATTCTAAACTGAGGAATTTGTTCAACCCACTTCCCAATTTCACTCATGCTCCAGTTGAGCGGTTCCCCCCTGAGAAATAGTCACCATATCTGTACACGGATTTGTCTCCACCCTCTCTGCCAGTAGCAGTTTTATTTTCAGTTCCTTAAGGGCCTCAGGAGCACGTCTGCTTTTTCAGAGTTGGCAAAAGAGGGGTAGGAGTGGGAGGTGGCTCCATTCTTCAGGCTGTTCAATGCAGATCTGGGCATGTGAGGCTGGTGTCAAGCTTTGGAATGAGAAGCACCTGTTTATACTAACTGGAGCCAGTAGGGGGAGAGCTAGTTACTTTTGGCAGCCAAATATCATTGGTGTCTGTTGCTGCCAGACTCCTCCTGATTTTAGACATTAGAACTGTGGTTCCAACTTTCACAGGCAATCCAAGGGGCTGGTGTTAGATGTTTTGTGCCAGCCATTGGCAGTTCCCCAAAAAGGTCATCAGATGGGAGCAAAGAGGCTTCTTTGCTTCCACTGATGAGCCAAGGGTCTCGGACCCGACAGCCCCATTGGCGAGAGAGTTTTATGGTCAGGGAGGGACCAAGACCCCCCCATAAATACCTCTGCACGAGGGGCTGCTCTTTGTTCTAGTCTCCAGTTCTCCTTCTAGTTCCAGTTCTCCTCTCCTAGCTCCTAGTCCTTCTGTTTTAGTTATGTAATGCTAGCTTGCTTTTATTTTATTTCTCTCTCACATGCAGGCATGAATGCTTTCATGCCAAGTATTTCTTTCTCTTTGATCTATCATTGAATAAAGTTAATATGATTGCATCTCTGCGTGATGCCTTTACTTGGAAGCACCTTTAACGATTCATCGTGAGATCACCTCACAGCTGGATCTCCATATTTTTATAGTTTCCCCCTCCTCACAGTTTCTGAGCCGACAGCAGGGGTGGGTCTTTCTGGTCCTTGGCAATTTGGTGATGTGGGGGAGAAGAAATGAGTGTTTTCCATCAGCAAACTTGCCCACTCAAACTGACTCCACTCAGTACGATGATCCTGGGCTCATTCAGAGAGTGAAGTCCATTCTTTGAATCATAGGGATAAGTTCTGTAACCCTCTGGATTCACTTCTTTGGACTTTTGCTCTAAGTTACCTCCTTCCCTCCCGCTGGCATTGCTACAGGGAGAACTTAAACTGCTGCTTCTGATGGCAGCCTCCTCCGCACCCAGCTTTCTGGCAAGAAACATGAGTAGCCCATAGGCAAAAGCACTCCAGCTGCAAAAGGGTCCCCTGAAGCTGCTCTTAAGGTCATTTGGCTTCCAGGCAAACCAAGACCCTTCCATTTGGCCTGGTTTCTTTCATTGTGGTGGGATGTTTTGTCCTTGGAGACTGAACTGTTTGCAGCAGCTTTTACTTGTTTGCAATGTGCCTATTTAAATTTGCTTCATTTTTTCATGTTGTGCAAGTAGTGGGCTCTTTGGTGCAGGAAGGAAGACACGAGGCTGAGTACAGGTTAACACATACTTTATTCTTGCTAGAAGTGTACTGAAACTTGGGCTGCAACCAGCCACAATATATAGTCTGGCCCCTAGGTGGCAGCCAATAGGTTTGAACCCACTCTTGCCGCCTGGGGCTAGCCAATTGCAGGACCGGAGACAGCTAGTCTGGGTTGCTGGAGAGCCGTTAGCTGCTCCAGCAACCCACGTGGTGCATTATTTTTTCCTTCTAGGTCTCTAACCACCTCAGTTGCTGTCCTCTTGACATATTCCAGTTGTCGTTCCTAAAATGTGGCATCCAGAATTGGCTGTTATATTCCAGATGAAGTCTGACTAAGATGGAGCAGAAAGGAGGAATATTTGCTTTTGCTTTTGATGATAAACTTATGTTGATGCAGCCTAGGATTGCATGTGTCTCCTTGAGAACTGTGTCCCTCTTAGTGAATGTTCACAATTTGACCCAACCAGAACTTCTTCCCAAGAACTGCTAACAACCATGGTTTCTCCAACCACAGGCCTTTGATTTTGCAGAAGAGCTGTAGAAATTGGGAATCTTTAGCCTGTAGAAGAAAAGATTATGGGATACATTGTAGTTGCCTCCAAGGATCTGAAAGATTGCTATGTGGAAGATTGGGCAGAAAAAACCAAGGCAAGAAATGATGAGTTTAATTGGCAAGAAGAATCTCAAGAGCAACCTGGAAGAGGGATCTTCAGGAAGTTTCTCTTTTGCTAGAAATGTGTGAAAAAGGGTAGGTGGCGATTGAATGCCTTTGGAGATGGCCTCCAACGCCTCTTCCACCACTCCAGGATTGCAGAAATGCTCTCCCGCCTGCCTCTTCTGGTGGCATGCAATTTGGTGGGAGGTAGAATGGGATGTTTTTTCTTTCTCATCCTTCCTGTTCTTCTGAGTCAGGACCTCCCTTGGGTGGGGCTGCCCTGATACTGCCTTCTTGCCTGGGGAGACCAGCTCAGGGCCATGGCCAGGCAGCTTCAGAATGGAGGGGTGTTCAGCAAAAGTCCCATGTGAGGGTCCATTGACCAGCCAGGAAGAAAAACCAATTTCTCTTGTCAAGGGAGGGTTTCCACTGGGAAACCTGAAGCCAGCTGCTCTCAGAAACCTGATGGGAAGGCTGGGCTGCGCAGAGTAATCTTTCAGGTCAGGCCGGTTTCTTCCCTGCCTGGCTCTGGAGGTTGCCACACACAGCTAGCAGAGAAGGAGCCAGGCAGGTAAGACAGGTAAGCTTCCCACTCAGCGCAGTTGTCCCAGAGCTACATTGAGGGTTGGCTGCTGGCAAACCTCTGAAGCTCATATGTATGCTTGAAGGAAGGCAGAGGGCCATGGACCTTGAAAGGTTGCAGTGACCTACCGGGTCTCTGGTGGTGGGAAGAGGCCATGGAACAGCCCCCCCATCTGGTAAGTCAGCTCAGGGTGGGAGGGAGGGAGGGAAGGACTTGCTGATCACTGGAGTGATGGGATGTGGTCAGTGGACAATACATCTTCTTGGAATTGGTAGAAATGAGCACCAGAGAGGAAGGAGGAGTGGCCTGGAGTCTCCAACAGTCCTAGGACTGGATGGCTTTCTATTCTCTGAGGCTGTTTGGGGGAGGGGGCGCCTCCTCTATAAACCCTGGGCAACACCAAAACAGCTCTCCTTGGGCAAATGCTGTAAACCACCCCCCCCCGGCCCTTTTCCCTGTCCAGTGCTCTCACCAGAATTTGGGGTGGGGGTGAGGGCTAGAACAGATTGTGGGCAGTCTTTCTATTCTGGGATTCTTCCCTTGAGATAATCATCTTAAGAGCATTTGCCACCCTACCCCCACCCCCATTGCAGCCCCCTCTCATTTTCCTGTATCTAAGATGGCAGGAATAAGGTGGTAGGAATAGCCAACACCCCAGAAGACAAGCTTAGGATCCAAAAAGATCTTGACAGACCTGAACAATGGACCCTAACCAACAAAATGAAATGTAATATGGAGAAAAGCAAGGTTTTACACTTAGGCAGGAAAAACCAAAGATATAGGTACAGATTAGGCAAAACCTGGCTCAAAAACAGTAACTGTGAGAGGGATCTTGAAGTCCTAGTGGAGGATCACTTAAACATGAGCCAGATGTGTACAGCAGTAGCCAAAAAAGCAAATACAATCCTTGGTTGTATAAACAGAGGCATAGAATCAAAATCACATGAAGTATTAGTACCGCTTTATAAAGCCTTAATAAGGACACACTTGGAATACTGCATCCAGTTTTGATCACCACATCACAAAAAAGAGGTTGAAACTTTGGAAAAAGGGCAGAGAAGAGCAACTACGATGATTAAAGGCCTGGAGACTAAAACATACAATGAACAGTTGCAGGAATTGGGTTTGGCTAGTCTAGAGACAAGAAGAACTAGGGGGGGACATGATAGCAGTATTCCAGTATTTGAGAGGTTGCCACAAAGAAGAGGAGGGGGTCAACTTATTTTCCAAAGCACCAAAGGGCAGGACAAGAAACAATGGATGGAAACTAATCAAAGAGAGAAGCAACTTGCAATTAAGGAGAAACTTCCTAACAGTGAGGACAATTAACCAGTGGAACAGGTTGCCTTTAGAAGTTGTGGGTGCTTCATCACTGGAGGATTTTAAGAAGAGACTGGACACTCACTTGTCTGAAATGGTTGAGCAGGGATTGGACAAGATGATCTCCAAGGTTACTTCCAACTCTATTCTGATTGATGGATTGGTAGGCAAGGCTTGGTGCCAACCTCTCACCCTTTCAAGAAGCCCAGCCCTTTTGGAGGGCAAAAGCTTTTATCTGCAGCAGCCAAGGAACAGCAGCATTCTCTGCCCCCTTCCAATCCCAACCAGCAGAGATGGGGCAGGGCTGGGTCATGGTGATGGGGTTCCTTTCCTCTGGCTCTTTGCCTCCCATCTTCTCCAGACAGACGGACGGTGCTGGTCTTTCCCATCTCTGTTCTGGCACACTTTCCGAGAATTGGTGCTGCCAGTCCAGGACGCAAATTGAACTGATGGGAATAGGCTTTGGCTCCTTGGCCCAAGGAACTTGTTCCATTGCGTGAGGAACTTAATGTGCATTATGCTTCAGTTGCTTTTTGGTTGGCATAACAATCTGATTTAATCCTTGTGAATTATATGAGTTGACTTAATTTATGATTAAAAATAACCTGGGAAATAATTTCCGGATGCATAACAAATAAATCCATTGTGGAGAGACTGAAGGGGGCTGGATGGGACTGAATGCCAGCCCCCGCTCTAGAACCAGTGGGTTCTGCCCTTTGGGAAAGAGCAGTGTGGGGCCAGGAAGCAGAGCGCACGGGTGTTTAGCTGAGCGGCCGGTCTTTGGCCATGGCTTCAGGGAGGCTTTTGTGGTCAGACCGCATCTCTGGCAAGTGGTGTGTCTGGCAAGCCTTGGAAGGGAGATGTTTGACAGAGGTGGGCGCATTTGCCAGAGGGCTCTGGGCCAAGGTTTCTCAACACCCCTCCCCCTGAGCTTCAGACCGAAAGGCATGGGCCAAGGTCTGCACTGTCTGGCCTGAAGGCGCATCTGCCAACAAGCTGGCGTATCTAACTGGAGGGCTCCAGAGTCCTTTTTGGTCCTGGTGTGTGTGTGTGTGGGGGGGGGGGTTTCAAGAGTTGTGGGCTCCCAACTGGTAAAGGGCAGCATCTCCAGAATAGTCCAGTGTCCTCCTTGAGCCCCGGTCAATCTCCCAGCCCCAAAAGAACCATAGCAGAAGGGAAGTGGGAGAGAGAGGGATAAGTTATCTAGGCCCCTTTCAGTCAGGTTTCAGGCCCGATTATGCGACAGAAACAGAATTGGTCACACTTGTTGATCTTTGGTGAGAGTGAGATGGTGGTAGGGTGTCTATCCTCACTCTCCTTGACCTCTCGGCACCTTTCAGTACCATCGACCATGGTATCCTTTTGGATCGGCTCTGGGATTTGGGACTGGATAGGGTAGTGTTGCAGTGGCTCAGTGCTTTTTTCGGTGGCCAGTTTCAATCAGCATTAAAAGAGGGCCAGAGCCCCTCCTTTGTGGGGTACCGCTGGGCTCAGTACTCTCTCTGCCCAACTTTAACATGTACATCTGATGTGTCCAACCTTTTGGCTTTCCTGGGTTGTGTTGAAGAAACAGCACATAAAATATATAATATACTTAATGTACATGATGCATATAAGTCACATAATAGTATTAAAAGCTTACAAACATGTTGGGCCCCATTTGTTAAATAGTGGGTTCTTTGGCGCAGGAATAAAGACGCGTAACTGAGTACAGGTAACTCATAGTTTATTTCTTGCAGAAACTGTACTGAGGAAATGGCTGCAACTAGCCGCAATATATAGTCTAGCCCCTAGGCGGCAGCCAATAGGTTTGAATCAACCATTGCCACCTGGAGATAGCCAATTGCAGCACAGGAGACTTGTAGCAGCCATTAGCTGCTCCAGCAACCTACGTGGTATTCCTCAAGAGCCCAGTACATAACACCATTACTAGCTGTTCAGGGCTGCATTAAATGCCCCTGATCTGCATGGAACCACTGGGTGAGCTCATCCAACAAGAATGGGATGAGACATTTCATCCCTGGTGACCCAAGTGATAACCTGGCTGCCCTTTTGCAGTCCCTGGAAGCCGTGGGGGCCTGGATGGGGGAGAAAAGGCTTCAAGGCAACCCTGGTAAGAGGAAGCAGCCGTGTGCATGCAGCGCCTTGGGATCCAGAGACTTATCATCTTTGGTTCTGAATGGGGTGCAAACCTGGTGTGCCTCCTGAGGTTTCTCCTAGACTCGTGGCTCTGCTCAGAGAGCATGTGGCAGTCACAGCCAAGAGAGCCTTCACACAACTTTGCATGGTGTGGCAATTGCATCCTTTTCTGGATCGTGAGGCCCTGCGGCCCAGCCACTCATGCCCTGGTCATCTCCTATTTGGATTATTGCAATGCTCTCTCCATGAGCCTACTCTTGAAGAGTATTCGGAAGCTACAATTGGTCTAGAATGCAGCAGCATAGAGGCCCAAAGGATAGCACACATAATGTGAATTGCACTGGCTGCCGATCTGCTTCTGGGTGCAATGCAGGGTGTTGGTTATTCCTTTAAGGCCATTTAGGGGATGGGTCTAGGATATCTGTGGAACCGTCTTTCTCCAAAGGGATTGGCTGACCTCATTATGCTGGCAGGAGAGGCCTACTACGGATCCCATCAGCTAAGGAATTTTGGCTGCTGGGATCCAGGAGAAGAGCCTTTTCTGGAATGGCTCCTGCCATTTGGAACTTCTTGCCAGAAGAAGTAAGGTCCTTTCTTTTAGCCTTCAGGAGAGGCCTTATAACTTGGCTATGCCAGTCGACATTGAGTCCTGAAGGAGAAGCTGTTGGCTGGAGGCGGTTGGTAGGCTAACAGAGAAAGCGCCCCACCTCTTTACTCCAAATCCATGGTTTTTAGTTTGTTTTCATTTTTTGTAATTTTAATATGTTTAATATTTTAACTGTAATTTTAATAAGTAATATGTTTGATATTTGTATATTTTATCATACTATAAGCTGCTCAGAATTTCCTGAAACCACAAGCTGGGCAGCAAATGAATTTACTACTAATGATAAAGTTGCAAGCGAATCACAAACTGGGAATCTGATCCTCATGGGTGACATCACGGTCCAGCAGTATTCCAGGTGGCCCAGGAGGAAGTTGTTACTTTGCAAGCAACCAGGGCAGGATGACTCGGAGGGGGAGCCAGACTGCCCAATCCTGAGTCCTTTTGGGTGGCTGGGGTCCAGGCGGACATCCAACCAGGGGCCTGGACTGGCTGGTCAGGAGATTCATGCAGGAAGACTCCCCTGCTGGTGCAGCTCCAACAAGCACAACACACACACTTCAGGTTGCTCCTCCTGAAAGGGTCAGGGCCCTTTCAGAGCAGAAACAGCCAGAACAAAGAGCAACGCAGGCCTTGCCCTTGCCCTTGCCCTTGCCCTATCCCTTGCCCTTGCCCTTGCCCTAGCCCTTGCCCCTGCCTTGCCCTTGCCCTTGCCCTTGCCCCTGCCTTGCCCTTTCCCTTTCCCTTGCCTTGCCTTGAAAATGGAGAATAGCACCAGTGTCCTAGTTCAGGTAGGAAGCTGCAAGAGGAGCAGACCCAGTTCCTTGGCAAAGAGGCCTGCTCAGAAGCAACTCAGGAGGAGTCCCTGGGTATTCTCTTGGCCTGTGGTGCCTCTGGTAGAAAGAGTCCTTGGCTGTGAACAGCAAGCTTGCTGGAGGAAAAAGAGAGGGCTTAGGACCACCACTCCTGTTTGATCCTTGATCCTTAGGTCTTCTTTGCCCACAGGAAGGTCCACTGCCTTCTCAGGAGGTGCTGAGCCCTGTTCTCTACGCCTTCCCACCTGCTGTCTCTCAAGAAGCCCCATCAGGTGAGACCATTCAAGCTGCCACCCTCAAACCTTATGCTACAGAAACCAGACCAAGCTCCCCACCCTGCATAGCTGTTGCAAGTCCAAGCGGTAAGACCCTGCTGGAACCTCCTAATGAGTGGGGGCGAATACATATAATGATGGAGCAGTTACACTGGGGAGGTCTAGTGCAACCTCTTGCAATAGAGAGGAGCCCTAAGTAGAGGACTGGGAAAGGTAGCCTCAGGTGGGGGGGGGGAGGTAGGCTGAAAGAAACAGAAGCAGCCATCTGGGAAGCAACCAGCCAGCTCTTCCTTGTCGCTCCAAAGCCTCTTGTCACTCTGCTCTGTTGTGCAAGACGGCAGCTTCAGCAGTCCAGCCCTTTGGTTATGGAGGGGAAGGATGGAGGAAGACTGAATTCAGCCTGCAGTTTAACCCAACTCTTGCCTGCTTCCCAGCTCCCTCAGCTCCAGCCTGCTGGAGATTCTCAGAAGAGAAACCTCTTGCTGCTCAGCCTCCCCCTCCTCAGTCTTTGACTTCTCCTATGTAGAGACTTCAGCTTGTCCCACAGCTCTCTTCCTTTCCCCATCCACAGCTTCTTCCAGCCCCGCTGCCAAGGTATTTTTGGGAATGGGCCCGAAGAGGGTGGCCCTCATCACCTGTCTTCTCATCCTCATTGTGCTGCTGGTTGCCCTCATCCTGCTCTGTGAGTCTTTCCCTTTTCTCTTAGAATAATACCACTGGAAGGGACCTTGGAGGTCTTCTAGTGACTAGTCCAACCGCCTGCCCATGGCAGGAGACCCTATACCATTCCAGACAAATGGCTGTCCAATTTCTTCTTTAATACCTCCAGTGATGGAGCACCTGCAGCCCCAGGAGAGAAGCCGTTCCAGGAATTAATTGTTCTCACTGTCAGGAATTTTCTCCTTAGTTCTAGGTTAGAACTGTAATGATCTTCCACCAGTTACCTCTTGTTCTGCCCCTGTGTTTTTCTGGTTTGCAAATTATAGTAGTGCAGGAATGACTTCCTGGTTCTTTCCACCTAGGCAGAAGCTCTCTACTGATATCTGAGGGGAGGCTCAGTCCAAAGAGCCAAAGGAATTATCAGCACAGTTTCCATTTCTGGTGAGATCAGGTTCCATGACAGAAGGAGTAGTATTTGCAACCTCGGATGTGTGGCCATGCCTACTGGCTCTGCCTCAGACCAACCACTCTCTGCTCTGATGGGATGAGAGACAACTGCAGAACCCCCCCCCCCTCACTTTTCTCTTGCCTTCTGTTGCAGGACAGGAAACATGGCTGAGTCCCTGGGAGGGTCAATCTCACCCCCAGGATTACTTTGTCTTTTTGCAAGAATGGTGCTGCCTCATACAAAGATGTCATCATCTCCCTCCTCCCATGTTTTTCCAAAAACTGCTCTGCCTCCATTGTAGGCAATATCACTGCACATCCTCTACCCCTAAATCTCACCCTTATGCTGTGGTGGAGGAGGGCTACCCTCTTTTTGTGAGTCAAACACTGGCCAGTGACTTTCTGAGCAGGGAGAGGTCCAGGTTTTTCTCCTTCTCAGAGATTCACAGATTGTCCTCCAGAAGGGGCATGAGCAGTAATTTCTGAAAAAGGAAATAGTCTACTCTGATACAGAGAAATGCATGTGAGTTGGTGTAAATGGGTGTCCCACATTGCCAAGTGATGACTCTGCAGAGCCTCAAGGAGAAAGCCAGATTGTGACCTGGTTTCATAGTCATTCCTACTTCATGAAAGTTTTCTGGGCCCATATTGCTCACAGGACATGCCAGAAATGTTTTCTTTCCTTCCTCTATTGTTGACTTTGGAATCCATACAGTGGAAGAGAAGGAAATAGAAGGAAACCAGCTGCATGCCAGGACTCCGTCTCCCTCTCCTCCTCTTCTTCCATTCATGCAATGGATGGAAACTAATCAAGGGTAGAAGCAACCCAGAATTTAAAAAAAAGCAACTTCCTAACAGTGAGGACAATTAACCAGTGGAACAGCTTGCCTCCAAAAGTTGTGGGTGTTCCATCATTGGAGGCTTTTAAGAAAAGACTGGACAGCCACTTGTTGAAATGGTGTAGCCAGGTTTCACCTAATTTGTATTCATACATTTAATTTTGCCTGGCTAAGTGTAAAACCTTACTTTTCTTTACATTAAATTTCATTTTGTTCAATAGGGCCTAGTGTTCAAGTCTATCATCTGGGGTGTTGGCTATTTCTGCCAGCTTATGTCATCTGCAAATTTGATAGTCCCCCTTCTATTCCCTCACCTAAGTAATTTATGAAGATATTGAGGTGTACTGGGCCTAAAACAGAACCCTGGGAGTACCCTGCTGTTTACTTCCCTCCAAGTAATGTATTACCATTAAGAACTACACATTGAATAATATTTGTCAGCCAGTTACAAATTCTTCTGGTGTTCATGCTGTCTATCCCACATTTTTCTAGTTTAACAAGAAGTAGGTTGTGGTCTACTTTGTCAAATGCCTTACTGAAATCCAAGTATACTATGTCCAGAGCATTTTGCTGCCCTTCTCCAAAGCTGCTCAAAAGTATAGTGTCCGGAACTGGCCAATGCAAAATAAATTGAAATGATTTATTATGTACTTTGGAAACATGATCCCCCTCTATGCCAGATGTCTGGCCCTTTCTGCCCCTTGGGGGGCGAGATGTTTCATGAATGCCTAGGATTGGACTTAGGTCATTTTGGAAACCGGCATCTGATCCCTAGCAAATGCTACTCAGATTTCGATGATGCCCCACAAGCATTGGGGCAGCAGCACAACTGATTTCTCTTTCTCATCCCCTTGTGCCACTTGCACAAGCAGCCCGAACTTGTCCCTCTTATTGTGCCTCTTGGAGACACAGAAGGGGTGTGTGTGAGAAAGGGGAATGGAATGAGAAAGAGAAGCAGCTATCCTCTTAGCAAGTTTGCTGCCACAAGGAAAGGACTTCCATGTCCTTCCTTCTCAGTTGCTGAGGCTGCTGCACAAGCTGGTTTTTAATAGCATGGACATCTTTGAATAGATGAGAAATGAACAAATTGTTGCATTTCTGTGCCACAGAGCACTTTCCCTGGAATCAGGGAGGTTCTGCTAGCATCCTTTGCATTATTATATTTTATTAAAAGGCAAGCTTTCACGAGCTGCAGCTGACTTCACCAGATATATGGATAGAGTTTGGTGGTCAGAAATGATGCTACCAGACCCCACCTGATTTTTGGCTATCCTGGACTAACATAGATCTTCTTTAAAACTTTCCCCCTAGAGACTTGTCTATGGTGATGCTTGTGCATCACAATGCTGAGGTATGGTCTCTGGCGCAAATGCTGCTTCTCTGCAAGAGCCTCTGAAGGGACCATACCTGCCACCCACTGCCTAATAACAATAGGAACTGGGAACTTGTTCAGCTGACAATGCCAATGCTGAAGAGGTGCAGTTGCAAGTGCCGTGTGCCAGACATTCCCCCTGGCAATCTAGATAGGACAGTTTATCCAAAGAGAGAGAAGCTCAAAAGCTCTAGCCTTTGTGAGAAAGAAAGCTGAGGCAATGCACAAGAATTCCAACAAGTCCCTTGTTTGTTTATTTCTCCCACTTTCTATGCGGGGGACGGCAGAAAGTTTGCATCTTTTGGGGGCCATCTGCATTGGTTCCCTGCTTGTTGGTCTGGACTCTGGATTCCTTTTCTCAATGTAAGAAATAATTCCCCCACTCCCCTAAGCCTCAGTTTGTTCATTGCTCTTGCTTATGTCCTACTCCCAGTTTTGTTCTGGCGGTCCAGCACCGGCATTGTGTACAAGCAGCCAGCGGAGAGCTGCAGTGAGCACGCTGTGCGGTGCGATGGGGTTCCTGACTGTTCTCAGAGCAGCGATGAACTGGACTGTGGTAAGGCCAGGAGGTTTTGGGGAGCCAGAAGATGGAGCTTGGACGGAGGGGCTGGGAAGCTACTTCCCTCCCAGGAATGCCCATTTGAGCTCCTTCCTGTTCTCACCTGTTCTGCAGTGCGTTTTGGGTGGAACCAGTCCTTGCTCCATGTCTACTCAGGAGCAGAGAGGCAGTGGCTGCCTGTCTGCAGTCAAGCCTGGACGGAGGCCTTCTCCCGGAAGACCTGTCAGCAGCTGGGATTCCTCAAGTAATTCTGGGCCTCCTCATAAGGTGGGAAGGGAGTCCACTGAAGGAAGGAGAGAAGCTCCTGTTTTCTCTCAGCCTCTTGCTTGCTTTGCTGGTCCTGTTCATGTGCAGAGTGCCCTGGTGGCAACGTTGTAAGCAGTAGAAAGAGCAGTTTGTGGACTGTACTCCTTCAGATGAATGGGGGCGGGGTGGGGTACTTGTGATGAAAAGAGATGAGGCTACTCATAAACTGAGGGTCTGGAGGGGTTGCATGCTGTAGTACATATAATGCTGACTTTTTAGCCACTCCCGACCTAGCTGTGTGCATGGTGGCCTGGCCTGCCAGGTGCTGGGGAGCTACTCCACAGAGGCAGCAAAACTGCTCCCCCCCAGGCCTCCTTTAACTTCAGCTCTCTTCTGCCTCCCCAGCACTTCCAACACAGAATATGTCCCTCTGTCATTTTCTGGGAAAAGTCTTGTGGCTGGCGAGATGCGAAAAACCATTCAGCAGAGTCTGAACAGGTAAAGGACTGCTCAGGATGAGGTGGTGGGTTGGAAGGAAGTCTCCATTGTGAGCCCTGCCGAGTGCTGGCAGATCCAGGCCATTTTGGGCAGATGGACTCCGGGGACTTCCTGGCCAAGGACAGCTTGATCTGCTAGGATCGTCCTTGACTCAGTGACCCTCAGAGGTCATAGAGGATCACAGACCTGGTAAGGTTTGCGATTCATTGGTAGTGCATCAATGCACATGCACAAAGACACACCAAATTCTAGTCTTTCAACTGAAAAATGAAAAAAACCTAGCTCATCTTTAGCCTGTTCATTATTTGGCCAAAAATTGCTTTGGAAATGGAGTTGTACATTTCTCAAGATAGTTTGCTATGTGTTGTCTGGGACCAGAGCCATCTACTATGACCTATTGTTACTGAAAGCATCAATTTCCTTTAAGGAACAAGATCCCAATACATCAATAGAGCAATGAAGAATTAGAACATTCACACTAGTCTTGACTGTGACCCTCAAGACTAAGTGTAACAATTAATGCTTAGTTAAGCTCTTAGATCATGCTTTGGTGGAAGGTACTTGATCCTCCCGTTTGGAATCACCACCAGAGATGCCCTGCTGCCCAAATCCAAATTCTGCTGTCATTTGGCACTTGGTGTTGTAGCACCCCTCTCCTCCAAATATCTCCACTTATCTCCCATCTTCTGCCCTGGCTTGACCATCTATAGGCTGGCAGATATCACTTGGTGCAAGCGGGGACCACAGCACTATGCCTGCAGATTTCCTTCATGGAGGGCTTGAACCATTTGTTCTCAGCGTCATCTGTGGGAAGGGACTCACCTGTCCCTCATTGTCTCAATGTGACGGGACTCACCTGTCCCTCATTGCTCTCTGCAGCTTCCCTCTCTCTGGGCCCTCCAGAGAATGTGTCTTTCTCCCAGACAGGCAAACCGACTTGGGGATTCTGTGTGCTTCCCCTTTGGCTGGTGAAAGTCCCTGTTGGCTGCAGGGTCTGTTTCTCACTTAACCTCTGATTTGTTGATCTCCTCTATAGCTCCAAGTGCCGTTCTGGAAAGCATGTTTCTCTCCGATGCACAAGTAAGGAGACAGAGGAAGGTGGAAGTGGGTGGGTCCTGGCTCTGACACCAAGAGGCTTTTGTATTTCTGTGCCATAGTTCAGGAGGGAGGAGGTAGCACCCTAGGGCTGACCTCCTGCTCAGGCTAGGCTCAGCCACACTCTTTCACCTTCCTTCATAAGCTTCTATCTAAAGAGATTAAAGCAGCAGGCAAAGCCATGACACTGAGTGCCCCTGCCTTTCAGGGCAGTACAGAGAATACTGTACTGTCTTCACACTTTGAAAAACAATGAAAGTTATAAACATCATGGAGTAGAAACTGTCAGAGTGGGAGAGAGAACCACTCTTGAAAACTGAGGACATGCACATCACGCGAGTTCTGCATGGTGCTGGGGGTTGGATGGGAAAGGTAGAACAAAGACTTGGCTAACATAAAAGGACCTTACATACATCTCTAGGTGGGTGGGTGTGGTGCATGTGTGTGTGGAGGGCTTGTCTGTGCTCCCCCAACTGAGGTTCTTGGATCTTTCTCCCTACAGACTGTGGGCAACGGATATCCGGCCGCATTGTGGGAGGAACTGAAGCATCAGCCAGTAAATGGCCTTGGCAAGTGAGCCTCCAATATGGCTCTGCTCACATCTGTGGTGGCACTATCATTGATGCGCAGTGGGTGCTGACCGCAGCCCACTGCTTCTTCATGTAAGGCCAACCTCTGGATTAACTTGGGAGGGCAGTGGGAGGCTCTGAAGATGCCCACGGAAGGGAAGCTCCCCACCAGGATGTCTGCCAGAAGGAGGAAGCCAAAGGGCCAGGCTACTGCAGAGAGGCACAACTTCCCATCCGGTGCCCTGTCCATTATTCGGTCATTTCTTGAGACCCAGCAAAGAAATGAGGACAACCCTCACCCCACCCCCGTAACTGTCTCTCATCAGTGTCTTCTTTCGGATCAATTTGCTGTCTCAATTTGAATAATTAATTGGATTGATTTTCCAAAACAACCCTTTGTATAGGATCAGGGTTGGTTCCCACAGCCCTCATCTCAGAGAAATCTCCCTCTGGGTATCTATGCTCTGAGCCAAAGGCAGAGACTCCTGTAAACTTTTGTCTTTGGACTTTTTAGAAATAGCGTGAAAATCCTGGACGAATGGAGGGTCTATGCTGGTATCTCTGATCTCAAGCAGATGAAGGAGGGGATCCTGGTCTCTGAGGTCATCATTAATGCTAATTACAGTGACGACCATGATGACTATGACATTGCCCTGATGAAGCTCTCCCAGCCTTTGGGCCTCTCAGGTGAAGTTCTTGGATGCCTTCTCAGCTCAAATTCTAGTAAGCCCATTTTAATTTTGTTCAAGGAAGGGCTCACTTGCTTGTCCCTCTCTTCCAGCTCAGGTTCGCCCAGCCTGCCTTCCCATGTCAGGCCAAAGGTTTCTTCCTGGGAGGGCCTGCTTCATCACAGGCTTTGGCAAAATCAGTGAAAATGAAGGTAAGATGGGCGAGTGGACCTCATTTGCTAGACTGTGGCACAGAAAAGGTGAGGTTCCCCCAAATGAACATGTTGTAATAAAAGCTAAGCAGTCACCTGCCAATATGCTTTAGGATTGGGATGGGGACTTCTTGGCTATAATGAACTTTTTCCATCTGAGATTCCATGACAATTCCAGCACAGGAGGCTGAGGGATGTCCAGGGCTCTCTTTTCATCACATAATTTGTTTGCCTTTTGCAGAGAATACATCGCCCAAGCTGCGAGAAGCAGAAGTGAAGATCATTGACTATCGGCTCTGCAACAGCCATAATGTCTACGAGGGATTCTTGACCCCCCGGATGATGTGTGCTGGATTTTTGCAAGGGGGCAAAGACTCTTGCCAGGTAAAAGAGGCTTTCTTGCTTGGAGAGGAAGTGGAAGAGTTCTCCTATGCAACCTTAGACTGATGCAACCAGTTACAAGTCTGGCAGATTTTAGTGACTTGTAAATTTTCCCACACAAACTGAGACAGAGATAAGGGAAGGTTATTAGGAAGATACTAGCAAATGTCCTTGAGGAAAAGTGCTCATCTAGTCTGTGGTTCCATGTGAGGTCCTTGAAAGCAGATCCAGAATCCAGTCCCTGGGTAAGGAACAGGCAAGACCTGGAAGGGACGGCCTCAGGACACAGGTCAGGAAGCAGGAGACTTTCTTCCGAGTAGGAAAGGGGGGTGTCTGAAGGACCCGCTTCTATATTCGGAGTTCCCAGTTAAAGCTGCCTCCCTCCCTCTTGAGGTCTCCAATCTCCCCTGCCTGGTCATTTTTACCTGGTGGCTTGACTGTGGACCACTCCCTGAAATAACAGCCAGATGCGCTGAGCCTAATTCGCAAAGGACGAGTAGCCTCCTCAGCCGGAGCTCACACAACCAGGGGCGTCCATTACTGAGGCAGAACAAAGACGAGGGGGGTCCCTTCTGGCAACCCTTCCTGATATCTGGCACACTTGAAGTTGATTTTGAGAGGGAGAGCTGCTGCTGTGGCTCTGACTCCCAAGGCTCTGATCGCCCCCCCAGTGGGACAGTGCTTCCACATTCAAAATTACCATTGCTATCACTTTTACAGTTTTGAATGTGCTACAACTTACTCATTTAAAATTAGCTTTAAAATGATTTTATTGCTGTGATTTTAAAAATATTCTACAAACGTGACAGAATATCTTTCAAACTAGAACTTTCAAACGGTAGTTTAAGATACTGATCTTAAAATGAAACCATGAAAAAACCCCATTTTCTATCATCCCCGCTGAGCACAATAGTGAGAGTTTTAGAAAATAGGTTCTGAAGAGTTAGTGATATTGGGTTAGGCAACTATACCAACTTCATTTAAATGATATTTTACTAAACCTGGAAATTGCAGACAGAAAAGCTGATGGAAATATCCATGTTAAAAAAGAAATGGGCTAATCCAAAGATGCCACCTGTAAAGGTGATGGTGGCTACATGTTGTGCTGTGACTAGACCCTCCAACTTACTGCCTCATCACCTGGACAGACTCTACAGTTTGGCATTTTTTTCAGGAGAAAATCAGATCTTTGGTACTTTGAGAAAAGTTAGGTGGACCACCAGGGAACATTGTTGATGGCACACCAACACACTTCGTAAAAAAACAAAAGGCACTTCCCTTGCAGGATATGGAGGTGCCCTCCACTCAGGGTCAGGCCCTTTTTCTATGAAACCCCAGTTCTGGGCCTATCAGTGGTACAAATTACCAAACACGGAAATGGTAGGTGGGGATTGCGACCCCCAGCTCTCTAATGCCTGCCTCTCTTTGCCTAGGGCGACAGTGGTGGCCCCCTGGTTTGTCAGGATAGTAATCGATGGTACTTGGCTGGGGTCACCAGCTGGGGAACTGGCTGTGGTCAGCAAAACAAGCCAGGCGTCTATACCCAAGTCACCAAGTTCCTTGGTTGGATTTACAGCCAAATGGAGGTGAGAGGGTCCTTGCTTGCTTGTTTGGAGGGCTGTGAAGAGGGGGATTTGGGTGACATGCAAAAGTTAGAAATGGGCATGGAAAGAAGCTAGAGCAAGAGGGGCACTTGAACTCACTCACCTGACATCCTTGATTAAATGTGGGACAGAGGCAGGTGTAATTGAGCCCCGCAACCTGACATGGTGGGGATTTGGTTTAGCCCTGGCCGTACCTGGCATCCTGCAAACCGCTCTCTGGGAGAAGTACTGAGCCATTCCTTATTTCTCCCAGAGAACACGCAAGCACGCAGCCTCCTTTCTCCTACGCTCCTATGCAGCTATCAGGGAGGGGAAAAATAAGCAGAAATGATCGGGAGTGGGAACTATTATCTCGACCCGTACCAATCGGGTTTCAGGCCCGGGTACAGCACGGAGACGGCATTGGTCGCGCTGGTGAATGATCTCTGGCGGGCTCAGGACAGGGGTTGCTCCTCTGTCCTAGTCCTATTAGATCTCTCAGCGGCTTTTGATACCATCGACCATGGTATCCTACTGCGGCGTCTCAGGGGGTTGGGAGTGGGAGGCACCGTTTTACGGTGGTTCTCCTCCTATCTCCTGGGCCGCTCGCAGTCGGTGTTGACTGGAGGGCAGAGATCCACCCCGAGGCCTCTCGCTTGTGGAGTCCCTCAGGGGTCGGTTCTCTCTCCTCTCCTGTTCAACATCTACATGAAGCCGCTGGGTGAGATCATTCATGGTTTTGGGGTGGGGTATCATCAGTGCGCTGATGATACCCAACTTTTTTTCTCCACCCCGAACCAACCCAGCGATGCCCTCGCCGTGATGTCCCGTTGCCTGGAGGCGGTTCAGGTCTGGATGGGGAGAAACAGGCTTCGTCTCAATCCCGCCAAGACTGAATGGCTGTGCATATCGGCATCTTGGGCTAACCAGATTATTCCACCTTTAACGATGGGGGGGGTGAGGTGTTACCCCCGTCAATAGGGCTCGCAACCTGGGCGTCCTCCTGGATTCACGGCTCAATTTTGAAGATCATATAGGAGCCGTGGCCAGGGGGGCTTTTGCCCAGGTTCGCCTGGTGCGCCAGTTGCGACCCTATCTGGACCGAGATGCCCTACGCACAGTCACTCATGCGCTCGTGACCTCCCGTCTAGACTACTGCAACGCTCTCTACATGGGGCTGCCCTTGAGGACCACTCAGAGGCTTCAGCTGGTGCAGAATGCGGCCGCGCGAGTTGTGATGGGGGTTTCCCAATACTCCCATGTAACACCGTGAGCTGCATTGGCTTCCGGTTGCCCTCCGGGTGAGATTCAAGGTGCTGGTGTTGACCTATAAAGCCCTGAATGGCTTGGGTCCGGGTTATCTGAGGGAACACCTGCTGCCGGCATCAAGCTCCCTTCGTCCAGTGCGCTCCCACAGGGAGGGTCTTCTCAGGGTGCCGCCGATAAAAGACTGTCGGCGGATAACACCCAGGGGAAGGGCCTTCTCTGTGGGTGCGCCTGCCCTCTGGAACCAGCTGCCCATGGAGCTCAGGACTGCCCCCAACCTCCGTTCATTTCGCCGGGACCTGAAAACCTGGCTCTTTGAGCTCTCCGGCCCAGGCTGAGAATTTTTAACTGGGGTTTTTAATTCTAGGGATGATTTAATCTTTTTTAATTTGTTTTTAACTTTTGTATTGGTTGTTTTAAATGCCCTGTAAACCGCCCTGAGTCCTTCGGGAAAGGGCGGTATATAAATTTAATAAAATAAAATAAACTACCTCTCCAACTCAGATTATGCATAACTGGGGGGGTGGCATCTTCCTTTCTCTCAGAAAAGGGGGAGGTGGGGAGAAGGCAGCAACCTCTCAGCCACCTGGTGCTGCCTTGGGGCACAGCAAAGGAAAGTTTGCCTTCCAATGACTGGGAGAGGTGAGCTATTCAGGCTGTAGATTTAAATGGCAGCCCTGAGACAGAAATACTGTTTATGCAATGCTGCCATTAGCTTGGGAATTTGCTTAGCGGAGGGGTGTTTCTCTCTTTCCTTTGACCCTCAGCTGGTACCGGCCAGACAGAGGCTTGCTTGCTACTCTGTGCCTGGGATGGATTTTCTCCCACCAGGCCAGAGGCCGGTTCAGGAATTCCCTCCTCCTCCTTCTTGTCTTGTCTTGCAGAGTCAGAGTCCGTAGAAGAGAATGACACCTTCACTCCTTTCCGGGGAAGCGGAAGAAGCGCGTGGAGGTGGGCCGACTGCACCTTCTTGCCCTTGGGTTGCAAGGATGCCGGTGGGCAGGGGGCAGCTGGACTCGTCCCAATGTTCTCTGGGACCTCCGGGCTGCTGTTGGGGAGGTCCCAACAGCTGGGGACCCTGGTTTGAAGGATGAAGCTGGTACTGAGGCCGGACCCAAGTCCTTGGCAAGACATGCTAGGGCAGGATGGGATGACCTTGCTCTGTGGAAGTGCCCTTCTGAGATCTGGCCACATGTGAACACCAGACAGTGCTGACTTCAGAGCCCTCAGCAGACAGGACAGGGTCAGCTGCAACCCCTCCTAGGGCAGGATCTCACTGGCAGCACCACAAGCCCCTGGAAACTGGACTCGCTAAAACAGCCCTCTGCTACCTCACCACTTCAGTGCTTCTGTACCTTTGCCTTGGCGGCCCACTGTGACCCCCTCCCTTGGAGAAGAGGGGCAATTGCACAAGGAACGTGCAGACATAATACCCCCACCCCCAGTACTGACTTTCTGTTCCCAAGCACACATCTCCTTCTGTCTCTGAAGTCTTTTCCTGAAAAGGAATATCTTATTTGCTGAAAACAGAACTGCCAGTCTGGGCCTGCTTATTCTGCAGATTCCTTACCCCAATTTGCTTCTCTGAATCATGGTAGCAGCTGCCCCTTGATGCCTCCCCCCCTCCTCCCTGTCACCTTCTCTTTCTCTTTTTCTCCTTCTGCGATGGCTGGGAAATGGCCTCTGACACCTAAGCCAGAGAGGGTCCTGAGCTCCACTGTCAGAGATTACCTTGCACATTGGCTGGTGTTACAATTGGAGCCTGAAAGACGATTTGTGTTTGTGCATGTGTGTGTTAAAGGTTCTAAGACATGGGGGAAAGGAGAGGAGGCAGAAGCGGCCCAGAGGCACCTCTTGCCCCAAGGAGCTGTGGCCAGCAGTGCTAGGAGAGGCCTCCAATCTGTGTCCAGTCAGGACCTCCCATTCCCTCCTTTGATCACATCGTAAGAGATAGGCAATTACTTTTTCCGAATCCACATTTAAGTGGGGAACTTTAGGGTGTGACCTTTCCCCATCTGTGGCCAACCTTATGGATCTCATAAGCAGACAGGTGTGGACGGTACCTCTTGCTCTCACTGTTCTGGAAGCTCCATTTGGCTTTCTCCTGGGCTTCTCTAGGCCACTTGCCTGCTCTCTGGCCATTACACCCTCAAGTCCACCAGCTAGTCTTGGAGAACAGGAGAACTGCAACTGACCAGCAGCAGGCACCTAAAATCTCAGGCTTTAGGGGCGTGGGGGGAAAGGATTGAAACCAGCAGATAGAAGGACCCAGGCAGTCAAGCCGCACCTCCTGTTTGCTTTTGGGACCCGACAAGCAAAGGCAGAGCCTCTTTGTGGGGAAAAAAAGATAAGTCTCCAGAACTGCAGAAGCGAAATGGCTTCAGTATAGTGGATGCCATGGGCATCCACAAGATTTCTGCTCCAGTTGCCTTTCTTGCACAACCCAGCAGTGGGATCATCCAGGTGACTGGCGTGTGTTCTGACCCACCTGGAAGCTACAGTTTGTTGACCTGCATGGTTGGCTCAGTGGTACCTAGATGAATTAATTGGATCAGGGCTGAAGGACGCCTTTTTATGGCTCCTGGAGATTCCAACCCAGAGGAGGCAAGCTTCCCAGCCCAGGCACGGGACCCTGCAGTGGGCCTAACTCGGGCCTCTCCGCTGTCAGATAGCACAGCTGGCAACAGGTGGACTCAAAAGTCCAATTTTCTCTCTAGGTAGAAAGCTCCTTCCCCTTCCCCGCTCCGCTCCAGGAAGGGCCCCATCCGCAACGGCAGGGACCCACGCACCGGAACAGTTTCCAGCGAAGAGGAGGCACCAAGGGCTGTGTCTTGGGCGCCCGCCCTCCTCCGCCAACCCGGCTGGGGGAGCGGGGCTTGCTCGACAGCCTCGGCTCAGAAGGCTTGGGCGAAGGGGCTCCCGGGGCGGCCGCACGTGCTGACATCACAGGCGTAGGGAG
Source organism: Vipera berus (assembly GCF_964194415.1). NCBI lineage: Eukaryota > Metazoa > Chordata > Lepidosauria > Squamata > Viperidae > Vipera > Vipera berus. Next base: position 197,988 of record NC_138211.1, on the reverse strand, counting down.
GGGAGGGACCTCGTCCCCGCCCGGGCACGTCGAGCGCAGCCAGCAGCCGCCCGCCTTTCCTCCGGGCGCGCGCCCGGGTCTCCGCTTTCGCCTAGCGCCTGCCTTGTTCCCGGCTGAGCGCGGCTATGCCCGAGCCCCTGGCACGCCCAGCCCCTGCCAGCTGCGAGGGGACGCAGGCTTGAGCCGCGCCACGGCCTGGAGGCAGGAGACGCCCAGCCTGGTGCGCGGGTTTTCCCTCTGCGGACGCCGCCTGCCCGAGAAGGACGCCCGAGGGGAAGGTAGGAGGCGGGATGGGAGGAGTAAAAACGGCCGGGACCGACGGCTTCTCCCCTTCCTACGCTCGGCTGGTCGAGGGCTCCGTGACTGGGTGTCCGAGGAGTCCTGCGTCCGCTCTGCAAGGGGAGGGGGCCGGGGACAAGAACCCTCGCGGCTCCACTGAGAAGCCGCTTCTGGGCACGTGCAGGCCGACCACGGTCTGCTTGTTGAGCACAGCCGGGCGGCCAGGGGCGGTGGACTGGCCGGGCAGGCGACTTTTCCTCGGGGGAGGGGGAAACGCTGTTCTTCCGCACCCCGCCCTTCTGGGTTGCTGATCGCGGCCTCCGCCGGCGGGGAGGCGACACGCGTGGGTCTGTCTGGCGCGGCCTCCCGCCCAGGCTCGCAATTGGTTTTCCGGTTGCCGTGTCAACTGCGGGCTGGTACGGCACTCTTGCCGCGGGGTTGCCTGGTTACCCCGTTTCTCTCTCCATGGAGCGCGGGGACGCCTCGTCGGGGCTGCCCCTCCCCGCCCTTCTGCCGCCCTTTGGCCGGCGGACATCCGCGCGCTCCTCCCCGCGACAGCTGGGGCGCCGCGGCGGACTTTCGCCCGCCCCTTGGACTCGCGCGGCTCGGGCCTGGGGAGGTTCTTACTCGCGGCCCGCGGCCCCCGCGCCACGACTCTCGGAGACCGGGGCGAGCCTCTCTGGCGCGCCCCGCCTCCTTTCGGCCAAAAGGGCTGCGAACCCCGGCGGGCAGCTTGGCGGGCGGGGCTCGCTTTGTTTACCGGCGCGGCGGGGCGGGGCGGGGCGGACATCGGATGGCGCGTCCGAGCCGCGGCCGCCGCCGTCACGCACAAAACATCTCGGGCAGCCCCCCTTCCGATCCCGGCGCAGGCGCAATTTTGGCAATGCCGGGTGGGGGGGAGAAGGCTGGCTGCGTCGGGCTTTTCGTTCTTCTCTTCTATATTTAGGAATAAACACCGTCCCCCTCCTCCCTCCAAACAGTTGGGAAGCAGCCGCGGCGCGAGGCGCCCACCAGCCAATTTGCTTGGATGCCTAGCTAGAAACGGGGGGGTTGTTTCGCCGGGCTCCGGAATGAAAGCGAAGGAAGGACAGGCGCCGCCCTACGAGGGGGCCCAGAGGGCGCCTGGAGGGTGGGGGAGAAACTGTCAAGGTCGTGCATCTCTGCCCGGCCAGAACTCTCTCACTTCCACCAGGTGGGCTTGCAAACATCGGGGGGGGGGGCTGTCATTACAAGACCACAGCCTGAAGGCAGTTGGCCTCAGTGACGAAGTGAATGGATGAGAGCCGGGCCTCCTCTTGAGACTCCTTTGGACTTCACCCATGGAAATGGCTGTGGGGGAAACTCAGTGAGATTTCCCACACTCTCCCTTCTGCTAAGAGGCTCTTGCTGATGAGAGATGCACTCGCTTCAGTCATGAATGGCACTCTGCCCTCTTTAGCTGTGTCCAGAGGACCCCGCAACCCACCAGCTGCCACAATTCTTGAAAGCACAGTATGATTCGGACCCTTGACCTCTGCAGCACTGCCTGCCAGACAAATGGGAGGGCAGCTCTTTTCTGGGGAAGGGTGCCTCCACCAGGCTGATCATCTTCCTGGTTTTGAAATAGTTGTATGTGTGCAGCAGTTAATGCCAACTGCATGATAGATTTTTAATCTGCTTTGTGATGGTTCTGTGCATTGGCTTAAGAGGGCTGTTTGGTTAGGGACAGGCAAGGAAATGCATCGCTGCCCCTGGGTTGGGAAGCCACCTTTCTGGGTCTGCCCGTTCCCCAAACAGATTTCCCTGTCTAACACTGCTTCTTGGCCCAATGATGGTCCTGATCCAAAGAGAGTCAGGTGCATCCATCTGGGTTACAATACTGTGGCAAGTTCCCAGACACGACTGATTGTAGCTTATTCAACTCTTGCAGTTCAGTATGTTCAAAGATCCCAGTCCGCTGGCTTGCTCAAGACAATCATGGTTAACAAAACAGTACATGGCTTTTTGCTTTGGTCTTGAGCTGGTTGGCAGATAGATGATAGATAGATAGATAGATAGATAGATAGATAGATAGATAGATAGATAGATAGATAGATAGAGATAGATACTGTAGATAGATAGATAGATACTGTAGATAGATAGATACTGTAGATAGATAGATAGATAGATAGATAGATAGATAGATAGATAGATAGATAGATGATAGATAGATAGATTAGATAGATAGATAGATAGATAGATAGATAGATAGATAGATAGATAGATAGATAGATAGATAGATGGATGGATGGATCAAGCTGTTGTATAATGATTTTTTCCCTTGCTAAGACCCCTGTGCTGGTCTGTATAGGCGGATTCTATCATTGATAACAGCTCTTGCCAGATAGCAGAACTCATGAAAAGTATCTTTTATCATCCAAAAATACCTTTATTTGCATGCAGAGTAGATTACAGCAGATGAGGTGAATTAGATGATAATGCACGATATTTTCAAGGTCAAAAGACAGTATTGACTCACAGTGTCTGCACGTGTGTCTGCCAGTTATGGAGGAGGAGAGTCCATCCCAGAAAGGGGAGGGGTGTAAGGCACATAGTCAGGAGAAGGAGGAAATATGTCATAGGGAAGGAGGAGTTGGCTGACCAGGTCAAGATAGCATATTATAATTTCCCCAAACAACCACGTGGTGGCAGCACATACTGTAGATAGATAACCTTTGTCATTTTTTACTGTGGGCACAATGGCACACAGTATGGTTGCCTCTCAATGTGAGAATGTATTCTAGGCCACAATCACTTCACATAGTGAGGGGGAGAAATTTATCTGGATGTGGCCTTGTGGCCTCGCTATCCATGTGTCAGATCAGTTAAAATGGGAGAGAAACTGCTGATGAGGATTTTGGTGCCTGAATGATCAGTATGTAAGGAATTTTCCTGACTTCTATAATGTGGGAGGAGAATTTTATTTATTTATTTATTTGTATCTTGATTGTATTTGTACATATATTTTTACAAATGACTCAAGATGATAAACAAATCCAACATATCTTCCTGCTATTTTTTCCACCAAAACCACTCTGTGAAGTGAGTTGGACTGAGACTTGCCCAAAACCACCTAGCCAGCTTTCATGGCTAAGACCAGACTAGAACTCAGTCTCTTGTTTTCCAGCCTGGTGCCTTAGCCACTAGACCAAATTGGCTCTCACTGAGGACCAAAATGGTTAAAAATGTGTGCCAGTGTGGCTGTGAGAACCATTGGTTGCTCTTGTTCTTCTTTCTGGCATTGGTGGGGTAGGATGGAGGCCAAACAGCCACTGTTTGAGGAGGAGGCGTTCTTCTCCCTCTTGCTCAGACTCCTGCAGTGGAGTCTCCTGTCCTCTGCCCTGAAAGGCCTGCAGATCTTGCTCCCCAAACCCCATATAGCTTTGAAGCCTCTGGAACAAGACCCTGAAAATGCTTCTCTTGGTTGGTTTTGGATCCTTCTGCAGGATTCAAATTGAGTCGGTCACTGGGACTAAAAAGTTATTCTTCCAAGCTTTCAGGCTTGTGCTGGAGCCCATCCCCAGGGCTCTAAAAACACACTCTGGAGAGAGAGAAGTTCACGAATGAAGGCGAATCTACGTCCCAGAATAACGTTGCAGGATCCAATCTGGATCAGTCACTGGGACCAGAGGTTCAGTCTTCTGAGCTTTGGGACTCCTGCTGGAGCCCCTCCTGAGTGAATGTCTCTCTTGCAGCTTTCAGCTGTTCTCTGCGTGGGGTATTTATATGGTGCCTGTGGTTTTTCTGAGTTCCCTGAGGAAGCCCGAAAGCTTGGAAGAACAAACCTTGGATCCCAGTGACTGACTCAGATTAGATCCTGCAACATTATCCTGGGACTGCTACATTGGCTTTCATTCAGAGGTTTCTTCTCTGCCATGCTGGCAGATGCCTCCCATTCCTTCTAAGGGTGGATAAGTTACCCAGATGATGCTGGAGCTCTCAGCCCCACCTCCTGACAACTGGGGTTACTTGGGAGGTCTGGCAGCTCAGCAGGGCCTCTGTACTTAGAAAAGGCATTTGAGACCTGACAAATAATTTGCATTCACCTGTTGAGGTGAATTGTCAATTTTTTTAGCAGGTGAGGTAGCAAATAGATGTTTTTGTACCTGCCTATTCTAGGGGACAGATGAAGAAAAAGGAACATGTAATACAGCAGAGGAGAGAATTCTTAATGATTAATTCTGGTATGCCAAGGAGAACCCCTGTGATGTTTCATTTATATGGCTAATGGCGTGGTTCCCTTCCCTACCTCTGTTCTGAGGAACAGATTCTGATGGTGGCAATCAGTGTGTGGGAATATAGGCCTTTTTATAGGGGAGGAGCCCTGGCTGCCATCGAGTAGAATCACTGGCTGAAGTTACGCCGATAACCCAGTGTGGATTAGCTTAGGGTTTCGCATACTTTTTACAGAAAAGACTGTGAAGGTTGGCTTGGTGTTCAGTAAAGATGTGACACACAACACTGTTTTGAATGTTGTTTGTTTAATCAAAACCTGTTTATTACAGGTAGTCCTTGTTTACAGGCCATGCATTTGGCAACTGTACAATGATGCTGAAAAAAATAAATTTGTACCCAATTTACAACTATTTATGACCTTCACAGCATCCCTGTCTCGTGATTTCTATTACATACAGTACGCAACCTGTGTTTTTGTTTTTGTTTTCCTCCCCTTGCGGAACTTCTGATGTGTACCAGAGAATAGTCAAGCATCCCAGTGCTCCAGGGAGGGGGGAGCAGGGTAGGAGGCAAGGAAAAGCAGAAGGTGGGAAGCCAACTCATCTTGCCTTTCACATTCCCAGTCAATGATTTCCCACACAGCCACCTTTTTGCTTAGGGTTAGGGTGATCCCACTAGGGCTGTTAAGTGAGGACTACCTGTAAGAAGTTGATGAAGGTCTGGTCACTTCTGGGGGTCCTCAAGAATTACAGTAAAGGGTCCCCAAATGTTCTGTTGTGGCTGAGCTGGAGCCATTTGGAACAGAAGCCGCACCCTCCCAGAAAGCTCTGCAGTCCCCAGGCAAATAGCCTGGGCTAGTTTTTCTCAACCTGGGCAATTTTAAGATGCAGGGACTTCAACTCCAGGAATTCCCCAGCCAGGAGTTGAAAGTTGTTGGGGTTGAGAAATGCCACTCTAGGCTGATACTCGCTGATCCAAGGACTTTCATGAATTGGTCAACCCTTTTTTGAAGCCAGAGAAACTGTTATCCAGCATGACACCTCATGGTAGCAAATTCCAAAATTTAATTATGTATTAAAAAAATCTGAAAGTGAGATGGGTGGTACCTTTATTTGACAAACAAATAAGAAATAAGAACATCCTCTGAAAATTTTAGCTTTTGTGGCAGTCATATTTACACAGCCCATTATTTTTCCCAAAAAAGTAGTGCATAGATTAATTCCAACATTAACATCGGACGAACAATTGAACACTATATCAATCAAACTATCAAATAAACCAACAATAAACAGTCCAACCAAAGAACCTCTTAGACTGCTCCCACCAACACTGATAGGGCAAGCCGCTAGAACATAAACTGAGAGCAAATTGCATTCCTTACTAGCGCTGATGTTACCTAGTTTGGGTAATGAAACAACTGCAAGAAAACAACTCCCTCATTTCAATCCTGAGCTGCAAATATTCCCTTTACTGATATATGCAAAATGTTGTATTGCCTGCTAACTCTTGTGCTGCAGGGACTTGGCAATAGGGAAGGGTGGGTCAGAGGAATAATTGAGCAATTGAAGGTTGTTGCTGGATTCCCCATCACCACCTATGAAATGCACCCCAGAGCTACTGCCTCAGCCCCATTACACAAAGAACACTTACTGGAGGCCAAGGATAGAAGGAGCCACACACTTTTCAGGCAGTCCCCCGTGTGTGTGTGTGTGTGCGTGCGTGCGCACTTTGGGAAAGCCCTTGTGCCATCCCCTTCCTTGGTTATCTTGCAGCTGCTAAAGCTGCTGTGCTGAGCTGTGGACTGTACTTTGGGTGGGGACCCAGAGGCAGGCAGGCAGGTAGGTAGGCAGATGGAGGAGCAGAATCTGCTGCTTGCTGGACTGAGAAGTGACCTGGATCTGGAGAGAAGTGTCCTCTGGAGGACGCCTCTCCATTTGTAGGAATCTCTTCGAGGGGGGGGTGTGGCTCAGGTTTGGGTCCCTGCCTTGCTGAGCCAGGAGACTTCTGCGGGTTGCGGCCAAGTGAGGAATGGTGGTTGGTGGGGAGACCCCCAGGCCCACGGGAACGGCAGGAGAAGAAAGCCGGGTGCTCTCCCTGGACCTGGGATTCTCTGTCAAAAAACTTGGGCAACAGACTTCCCTCGGCCTGAGCTGCAAACCAGTCCGTCTTGTCATGATGCAGCCAGGCTGGTTTCTTAGCAAGAGAAGATGGCACGGAAGTGAGCTTTGCGAACAGATCACAGTTCTACAAGCTGCAGATGATCCGAAATACAGTCCCCACATGCAAAGTGCAGCCTGGATTGTGAGGAGGTGTTGGAAAGTCGTCCTGATATTCTGAGCCCAGGAACCCTGACTACTTCTCTCCTCTCCTGGGTCTCTGAGAAGTAGGTCCCCGGGCTGCCTGATGTGCTCTCTTTCTGTCTCCTGCAGCACCGCCACGATGGGAGGCAGCCTGCTTTTTCTCTGCTCTTTCCTGATTCCAGTGATCTTGGCAGAGGGTATGTAAAGCTTGGGGTGGGGGTATGTCGCCCCCAGGGTCTGTGCCTCAAGCTACTCTTGTGGCAACTGGTGGGGAGGGGTATATTTGGGTGGTTTCCTTGCATGTGCTGTGAAGTCAAAGCAGCAGGTTGAGGTCCAGGATCCAGCCCACTCTGTCTGTGCTAGGCACATGAGGAAGAGGAGGAGGACTTGCTCCCTCCCCCTCCTTGGCTGCCCACAGAACTGCCACATTGTGGATGTTTTGTTTGCTCTTTCCAGAGACTGAGCAAGAGAAAGAAAAGGATCCCTTCAACTATGGTGAGACAAATATCTTTATTTGAGCCTCTCCAATATTTCTGAGCATTGCTGCCTCTTTGGAACTGCAACCCCTTTGGTCTTCCTCGTTCCTCCCTCAGACTACCAGACCCTGCGGATTGGCGGCCTGACCTTTGCCGTTGTTTTCTTCACACTCGGCATCCTGCTCATTCTGAGTAAGTGAACGGCACACATTAAGGGCAGGAATGCCATTTGCCCAGAGACTGGCCTCCCTGGAGCAGGAAAGGAAGCCAAGGAGTGATGGCCTGCCTCACCTGGCGAAGGTGAGGCTGTGGCAAGAAGGGGAAAATGTTTTCAGCCCCCCCTTTGTCCACACGAAAAGAAAGATGGAAACAGGAAGCAGCTGACAGCTACATCGCCTGGGCTGGTCTGCCCAAGTTGGCTTTGTGGGTGAGGCCAGAAGGTGCCCCTGGCTTTGCTCAGGAGGTGCCCATGCCAGACTTGCCCTTTCTTGCCCAATGGAAGAGGAAGGCCAATGGTTTGTGCACAAGGCAGCTGCTTTTTGTCAAGTCCCCTCACTGAGCTTGGCATCTGGTCTGCTCTGCCATGGTGGGAGACGTTCCCAGGGTGCCCGGAGAGTCATGGCCAGAGAAGGCTTCTCCAATGTGTCCCCCGCCCAGAGCCATCTCCTCTTGCTTCACTCTGCCGTGTCTTTTTCCCCAGGCAGGCGATGCAGGTGCAGTTTCAACACGAAGGCCAGGTGGGTGAGGTGGCATTGCTTCCTGGCTGCCCTTCTCCCCGTTCCTTCCCCCCCCCCCCGCCCCAGGGACTGTGAAGGTGGTGACCCCTCCTGTCTGCTCTTGCTCTGCAGGGCTCCTGGTGATGAGGAGGTGCAGGCTGAGAACCTGATTGCTTCAAATGGTAAGGCTTGGCCACACCCTGCCCCCCTGCAGGAGAAGGTTTTCTGGCCCTGGAAGGGGACAAAGGTTTGTGGGGTCTGTTCAGTCTTCAACTTGCCACCCCCCCACCACCACCACCATGCTTGTGCCCTGCCCTCAGTGCCACTTGCTGGAGCAGGTGGTGAGCTTGGGGTTGAAAGAGTGCTGCATTTGCACAGAGGGTGGTCTGGCCTTCTCGAGGGGGCTTCCCTTTTCCTGTGGCTGGGAGGGGGGGGCTGGGCCCACCAGAGCGGCCCTCCTTTATGGGCCATGCATCAAAGGTGTCCTTTTTTTCCAGCAGCACCGCAGAAAGCAGAGAACTGAAGGAAAGGTGTGCAGGTGAGTTTTCAGAGGAAGGAGTATTTGGGGAGGGGAGGGGTTGAATGGCAGAAACGGAGCAAAATTTGCCAAACTAAAAATTCAGGGACTGTCCTGGGAAGAGGAAGAGCTGACTGTGGAAACCTGAGTGGACAAAGACAAATAGAAGCCTCGTTTCTGGGCCTGAACTTTTTGGGAGATTTTCATGAAAAGTGATCTTTGCTTTCTCTCAAGAATGGCTACAATTGGCAAGCCTTTGTTTTAAATGTTTAAAGCCAGACGTACCTTTGTGTGCTGCACAGGGTCTTTCTGCTTTGCCACAGCCTTCTTCTCTTCTTCAGGAAAGGAGAGCTGACACTGGACCAGTGGATCCCAAATGCAAACCAGATGAAGTGACACAGAGGTGATGGCCCCTGGTCCTCTAAGGGAATGTTGACATTTTGGTGTCCATGTTGACCTGTGTCCTGGAAAATCAGTCCTCTGCTTAACTATTCCCCACCAAATCCTTGTTTGATTGCATAATGTTCATCTGTCATTACTGTGGTTGTGGCCTTGATGTCGTCCTTGTGCAACTATCTCCTCTGTGCTCCTCCCTCTTCTCCCATGCTGGTTTGATATTCTGACCCTCCCAGGAGAAGACCTGGCTGCTACTGCCTTGGTGTGCACAAAGATTGTGGCTCCCCCACCCTCAGCTGAAAGAAGAGGAGGGGAGGACAAGGTCTGTGGGGAGGGACCAGACTGAGACAGAGGAAAGGGAGTCCAGGAATTTGGTGGTGTTCAGTCTTGGCAACAGCAGCCTCCCCAGCCTCGTCCTCTGGCCCATCTCCTCCCCAGGTGGTGCCTGGGTCCTTCCAGAAGCTGCTTGTCAGCAAGGCCATACTGGTCTGTGCCGTGTCTCCGAGACCAGCCAGCCACAGGGCCAGTAAAGGCGTTGGAATAGGAGGCCTCTTCTCAGAAGTCTTCACTTGGCTCCCCAGGAGGCTAAGAGGGAAGTCTGGCAGTGTGCTTTCTTCTCTGGTGGAGATCTGCGGGGGGGTGGGGAGGTCTTGTGAGCTCTTTTGCAAGGCCTTCATGGGGTGGGGTGATTCCTGTTACCATTGACTTGATTTGGATAGGGACATAAGTTCTGCCAAGTTCTCACCCCTGTGTGTTGCATTACAATATCCTGCAAGATTTGGGTTCTTATTCTCAAGTGCTTGGCAGAATTGGCAACAGAATTCCACTCAGGAAAGAATGAGAAACTCAATTCCAAGATGGTTTCCATTGGAAGTCCGGAGAGGAGCAAAGGCCTCTTCCAGATGAGGGTGGGAAGTGGGCTTGGCCTGACCTTAATGCCCCATTCCCCAGCCCTAGAAAGCGCCCCCCCCCAAAGCTTCCCTGGTTACTTTTCATCATCTGCGGCCACCAGTTGAGAGCAGAAGAGGAGCCAACCCCTTCCCTTCCTCCCCCTCCCCCTCCCCTTTCTCCGCCCCTTCCCCAGTGTCTTTACTGTGGTTGCCACACCTTCTGTGTTGCCACATGACTCTATTATCTCTGTAGTGTGCAGTAGGTAACAACCATTGAAAATATCTGTGTACAAATGTTGTAATTCCAAAACTCAAGCCATGGTTGTGCGTTCACTTGGTGTAGGCTGTCCTGCTGTGTGGCTATGATAAAGGACTCCCACATGTTTGTGCTGTGTCTCAAGAGAAGCATCAAATAAAATATTGTTTCTATTTCAGTGCCTTGGTGATCTCCTGCGGTGCATGAAGGGTGCTTAGGAGGGCTCCCTGAATAAGGAGGAGTTGTGTCTCTTGCACTTCTGGTGCGGTACTCCCCCCTCCCTTTTCCTGCTTGCAAAGGAGAAATGCAGCTGGGGAGTCTCTCCTTTTCTGTAGCAAGGACTGGTTATCTATCTTCTCTATCGTTCTCTCTCTCATACATACACACATCTCTTTCATCTCATCTATATCTATCGTATATCATCTATATCTGTCTATCTATCTATATCTGTCTATCTATATCTATCTGTCTATCTATATCTATCTATCTATATCTATCTCTATCTATCTATCTATCTATCTATCTATCTATCTATCTATCTATCTATCTATCTATCTATCTATCTATCTATCTATCTATCTATCTATCTATCATCAGAAAAGGCTGAACAAATAGTAATGTTTACAAGTAGACGACCACCCCACTTGCCAGTCACAGAAGGTGGGAAGCAGAGCTATTTGTGTCTGGCCAACTTAGTTGTGTGACCTTGGGAGGGGCTGCCCCCTTTAGATGGGATATCACCAGAGAGCACAATCCCACAAAAGCTGGACAAAAACACAAAGTGTGGTCGGGATTGGAAGGGTAGAGATTTCCTGTCTCTAAGCGGTGGAAAAGCCATCCAAGGGTGTTTCTGGCTGACTTTCGGGAAATCCTTCCTGGTCTTTCTGGGGTTATTGTTGTTAGCTGCGAAGTCGTGTCCAACTCATCGTGACCCCATGGACAATGTTCCTCCAGGCCTTCCTGTCCTCTACCATCTTCTGGAGTCCATTTAAGCTCATGCCTACCGCTTCAGTGACTCCATCCAGCCACCTCATTCTCTGTCGTCCCCTTCTATTGCCCTCAATCTTTCCCAGCATTAGGCTCTTCTCCAGTGAGTCCTTCCTTCTCATTAGATGGCCAAAGTATTTGAGTTTTAGCTTCAGGATCTGGCCTTCTAAAGAGCAGTCAGGGTTGATCTCCTCCAGGACTGACCGGTTTGATCGCCTTGCAGTCCAAGGGACTCACAGGAGTCTTCTCCAGCACCATAGTTCAAAGGCCTCAATTCTTCAGCGCTCAGCCTTTTTTATGGTCCAGCTTTCACTGCCATACATTGCAACTGGGAAGACTATAGCCTTGACTATACGCACTTTTGTTGACAGGGTAATGTCTCTGCTTTTTAGTGTGCTGTCTAGATTTGCCATGGCTTTCCTCCCCAGGAGCAAGCGTCTTTTAATTTCTTGGCTACAGTCCCCATCTGCAGTGATCTTGGAGCCCAGGAAAATAAAATCTGTCACTACCTCCATTTCTTCCCCATCTATTTGCCAGGAATTGAGAGGGCCGGATGCCATGATCTTGGTTTTCTTAATGTTAAGTTTCAACCCAAGTTTTGCACTCTCCTTCTTCACCTTCAACAAGAGGCTCTTTAGTTCCTCTTCACTTTCTGCCATTAGAGTGGTATCATCTGCCTTTCTGGGGTACACATTGCTTTAGTCTCCTTTAGGAGTTATACTGTAATGACAGAGCAGCAGCCGGACAGCAAAAAGCATTTGCTGGCACCTGAAAGATTTAAGTGGATTATTGCAGATGTTTTAGAGGATCACAAATGATGGAAAAACAAACATGTTGGAGAACTTCAAAAACCACATGACTTGGTTGCTAGGTTAAGACTGTTCGCAAGTAACATGGTATCTGTGCCTGCACCCCACAAGTTTACAGCTGATTGTTTTAAGCCTTTCTACACTGCTACAGCAAACATTTACAGCCATGAGCCAGTGTAGGAAATCCTTCCATTGGAATAGGAGCCTCCCCCAGGTGCTCACCCAAAAGGTTCCCCCAGTAAAGGGCCAACCAAGAGGGAGGCTCCAAGGACAGTGCAGTGGCCTGACTCTGCTGGCCCTTCCCTCTGGCTGCCTCACTCTACTTCTCCAGGCCAGAGAGAGGGGATGCTTTGGCTTCTGGGGTGGGAGACTGCTCCAGCTGTTTGGCTCTGGGGTACCCCAAGTGCTTCATTGACAGGGAGACCAGGACTGTTTCCAGTCTGGATTCCATTCACTTCCTCCTCCCTCCTCCACTGCTGCAATGTGACACCATGGCCATGGGGAGCTCACATGGCTGCTCCTCAAAAGAGGGTGGGCTTCCTTCCACATTCCCAGTCTGTGAGACAGAGATCAGCCTCAATGCAGACAGAAAGACCTGTGTCCAAAGATCAGGACTGAGTCCTCTGATCATTCAGGAGTGGGTGGTGGTAGGCAAGAGATGGGAACCAACTGGACCCCTTATTTGCCTCCTCTGCAGCTGAGCCTCTCCCTTAACCCAAGTGCCAATTCTGGGGCGGGCAGCCACCCAGGCAGCAGGATGGAGCAGAGCAGAATTGGGAGAGCCTTGGGTGGTCCAGGCCTTGGTCTGTGCCTTGTTTTCAAGGAGACTGAGCCCTTCCAAAGGAGGGGAGCCTCCCCCAGGCTTTGCCTTGTGACTGGAATAAACATTACCGGCAACCGGTTAATGTTTAATGAGATATTGTCCTCCCTGCTCTGGAGCTGGCCAGTCGCCAGACAGGCTGGAGAAGGGGAGGTGGTCCAGGCTCTTCACAGCTGGAGACGAATTACCCCCACAGCCAGCCCCCCTTCCCACTTCCTCCAACATAAACGGCTGAATGCCAGAAAGTAACTCCGACCTCCTGATCCAGCCCACTTGGAGGGCCGAGATGGCCAAGTGGGACGGTGAATAAAGAGCTCCATAGGTTAAGGCAGCCCCGGATTCTGCTCACTGGGGGCACTAGCCCGGGGCCCGGGGCGGGGGCGTTGGTGTGCTGGAAAAACCCCAGAAGAGGCGTCCTCATCACCGGCTCTGGGCCGGTGCGGGCCCTCTATTTATTGCCTCGCGCAGGTCTTCTCCAGTCCTTTCCGCAGCGAGATCTGAGCACCGGGAGGGACGCGGGCAAAACACTGCGTGGCGCGATGGCACCGGCTCCTTTCTCCCCCACCGATGTGGCAAGTGGGTCTTTTGTTTTACTTGCGGCACGCACGGGGCGCGGGCGCCCGGTTTCAGGCCAAGGGCCTCTGTGGGGCCTCCCGAGCCCACCCGGGCTGCCGCCTCTTTCCTCGGCTGGAGCTCCTTCGTGGGCAGCGCAGCCGGCAGTTTCGCAGTTGCTCCGCCAGCCGGCCAGAAACTTCGGGTGCCGAATGCGAAAGGCTCCGGGCCCCGCGTCGCAGCGTCCCGTCTTCGGAAGCCCAGCGCCGCGACCGCCCGGCTTCTGATTCGGCTTCTTTTTTCTCCTCCCGTTCCCGCCAGAAAGTTTGCCGGAGACCGAGAAAGCCATATTTTCTTACGGTAAGAAGTGGAGAAGGGGCCGAGCCCAGGATGGGGTCGTACAGGGGCTCCAGAGAAAGAGGAGACAGGCTTGCGCTGCCCGGACTACGGTCGACCTCCGAGGAATTATACCGTGAATAATAAGAAGGAAATTGAGAGGAGACCGAGCACAACTAAGACTTTTCCCTCCCCAAAATATTGATTTCATTTCTATATCGCTTCCCTTTGAGCAAAACACAATAAAACATGTTTACATAAAACAGATCAATAAATATGGGAACACACAATAAAAAACCAGTTAAAAAGGACACACACACACACACCGCTTTCCTAGCCACGCTGTTCGGAGACTAGCGCGTCTTTTGCCACCTCCCTTAAGCCTTGGAGGAGTCTCGCCTCACCTGGCCGCTCAGATCCGCTGCCCCTCCCCGCGCCTTTGATTCACAGCTTGTTTGGTAAGTAACCAGCCGGGGCTTTAAGGAGGAGCAGCCCCTCGGGTGCAGTTTAGTGCGTGGTCCTTGCCCGGCCGCAACCAGAGGTAAATTCTGTAGCCGCCCCACTTCTCTCCTATCCGCAGGCTCAGCCTCTGTTGGTGCTGAGCGCTCCTTCTTGTCTCCCCAGACTACGAGACCATCCGCCACGGGGGGCTCATCTTCGCCGTGGCGGCCTTCCTGATCGGGCTTGCCATACTCTTCAGTAAGCGGCGGGGAGGGAAGGGGCGCGAGGGAGGTTCTGGTGACCTTTCCCGGGACACAGGAACGCGGGTGAGACGCCAGGCTCGCCCCTTTTTGCGGGGAAGAAGGGAGCTCCAACTCTCGGGAGCAGGCGAGAGGGAGGGCATCGGGGCGGCCGGGCTGAACCCCCAACAGTGTCTCACCAAGTTCTTGCGTTGCAGGTCGGCGGTTCCGTTGCGGAGGGAAGCAGCAGCGACGGTGGGTACGCCTAGCCCAATTATCCAAGACTCCCGGGCCCGGGGACTTTCCTGATCTCCGCCTGCTTTCCCTTCTCTCTCTGCAGATCCGGCGAAGCGAACGAGCTGTGAGCCCGGGTCTGCCCCGCGCACCTTTCTGCGGGCCTCTGGCTCCTTCTGGGAGCGGGACAGGGGGTGCAGGCGGCCTTGACGGAGGTTTTAGCACCGCTCGCGGCGGAGATGCCTCTTCTCTCCCGGGAGCAAGAGGCTGCGGACCGCGCAGATGCCGCTTCTTACTCCGAAGGCTCAATCGGAAGCTTCTCCGGGCGCGCGTCCGAGGAAGCGACGAGCCTAAGCCGCGCTTGGCTGCTGCTGCGTCGTCTCTGGCGATAAAGTAAAGCGCCGCCTCCCAAGTCGAGTTTTAGCTTGATCATTTTGGCCATCCCAAGTGGGCGGCAGCTGCGACGTTTTTGCGACTGGAGCGTGCTCTCCGATAAGGGGAGCGGGACGCGGGGTCCCGGCCGGCGGGCAGGAAAAAACGGGGGCTTTTCGTGCCTTAGCTGCGCTTGGTCTGGGGACAGAGCTGCCAACCAAAAGAGGCCGGCGGTGTGGGGGTGGGGCGGCGGCGGCAGGGGGGCAGGAAGCTTTTCTCCTCTGCGCTCATGAGCAGAGTTCAGGGCTGAGGACGGCCGGACTGTCTTTCCTTCGATCGATGAAAGGAGAAGGCCGAAAGGGGTGACAAGCGGCCCGAAGGAGGCGGAAGGGGGCGAGGGGGTGAACTCTGGGCACCAGCATTCTGTATGGTGCCACTCCTGAAAGAATCCCTCCCAGGCCAGAAGATATCTGCATCCTTCTTAAGTCTGAGCCCCAGACTTGAGCTGTGGGCTTTGATGCAATCTTAAAGGGGCAGGCTGATTTAATTGGCAGTCACAAGGAGACCTAGGATGTGAGTCCCTGCTAGCCATTTCTTTCTTTTGGCCTTTCTCCACAACTGAGTCCAGGTGCTCTCCTTTGCCATCCTTGAGTTGGCATAAAAATAGACCTGCATAAAATTGGTGTCCCTGTTGCCAATCTCTATCCTGTCCCTTTGCCTCTTTCTGAGTCCATGAACAGATCCTGAGCATGTCTGTGGTTGGCTTTCTCTGGTAGCTTTGGTGCCCCCCATACACCCCCATTGATAAAGGAAACACCTCCTGGTCAGGAGATGGCAGGAAGAGGGATGGTGGAGCTTTTTTAAAAAAAATTCCATTTATATCCCGCCCTTCTCCGAAGACTCAGGGCGGCTTACAAGCTTAGCAGTAGCCTTCATTCTATGTATATGCCTGCTTATTAGGGCTTTTGGGGGGGCCAAGCGGCATTATTACAAAGTCAGCTTAATTGCCCCCAACAATCTGGGTCCTCGTTTTACCTACCTCGGAAGGATGGAAGGCTGAGTCAACTTTGAGCCTGGTGGGAAGCGAACCTGCACTAATTGCAGGCAGCTGGTGTAACTTAAGGAGGCATTAGCCCACTGCTCCACCAAGGCTTTGGGACCTAGCTGGGCTTCTCAGGCAAAACTCAGCTTGCTCTGTCTTGATCAAGAGGGCAGGAGGGAGAAACTCTTCTAGGATGTTGACATTCTTTATTATTGGGGTTTCTGTTTCCTGACCAGGCCTGCTTCAAAGTGCTGCATGTGGGGATGGTGAAGGCCGGTGAGCTCCCCTTTCTCCTGGCTCTCAGGCAAACCCAATGCTCCCTAGCCCTGAATCAGTTGTTGGCCAATAGGGCACCCACTCTGTTCATATGTAGCACATTTGACTGCTCCCAGTGAGACTAAGCGGGACAGGAGCATACAAGCTCTGGGAAGCAGGCTGGGGACCAGAGTCCCCACATCCCTTTGCAATGTTCCTTCTCTTCTCACTATTTCTAAAGTAAAGGAGAACCAAACACCAATACTCTGTAAAGGATAAAGAAGGCCACAGTCCTCCCTCGTGTGCATCAGTTTTTGCAGCAATGATTGTTTTTTATTGGGGGGTGGGCATGCAGCCTTTCTTATAAGACAAGTACCCTGTTGAAATGGAGGGCATTGTATACAAAGTGAAGAACTGCACTTCAAAGAGATCCACTAGAGGTCAGTGTAGGTTCATAATTTGTTTTATAAAAGGCAGGCAGAATAATTGTGTTGGTGGCCTGTAACAGGATCTGTATCTTGGTTAGGGACTTCCAAAGAGTGGGTGAGTTTTTGATTTCTCTGGAACACTTCAATGAGGGAGATGTTCATAAAAGCTGTCTTTAAAATTTCTTAAAATCAGTAGTACCTAGCTGACTTGGGTGATAGCAATTGCACGTAGACTTATGTACCGTTCCATAATGCTTTATAGCATTCTCTGGGCAGTTTACAATGTCAGCATGTTGCCCCCAACCATCTGGGTCCTCATTTTAACGACATGAACCCCATCAGGAACAAACCTCGAGCCCCATCAGGATCAAATTGTTGGAGTCGGCAAAGTATGCCTGCAATACTGTGTATCCTAACCATTGCTTCACCAGGATGATCTCAAGAAGCTTAAGCAGAGTCAGGCTATATTAATATTTGAATAGGAGACCACCAGGAAATCTCAAAGTGGTGGACTGTAGCTGCACTACTAAACAAGTAACATTTCCTTTACCTGTTAAAACAATTTTACCCCAGCACAGATTCAAGGTGTAGAATCATTATCTATTGGTCTTCTCTTTTCCCACCAGTCCTTGGTACTGAAGTTCCTTTCCAACCCCTTCCTCAACCTATTTTAGGCTCCAACTCCCCAAAGGAGAGGGCAATAGAGCTCCACTATTCACTGGGGAAGAAGAGGGACTATATTGGAGCCATTTTGCTTCTGCAGTCCTGGAGACGTATCTTCGTTTTTCCACTCAGAGGCTCTGCCTTGGCATGTTGCTGGAGCAGGAGGGGTGCTGCTGGAGAGTTGCTTGACTGCCAGGGTCTCTGGTATCTTCCAGTTTCAATCCATTCTTCCCATACCCCTAAAGTCTGAGATTGGGGTGCCTGCAGCTGGTCAGTTACAATTCTCCTGCTCTCCAGGACCTAGCTGGTGGACTTGAGGGTGTGTGGCCAAAGAGGCAGGCAAGCAGCCTAGAAAAGCCCAGGCAGGGTCCCAAGGTGTCCCCCTTCCCCTCCCCCTTCCTCCCCCCTATTCTGACCAGTGGGTCTTTTTTTACGGGGGGGGGGGGAGCAAAGCAAAGGGAGAAAGCCAACCATTGGTGCATTCACAAGTTAGGACAAGATTCAGAAAGAGGCAACAGAGGCAAGATAGCAATTGGCAATGGAGATGCCAACTTTTATTGCTAGTCTATTTTTGTGCCACCTCGGGGATGGTGGAGAACATCATCTTCACCAAGTAATAAACTAATCTGGGTAGTATTTCTCCTGAAATGGCCGAATTGCTACACTACCTGCATTTACTACACTACCAGCATTTCACAGAGACCCCCTACATGGGAAAGTTGCTCAGAATTGTACCCTTGCATATTATCAGCTCCCCATTGTTTGGTGTACTAACTATTGGGAGAAATTCGAACACTGTCATCTATGAGACTGGCACACACACAAAAAAATCAATTTCAATCATATTATTTCTGCCTCTGAAAGTTAAATGCAGCTTTGTGTTTGTCTTGGAAGAAAATAATTAATCCCTGCCCTCCTGAAGAGAGACCATCTGCCCCCAGCCTCTGTGGAGTGTTTGAGCTGTAAATCTCAGGGGAGGGGGATTATATCTAGAGACATATATATTGTGGAGGGCCAACAACTTGTCTCTCCCTCCCACACTAAAAAGTGCTTCACTGGTAGTAATTTATTCCACATCAAGAACTCAGTGGGATTCTGTGTCAGGCACAGATGGAAGAATAAGACACCATCACTGCCAGTGAGCCTCACTGGGAGTTGTATTTCCTCTCTGTTTACCCAAAGCCATACAGCAGGTTGTATCCAGGAACGACCGCCCATCGCCCTGTGGGCTCACACAGGGAGGGCCGCCTCAGGGTGCCGTCAGCCAGACAATGTCAACTGCCGACCCCCAGGGGGAGGGCCTTCTCTGTGGGGGCACCTGCCCTTTGGAATCAACTCCCCTTGGAGCTCCGGATGGCCCCGGATCTCTGTTCCTTTCGTCGCGACCTTAAAACATGGCTTTTTCAACAGGCCGACCTGGACTGATGGAAGGGAGGTTTTCTTAATTTTGTTTTATTGTGTTTTTAATTGGACTATTTATGGGATAATTTGATTTAATACCTTTTAATGTTTGTATTCTGTGTTTTTATCGTTGTCAGCCGCCCTGAGTCCTTTGGGAGATAGGGCGGCATACAAATCCCATAAATAAATAAATAAAATAAATAAATTGGGCACCTGAAAGGTAACTCAGCAAAGGCTTAGCTATAACCCCCTTCCTTCTTCTGGCAAAATCTGGAAAGAGGAAGCACAGGCAGATGGGAATTTACTCTCAGATACTTTCCCCATGATGCTGGAGAACAGATTTTGCCTTCTTGGTCATTCCAGGCCTTTTTGCAAGGACAATATTCCCTTTCCACCAAACACCCCTGGAACCAAGATGTATCTAATTTGGGGACAATCATCTCTAGGGATTCAGATGAGCTGACCAGACCCTGTGAAGAACTGAGCAAAGAGCACCCTGCAGGGCTTATAGGTCTCTGAGCCCAAGAGAGCAGAGATCAAGCTCTCCAGGAGAAAGGAAATATTGTAGACACCCCGATGAATGCTGGGGAACTTTCTGGCCTAGGAAGGGCCCTTCCAGCATGGCTCCTCCGAATGAGCCCAACCTGAGGGGCTGCTCTGGGAATTAATCCAGGCCCAGAATGGGGAGGCCGTCAAAGAACAGGGACAGGGACTGGAAAGATCCGCAGATAGAGGAGCCAATCCGTGGTTAGAGGAAGGAGATCTGGGGTTCCTAAATTTCTGGGCCAGGCAGGGCTCTATTCATGAACACGGCTACTGTTTTGATTTTCAGAAAGAGTTGCAGTCAGTAGCAGGAATGGCTTCCCTATCTAGACTGGGGACTCAGTGAAGGGTGAACAGATACTTATTTATCTATAATATCTGTGTAGCCCCTAACAGGTTTTCTGGTCAATTGAAAAGCACATACAAATACAGAGCAATATTAAAATAAGAAAATACAGGTAGTCCTTGACTTACGACCACAACTGAGCCCAAAATTTCTGTTGCTAAGCAAGAGTTAAGTGAATTTTGCCCCATTTTGCAACCTTCCTTGCTACAGTTGTTGAGTGAATCACTGCAGTTAACTTAGCAACATAGTTGTTAAGTAAATCTGGCTTCCCCGTTGACTTTGCTTGTCAGAAGGTCGCAAAAACCCAGGACACTGCAGTCATCATAAATACAAGTCAGTTGCCAAGCATCTGAATTTTAAACATGGGGATGCTGTAATGGTTGTAAGTGTGAAAAATGGTCATAAGTCTATTTTTGGTGCTGTTGTAATTTTGAACAGTCACTAAATGAACTATTGTAAGTTGAGCACTACTTGTAGCCAGTTCAAGACATTAGAATACAAAGTCAACAACTTGTGCTGAAAATGACACATACCCCAATACTCTATGCCACCCATGTGACACAACTACTGATGAAAAGCCTTCGGCTGAGGAATACCAAGCTCTTCTTATTTGACTATGTGGACCAACCAGCATGCGTGACTCTTGGTGCCATGACCTCCAATGGCCGTATCTGAAGCCCTCAAAAAAGTTTGGGACCGGGAACAAATGTGGCACAGGATTAATCTGTACAACTGTGGATGAAACAGAACTGGCACCACCAAAATAGTGACTGGGCAGCAGGGGCAGATGGACTAGTAAATCAGAGTTCAAGGGCTCTTGAAATTCCACAGTTGGATCCAGGACCCTACCTCCAAGCATCATCAGAGTAAAGCTTGCTCCTGGGTCTGCGGTGCACTCGAGAGAAATCAGTTCTTGCAGTTACCACTATAACCATTTCACCAAAAATTGACCCATCATAATGATTTCCATGAATCTCTGTAACCCATCAATTACGGGTGCCCCCTATGCATGAAATGGACATCTATGATTAAGCAGTAGTTTGGAGGAACTCATAAGTGACCTATGGTTTGTGCTTTGGGAGAGGTAGATCTCTTCTTAGACTGTAAAAGCAGATTTGAGGATCTCTTCTGGGGGCTAAGGTGAACCTGAGAACAAATTATGAGTTGTGAATTCTACTGGGTTCACAGAAGCCTCTCTCTCCCTGTTGCTTTTATTGATAGGGGGCAGTGCTCATCTCCATTTTGAGACTGTTGAGCCAGCACTGTCCAAAGACATTTTTGCATTTATGGGGCCAGCATGACGTAATGGAGCCTTGTTACCTTTCCTCCAAAGTGGTACCTATTTATCTACTCGCATTTGCATGTTTTCAAATTGCTAGGTTAGCAGGAGCTGGGGTGAGGATGGGAGCTCACCCCATCATGCGGTGCTTGGGTCTTGAACCTTGAAGCCCAGTGTCTTAAGCAGTGAACCACCGCACCACACTTCAGGACCTGTCAGGTAATGAGAAAGGTAGCCCAAGGAGCAGATCTCAAGTCCCAGTGTCTGGTGACCTCCATCACCACCTGACATTACTCTGAGGGGATCACTGGCAATGGCCTGCCTGGAAACCTCACACATCAGGAGAAAAAAAAAGATCATTGCCTCCAGGGAGTCATTAGCCCAGAATTGACCAGCTTATCTCTGCTGGCCTCCTGTTAACCACAGAACATTTGTGTCCAATTATAGTAAATCAAAGATGAGTTTATTAAGGACAGCAAAGACAATCTCATGGCAAAGAGAGAACACAGCAGCCTTCCAGCTGGGCAAGCGACAAATGTGATCTGCAAAAGATTGCCTACCTGGTTGAGGGCAAAGACTGAGGTCATGGGGACCGTTCCTCCCTGGAGGAACATGCAGGCTCCCATAGGATACAGTTTCTTCCTCAGAGAAGCCACTCAGGCTCCAATTAGTATCCTGGCAGAATGGCAGGGCAGCAACTGACCATCACCTATGGCCCACATTTTACATTTCACACTGCATATTTGGCAAAGCAGCATAAATACCCTTCTATTCTCCCGCCCACTACCAAAAGGCTCCTAAGACTTCCTCTAACTTGGTTTCAAAAAATTAAAGGCCTCTGATAGTTTGAAGTA
Source organism: Vipera berus (assembly GCF_964194415.1). Classification (NCBI taxonomy): domain Eukaryota; kingdom Metazoa; phylum Chordata; class Lepidosauria; order Squamata; family Viperidae; genus Vipera; species Vipera berus. The sequence goes on along the minus strand of NC_138211.1, from coordinate 176,363 downwards.
GCTTATTTGAATTTCATGAAACAGTTTTAATGCTTTTCTAAAAATTTTCCCTGTTTTTGGTTAGACCTAACTTTGATTTTGTGTGGTTTTTATTTTTGCCTTTGCTTGCCTTTTGTTTGATTTTATCATAGCAAGCTGGACTATATATTCCAGTAAAAAGTTTTTTCCTATTATTTTATCATAGCCCCGAAAAGAAGCATTTTTCTGGGTTATTTCCCGCATCTTTCCAGGTCAGAGGAAACGGAGAAGAAGGAAGGGGCTGAGGCTTTGAAGAAGGGCAACACAGAAGATCAAGAGAAGGCACCGTCATCTCTGAGGAGAGAAGATGGGGAGGGGTTAGAAGGATAACACTTTTTGAATATCTAATTTTACAGAAAGCAAGGCAGGTTTCTGAGGAAGACAAAAAAGAACCTCACCTTCCCAAGAGTAAGAGTCTGACAGCAATGAAGAGCAGAGTAAGGGCCCTGCTGCTGACTTTGGGCAAATGGCAGTCTTCCTGTATGCAGACGGGGGGGGGGGCAACTCGGGGAGAGGGAGTGTGGTGGATAAGCTCCCAAAGAATTTAAGACACAAAGGTGTATCCCTCATCACAGGGATGGCTGGGGTGTGGGTGTGTGTGTGACTAGACCTGGCCTTCTTAGTCAAAGGTCCTGACTGCAGAATCCCCTGCTGGGGGGAGGCATGAAAAGGCTACACCAACGGTTCTATACTCCCCCCCCCAAGAAAGAAAACACCTGCCATGCTCCATGCTCCAATGCTCCAATACCATGCTGGTATTGCTTGCTTGCTCTTTATTTACAGTACTTTTGTGCTGTTCAGTTCCATCTTGATTCCAGCGAGTTACATAAAATGTAACATAAAACGTAAGAAACAACATTAGAAACAACAGGGTTCTACCAGAACAAAAACAGAAATGAAAACAAAAATTGTTGCCTACATAGTCACCATCCTATTGAACTCTAAAGGTAAAGGTAAAGGTTCCCCCGCACATGCGTGCTAGTCGTTTCCGACTCTAGGGGCCGGTGCTCATCTCCGTTTCATAGCCGAAGAGCCAGCGTTTGTCCGAGGACGTCTCCGTGGTCATGTGGCCGGCATGACTAGACGCCAAAGGCGCACGGAACGCTGTTACCTTCCCACCGTAGTGGTCCCTATTTTTCTACTTGCATTTTTACGTGCTTTCGAACTGCTAGGTGGGCAGAAGCTGGGACGAGTAACAGGCGCTCACTCTGTTACGCGGCACTCGGGATTTGACCCACCAAACTGCCGACCTTCTGATCGACAAGCTCAGCGTCCTAACCCACTGAGCCACCGCGTCCCTTCATTGAACTCTAAATCTCTGCAGAAATGTTATGTTTTTTGCTAATTTGTGGAAGGCTAAAAGGGCAGAGGCTAGGCAAACCTGGCAGGCAGTAGAGGGTGTACCAGAAAGCGTGGGGCTGTCCATCATAGAGAAATGCTACGTTCAGGCCCCTGTTTTCCCTACCCCCAATTCTTGTAGGGATGGGATCTTTGGCATCTCTTCTTGCATGTTGTGAGACAGGACAGTTTTTCCTGAACAAAACAGTTCCCAAGTTCTTGTAAGTCTTGTTCACAAAAGAGACAAGGCTCCTACCCACTGTATCAAAAATTGTGAAAAAAAGTCAGAATCTTGCCAACTTAAATTGCCTTCATGAAGGTTTCTCGTTTGAGTGTTGAATGCCTTTTGGAATCAGAGTTTTTTCCTATAAATAAATAAATAAGAGCTCTGAGAGACTTGTTTTTTGGATTAATTATTTCCTCCCAAGGTATCCTTCCCGCAGAGCCTTCCTCACCAGGTTACTATACTTAGCCCTCGACTTACAACCACAGTTGAGCCCAAAATTTATGTTGCTAAGTGGGACATTTGTTAAGTGAGCTTTGCCCCAGTTTACCTTTCTTGCCACAGTTGTTAAGTGACTCACTGCAGTAACATAATTGTTAAGTGAATCTGGCTTCCCCACTCACTTTGCATGTTAGAAGGTCACAAAAGATGATTACATAAACCTGGAACACCACAACCGTCATAAATTTAAAATTAAAATTAAAATTAAATAAATACGAGGCAGTTGCCAAGCATCTGAATACTGATGACATGACCATGGGGATGCTGCAATGGTCATAAATGTGAAAAATGGTCATAAGTCACTTTTTCCAGTGCTGCTGTAACTTCAAACGGGTTCCTAAATGAACTGCTGTAAATCAAGGACTACCTGTATTAAGATACCCTTATATTAAGGAGCCCCCTCCCTTCCCTGAGTTCAGAGGGAGCTACCTCAGGGAACTGGACAGGGCCAGTCCAGATCCGTTTCTTCAGCACAGCTCCTTTAGTAGTGTCAAGGCACAATCTCTGAAGAATATGTCATCAACAAAATGTGCCAGGGATGACTAAATCTTGATTATTCTCCTCTGATTTCTGGGGGAGATTTTGATCAAAAGACGTCAGTTTAAAAATTCCTCACCCATGAGAGATTCCTTTGGAGGACCCCTCCAGAATACGCTGCTGCCTTTGCATTATTTAGGGCAGGGGTGGGGAACTATGGCCCTTTTATGACTTGTAGACTTCAGCTCCCATAATTCTTGCATGCTGGCTCAGGAATTCTGGGAATTGAAGTCCACGTCATAAAGAGACATAGGTTCCCCACCTCTAATTTAGGGAAGAAGTCCCAGCTGAGCTAGCTTCCGGATCACATCTCCACAGAGCAAGTAGAGCTGAGTCTGGCTTGCCCTTCCTCTCCTGACTATGCAGACCCCATAAATTCCTCCGGAAACCTCTCCCGCTCCAGGGGAATCTTCTCAAGGGAGGCTCCCTGCGGGGAGGCGGCCTGGGAGCAACGCATCAGGAGGTCAAGGCTTCGCCGACCCTGCCTGATTCAGACTTGGGCCGTTCGCTCTGCTCGCTCAACCCACCCAGGACTGGCCGGGGGAGGGGCGGGTTCGCCAGGCTCACAGTCGGCGCGGCTGGAAAGCAGGAAGAGCGGGCTCCGTCGGGGCCCAGAAGCGGGGCCGAGGGCTTGTCCGCCTGAGAGGACGTCACTGGAAGGTAGGAGGGGCTGGGGGGGCACCGAGTGTTGAGGCGTAGCGCGGGAGGGCTGAGGGGCTGCAAGGTCGGTCCTCGGCCCTCCGAGGGCACACCGGCCACCCGGTCGGACCACCTCAGGAGGGGAGCTCCTGGTCCGTTTACTCAGGCAGAGGCCGCCTCCACGTGTGCCGAAAGGTCCCCACGTGTCGCAGGCGCGGGACGCGGCCCCCCAACAGACGAGCGGAGATTGGCTCCGGCCCGCGCTCCGGGAGCGTTGATGAAGCTGTGGCGCGACCAGCGGGAAGCCAGTGGTACCCCGAAGGGCCTTAACCTTGGCACCGTGGTTGGCCGGGGATTCGAATTCGATACGTGAAGGGCTCGGGTCCCGCACCTGCCGGGCAGGGCAAGCCAGTAGCCCCGGGGTCTCTTGGCTTGGCCTTTCGAGGGGACCCAACGCCTCCGGAGGGCCGGCCGCCAAGTCCCCGACGGGTCCGCAAAACTTTTGTCCGCCGCGGAGAGGAGACGCCGGCAGTTCCTCCCTTCCTGGCAGCACAAAGGGGAAACCAGCTGCACGGCGCTGGAACAGCCTGCCCGGCCCAGGTTCGAGCAAGAGCAAGAGCAGGCCGCCGCCGCCGCTGTTCTTGGGAGCGCTCCTTCTCCACTGCCGCCTCCTTCGGAAAGGCGAGGCCAACGGAGAGGAGGCCGCTCCCAGCAGCCAGAGGTAAATTGGGGACCCAAAGCGGCGCCCGGGTGCTTCGACGGGGAGCCAGGCGGGTGGGCGGGCGGCCCACACAGATCCCTGCGAGGTGGGAGATACGGCCCGCGCCGGCCCGCCCGCCTTAGCGGGGCACCTGCCCAGGGCCCGGCGCGGAGGCGTCCCTTCTCCCCCTCCCGGCTGGTGGGCGGGGATGTGGGAGGCCGGCCGCTCCTCCTTCCTCGCCTCCCGCCCGCCCGCTCGCCCGCGCGTTCGTTCCTTCGTTCCTTTGCTCGCTCGCTCGCTCGCTCGCCGGCTGACAGTCGGAGCGGCTGAGCTTAGCGCGAGGCTGGCGGGCGGGCGGGCTGGCGGTGCGGAGCGCGGAGCATCCGACGACGGGGGAAGCTGGCGAGGGCCGGCCGGGGACACGGGCAGAGGCAGGGCGCCCGCCCGCCCGCGGCACCGGCCCCCCTGGATGGCATGTGGCTGGTCACTTCTTGCCTCCTGCTGCTCAACTCCTGGACCAACCCAGGTAGGCGGCGGCGGGGCGAGCGGGCGGCGGGAACTTCAGGAGTTTCTGCGGGAGCTGTTTCCCTGTCCTGGCCGTCCTTCGCTCCAGAAGAGGCCGGAGCAGCTTGCGATCCCTCTGCCCTCCCTGGCTCGGTAGGGGCAGCGGCTAAGCGCGCCCAGGCTTGCCATTGAGGCTGCTCCCGGCCGGCCGGCTGACCGCGTCCCCTCTTTGCTCCTCTGGCGAAGGGACGGCCGCCGCCCCTTTGTCCTGCCGCCCACGTTGGGTTCAGGAAGCCTCTTCTGAAGAGGCAAGGACTGCTGCGGGACCATTTGCCTCCCGGCCTCTGCCGGGACTGAGCTGGCAGCTCCCCTCCGAATCCCAGCTGGCAGTCGCACCGTTAGAACCCTGAAATCATTCAGTAGGAAATTAAAATGAATCCCACCCTCCTCCCTCAGCCCATCGCCGCAGAAACGTTCTTAATTACATGAATGTCGGATAGGCTCTAGCACAGCGTTTCTGCCTGTGCTCCAAGCGAGAGTGTTCAAGGCTTAACGCCGAGCGCGTTACTTTTAGAGCTTTGTTCTCTTGTCTCCAGTTCTCAAAGTAGATGAAGAACCATCTTTGAAACCCAGGAAACACATATTCCCTAGCCCGGTGGGCCTTTAAAATCTGGAAGCGCTTCCATAAATCCAACCCAGCAGTTTCATAGAGATGGGATCGAGACGGAGGGGGAGCCTTAGGGGGTAGGTGGAAAATGCTATTCCTTCAGAAGCTTCAGCTTCAGATCAGGAGCAGCGATTTTGTGTGTCAAAACTGGGACCAAACTAATGAAGCTGTTGAAATGAGAAGGCGATGGGAGGTTGCCTTGGATAAAATTACAATCCGATGTAGAGTAATTGATCTGCGCTGCATAAAAGAACGGGCAGCGGCAGCTTCTGCCATCTGTTTGGTGCAGGAGCCTCCATCCCCATCCTGCAGCCGTGGCGGCGGCATTTCGGGGGTGACTGGCTCTCCTCCGGCTCCCTAGGTTCTGGCATCAGCTTATTCTCTCCTGCTGAGCAAGTGTCTCTCCCTTTGGTTCAGTCGGAGCCGTTGATAGGGAGGGCAAGAGACAGAAACAGCATTTACTTATTCCTATTTATTCCTTCTAGGTACATGTCCAGGTACCTGAAAATGGGTGATTAATCATCCTAAAACTTTTTAATTAAAGCCAGGGCTATCCTGTTTTTCCAGAATACTACCCAGATCTTTCTCCTTGTCGCTGCCATCCATGCCAGCGTCTGATTTGCCTTCATTTGCATTTTGACTGTGCGAAAAGGCAGGGGGAAAAGAAGACACAATCTGAGCTGAGACCCTTTTGATTTTTCACAGACAGACTAATAACTTCATGTGAGATGCAATGGTAGTTTTCAGTGCCAGTGGCGTGGAAGGTGTTGGGGCTGGTTTGGTTTTTGAGAAGACCAAATTGAAGAACCTTCATTCCGAAAGAGAATCTTCTACAGCCTCATCCCTTTTTGGAAGCCATGATTAAAAAACAAGAACCCTAACTGCTTCTTTGTTACAAAGTATTATACTGAAGCGGTTCCAGAAAGTGAATAATAATGCTGCTGAGGTTAGGTGACATTAAGAAAATAAATTGAATCCCTTAATGCATGAAAAACCTTTTGGATATTTAATGTATTGGTGCATCAAAGCACAGAAGCTTAATGGTTTGTTCCATATGAAATGGGCTTCTATAGAACAAAAAACCTGACTATTTGTTCCAGGAGAACATGTAAGTTTGGGAATATCCCTCAGTAGATTAGACCCATTTTGTTTTCTTTATTATTAAAAATCCTCACTTCCCAATGAATGGTTTGCAAGAACAGGTTGGGAGTTTGCCGGGTGGAGCTGGGTGCCATGGCTTTTGTGACGGGAGAGGGAATGGAAAAGAGCGCCTTGGCTTCCTGTCACAGGCTGGAGATGGTCCAGGTGGCTTGGTGTGATGCGAATACCTGTCATTTTTTTGTCTTCTTATTTAGTTCAGGCAGCCATAGGGTCTCCACTGAAAAACCGCCCCACCCCCCATTGTGCTTTGTTTTCTGTGGAAATTAAACATGGATCCTCATTAAACTGGGGAAAAACTGGCTTCGCGCATTCCAAGTTCTGCTGAGCAGTTGCATTCAGAGCAGGTAATAGATGGGGCAGCTGCACCTTTCCCACACCCGCTCAGCACTGATGGACCTTAAAGCCCTCCAAAATCGGGCAGTGGCTGCAAAAGACCTTTTGGTTGGAATCCACCTGGAAAAGTTGCCCTTATCTAGAGGGAGCCGGGCAGAATTCCTGGCTTTGCCATTCATCCTATAGGCATCTCCTGTCCCTGGCAGCACAGCAAGAGAAGAAGGGGGGTGAACCTCCCCATCTGTTCCTGTCTGCATCAAAGCTCTGGGGGAGAAGGAAAAAAGCTGCCTTCTTTTCTGTGTTGAGCCTCCCAACATGGCGGCTCACCCATTTTGCAGTGTGCTGCTGGGAGGTGTGAATTCATCCCTTGGTCAAGGAGCAGAGACCAAACCCTTGCCACTCTCCAGCAGCCAGGAGGCAACTGTTCCCAGAGCAGGAAAGGGAACAGCCGGTTTCCAAATAAGGAATTGCATTTTCAGAGGCCTCATCAATTTTAGTTCCTTGGGAAATCAGAAATGGGCAAAACCATTTATTGCATCTCAGTAGATGGAAGGAACCTGCTGATTCCAGGATATGCTATTTTTGTGGAACATTTAGTTCCTTCCAGATATAGGATTGCCTTCAGAGGACAGCCTTTGCTTTATGCACACTTTTTAAGGGTTCCTTGGCAGCTGGATTTCAAGAAACTGCATGCCAGGGTCCCCCTACTGGCTCATTGGTGGCTTATTCTGTGGTCAAGCTTTGTCTTCCAAAGCCCCTCTCAATAGGGTCCCCAGTGGATGTGACCTTGCCCTGATGTGGGTAGGGGCAGGAGCCAGATGCAGTGGGTGAATTCAGATATCCTGCTCTTCCCTCCCCCTGCCCCATCTGCTCATAAATCCCAGTGAGGAAATGCTGGCTCTTAATGCCAGAGGAGGGCACAGCACAACCCACCTCCTTCCTTTGCCCGTCTGATCCCCAAACAATGAGGCAGGCCTGGAAAGGCATGCACAGCATTGGGAGGTGGGGGCTCATTTGGATGCAGCTCCCCCCTCTAACTGTGACAGGGTCTTCCTTATGAGTCACAACATTTGCATGTTCGTGGCTCGAACCCTGAGGCTGTCTTCATCTGGTGTGGCTCCTCTTGTCACATTTTGACAAAGGCTATTGCCTCTCAGAGAGACACAGCCTCAGCCTCCCTGCCACGAGTGGTACCTGGGCAAAGAAGAACTTAATGGGCAGCCTCTATGTAGCCTCCATTGGGTGAGCCTGGGTCGCCCTGCCCTGCCTGTTTCCTCTCCTGCTTCTCACCCTGCCTTTGTGAGGACAGAAGGTTGTCTGTGGGCTACCTGGTCTCCTACCTGGCTTTCAGGTGTCTTTTTCTAAGGAGGCAAAAACCTTGCTGAAAACTGTAGGTTACCAATTTAGGCGAGGTGAAGTGAGAGGAACAACTTTTAGGCTAGACCAAGCTCACGAGAAGGGACAGGATGTGTCTTCTTCCAGTGTCAGAGGACAAATATTTGCTCTTCTACCGTTGCCATCTAATATTGCTTGCACCAGTTCAGTTCTGGTCAGCGAAGCAATAGCACTTAGACTTATATAGCACTCCACAATGGTTTACGGTCCTCTCTAGGCTCTCTTCATTTGGGAGGGCTGTTCTTTGGCATTCCAAATCTTTGTGCAAGAGCAGCTAACTCACAGTTACCACTTTCACCCTGGAGATGGCTAACTGGTAGTGATATCCATATCCTTCCTGTTTTGGATCTCCTGGGCCAAACAGATCTGCTGGGTTTGGAAGCACCTCTGGGATTTACATCTATAAATGGGGGTGGGGAGATTCCCCAGCTAGGCTCAATCTAACTTTGCCAACATTGTAAAAGTTGAGCTGGGAAAACAAGTCAATATTGGAGTAGAATGATAAATATTCCTTGAATAAAGCAGAAGTGTTAATATTTCAATACTTTTAGATTGCAGTATCCTGCAATTTTGGTAGATTGCTCACTGAGAACTTGGAAATGTATTTTTTCCAGTGCTGGGAATGCAGAGTCTTTATCTGGGTACCACTGTTGTGCTGCCCTTTTTTACATCATTTCTGAAGGTAGAATCTAAATTAATGCCTTTGGTATGTAGGTTACATCCAAGGCTTGTGACCAGATGCCAGAAGTGATTTCTGTTTTTAAAATATTGCAGGCTTTTTCTACATTTTTAATCTCTCTTGCTGATTTGGAGGCAGTTTTATGAAAGATGGAATTAGGGTGATGTACACCGTTAAATGGTAAAGGAGATTAGATGGATTTAACTCTATGCGTCTGTCTCATAACTACCACCAATCCTGTAACTTCCATTTTACATGAAAAATCTATTCTGCTCCTTTTGAACTGCAGAGACTTTACCAGCAGTTTGAATTTCTTCTCTTTATTTATGAGATATTTTGCTGTTTTCCATTCCTGGATTTGCACTCTCCGTTGCTCTTCTGCTGGGGCCTCTCTTTCAGGGAAGGTGTGTGCCAAGTAGGGGCTTGGCTACAGAGAGAGCTCTGTGGGAGGCGGCTGCCCCTTCGTCTCTGGCAAGTGCTCTCCGTGGCTCGAGGGGCCGGAGCTCCTCCGTTCTGTCCTCTAGGCTGTGTGTAGATTTCATTAAGGACTTCCCAAAATATTTCTCAGCCACTTTTCACCTTCACCAAGGGTCTTATGCTAAAAGAAATAACACATCAAAACCAATTGTGTAAAAGCACAAAAGAAGTTAAAATATTGTATAGCGGGTACAGTAAGGGTTGCAACGTGTGCTTGCTGTTAACAGTCTTATAGAATCGTAGGGAATCATCCTTATTTTGAGTGAGGATCTTTCTCTACAAAGCTGTCCTCTCCCCAGGCCCCACGGAAAACCAGTCCACACACCCTCTTCCCTCTCCCGGCTCTTGGGAGGCTGCTGGCACGAGAGTCCCTCTCAATTGCGAGTGGTCACCTTCTCTTCTTTAGGCTAAAACAGACTCTGCTCTTTTAACCATTGTTCACAGAGTTTAGTCTCTTTGCCTTTTTGTATTTTTTATATCTTATTATGAATAATTATCAGTTAACATATTTGTATCTACAAGAGCATAACGATATAAATGGAGGTATAAGTGGAGGTTCTCGTATAAATGGGGTTTGTTTCAGTAAGCATAAAGTATAAAAGTAGGTAGACGGCAAATTTATTATTTTAACTGAGTCACCATCCAGCTCCAAACAACTCTGGGTGGCTCACAACATAAGCTGGTCAGTGCAACATATCACATACTGAACATGCAGAGAAGATTCAAGTCTTTAAGGCCCTCTAGAATGCTTTCAGAGTGGAAATTCTCTGGATCTGAGGGGGAACCTCATTCTAGAGGGCAAGTGCCATGACTGAGAAGGTAGACTTCTGAAGGCCTGATGGATGTCCGTGTTGAATCAAAGGAACCAGTCCATACTGACTCTGTTGGGTTAAAATGGCCAGGCTGACTCCACAGGTAGTCAATCCCTCAGATAGAAGGCTCTGTGTCATGAAGGGCTTGATAAATTATAGCCAGCACCTTAAACCTCACCTGGAAGCAAGCAAGTGCAGTTGTCACATGGGCAACCTAAGGCCACCTGTCGCTGCCATTGCTGCTGCATTCAAGACCATTTGAAGTTTCTGGGTGCTCTTCAAGGGAATCCCTGAATTTCTAGAAACCTTCCACTAATTACCTAAAGTAATTAGTGAAGTAAAATAGAGATTACAGTAAAATCATAAGGTGCCAGACAATACCAAATTTTGATGAGAAGCTCTGCTTATTCTGTTCTTTCTGGGCCAAGATTTTCATGATGTATAATTGTATGATGTTCCAGGTGCCGTATTTCTTAGTGAGATTCTGAATGAGCCGAGGGCAGAGTTTCCTGAAACTCTGATTGTCTGTGCCGAGGATCCTTTGCCCTAGAAGAGTACACAGCATGGGTGGTTTTCCAGGGGGCAGTTTCAGCTGTTTTGAAATCCACCAGCTTCAAGGGGCATTTGTGACCCTCTACTGGGAAGCGAAGGAAAGCATTTGAGTTACTGTTTTTCTGAACACCAGCCAAAAGGGCTTTGGTGCTCCAGCTTCCAAATGTCTGCCATGATGATGAAAAGACAAACATTTTTCCCATCTTGCTTAGCACTAATGGCCTCATCACTGCTTTGTGATGGGATGTGAATTGCTGCTGTGCCCAATGCAGCTTTAATTCCTTTCCTCAAATGAGCAGTTGGGATGCATCCTCCCTGGAGGGCCAGTAAAGTACTTGGTTTGGAATATTAATATAGGAGCTGTTTTGCGGCTGTGGCTATTCCTTCTCCTCCAATTTCCTCAAAAGCAGCCCTAGGGAAATAGGCAATGGGGAACCCCTTGCTTGTGGGGCTGGCGCAGGAAGGCTCTGTCCTCCATCTAGGTCTTGCCACCTGCCTAAGCACAGCTGAAGAGAGGGCTCAATCCAAATGGCTTTGGGGTCTCCAGCCACCACCGAACCCTTCGGCAGCCAGGAAGAGGCCTGTGGGTGGAAGGGGCCTGGGAGGGAGGGCTGGATCACAGCCTTGCAGGGAGGGACCAGAACATCCCGGTGGGGCCTGGAGCACAGCAGGGCTTGGGAAATGGCAGTGGGGACAGTAGTGCTGCGAGGGGCTGGATTGTTTTAGGCCAGACTAAAATGCCAGAGCTTCTTTTGCTTTGGCAGGGGTGTTACGTGGGCATGTTGCCTCCTGAATTCTATTCCTTTTCTTAACTTGTCAGCTTCTTGTTCCCAACAATATTCATCGGTGATTCCGAAATATCCGCATCTTCCTAGATTTCCTGTCAGTGTGGTTGAAGTCTTTTGGGACTGGGAGTATCAGTGTTGGCATGGCGGTAGATTTAGTTCAGAAAGGCTGGTTCTGGAGATGGCCTGGGCTGGGGAAAAGCCCACCTGATCCTGACCTTCAAGAAAATCTTGTACTTTCCCCTCAGGAGCCCGTTCCCTGGTCTGGAGCACTTTGGGGAAAATTTGGTGAGCCCTAGGGCTATGAGTGCTAACTCATGAAGCTTTTCCTAGCATTTAGTGACAATGTGTCTTCTGTTCAGTAAAAGCCACGATCTGTGTTCTTCTCTCTGGGGTGATGGAGGAATTCTGTGCAGACGCCTACAGGGATCTGGAATCTGCTGCCCTACCCGCTCCTCCCAGGGTTTCTATAGGGCACAGCTGGTGAGATAAGAGACCGCCCTTCTTATGCCAGCCTTGGCTTTCCTCCCAGAGCCCAAAGGGATATCTCTAGGGATGCACAAGCAGGAGGTGGGGACCTTTCCTCTCCCACCATAGTTTTCCTGCAACGGGTATATGAAGACAAGCCACCCTTGCCTCAGAAATAAGACTAGCCCTCATTGTTCATGAATTTCTTCAGTCTTCTTTTAAGACACCTAGGTTACTCATCATTGTCCCATTTTGGGGAATGAATTCCACAGCTTACTGATGTGCCCAATTCCAGTATGATTCTTGCTGATTTGTAGTTAAAAATAAATCAACCCAATGCCAGTAAGGTGTGAATCAGATCATTGAGTGACCATTGATCCTACTGTTTGGGTCATGAGTGTGTGTACGTTTGTGTGTGCCTTTAAGTCAGTGTTTTACTGCAAGCAACTGCCTGGGCAAGTCCCTGTGATTTTGTTGGCAAGATTGTGGAACTGGTTGGCCACTGCCTGCTTGCTATGGCTGCAATAGAGTGACTGGCCCAGGGCCATTCAGCCAAGGGGGCACTAAAATAGAAGGCCACTCAGTTTCCAACCCGGTGTTAGGTGCAAGAAATCAGGAAGAAGGCAATTCAGATGAATATAGATTTATTGCTTGCTAACACTCTCTACAAGAATCTGAACTACTAATGGTCCAAGCAAATTGGGGGGTAGATAAGAGTGAATGGAACTCATGGTGGACTGGACTTAAGTCTCTTGTGGGTGTGAAGGGACTCCAAACGGATGCTGCGGTTGACCCCTCATTTGGGCTTTGCCTGGTCATCTCCTTCGGCCGGTGCCTTCACCACTGTGTTGAACTGTCACAAATCAAACTGTTTGGAGGAGGGGGGAAAATACCGATGGCCCACTTTTCCTTGCTAGGCATCATGTTCCAAGTCTGGACTGTATTCACACACACACACACACCCCTGCCAAGCTTTCTCAGCAAAAGCATCTAATCTCTAGTAGCCTCCAAATCATTTGGGCTGCTCTTTTCTGCACTTTTCCCAACTTGCTTCTCTCCTCCTTTGAATCAGCTGAAGGGGAGTGCTGAGCCAGGAACAAGGAAGGGAAGCAGGGGCTTGGCAGGCTCAGATGATCTTGTTCTTTGGGAATGGCATTCGCTTTCTGCTTGCCCCCACAGCACACACTGAAGATGTTGGTACCAGCCTCTATTTTGTGAACGACTCCATTCAGCAGGTGACCTTCTCCAGCTCTGTGGGAGTGGTCATCCCTTGTCCAGCAGCAGGATCTCCCAGTGCCACCCTTCGCTGGTACCTTGCTACTGGGGATGACATCTATGATGTCCCACACATCCGCCACGTCCATGCCAATGGGACTCTTCAACTGTACCCCTTCTCGCCATCTGCCTTCAACAGCTTTATCCACGACAATGTTTACTTCTGCACTGCAGAGAACTCCGTGGGCAAAATCAGGAGCCCAAACATCCGGGTCAAAGCAGGTATTGGCTGGCTGAGGGAGGGCAGTCTTTCTTCTTGACTGGTAGGAGAGGGTGTTGCTAGCTAAGTTTGGACCCAGTGAATGATATTTGCTGGGGGAAGGAAAATACACTGGGGTGCAATAGGTCTTCACTAGCCGTGGCGGAGATCTGATTCTGCTTTCTGGATGGCATTTGGGCCTCAGACACATCCTTTTGTGAGCTGCAGGCTAAGTATTTGGAGGACCAATTAAGCAGAGGAAAGGGAGGAGCAGGTGGGAAAGCATTTTTGCTCAATGATCAACTAGGTGGGTGGACGAGGAGCCCCATCAGTTCCATTAGGTAAACTATTAAACACTGGTTGTCAAAGTGCACACACACCAGCTTGGTACCCAGCTTTTTCCTTCCTTACCTCACAGGGTGAGATAAGACATTAAAGACCAAGAAGTGAATTATTTACTTGAATTACAATACTGGTTATAAAATTTTTCTATATGTGCACATGATTTTATTTTTATTTTGAGGGCTTCATGCCATGAAGATTTCCTTAGAATTCTTAACAGGCAGCCTTTAACCTTTTTCCTTTATATTCTGTTTCCTTGGACGTGAGGAGCAAGAGGCAAGAAATTCTTTTAAAATATACTTGCGATAGTCTTTGTTTCTTATTTCTTATAACTTCATTTCTTGTTTCCTCCTGGTTGGGAAATTAGCTCTATAGCTTCACATGGGGCTAGCCAAATAAATGCATTGCAGCACCCAACTAGATCTTTGGAACACGAAGACTAGATCATTGTTGGGTGGTGTCAATAATCAAACATTGGGATGTGTCACATGTGGTTCAGGATTCTAACTCACATTGCAGTGGGATCCACTCATACCTGGAAAAGAAAATTTTTTTTGTTTGCATTTATCTTTGTCTATGACTGCTTCAGAAGAGGTGCCTAAGAATAATAAAGACGGGATATAAATAAAAAAGTAAAAAAAGCAAGCTGGTCTCGTCCATTGGGCAATGGGAGCCGCCTTGCTCTTCTACATCCTTTGGCTCATTGCCCACTGCAGTGGAAGTTCAGCAGGGGTCAGGTGTATGGAAATCCTCCCAGGTGTTGAGTCCAAAATTACCGGTCTCCATTTCTTCAGTTGTTAGGGCCCAGCACAGAAAGGAGCAAAGAAACTTGGTCTGTCTGGAGAAGCTGAGGGGCTTCATTAATTAGAAAAATACATGAGCGAATGTGAACATGATAGAAGGTATAAAGTTATGCATGCTTTGAAACAAAGGATTAAAACATTTTTTTTCAGTCTTCTCCCAATTAATGAAGCTATGGTCTGGTGTATTCTTGGATGTACACCCTGTAGGGTGAAGAGATGTGGGAAGGTGTGAAATTAATTTTGGGTGAAGTACACAAGTTGCTAATCTGTCTGCTCACCTGTTGTTTTTCTTCCCAGTGTTCAGGGAACCTTACACAGTTCGAGTGGAGGATCAAAGGTCAATGCGTGGAAACGTGGCTGTTTTTAAGTGCCTCATTCCTTCTTCAGTGCAAGAATATGTTAATGTTGTATCCTGGGAGAAAGATACAGTTTCTATCATCTCTGGTAAGAGGGGTAGCGGCAGTGTTCCCCCTTCTATTGCATGGTATTTCTAGGGGTTCTCCTGAAGGTCTACTTTGGGTGTGTTTCCAAAAGTCATTGGTCAAAAGTACAATCTAATCAGGCTGATCACAAACCTTGGCTAGGTTTTCCTCAATAGTAGATCTCTCTGAGGGTCTTTTTTTGCTTCAAGTGGTTTGCCAAGCTTCTAATAAGTTTTTCACCATTTTCCCAGTATCTTTGACTCAGGTTATTAACACAATTTTAGTTTGCTCTGGCATTATTCAGCTCAGACCTGTTTTGTTGTACCTCCCTGCTTAAACTTTGATAGGACATCTGGCTATGTATACCCAAAGAGTTTTTAATTTATCTTTCAAATTTGTCTCATATATGTTTTAATAGTTTTTCTTATATATCGCTTGTGTGATAATATAACCGTGCATGTCACATTTATAAGCTTTGCATTCAAAAATTGGAGAAAGATCCATTCCTGCATGTAATTTAAAAGAGAAAATGTGAAGCTGATTTTTTATTCATTTCAGGAGATAAAGGGATTGGGATTAGTTGCAGTCATGGAATAGGAACTAAAACAAGTTCTCATTTAATGACGGTAATTGGGATGGAAATTTCCATCGCTAAGCGATGCAGTCATAAAGCCCAATGTCAGTGACTAGGCCTCATAGTGGTAACACTTCTGGTTGCCTTCATTAAGTGGATTCTGTGCTATTATTAAGCATGATGTCCCATGGTCCTGATTTGTGATCTCCCATGGACTTTGCTTGTTGGATGCATCACACCACTGGGACACTGCAACAGCCTATTGCAAGATGCTCATGGACTGCCAGAAATTGTAGTCTTGTGACCACAGGAATGCTGCAGTGGCCAGAACTTTGAGAACCAGTCGTAAGTACCACTTGTTCAGTGCTATTGTAACTTCAGTGGTCACTGAACATGTCATTAAACAAGGATCACCTGTATACAAAATCAAAGTTTGTGCTTTACTTGGAAGTACATTAAAATGGAATCCACCATAGATGGGCGGCTTTCTTGAAACTGTCTTACAGTGAAATGCTTTCTTGAGTAAAGTCTACAACTCTACAAGGCCCCATGTTGGATTTTCCAAGGCCATCCAAGAGAAGATTTCATGGCCTTCAGTTTTGCAAAGACTATAAGAGTTTGAATAGCCCTGGAAGAGGAAGAAAGGCATGTGTCTCACCCCTCTGTTTGACCTTTCCAGTATACGATCTGCGATCTGCGTGATGAAAAGAAGGGGAAACAATAAATAGCTCATTGATTTGTGAGTTGCACTTGCCTGGAGCATTTTCTGTTTGATCTGTAGGATAAAGGTTGTCCCTTTTTGAGAAATTCTGAATAGATCCTACTGGTCTTGTGATCCTGGAGTCCTGATTTTAGACGCTGGTGGTTTGGGTAGCTTGGAGACATGAATGTGGTACTTGGCTGTCAAGGTACTTCAGAAAGCTGGCCTCTACAATTCAGACATTTTCCTCTACACTCTAATGATGAAAATCCAACTCCATGTTGATGGGTGGGAGGGAATCATCCAAGTCTTTCTTGGCCATGTTGCTCCTTCTGCTGGAGGTATGGTGTGTGGTGTGCGTGTGTGTGTGTGTGTGTAGATCTTGCTTTCTTTGGAAAAAAACCCTGCAAAGATGATTGCTTTGTGGCAGAGACTTGAACCAGTCTGCCATTGAGCAAATACTGTATATTGGAGGGGAGCTGAAGAGGAAAACAGTTTGGGCATTAGGGCCTGTTATGGTATCTGGCAAGCCTTTGGGGCTATTGGTGGAACATAATTCTGTCAGTCATAATACATATTCAGGAAGCAAGTGGAAATTGAGAAGGGCACATGAAATATTTGTGTTGTACTGGAATCCTTCAGTCTCCAAAGATGGGTCTAGATTGCAAGGGTTAAACTTATGTCCTGGCCTGACTTGGCATGGTGGCTCTGAGGTGCCCCTGACTTTTAGGTGACAAGAAAATTCTTATAATGTCAAACTGATATTTTTTCATTTCTTTTTTTTTCATTCAATCATCTCCCTAGTCTTTAGTCCTTGAAGCAACTTAACATCACTTTTGAATATTTGGCAATATCCAGTGTGAATTGGCAAGGAAGACAGGAAAATCAGCTTGACAAGATATTGTTAGTATCCAATTACTGGATATTAATATTTCCTATTGTATTGTTAACTATCCACCTATTTAAGCAATTTTTTGGGGGAAAGTAACCTACCAAAGAGTGAAGAAAGAGTTGGCTAATAATTTCTTTTCTGAGGCTTGTCATCTTGCCAAGTAACAGAGTGTGGTTGCCAAACACGTGGCTGGTTAATACCAGATCACTAGTAGATGCTGTTTCTCTGAAGCATCTTACTTGTTTAACATCTGAAGCCTGTTATTGGAGACTGACATCCACAACCTTCCTCTGGAAGTGAAGTCTTTTTAATCAGAGTACTGCCAACACCATGGATTGGGTCCAGAAAATAACTGGTATTTAACCCTAACCCTTAATACTGACGATGGTAACTGGGAGTGGGTTATTTCCATTTGTCTCATGTGCTGCTGGCAACCTTAGAAAAAGAGACGATGAGGTTCCTGTCTTGCTGCCATCATGTCACATAAACTCCTACATCAGGTCTTGTGGGAAACTTTAGCAAGACTTCTAGTGGTGCAGCTTCAATTCACCTATAACTTGAGCCATCCCATCTCTAAAACTAGGCTTGCCTGGAAGCAATTATTGTTAACTCATGGATTTTAAGTGTTGAATTGAATTGAATTGAATTGAATACTTAATTGGCCAAATATGATAAGACACACAAGGAGCTTGTCTCTGGTACAGAAGGACTTAGTGTTGTGTTCACTATTTGATAGATTTCACCAAGAAAAATGGAATGGGGCTTACATCTGATGGTTGAAATGCAACACTTTAGCAGTCTTATCCAGGTAGCAAAGTTTCTTATTGTTGCTTTTCAAAAGATCATGCCACTGTTGAAGAAAGAAGAATTTCACATTGTAATCTGATCTTGACATCATTATTGCCTGAGATTTATGGTGATGTGCCCGTTCAACCTTTGAGTTGCCCATCGGTTTTTATTAAGGGCATGTTTGGTGCTGCAGTCCCCACTCTTAGCTATCCCACAGCTGGCGGCTCCTGGTCACCACCTTGTGTATCTTACTGCAGAAGCAAATCGCCTCATTGAGAACTGGTCAGCTTTCTTGGCATAAAGGTCCCTTTTTCCCCCAGGGACTCTGTTAATGAGGTTCAGGGGTGAGAAGGTTTGCTGCCCCTTGGAGGTCTCCTTTGTTCTTTACCACCACGTTCCTTTAAGTCAGGGGTGTCAATGGCAAAAAAGTCATGATAAGTCCACACGTCTTATGTCTTATGGTTGCGAGTTTGACACTCCTGCTTTAAGTGTCATTACCTTTGCCCTGCTTTCCGGGCTGCCAGGCTTATTTCTTACTCCTTATTTCTTACTTATTTCTTACTCCTTATTTCTTACTCCTGCTTTGAGTGTCATTACCTTTGCCATGCTTTCCGGGCTGCCTGGCTTGTTTCTTGAGCTTCTCAGATGTATCCATTGTGAGGCAAACTGATGGCCTTTTTTCAAAGCCAATATTTTAATGCCTCCAATTGCCTGTTCTTCATCAGTTCCAAGCTGCTGTGGCTGCAGTAGCTTCCTCCTCTCCCCCTCGCTTGTTAAATTGTTAGTTGTATTATTTGGTTAACTTGGCAAAGCTGAAATGTACCCTGAAATCAAAGATAAATTCCCTTATAGAAGGTTATCCTATACATGAACCACTATTAGTCTGCCTATTTTTGTTTAATGCCTAGCTCACTGTGCTTCTGTCTAAAAATGTGTGTTTAGTCAAGTCAAGGGTTGCAGAGAAATTATAGGTTTCTGAAAACCCATTTACTTTGCTGGTGCTCCTGTCAAGATCAGTCTCGCCTTGAGTTCTGAGTCCTCCTGCCAAGAAGTCCTTGTTATGGATGCAGGAGTTTAAGGAAAGATTGTGGGACTAGAAATGGGGCCATCCCTAAACAGCCATGGTGTGTCTCTCAACTTTGCGGCTGGTCAGGCATCTAGATCTACTGGGGTTCTAATGGGAAGTATGACACAATTCAGAAAATCTGGAATAATGTACTGCGAAAATTCATTTTAAGTAGCAAAGCCTGGGCTGGGCAGAGGTGAGACAATGAAGCACAGATGATATTTTGCCAAGTGTGAGGAGGAAGCAAATGCAGATATCCCAAAGAGTGGAAATTTTCAGGTGCCGACCACATCTTCCTTCCTCCATTTCTTCTCCTCCTTTAGGGCTTTGTATCCTTTCTGTTGAATCTGTTCTTCTGAGACAAGTAGATTCAACTACAGTAATGTTGTACCTCTTCTGAAACCTTAGGAGGCATCTTGGAGAATAAGGCTCAGTTTCTCCAAAGGAGGCCATCTTTCTTCAGTTGGGGGGGGGTGGAATTGGGGTATGTGGAGAAGCTTCCTTGTTCTGCAGGCAGTGCTTCTGGGGTGAATTCCTAATTCCCCTCTTTGAATTTTGGAACTGGCTGTTGTAGAGATATATGTCCTCGTCTGTCAAATGTACTATTCATCCCATGATAATGTAAAGCTGATAGACATATCACTTTGAGTTGGGGGTAGGTGGGTGGGCTCTGAAGCAGAAGGCTGGGAGGCAGTTGGTAATCAACTAGAAGAGAACCATTTTCTGTGGTGACCCCCTTTGAGACAGGGATTACAAGGTACTGTGGCAATCCAGGCCTCCCCCTCTGTCCAACTGACCTAGACTGGGAGCAAGCTGCCTGCACTCTCGCAGCCCCTTGACTGGGATCTGCTTTATTGGATGAGGGCAGGAGGTCTACTGTCCAGAGTAGTAAACGCAGAGGCAGCCCGTGTCCCTGTTGTGAAACCCTTGGTCTGCCTCAGCCTTGTCCTTCTTTTCCCATCCTACCCAGCCCCAACCCTCCCACCCCCAATTCTAAGCCTTGCTTCTAGCAGTCATCAGCTTGTGGGACATTCTGGAGCTGATTCGGTGGCATTGTAATGCTTTTTAGAATGCACTGTCATGGATTAAATTTTAGCCTTTAATAATCTGGGAATTTCACAAAATTATATTTTTAGAAGTTGTTTATTTCCTCTCCAAATGTAATGAACTCCTGAAGATTCAGCATGAAGCTACACCAAATTAAGGCTGCCGGCAATATTTATGGCTGTAGCATCCACATTCATATTGTGCTGTCTGAGCCAAGCCTTTGCATCATAGTTTGGCTGCCAGCCTCCACAGAGTACCGAGAGGTGTTGAACAATGCTACCTCCCGCCTCATGGCCTGATCCAAAAAATCCATGTGCTGGGCACATGTCACCCAGCAATCTCTGCCTCCCACCAAAGAGCGTGTGCTACCATGAGGGGAAGCTGGGTTGTCCCTCCCCAGGGCAGTGGCAGTGGTTTTCTGTCCACTGTCCCGCCCCCACCCCCCTTGCAGACTGTAATTGCAAGAGTCTTCTCTGGAGGGAAGGCATGAGGTGGACTAGGATGTGTGTGTGGAAGGTCTGAAACCAGATCGCTCTTTCTTGGCCCTCCATTGTTGCCCAGAGAGGTCCCTGTTATTTGCGAGTCATGGTTTTGTGTCACTCGGTGGATGAAGCTCTGCCTCTCTGTCCTTTCCCACCCTTACCTAGGAGCTGGGGCAGAAGAATTGCCTTCGGCTAAGGAAACATCATTACCTGCAAGGATTCCCTCCTCCGGTGACCCTTGTTCTTGCTTGAGTGGAACACAATGAACAATCCCTTTCCAGGAGTTGTTGAGCAGGTTCCTAAGGTGGCCTGGGTCAGGGATGAGGGTGGGCTGGGGTGGGCTGAGGTTCTAGCTCGTCTCCTGGATCTGTACTGTGGGAGGTGGGAATGTGCATTGGGGCCACTGCTGGCCAGCATAATTCCCTCCCCCAAATTCAAGTCCAGGTTCCCGTTGAAAGCATTTCAGCCATATTAAGTAACTCCTTTGGTTGGGCAAAATCTTCAGCTTTTCATTCCACTCAAGCCAGCCAAATTATGCAAGTCTTGACATGTGTGCAAAAAAATGTTTCCGAGCTCCTCGGTGGGGTATGTGCTGTGAAATGTGAAATAATGATCTGTCCTCATTTGAATATATTCTGTGTCTCCTTGGGAATTCCTGCGTCTGTCTGATGCTTTCAACAAATCCCACGGGCTTTGCAGCAAAGCCGCCCACTGGTGTACCTGTGACCGTGCCAGCCTTTTCCTCCCCCCACTGCTGGCCAGCCCCTTCCTGAGGCTTATGCCAGTTCAGAGAGGTCAAAAGCATGGCATCCTTGGCACCAATCTCAACAACAGGATGAGGTTCTGTCTGCAATAATTCACCCCTCCCTCCAGTCTTGGTGTGAATTTTATCTAATCACCATGGCAACAAGATAAAAAAAGTGTGAACACCACGTCTCTTTTACTGTGATAATTCAGATTTAGATATTCAGATCAGATGGAGATGAAGATTTCAGATGGAGTAGCAAGACGAGAGATGCTGCTGTGGGTGTGAGTGATCATTCTGCCCTTTTGAGTGAGGAGGGGGCAACATGTTGCCTGCTGGTGTGTTTGAAAGACAATTAATTTGTCAAATGTGCCTTAATAATTCAGTATCGTGTGTGTGTGTGTGTGTGTGTGTGTGTGTGTGTGTGTGTGTGTGTATAATATATACATTTTGAATATGGTGGTTTGAAAGCTTGGACACTTATTTTACAACCATGGGTAGTATTACTTTAAACATGGATCTAGGGAACAGCTATAATTTTTCCCAAAGGCCCAGAGAGACTTAAAAGTTCCATTTTGAGTTCTGCCCCTCAGCTAAGCCCTTTTCCTCCTTGTTCTCACCCCCATGTGTGCTCTGCTTACATGGCAGCGCCCAACTGCTCCATGGGCCTCCTCCTCCTCTTTCTCCTCCCCCCCATCAGTAGGTCCTGCTTCCTGAACTTCAGTGGGCAATTAGCTTTGGCTGCCTCAGGTATCTCTTGCCTTGGGCACAAGGAGCTGCTCCCCAGGCAAGCCCTGTGGAGGAAGGGGCTTTTACCCATCTCCCTGCCTGCTGAGTGGAGCACGGGAAGGGGAGGTTGGGGGAGGAGGGAAAAGACCCCCAGTAGATCCCTGGTCCACTGGTAAGAAGGTGGTTCCAATGATTTTGAGAACTCTCAACCTATTTATAATTTCCCAAGTCACCAGCTTGTTGTTGGTTGTATATATTAGTGCTTCATGGGGTGGATCTTATTTTCTAGGATTTTCTGGCCAGATGCTGAATAATTCAGCAAAGTACCAGGCAAGAACAAGACCTGGTGGTCTGAAGTGCTGTGAGAACCTAGGCCAGCTCCACAGAGTGTACTGTTTCTCTGCTTTGATCTTCAGAGTGGCTAGATGGTCTCCAAGCCTCTGTGGGGCAGGACTGAACACTCCTTTGTGCCTCAGGCTTGCCAAGGTGAGTTTCCTGGGGTCTCTTGAGAAGATGTATCATTTTCACAAAGAGGAAGAGGGCCTGTGTGGAAAGGCCATCAGAGGCTGGACTTGTAAGCCACGTGGACTCTGACCTGCTAAGTGAAGAGGGGTCGCTTGCAGAGGATGGGTCGGGTGGAGGGCTGTGTAGGTCTCCAAGGGTGCTGAAGCCAGTACAGGTGGCAGTCCCAATAAGCTAAGCTAAGAGAAGTTGACTTTGGACTTTGGCTGAACATCACCTTCCTTTGCTGCTCTGGGTGTCGGTCTTTAGGAGCTGGAGGGAGATGGCCAGTTCAGCTGGGAGCAGATGGCCCAGTAGGGAAGGTCCCGGCCAAGGGCTGAGGATGGGAGCCTCTGGCTCACACAGTGAAGAGCTCTGTGCAAAAAGAGTGAATCGGGGTCCGGGTCAGCACTTGAGGGGTGGGGGAGATGAAGGAGAAAGGATCTCTGCCTGTTCAGGTCACCCAGTTACTTTTTCTCCCAAGAAGCTTCAAAGTCCATGTCTTTCTGCAGTCTCTCCCTTCTTCAAGTCAAAATACAGTCCTTGACTAATGACCACAAATGAGCCTAGACATGGTTATAAGTTACTGCAGTCATAAGTCGAGGCATGTTTCAGCTTTTTTGTATGGCAGTTGTTAAGCAAACGTAACAGTTATTAAGTGAATACATTTATTTGAATAGGCATTTTCTGTTGGAAACCAGCAAAAAACATCACAATTCATAGTCACATGATTGTGGAAATGCCACTACAACCGTAAAGCTAACCTTCCTGACATGCAGTCCTGTAACTGAGAGGCGTGTCACCGTTTATGATGGCTGGGTCAGCTTTATGGGCCATAAAGCACCCATTCTGTGGCTGTTGTAACTTCAAATGGTCATAAAACGTAAAATGATTGGTTGTTAAGTGGGGATTACATGCAATTTCTGTTTTTTTACTCTCTCTGCTCGAGGCAATATAAAACATGTTCAAACTGGGGGGTGGAGAATTGATATTTTTCCTAGTTCTAGGGTGTCTCCCCAGCAAGCTGTGGCATTAACTGCCGTTTGTCAGGAGAGGCCTGCAATGTCTGTTCACTTCATGAGCTCTGAAAGACAATTCCCTCCCCATCCCCCAATGCTCAAACAGGCCAGGTCAGGGCATGGATGCGAGCATCCTCCTGCTCTTGCCCCAGAGGCAGAGCTGAAAAAGATTGTGAAGTCGGTCCCTCGGGATGCCATCCTTCTCTTCCCTGGTCCCATCTCTGCTTTGCCCTGGGAGGCATGTGTGTCTTGCCCACGATCTCTGCTGTTTTTACTTTCCCTCTCTTTGGCACTTCGTTTTTACCTACCTTCACCTTGGCTGTTCACCTAAATCTCTCGGCAACCATCCCTTCAAAACTCTTGCTGGACCTGCTGGTGTGGCAGAAGGCTTCCCAATGGTCTAGAACCCTTCTAGGCCTTTCCTGAGCTAAAACCTTAAAATCTTAGGAGGGGAGGCCTCTTCTTGACCACAAATCTGCTCTAGATTCGCTGAAGGTCACCCAGTGATTGCCCTGTGGCAGCATGGATTTCGGGCTGTAGCAAATGCTGTTTGGAATTATCCCCAGACACGCAGCAGGCAAAAACACAAAGATCAATGCAGAGCACATAAGATAACTGTCCTATCTATAGTAGCCTTCCTGGCTACCTCATTGTTTGGCCCAAATAGCTCTTCATAGGAATCTCCAAGGACAGCAGTGTGTGTGTGTATTTGTAAATAGGCTACCTAAGGCAAGAGATTGAATGGCTCCTGGTCCAAATAGCAACAGCACTTAGGCTCCACAACTTTACAGCAGGGTCTCCAATCCCTGGGCCATGGCACACTACTGAGCCGTGACCTGTTCAGAACCGGGCCACAGAAGCGGCAGGGCAAGTGCATGCATGTGTGCAGCTCTACTTGCACACGCAGCAGGCAGGCAAGAGCGTGCGTACAGCTTCATTTGTGCAAGTGGCGGAACCATCTCCTCTCCCCCCTTCCCCCCCGCTGGTCTGCAAAGCCAGAAATACCACTGCTTTACAGCACTCCCTGAGTGGTTTATAATGTCAGCATGTTGCCCCAACAATCTAGGTCCTCATTTTACCAACCTCGGAAGGATGGAAGACTGAGTCAGCCTTGAGCCGGTCAGGATTGAACTCCTGGCAGTGGGCAGAGTTCGCCTGCTATACTGCATTCCAACCACTGTTCCACCAGGGCTCCCTAATAATTCACCATTCCCGAGAAAGACAAGGAATGACATGCCACCTTGGATCTCAAATGCACACACCATGCAATCAAATACTATTAGTCGTGGAAGAAAGCTCTGAGAACCAGAAAATAATTGTCTGGGGCTCATGGGCTTACAGGATGCCTATCTACAACTTCCTTCCAGAAGTTCCTCAGGGATCCATCACCAGTTTAAGGTGCTCTCTTTTGACCTGTTGTCAGCTCCCAGAATATTCATGAATATGATGGAGAGCACTGTAGTTTAGTTCACATTCATATTTCAACCAGTACAACAGCATCCTCCAATTGTCACATACCCTACAGCATCTTGGTGCCATCTTGGATATCAGAAGTGGCCCATTTTCCCTCTTAAAGGAGCAGCAAATGGAATCATTCAAATGGTGGTTTTCCTAATCAAGTTCATGTACCTTGGACTAGATCCACCATCAAAGATGCCATGGATGGGAGCCAAAGACAGCAGAAACTTTCTGGAACTGCAGTCAGCATGGTAAAATGTGAACAAATTCTAGATTATTTCCAAAGGTCAGTATATACTAGGAGGTTGACTGTTAAGGCCACATCAAGAAAGAGGGAAGCAGCAGATCAAGGAAGCTCTTGAGGATGATGGAGGCAGACAAACCTCTACACTGGGCAAAGGGAACCATGCCCTCTCTCATGGCAGATCTTACTGGGGGAGCTGCAAAAAAGCATCAGAGTGTTTTAGCTTAAAGAAGCTGGATCCTGGCAAATGGTGCCTCGGTCCCAGATTGTTTGACTAAATTGTGCTGATCTTTGGGATTGCATCAATGGAGCTCCTAGCAATTCCCTTTGATTGCACCAGCTCCAATTTAGAGAAGGATTCACCCAAACAGAATGGGAGAATTCAATCTTGAATAATCTTGTTTTATTTTAAAAGCCCTAGTTAGGTTCCAAAGCTTACCTCATCATAATCTCCAGGTTGACCAACTAGCCTAAAAGATTCAGAATAAGCCTGCTCCCTCCCTGCCCCAATGCCAAGGCCTTGGCTGTCCTCAAAGTGAATGCTCCATTGGTCTTCTATGTCTTCTTTTATATGACAGTATAAGATTATCTTGTGCATCTTGGCTGCAGCATCTTGCGGCTGAACTACAGAAAACTCTTCCCTGTTAAAACTGGTCTCCTCCCAGGGAGAATCTCTCTTGGGAATGCCCTGATTCCACTGTAGGAAAACAATATATTGAATTTTCCACAAAGGTCCTTTTTTCACAGTTCTGGCAGCCTGAGCAAACATTGCCAGGAAAAAGAGAAATCCTTACCGAAAAGCCTTTCCGTATTGGCAACTGACGTGAAAATGGTTGCATCCATCAGTATTTCTGCTTTTTCAAATTTTATTTCTTGAAGCTCTTCAATTTGTCATTTTGAAACTGGGGAAAGGACTCTCCTCCCATGTTGCACACTTTTCCAGCCCTGCAACTGAAGCTGGTGAAAGGGAGGGATCCGTTTCACAATGGAAACGGAGCCTTCAGAGCAAATCCAGCATTTCTTTCGTGTGCAAAGAGGTTAGGTTCTTGTGGTAGTGAAGAGCAGGTGCTGAACCCTTGGATGGGTGGCAGTTGCATGTTTCCATCCCACCTGCAGTGCAAAGATGACTGCATAATGTATGCAGTGGCAGAAGCTGAGGGATTTTGGCTCTTCCCCCTCCCCCCATTCCTGAAACAGGCTAGGCTTTATTCCTGCTTTCCAAGTCTTTCGTTTTGTAGGAGGAACAGATGTGTGGGCTGCAAGCCTGTTCTTCCCCAAAGAGAGAGGGTTCCCTTGTTTTCCTCTCCATCTCCTCTCATTTTAGGACAAGGAGAGCCCTATTTCTCCCCGCACACTACCGGGATGCAGCTGATCCAGCAGCATGTTATTTTCATCCTGGAGGGTGCCAAGGGAAAGGTCACTCTTCTTGTGCTGATCCCTTTCTTTCCGTCCTTCTATTCCTCTAGAGGGAACCTCACAGCTTTCCCCAAACTTGGTTTCTTACTGGCCTAGGTTGTTGGGCCACACTCTTCTCCTGCAAGAGAGTCCTTGTGTGTGCTAAAGCACGGGAAAGGGAAGAGGAAGGGGAAGGGGAAGCTGCTCATTCAAGTCAAGTGCCTTTCTCTGCCAAAAAATGGGGAAGCAATGACCTAGAGAGGGCACAAGCTATGGGGGCAGCCTCTAACATAGTTAACATAATAGAGGGGGGAATTATGGAATACATATTGTATTCATTTCGTGCCAGCATTAAATCTCAAATTAGGCTTTCCTTTTGTCCTGGCCCAGCCCTTTTTTACAATTTGATCTTGCCACCCAAAGGCTGCAGAAATGACTTAGTCTGCAAAAGATTCTGTACATTTCCCTCATTTAGGAAAACAATCAGACCAGTTTGGATTACTGCTAATTCAACCAAAGTTATTAAAATGCAATCAGAAAATAGTATGTTTGGTGAGTCAGTGGCAGCTAAGTGGAGGTGTGTCACAAGCTAGAGAGGTGCCTACCCTGGATCCGGAGCACTTTCCTTGCCTTGGATCAGAAGATGCTGCTTGAGCCCCTCTGACCCGATGTCTTCTCATGAGTGGTCAGTTAGCCCTTCCCCTCTCCACCCAATTGGCAGTAAACAAGATCAGGAAGAGGGTTGCTGCTCTCATCATCACCCCTTCTTCTGTCTCTGTCCTATTCTGGGTTAGATGTCCCCCCAACCCTGGTCAACCCTCATTGTTTTTATGTAGCTTGGAGCCATCCTTGGGTAGTTTTGGAAAAGGGGAAAGTTTGGCTAAGGAAAACCTAAGCCTGTTTCCTCCTAGAGCTAGTGACAAGATTAAGACAGGGATTCCCAGGCTGTGTGTGTGTGTGTGTGTGTGTGTGTGTGTGTGTGTGTGTGTGTGTGTGTGAGGATGAGGACTGGTGCAAGCAGGACATCACCCAAAGTAGCAGCCTGATGTTTAGAAGCTCATGGCCAGTTGAGATGTTTGGAGAACATAGAGCACTGCATCAGGCAGTGGGTTGATGGCAGCCATTTTGTTCTCTGTTCCCTTGCAGGAAGTACTTCCTTGTTGGGCATGAAATGTTTTGGGCCACTGGGAATGAGGAGTATTCTTAGCAAGTATCTGATACTGAGTTTCCTTCAGCTGGTCACTTTCTATCAGCCATAGGAAGGAGGCAATGGCAAACCGCTTGTCGAGAAACTCCAGACAGTCTCCAAGAATTGGACATGAGTGAACAAGGAAAAAAATCTAAGTGCTTCAGAGAAATGCTTTTTGGAGGAAAGGCTCCAAACACCAGGGAATTCTTGATGTCCCCCCCCCAACACTCTTTTTCCTTTGAAGCCTATGCACCTTCTTGTTATTCATGTTGTCATCGTGTTTTGATGGCCTTCAGGAATGGCTCAGCTGTGGATGCATCTGGTGGTGAAAGGAAAGTCCGATGCTGTAAAGATTTATTCTCCATAGGAACCTGGAATGTAAGATCCATGAATCAAGGAAAGCTGGACGTGGTCAAACAAGAGATGACAAGACTGAACATTGACATCTTAGGAATCAGTGAACTAAAATGGACAGGAATGGGTGAATTTAATTCAGATGACCATCAGGTATACTACTGCGGGCAAGAATCCCTCAGAAGAAATGGAGTAGCCTTCATAGTCAATAAAAGAGTAGGAAAAGCAATACTGGGATACAATCCACAAAATGACAGAAAGTTCTGAGTTCATATCCAGGGCAAACCATTCAATATCACAGTAGTCCAAGTCTATGCCCCAACCACCGGTGCTGAAGAGGATGAAATTGACTGATTCTATGAAGCCCTACAGTATCTTATAGAACTAACACCAAAAAATGATGTCCTTATCATCATGGGGGATTGGAATGCTAAAGCAGGAAGCCAAAAGTTAACCAGAATAACAGGCAAGTTTGGCCTTGGAGTATAAAATGAAGCAGGGCACAGGCTGACAGAATTTTGTCAAGAGAATACGATGGTGATAGCAAACACTCTTTTCCAACAACCCAAGAGACGGCTCTACACATGGACATCACCAGACGGTCAAAACAGAAATCAGATTGACTATGTGCTCTGCAGCCACAGTCAGTAAAAACAAGACCAGGAGCTGACTGTCGCTCAGACCATGAGCTTCTTGTTGCAAAATTTAGGCTTAAACTAAAGAAAGTAGGGAAAAGCACTAGGCCACTCAGACATGAACTAAATCATATCCCTGATGAATATACAGTAGAGGTAACAAATAGATTTAAGGAATTAGATCTGATAAACAGAGTGCCTGAAGAACTATGGACAGAGGTTCGCAACACTGTACAAGAGGTAGCAACTAAAACCATCCCAAAGAAAAAGAAATGCAAGAAAGCAAAATGGCTGTCTGAGGAAGCTTTGCAAATAGCTGAGGAAAGAAGGGAAGTGAAAGGCAAGGGAGAAAAAGAAAGATATTCCCAACTGAATGCAGAATTCCAGAGAATAGCTAGAAGAGATAAAAATGCCTTCTTAAATGAACAGTGCAAAGAAATAGAAGAAAACAATAGAATAGGGAGGACGAGAGATCTCTTCAAGAAAATTGGAGAGAAGAAGGAACATTTCATGCAAAAATGGGCATGATAAAGGACCAAAATGGCAGGGACCTAATGGAGGCAGAAGAGATCAAGAAGAGGTGGCAAAATTACACAGAAGAATTATACAAGAACAAGCTTAACATCCCTGATAACCACGATGGGGTGGTCACTGACCTTGAACCAGACATCCTAGAATGTGAAGTGAAGTGGGCCTTAGGAAATCTGAGCAACAACAAGGCTAGTGGAGGTGACAGTATTCCAGCTGAGCTATTCAAAATCTTAAAAGACAATGCAGTAAAAGTGCTACACTCAATTTGCCAGCAAATTTGGAAAACTCAACAGTGGCCACAGGATTGGAAAAGATCCAATTCCAAAGAAAGGCAGTGCCAAAGAATGTTCAAACAATCACACCATTGCACTCATTTCACATGCTAGTAAAGTTATGCTTAAAATCCTACAAGCTAGACTCCAGCAGTATGTGGATCGAAAACTACCAGAAGTACAGGCAGGATTTCAAAGAGGCAGAGGAACTAGAGATCAAATTGCCAACATATGCTGCATCATGGAGAAAGCTAGAGAGTTCCAGAAAAACATCTACTTCTGCTTCACTGACTATGCTAAAGCCTTTGATTGTGTGAAGCACAACAAACTGTGGCAAGTTCTTAAAGAGATGGGAGTATTTGTCTCTTAAGAAACCTATATGGGGGTCAAGAAGCAACAGTGAGAACTGGACACGGAATCACTGATTGGTTCAAAATTGGGAAAGGAGTCCGGCAAGGCTGTATACTGTCACCCTGCCTATTTAACTTGTATGCAGAGCACGTCATGAGAAAGGCAGCGCTAGATGATTCAAAAGTTGGAATTAAGATTGCCGGGAGAAATATCAACAACCTGGACAGCCATTTGCCTGAAATGGTATAAGGTTTCCTGCCTGAGCAGGGGGTTGGACTAGATGACCTCCAAGGTCCCTTCCAACTTTTTTATTATTATTATTATTATTATTATTATTATTATTATTATTATTATTATTATTATTATTATTATTATTATTATTAACCTAAGATATGCAGATGATACTACTCTAATGGCAGAAAGTGAAGAGGAACTAAAGAGCCTCTTGTTGTGGGTGAAGAAGGAGAGTGCAAAAGTTGGCTTGAAACTTAACATTAAGAAAACCAAGATCAGGGCACCCGGCCCTCTCAATTCCTGGCAAATAGATGGGGAAGAAATGGAGGTAGTGACAGATTTTATTTTCCTGGGCTCCAAGATCACCGCAGATGGGGACTGCAGCCAAGAAATTAAAAGACGCTTGATCCTGGGGAGGAAAGCTGTGGCAAATCTAGACAGCACACTAAAAAGCAGAGACATCACCCTGCCAACAAAAGTGCGTATAGTCAAGGCTATGGTCTTCCCAGTTGCAATGTATGGCTGTGAAAGTTGAACCATAAGAAAGGCTGAGCGCCGAAGAATTGAGGCCTTTGAACTATGGTGCTGGAGAAGACTCCTGTGAGTCCCTTGGACCGGTCAGTCCTAGAGGAGATCAACCCTGACTGCTCTTTAGATGGCCAGATCCTGAAGTTGAAACTCAAATACTTTGGCCACCTAATGGGAAGAAGGACTCACTGGAGAAGAGCCTAATGCTGGGAAAGATTGAGGGCAAGAGAAGAAGGGAATGATAGAGAATGAGGTAGCTGGATGGAGTCACTGAAGCAGTAGGCGTGAGCTTAAATGGACTCCAGAAGATGGTAGAGGACAGGAAAGCCTGGAGGAACATTGTCCATGGGGTTGCGATGGGTCAGACACGACTTTGCAACTAACAATAACAAGGAATGGCTTGCTTCAAAAGTGACAAATCTTCAGATGTACAACAAGGCTGTGGTTCTTGAAGAGGCTGCTGAAAATGGATCCCCCTCTCATAGGGTATCGGCAGTTCAGCCCTTGCCTGAATCTGCACAGACAAAAGAAATGCTTCTAATCCTGACTACAGCTGGAAGCAAAGCACTTACTCTGAGGCTGCTCCTATTGGGTTCCTGTAGGCCTTTGTGTTGAAGGAGGAGCTGTGCAAACATGCCAGCATGGATAGCAGTGGTTACGCCATCTGGAGGTGTGGAGATGCCCTTCGCTTGGCAGAACTGCCAGTCACCCACAGCAGCCAGGATGTGGGAATGAGGATGGAAACTCAATTCCTGGACTGAGCAGCTGTTGATCTATGTGCACAGCAGTTGGGTGCCCCAACCCTTCCCCCGGCATTCCTGAAGTGGTCCTCAGAGCCTTCTGAATCTTCTCCTCTGCCCGTTACCCTCGTGGCTCTGGTTTAGAGGGGATCTTGTGACTATGAGGTCTTCTGTGCCACTTTGGGGGCGCTTTGAAGGGAATGGATTCGGGAAAAGTATGGCTACTCTTTGGGCTTTTCTACAAGAGCCTTCATGGATTACTGCCTTGTCGTGGCGAAGGGGCTTGTGTAATTCAATGAAGCTATGAGCTATGCCGTGCAGGGCCACCCAAGACGGACAGGTCATAGCAGAGAGTTCTGACAAAACGTGATCCACTGGAGAAGGAAATGGCAACCCACTCCAGTATCTTTGCCATGAAAACCCTATGGACAGTACCAAAAAGCAAAACGATATGACGCTGGAAGACGAGCCCCTCAGGTCGGAAGACGTCCAATATGCTACTGAGGAAGAGCAGAGGGCTAGTACTAGTAGCGCCAGAAAGAATGAAGCGACTGGGCCAAAGCCGAAAGGACGCTCAGCTGTGGATATGTCTGGTGGTGAAAGGAAAGTCCGATGCTGTAAAGATTTTTTCTCCATAGGAACCTGGAATGTAAGATCCATGAATCAAGGCAAGCTGGATGTGGTCAAACAAGAGATGACAAGACTGAACATCGACATCTTAGGTATCAGCGAACTAAAATGGACAGGAATGGGTGAATTTAATTCAGATGACCATCAGGTATACTACCAGAACATCTTATTTGTCTCTTGAGAAACCTATATGCGGGCCAGGAAGCAACAGTGAGAACTGGACACGGAACCACTGATTGGTTCAAAATTGGAAAAGGAGTCCGGCAAGGCTGTATACTGTCGCCTTGCCTATTTAACTTATATGCAGAGCACATCATGAGAAAGGCAGGGCTAGATGAATCAAAAGTTGGAATTAAGATTGCTGGAAGAAATATCAACAACCTAAGATATGCAGATGATACCACTCTAATGGCAGAAAGTGAAGAGGAACTGAAGAGTCTCTTTTGCGAGTGAAGAAGGAGAGTGCAAAAGTTGGGTTGAAACTAAACATTAAGAAAACCAAGATCATGGCATCCGGCCCTCTCAATTCCTGGCAAATAGATGGGGAAGAAATGGAGGTAGTGACAGATTTTATTTTCCTGGGCTCCAAGATCACTGCAGATGGGGACTGTAGTCAAGAAATTAAAAGACGCTTGCTCCTCGGGAGGAAAGCCATGGCAAATCTAGACAGCACACTAAAAAGCAGAGACATCACCCTGTCAACAAAAGTGTGTATAGTCAAGGCTATGGTCTTCCCAGTTGCAATGTATGGCAGTGAAAGTTGGACCATACAAAAGGCTGAGCGCCAAAGAATTGAGGCCTTTGAACTCTGGTGCTGGAGAAGACTCCTGCGAGTCCCTTGGACTGCAAGGCGATCAAACCGGTCAGTCCTAGAGGAGATCAACCCTGACTGCTCTTTAGAAGGCCAGATCCTGAAGCTAAAACTCAAATACTTTGGCCACCTAATGAGAAGGAAGGACTCACTGGAGAAGAGCCTAATGCTGGGAAAGATTGAGGGCAATAGAAGAAGGGGACGACAGAGAATGAGGTGGCTGGATGGAGTTACTGAAGCAGTAGGCGTGAGCTTAAATGGACTCCAGAAGATGGCAGAGGAGAGGAAAGCCTGGAGGAACGTTGTCCATAGGGTCGCGATGGGTCGGACACGACTTCGCAACTAACAACAACACAAGAGCAAGATTAGCAACTGTCTGTCCCTGGGGGCCCTCCAGCCCATTTATAGTATCTTCTGCACAATGTGCCACAGGATGTTGCTGAAATGAGCCTTGTTGTGTTTCTGCTAAGCAGTGAAATATGGAGTCTCAGCATGTTCTCTGGGCTGGGAAGGATTAGGATTGCAATTTATATCTAGAACTGCCTTCCTGTGAGAAAGGGCTTCCTGATGCTCATGCTATTACATGGTGTTTCCTTAAAATTATGGATAGCTGTTTCCATGTGGCCACTACGTCCTGACTTGCCAGCTTCCGGGGGTCCCTCTCCTATTGCCCCTCCCCATTCATTGTTGATCCTGTAGAGAAGAGGAGAGTAGTGATTCTAATGTATCCATCAAGTCTGCTGTGTCTCTGGCCGTGAAACAAGGAGGGCTTTTCTGTGTTTTGATTAGGTAGTTCTTTGGAGCCGATGGTGGCTGTGAGGGTCTTGCTCTGAGTGAGTATGAGGGGATTTCCGGCTACCCAAAGGGGTCAGAGATGCTCTGGTGCAGCTCACAGGTTTGGAGAAGTTTGAGGTGGCTGAGGGATTGCAGTTGTACTCAGTGTTGTTGGGACTTCTTGGGTAGGATTTTTATCATCAGTGATGGTAGCCATTTGTTCTTTTTAGGAGGCATCTGAAAAGTGGCTTCTGGAGAGAGGCAGAATGGGAGGGCAGAGATATTTAGGAGGCAGATTTTGTAGCAACTGATGCAATCCAGACTTTCCAGGGAAAGTCTTTGCAGTGACTGAGATGATTAAATATATTTTCAGTAGGTGAGAGAAAATTTAAAATTAAGGAAAGAAAATAGTGATAACTTTGAAAGAGGCAGAAAGTAATTTGGCAGAAGGAATTTTGACTGTTTCCCCAGGCATTTGGGCCAGAGGGCTAGGAGAGTTCTGCTGCTGTTGATATGTGAGAGAGGGGGGGGAGGGAGGGAGAAGTGTGTGTGTGTGTGAGAGAGAGAGATGGGGGGGGAGATTGTTTTATCCCTGGGTACCAAGTTTGTAGGCTTGTAGTTTTCAGGTTGGCAATCTTTGCATGTTGCCCAGAGTCATCTGCAAGAGAAGAGTGGCCAACAGGCCAATACGTTTTCTGCTTTCCATACCCACTATGTTTTTTGTGTGAGAGTACTTTCTAAATGTTTAGATAGTTTATATTGGTATTTGCTTGCTCTTCCTAACAGTCAACAAATGCTTGGGTGTTTGGTCTTAGGTTGAGCCCCCTGAAGGTGATCTTTGGAGAGCAACAGGCCTGAGATGTCAGATCCCTGCTTTTCAGACCATCATGAGGTTCTTGGCTAGAATCTTCTTTATTATTTATTAAATATTAATTTATTTAATATTTATTGTTGTCTACTAGCCAATCTCTCAAGGCTAGTATGAATTGCTCTGGTTTTGGTCAAAGGAAGCCATTTCCAAAATTGAGTTCTAACTCCAACATTTACTCAATAGCACATTTCTACAGCAGTCTTAAAGGTAAAGGTAAAGGTTCCCCCGCACATGCGTGCTAGTCGTTTCCAACTCTAGGGGCCGGTGCTCATCTCCGTTTCAAAGCCGAAGAGCCAGCGCTTGTCCGAGGACGTCTCCATGGTCATGTGGCCGGCATGACTAGACGCCAAAGGCGCACGGAACGCTGTTACCTTCCCACCGTAGTGGTCCCTATTTTCTACTTGCATTTTTACGTGCTTTCGAACTGCTAGGTTGGCAGAAGCTAGGATGAGTAACAGGTGCTCACTCTGTTACGCGGCACTCAGGATTTGACCTGCCAAACTGCCGATCTTCTGATCGACAAGCTCAGCATCCTAACCCACTGAGCCACCGTGTCCCTAAGCAGTCTTAGACTCCAGCAATTTTTATCTCTATGATGAAGCCATGTTTTTAATCAATATTCTTGCATTTCTCTTAAACTTTAGGTAAGATACTATGTCTCTCTCCAGAAAAATTATGCTTGATCTTTATTTCTATTGGATGGTGGGGGCGGGGGAGGGGGAGATGGCTTTTAAGCACTAAGAGAATGCATGGAGTCAAAGAATTGGCATTTTAATCATATTTTTCCATAATCTGAGCAACTTTTTTTCACTCTTAACTGGATTTGAGAGAAGGATAAAAATTAAAGCACAATTACAGGTGGATTTGTTTTCAGGGGACAGGTGCACAAACACAAAATCTCATTTTGCTTTTGTCCTTCTGTCTGTTCCAGTTAAGAGCAGCCACTGAAGGATCAAAAGTCTGGTCTGTGCTGCCTCCTTCTGGTGTCCCTCGGCACTCTGCAGAGGCTCCTGAAGAGCCCCGGAGAGGACAGGATCAGGCATTCTCTTCCTCAGACCCCTGCCCTGCTTGGCTTCCATCAAACAAGAACTGCTCCTAATATACTCATATTTTTAGCTGTGCACATGTCTGGTACCTACACAATCATTGCTTTCTTTCTTAAAACTGTGCCTATCTCATAGTTTCTCTTCCATTGGAGGAGGATGCTGAAGCCGCTGGTCATGTCTCCACCAGAATAGCACCCAGTCCTTTTTCCAGCCCACACCATCCAATTGTGCACACTTCTCTTGGATGATGGAGTGATGTGGGGGGGGGGATTTGGCTTTGCAGAGGGAGTTAAGGGAACCTGCTGGAGAGGCACCGTTTTGCCTGAGGTCGTGGCATTTCCTCTGTTTAAACGCTCCCAGCAAAAGAGAGTCAAGAGTCAAGTATCTGAAGACCTCTGCCATGTCCCCCTCCAGTCTTCTCTTCTCCTGCTAAATACATCCATCCTTTAAGTTTTCACTTGCAGGTCCTTTTCTCTTGGCTGCTTTCTTCTCGATCCATTCTAGTTTGTCTGTGCCTTTCTGCAAGCACGATGCTCAGAGCTGGACTCGGAATTCTAGTGCAGCCCAACCAAGACAGCCTGAAGAGGAACTGTGACTTCTCTTGATTCCAGCAGTTTCCCTCTGTTAGTGCAGCCTAAGATTGATTTATTTTATTTGCAGCTGGATTATGGCTCAAATTCAGCTTGTGATTTCTCACAACTTCTCAGTTTCTGTCTTTTGTTCCAGTTTATCAGAATCTTCCTGAATCTTGTTATTCTTCTCTAAAGCATTTTCTATCCTATTTTTGCATCATCTGCAGATTTGTTAACTCTTATCCTGGTTTTCCTCCAGAACAATTGATCAGCATGGAGCAGAATGTTTTCTTCTGAAACGACCATTTTCTAAACTGTAAGAGCACAACCCATGGAAGCAAACAAACCAGACAATCATTTGTCTGAAATGGTATAGGGTTTCCTGCCTGAACAAAGGTCCCTTCCAACTCTTCTATTATTATTGTTGTTGTTGTTGTTGTTAATTGTGTTTAATGTTTTTGATTACCATAATTAGACTTAATGGAAGATTCTTTGCATGAGTTAATATCTTAAGAAGTTTCTGTGCCTTTCATTTGTGGCATAGGGGAAGCTATTATTTATTTACTTAACATTTCTGCATTCTATTCTGAATCAAAATCAAACAAATTAGACAAGAAACTCTCCTTCGCAGATAGAAAATGAATGCCACAAAATGATCAACTCAGATTGAAAGAAAAAAGGAGTTGTTGTGACTGACTTTCACAAAACTAGGAGGCAGAGAAGTCATAATGTCAAAAATTCCAGAATACATGCTGGTATTCTGATAAGAATAGTTTCAAAGCATAACTTTGGATTGTTTGATTTGAATAGCCAAACCATCTGAAAATGCTTAATACAAGTACTAGAATTGGGGATATTCAGAAGAGAGATGGATTAGATCCCAGTCTATCGAGGGCACTGGAGAAGTTCCCCATTTCAGATTTCCACCTGATGGGCTGGCACTTTTTCCACCAACCCTGGAAGCCGGATTGCCAAGGGCAGTTGGGCAGGAAAGGGGGCTGTCTTAGCCTGGTTGCTGCATGATATGTGATGTGAGGGACTAAGGTGACAAGTTTATTGCTTGTTTCTGATTCATTATATGCTTTATCTCTATACCATGGTAAGGATATTTCCTGGGTGACTTTAACCCAATGAACCTTTGCTCTCCCAAGGGAACAATAGAAATAAAGAGGAAACAAGGGTATCATCCGAAGGTTGCCATATGCAACCATAAACTCTGAGCTGTCAAAGGATCTGGTGAAAAGGTGAGCAGAGGGAATGAATATGGATGGGTAGCTCTTTTATTGCATCCCTAGAGAAAATGTTGTACGGAGAAACTGGAGAGAGTGAAGGACTAGTCTGGGAATCCTTCTGGAAGGAAGGGATGAAGGGGGCGAGGGAAATGATGCTTCCCTAGAGAACCCTATGAAGAATTGCTTGCCCAGTCAGTTCCAAGGCTTGGAATTTGGAAGACAGAGCAGACCTGTTTTGCAAAGTAGTGGTTGGGTTCAAGACAAAGCTGGATTTGTATGGCATAATTGCCAAGGATGAATCTTTGAGGCGGCTTTGTGCTTCTGCAGTTCATCTTGCTTTTAGAGTAATTGGGGAGGCGGGGAGATGTTACTTTCAAGTGGATTAAATGGAGAAATGAAACCTCTTTGATTCAGCTGAAGACTGTGAGAGCCTGAAGCCTTGTCAAGGACACCAGAACAGGTGTGGATTTGAAGCAGATGGTTCCCATAACAAAGTGAAGTTGTTGATATGAATTATATAACACGTTAGGGATTTAGCTGGGAAAATTAATATTTAAGTCTATGAATGGGTGTTGGAACCTCAGAGCTAGGTTTGCTTTTACAAAACCATGCAATGTATTCAATAAACAGTAAGATTTTCAGAAACAGAACGAACTCTTGATCTGGATGTTGACAATAATAATAATAAGTAGCTGCTCTACAATCACTTTCCAGTCTTGTGTTTAAAGTTCTATTGGGAGATCTCCAGAAACTGCATGGGAGCTATGAGCTCTGCCCATGGAGGGCTGAGCAAAATGAAGGGGAAGCTGAATCTTCCCCTCATGCACAGGACATCCCACTGCAGGGCTTCTTGTCTCCCCACTCTGCCACTCAGAATTTGGCAGCTGACCAAGGATCCTTCAGCCTTGAGATGAGACGCTTGGTAGCATTCACATTGCTTGGCCAGAGAGTTGCAGGCAGGAAATTTCCAGCCATTGGTGGCAGTTTCACTTTGACAAATTTCTTAACTTTAGCTCGAAAGACAAGGAAACAGAAATTGGATTAAAATCTTGCATGGACTGAAAAACAAGGACAGATACCTTTACTTTCTCACATGCAGTTTCAGAACTTGGGGGGGTCCTTAATGAAACTAAATTTGGGAAGGTTGTGGACCAAGATAAAAATCGTCCTTGTACACTGTGCAGGGTTACACTATGGTGGTAATGGCAACTACTTTAATGGACAAATTCATGGTAGGCAGGCCATGAATTCTGATCTTGATGTGGAATTGTGAGATGATCTTGCCCCCCCCCTAGCTCTCCAGATGTTCCTGGTTGACTAGTGTGGGTCAGATCTGGCCGAGTGTAAGGATACTCTATATTCATTCATTCATTCATTTCTCAGGCTTATATGCTCCTTCAGTTGCAAATAACCCTAAGCAATATATGCTCGATTCAGTGGTGGGATTCAGCTAGTTCATACCATTTTGGTAGAATCGGTAGCTAATTTTTTGTTGACTTCGATGAACTGGCTGAAGCCTTAGCCCTTTTTCGTAAGGCTCTAAATGGACCACCGGAAGTGCTTGGATGCCGCTTCCGGAAGTCCGTTCTGGGCCTTGGAGACCCAGCCCCAGAATGGACTTCCGGAAGCAGCCTCTACACAGAGAACCAGTTGTTCAAGTATTTGAATCCCACCACTGGCTCTATTTGAGTAAAAAGTGTTAAAATGATACAAAGCAAGATAGTAACAATGTCATCCATCCTTTTGCAAAAAGCAACATACTCCCGACACTATAAATCATTACTTCCTACGCAGGAGAGTCTATTTCCAGTCCCCAAATTAGGTTTGATTGCTGGCTCCCCAGTCCCACTCCGGGTTTGGTCCCCCTGCCTTCCTTCTCCAAGAGGAGCTGAACTATTGTGTGGCCATGCATGACGGTAGCGGCTACTTTCCAAGGAACAGGCATTTGGTGGGCATTTGGTGAGGTAATTTGCCCGACAGGAAGAACCTTCTCTTGAAGCTGGGGCTCCGGCTGTTGCAAATGAATGCATTCATTTTATTTATTTAAAACATTTATACAACCACCGACCTTCTGAACAACCGTGGGCGGCTCCCAATGAGAGGTTGCTCTCCCAAATTGCCTTTGGGACCCACAAAGGAGAACAAGGTTGTGAGCGCCCCTTCCCAGCAGGCCCCTGGTGAGGGCCTTCCTCAAGCCTGGCTGGAGTTTGAAAGGTCCTCTTGGCTCTTTTGGGGCTGGGGAAAAAAGTGTTTGCAGGCCTCAAAAGGAAGCATTGGGGCAGTGCGGCCTACAGTCCTCCTTCTCCTGCAGTGCGACTTCACTCAGGCCAGAGTATTCCGGAATGGCAGGGCTGCCTCCCCACGAGGGGCCCCTTTGGTGGGTAGACCAGATGCCTACCCCCCCCCCGTTCAGTTTAAGACCCCCTCTTTTCCTCCTCTCCTTTCTGCCCAGGTGGCCGAGAAATAAAGGCCAAAGCCACAAGGCTGAGCCAAAGTGTCTCTTCCCCTGTGCTTGGGGGCTGGGGTGGTGGTGGACATTGTAGCACTGAAACCTGCCCCTGCAGCCCCGTCGGAAGCCTCCCTCTTCAGATCCGGCCAGGGCCTCTATGGGGGAGTCCTGAGCAAGGGGATTACTTGGGAGGGAGGCTCTTTTGGCTCTCTGCCGGCTGTTGGGGGTCAGGGCCGTTGTGGCTTACATGAGCTTGTCAGCCAAGATGAAATGTTCTAAGATTAAATGCTACACAGAACCCAGTTAGGCTTCCCGCTGTTGCATTTCAGTAGGGCTTTAGTCGGCCTGCTGTGGGGTTTCAGAGGGAGCAGCCTCTAAAGCCTGGCTCTGTGTGTCTGCATGTGCACATGCGAGTGCACCCACCCACCCATATGCACAGAGAAAACTCCTCTGATCCCCTGGACTAGCTCCTTCTGTGCCCCTGAGAAATCAAGGTTGCTGCTAAAAGAAGTGAAGTCTAAAAAATGGTTATTTACACACTCGTGTGAAAAAAGTGCATATTTCTGGAAATCCCATTTGAAGGTTGATGTTTTTGAAGCTGCAACAATGTTGAGGATGTGTGTGGTTATAGCAGCATTTACACACACACACACACACACACACACACACACAAGGAAAGTGTAGTTTGGATGTTATGTTTTCTTTGACAGCTTTCCTTATCCAGACTAGCTGCTTAAATGTAACAAACATCTGGCATTTGGGGTTAAAGATTGAATAGTATGTAACCAAAGAATTTCCTCTGAGTTAAACACATTCTTAATGTATTTTGTATATATCTCAACAGTGTTGTTGAGTTCAGAAGAGCTTACCTGCAGGTTATGTTTTTTAGGTTGAACTCCTAGAGACTTCTTGGATTGTCTCCTCAGTTTTCTTGGCAAGTTTTTTTTACAATGGTCTGCCATTGCCTCCTTCCTAGGACTGAGAAAGCAGGACTGGTCCCATGTTCCCCAGCCAGCTGCATGCCCAAAGCAATCTCAGTCAAGTCTCCTGGATTCTAGTTTAGGGTTCCAATACAGGTTGTTGGAAGATTGAAAGGTGGAGTTTGATAATAACAGGAACACACTGACCTTTCCATCTAACCTGCTTTACATAATAATTTCTCAAATAAAAGTCTACGTGTCAAGCAATAACATTGCCAGTGTATTAGGCTAATAAAGGACTTTTAAGGTAAACAATGCCTCAGAGTCACTTGAAAAGCCCATACTCGGAAGCTTGACACTACGTATCTGTGGGAGTAACCTTTGCACTTGGCTACATTTGGGAGTTTTGAATTAAAACTTAAGAGCATAGTGAAACTGTGATTAGTTCAGAATTATTGTGAGACCCCAGGTAAAGATAATTCCATGCCAAACATTTGGTTTCCTGATAAACTCCAATTAGGTCAGTGGCAGTGGCCACGAAAGGATCATGGAGACACCCTTTGGGTCCTCCTACAAAAAAGCCAGAGCAGTTGGAGTCCTGGCTCTTCATTTGGGAGACACAGTACAAGAGGGTTTCCCTCTGTGGAGCTGTTGTGATTCACGGTCAGCCTGTGGGTTCGGCAGTTGGGTCAGACGAATCAGAGGAGGAGGGGGGTGTTGAAGACCTTGCTGAGGGGGTTGAAGATCTTGCTGATGATAGCCCTCAGGCAGGCCCCTCCCACTTGGTCACCATGGAGACCCAGCTGTGTGAGCCTGACAGTGTGGATGAAGATGACCCACAGCTGGCCCTGTTCAAGGACGCCCGACGCAGGAGGCAGTCAAGTAGGAGTAAACAGAGGAAGGCTGTGGGGCTTCTCGGAAGGAGGCAGAGAGAGGCCACGCCCTGAACTCTTTATAAAGGGAATGTTTGGGGGGGGCTGGTTTGCTGAAAGCAACCGCTCAGATAGTGTTTCAAAGCTCCTGAATCTTGGTTTGAGTCTTGTTTGTTTTTTGTAGTAATAAATTTGGCAGACGTCATTCCAGCCTCTTGCCGTTTATAAAGGGGTTGCCTTTTCTGCAGGGCCGGTAGCAGGCTGGTACAGAACAGGAGCTTGACCCTTGGTTACTCTATATAGACCTCCTCCCATACAGTAAGGTTTCCAGTACCCTCTTCAGAGATCTGACAGTATCACATCCAAGAATTAATCCCCCCCCCCCCCGACATTGCTTAGTTGTTTCCTCTATCAGCCAAGGTCACTGAGCTGCTGTAATTCTTTTTGTAGACTACATTGCTGTGGGGTTGTCTTTTGGTTAAGGATATCTTGCTGCATTTGGTTTTTCAGAGGCCCCAAGGCACCCCAGTGGTCAAGTGCAGGAGACAAGAGGCACAGGTCTGAATCTGGATCATCCCAGCCTAATAGGGACAGATGGTGTGTGAAAGAGAATGAACACATGAGTGTGTCAATTTGACATGTCCTGTGTGCATAGCAGCTGCCCTTCCATTTAGCCACAACTTTTCTCTGATTGCTGTGGCCTTTTCTCACATTCCCATATCTACTAGTTCACCTGCTGGCCTGGCCTGAAGATCACAGGGAAGCCTTTGGCTGGGCTAGGTTTTGGGTGCTTGATTTTAAAGAAATGTGTTGAATCACTTGCAATCTGAGTCCTTTTTTGTCATGTGGTGACTCTTCTTTTGATCATGAGCTCATTCTTTTAAGACCCCATCTTCGGATAGTCAAGTAGCCTTCATCTTTTATAAATTTGTAAAATATACTCTGTCTGATAGAATTCATCCCAAAGTCCTTCTTTTGGGAGCCCAGCTTTGTTATAGGACAATCCGACTAGCTAGCAGCCTTTTAGAGTTCCCTCCTTGAAGCAGTGGGTTGAAATTAGACTGTGAGGGAATGATTTGAACCCTTGTTGGTAGTGCTATATTTTTAGGCTCTTGGTAGAACACAGGTTTGAAGGCTGTGTATTCTTGTACTCTTTGACTTGCTTTGGGACTGGGACAGAGAATGGAACTTCCCTTCCTTCTATCCTCCAGGTGGCTATGCTTTGTGGGCCCCTGGAGCCTGGCAGAGTGGGGCACGGTGGGGAGAAAAATGTCTGGGAAAGTCATTCGTCTCTGTCTCCTTCGACCTGCTGGCCTCTTCCCTTCTACAGTTATTTGCTACAGCAAGAGTCTGGGTGTGCGTTTGTGTGTGTCCAGGTATATAAGGGCAGATAGAAAAAAACTGGGATGGTTTCCCTGATAGCCAAGGAAAGTTCAAGTGTCTGTTTCTCTGAGAAGGAGCTCTAGCCTGCCCAGAGGCAACTGCAGGAGGATTAGGACAGGGGACAGGGGATATTCCTCTGTCCTAGTCCTATTAGACCTCTCAGCGGCTTTTGATACCATCGACCATGGTATCTTGCTGCGGCGTCTCAGGGGATTGGGATTGGGAGGCACGGTTCTCCAGTGGTTCTCCTCCTATCTCCTGGGACGCTCGCAGTCGGTGTTGGCAGGGGGGCAGAGGTCGACCTCGAGGCCTCTCGCTTGTGGAGTCCCTCAGGGGTCGGTCCTCTCGCCTCTCCTGTTCAACATCTACATGAAACCGCTGGGTGAGATCATTCGTGGTTTTGGAGTTGGGTATCATCAGCATACTGATGATACCCAGCTTTTCATTTCGACCCCAAACCACCCCAGTGATGCCCTCGACGTGATGTCCCGCTGCCTGGAGGCGGTTCGGGTCTGGATGGGGAGGAACAGGCTTCGACTCAACCCTGACAAGACTGAGTGGCTGTGCGTACCGGCATCTCGGGATATTCAGGATATCCCATCTCTTTCTATGGGGGGTGAGTTATTACCCCACGTAGATAGGGCTCGCAACTTGGGAGTCCTCCTAGATTCACAGCTTTCTTTAGAAGACCATATAGTAGCTGTGACTAGGGGGGCCTTCGCCCAGGTTCGCCTGGTGCGCCAGTTGCGGCCCTATTTAGACCGGGATGCCTTACGTACGGTCACTCATGAACTCGTGACCTCTCGTCTGGACTACTGCAACACTCTCTACATGGGGCTGCCCTTGAAGACCACTCGGAGGCTCCAACTGGTACAGAATGCAGCCGCGAGAGTTGTGCTGGGAGTTTCCCGATACTCCCATGTTACACCTTTGCTCCGTGAGCTGCATTGGCTTCCAGTTGTCTTCCGGGTGAGGTTCAAGGTGCTGGTATTGACCTACAAAGCCCTACATGGCATGGGTCCGGAATACCTTGGGGACCACCTGCGGCCGGCATCAACTTCCCTCCGCCCAGTACGCTCCCACAGAGAGGGCCTCCTCAGGGTGCCACCGGTCAAAGAATGCCGACTGGTGGCCCCCAGGGGGAGGGCGTTCTCTGTGGGCGTGCTGGATTTATGGAACCATCTTCCGGTTGAGCTCCAGATGGCGCCCGACCTGCGCTCCTTCCGGCGCGATCTAAACACGTATCTCTTCGAACAAGCTGGCCTGGCCTGATGGGATGGGTTGGGTTTTTTATTACTTTTAATGTGTTTTAACCTATTGTAAGAGCTGTGGGCATTTGTTTAATCTCTTT
The DNA here is from genome assembly GCF_964194415.1 of Vipera berus. Taxonomy (NCBI): domain Eukaryota; kingdom Metazoa; phylum Chordata; class Lepidosauria; order Squamata; family Viperidae; genus Vipera; species Vipera berus. The sequence continues at coordinate 132,366 of NC_138211.1, read as the reverse complement.
TAATTTTTGTATTTTGTCTTTTAACATGTATTGCCCTGTTCACCGCCCTGAGTCCTTCGGGAGAAGGGCGGTATATAAATAAAATTAATAAAATAAATAAATAAATAGAGTTGCTATTAAAGCCAATGCTCATTCAGGAAACTAATAGTTTGGGCTGGATGGCAGAAAGAGGGAACCTCACCCATCCCATCTGTGGTTTTGTGCTCATAGTACTTTTGAAGATGAACCCTAAGCTTGGACTGTGGCTCACAACTTGTCTCCAGAGAGCTGTGCTGCACCTTTAATTTCCATCCTCCCCAAAGGAATTCATCCTGCCCTCCACGGATGTTTCTCTCCCCCTGAGTTAGGGAAAAGCTGATGCATTTGCAGAGGTGGGTCAGGAGAGGTTTAGCTGTGCTCTCTCCCAAAGTTGAATCAGCAGCTGTTCCTTCTGGGTTTTTCAGGGCCTTTGCCACAGATTCTGGATGAAGGGTCTGTTCTATACCTGCATTTGGAAGAACTCTTTTCTGGCTTCTTCCAGGAAAACCAGGATTTCCCTGAGCCACTTTGACGTGCAGCTATGGCTTGGAGAACAGAATGCTTGTTTAAGGCTGTCAGACAGGATCCTCCTTGAACTGTCTGGCGGAAAAAGGCACCGTGGCAGAGGGGCTTCAACAGCCCCCGAGGGCAGCGGAGGAGGCATGGATCTGTCCTCCGCTTGTAAAGCGGCCACCTTTGGGCAGCCCTCTCTTCTTCCAGGGAAGTGGGAGTGTCTGATACAAATAGCTTTTCGTGCTTCTTTAATTGAAAGTGTCAGGTGATCTTTCCTCATATTTTTCCCCTTGGAGTAGCCAATGTATTAATCCCAGCACAGAACCCTAGCAGCCTTGTAGGATCGATATAGTCAGGTTAAGCCTGTGACATTTATATTACTGCAGTAACTCCAGCAAAGTGTTGCTAAAGGCTTTAACAACATGATGCAGTTGGGGGGGGGGGTCAAAGGATGTACAATAGTTGCAAGTGCTTTTATTTGGTAACAACATGATTGAATGAGTCTAAAAGGACCAAGATGACAGGTACACAGTCCACTCAACAAGATGCTGAAATTATGACGTGGACACCAGGAGAAGTTAGCAATCTGGTACCCAGGCGACTGTTGGGCAAGAAGGCCTCGTTTCCTCTGTGTGCTTTAGAAGTTGTTTTTTCAACAAAGAAAAAAAGCTTTCAAACAGCACAAGGAAATCCCTTCCTCCTCAGTCTGAGATCGTTGTGTCCCACCTATGTTAACCTAGCACACAGGTCTGCAACCCGCGGCTCCGGAGCCGCATGCGGCTCTTTCAGCCGTCTCCTGCGGCTCCCAGTTCTCTGCCATGCGCAGTCCCAAAAACAAAATGTGGGACTAAAAAAGTTCAACCAATCAATTCAAATATGCAGGATAGGTGCATATCTCGCCTTGGCTCCACTCTTCAGTCAAACCCCGTTCTGTGCATGCGCGCATGTACACACATGCACACACATTTTTTGCGGCTCCCAGTTTTTCCTTTTGTGAGGGAACCGGTTCCGAGTGGCTCTTTCACTGTTTCAGGTTGCTGACCCCTGACCTAGCACAATAGCTACATTAGTCACGAATGTCTTGGATATTGGTTTCAGTCATGAAGGTTCCTGGAATCTGCAAGTACTGTCCCATCTTCTGTGCAGGACGATGTTTGCATAGGTAGAGCAGGAAAATGGCCAGAATCTTTCATAATATTACTTGCGTGTGTGTGTGTGTGTGTGTCTGTGTGTGTGTCTGTGTCTGTGTCTCTGTGTGTGTAGATTGCATTGTGTACCTCTTCGAGAACGGTCTTCTGATGTGGGGGGAGTCTTTAACAAGAGCCTCTGTTTGCAAATCCATCAGATAAAGGAGAGAGGTGAATCCTTCACCCCCGGCTGTTTCCCCAGAAGAGATTTCCTGTAGGTTGTCTGCAGCATACCAGGAGCCTGAGAACTGGTGCCTGCTTTTAGTCCTGGAGACCCCTCCCTGCTCCCTTGTGTGGGTCTTCCCTCCTACCTCTTGAAAATCAACCTGGTTTTGCAGGATTCTGCAACGTTGGACTCATTTAGCATATTTCTGGCTGGAATATGGAATGACTGTTTAAATAAACCAGGACAGTTAAGGGAACTTAGACCGCCTGCATCTTGTGACTCATATGCTATAGGGTGAGGCCAGGTAATCCCTTTGGAATCACTTGGGCAAACTTTGACTTGCAGGAAGACTTCACACAAGGGGGATCTATCTCTTGAAGGTCCTGGAGAAATCTGCCATTCTCTGACAGCTTAGCACAAAGTGGGTGGAGCAGAGCCATTGTGACCTAGTTTCTAAGGCTGACCACTCAACCTAAGCACTGCTCCCTCTTAAGCCATGTTGGCAGCCAGCAGGCGAGCCTCCCACATCATTTAGTCTAATCCTGCCAGGTTTGCTTGCCTGCTGGGATTTCATGACTGCTTGGAGGATTCTGCCTGGGGAAGAGATGAGCCCTCTTTGGATTAACCTGTGAGTTGCTTTCTCTCTAGATGTGCAGGTGCTTGGCCTTTCTCTGTCCCCTGAAAAATCCCCATGTCCAATGACTGATACATCTGATATCTGAAGCTGCCCTCAATTGCTGCTGAACTGGATCTGGAGGTGTCTTCAGCAGCAGATACCGGAGCTCTGTAACGTCAGGTCAGGAGGCAGTCTTCTCCTGGAACAGCTGCCCCATTTGGTCCCGGATACTGATTGTTGGCACCCTGAGTGGAGGGTGCATCCCAACCTCCCTCTTTGTGCAGCTGTTGTATCTTGAGACAGAATCTTCCATGCACTTCTTTGTCTCATGACCTGACTGCTAAGTTGAAAGGGAGGGACATTCTTTGGCTCTTTGTACTGATGTATGTCACCAAACTTCTGCAATTAAGAACATTCTTTTCCTTGATATTTTCCATTTAAAAATTATATTCCTCTAACTGGGTCAACCAACCTTATACTGTAAGCCTCTGAGAGCAATTGCTGAAAAAAATCTGTCTGAGTGCACATTTTCCAGACTTTCCCTTTGCCTGCCAGTCATTCCTCTTTCTGAAGGAAAAACCTACATATTAGTGGATAATGAGCACCTGGGGCAATGGCCAGCATCGGAGGTGGCCTTCTTGAGATGGAGAGCACTGAAGGGTAGATGGGATGTAGCCCTTCTGCACTGGGGCTGAGGAGATGGGCAAAAGTGCAGTCAACTGGGTGGATGTTTGGGTGGATTGGGCAGGACTCAGCACTGCAGACATGGTTCCAGAGATAATCAGAAAATCAGAAGCAGATGAAAGATTGATGGCAGGGCAGCTAAAGCATGCTTGGGAGCCTTGGATGAGAGAGTTGTATGGGTGTGAAGGAAGGTTTGATGGACGTCTTTATTGTGTGATGCAGAGGGAGGCCAAGACTTTGCAATTATTTTGACGAAGGGACTGTATGTGCATTTTAATTTAATTTAATTTAATTTAATAATATTTATATACCGCCCTTCTCCCTGAGGACTCAGGGCGGTTTACAGGGCAGAATAAAATACTGAATACAAACGTTAAAAAGAGATTAAATAATTGCCCATGTTAAAACAGTTGACATAGAATTCTAAAACACCAAGTTAAAAATTAAGACAATAGAAAACCCCACCAATCCCCATCAGGCTAGGCCGGCTTGTACAAACAGAAACGTCTTGAGATCGCGACGAAAGGAGCGAAGATCGGGCGCCATCCGGAGCTCTACCGGTAGCTGATTCCACAGCTCCGGAGCGCCCACAGAGAAGGATCTCCCCCTGGGGGCCACCAATCGACATTCTCTGATCGGTGGCACCCTGAGGAGGCCCTCTCTGTGGGAACGCACAGGACGCAGGGAGCTTGATGCCGGCAGCAGATGTTCCCTAAGGTACTCCGGCCCCATGCCATGGAGGGCTTTGAACAACGTTACCAGTACCTTGAATCTCACCCGGAAGACAACTGGCAACCAATGCAGCTCACGGAGCAGCGGTGTAACGTGGGAGTATCGGGAGACTCCCAATACAACTCTCGCGGCAATTTTGATCTGCTGCCACCTTCCGCTTGTCCTCTTGTGCCATGCTGGAGGAAGGCAGTTTGCATATGCTCAGAGTAACATTTGTTGCACCAGAGTGCTGCCTGCTAGTTTAAACCCAGTGGTAGGTCCAGGAGTCTTTTGAACATTTAGCCAGCAAAGCTGAATTTGGGTGAAGAGGTGGTGAGTTAAGCATCACAAACTGCATTTTCCCAATGATATGCAGTGGGTGAACCAGAATTAGAAAATTAATGGTCTCCTGCAATTAGTGTAATGACCTGTGCTAGAAGAGTTTATTTACACTGGAAATAGAACTGTTGGCTATAGACACCAGAGTGTCTTTGTTAAGCGGAAAGCTAATAGTGAGCAGACTTGGCCAGGAGATCAGAGGTGCTGCCTTCCATTGGTTTCTGAGTAAAGATAGAGCGTGCATAGTGCTATCTAGATGCACAGCAACCTCACAAAAGTGAGCTTATTGCTGGAGCAGTCTGTTGGGCTGAAAAAAGTCCTCTCTCTGAATGCAAGGGGAGTGGTGCCTTGTGCTCTGTTACAGAAAGGGCCGGGTGTGCATGCAAGTCCAGTGAAGCTGAGACTGGCCTGGGTCCTTTCTTCTGTGCTGATCTGTCTAGGGCAGAGTTTCTTAACCTTGGCAACTTTAAGATGGATGGGTTTCCAGAATTTCCCAGCCAGTCATAACATGGAGAAGAAAGAATTACGAGATCCCACCCCTTTGGACTTTGTTGCAAGCCACAGCTCATGTTTTTTTCCCCCAGGGGAAATTATGGATAGGCTGCGCCATAAGATGGCCCATCTCTGCCAAACAGAGAACCTGAAATTCTACCCATGATGCCAGCACTTGATGAGTTTTCTTTGCTGGGTGGGAAGGGGTTGCTGCTGTGACCTAAAGCGCCTGGTCCTGTGAGATGCTTACCAGCTTGGTGTTGTCTTCCTGTTCCTCTCTTCTCCCTTTACCTTTTCAGTCCATGATGAGGCAGGGTAGGCAGTCTTGGAGACCATCTCAGCAGCACTTTAGGCAGTCCTGACTTGCCTTGCTGCTCTGGGTCGCTTGTCACTTTACTCTGGAGGAAAGCAAATGTGTGGATATAGCGTGCCCATGTGCCAGCCACTTCCCCTGCCTGGTGCCAGTAGTGACGACAGTTTCCAGCTTGCCATCCTTGCAGGTGAGCAACAGGCAAATGACTTGTCCCCGATGGTGAATGCTTGCCACTCTTCACCCTTCTGCTATACGATACTTGCCCGTGTTGCGGAGGCCTGAAACAGCGAGCAGGAACCTTCAGACGATGTCTGCTGCTTTTCCGCTCTGCTGGAGAGAGCTGGGCCGTTTGTGCTGTGCGGGGTGATGACTGCCAGGGATTTGTTCCAAGCACTGTTGAGATGTGGCTTACATCTGTAAATCCTTTTCTGCATCACGGCCCAGCCACGAGGCTTTGTCCATGTGACTGCCCATCGCAGTGGCCGGGCCTCTGCTGGCTGAGGCACCAAGGGCAAAGAGAAGGCAGCCCCTGGGTGTTGCTGCTGCTGCACTCACCTTCCAGGGGCAGGCGGCGGCAACCTGTCTAGGCTGAGCTTGCTCTGGACTGGAGCTGCATTGCCCCACGTCCAGCCCCGAATCCTGATCAGCAGCTCCTTCTGTGACTGTACTGGACCCTGTGGATGACTCTTTCATGTATAGCCAAGTGGCCCTGGTGGATGCTGACTGCATTAGCTGACCAGGGAAGGTGTGCAACCACCTGCTCTCCCTCTACCCTTTGCTCTGAGCTGCTGTTTCACTCTTGGGCCAGAGTAAGGTTTTCCTCAGGTGAGTAAGGTTTGTCTGCATAAAGCTGAAGAGGTGGCTGGAAACATAAGGAGGGCAGTTCCTGGTCTGAGTGCCTGTGCTGGCGTCTCTCTTCACCTGGGATTATGGCAGGGTTGGGGTACCTCACTCATGAAGTCACCTTTTCCCATTTCTAAGGAAGTCACGAGAACAAGCATCTTCCCAGGTGGCTTCTGTTCCTCACTATCAGAGGGAAAGATCAAGGGAAGATACAGACTAAGGTCAGTTAGGAGCAATCACAGTGAGCATTCATTAAGATGTCAGTAGCTAATAATGTGCTTTAGGAATACCTAGGGAAAAACCGCTATTGATAGTAATTCATGAGTTTTGCTACACAAGGAACATGGTCTACTCTGTAAATAATAAAAATAATCCAAGTGGTTTCTTTCTCAAATCCAAAGGGGTTTGTGTCTTATTGCCTGGGGAGTTTGCCCATCCTGCAAAACTCCTCTCCAGCAAAGCACTCATGTAGCCTCCTAGAGTGAAGAAGGAGCTTGCACCAAGGGACGCCTTTTCATGGAGCTGGGAGCAGAAGACCGTAAAAGCTGAGTGTAACAACATGACTATAGAGCATGTAAGCTCTGTATTGCTGCTGCTCTTCTGGATTATGACTGGAGCCCTGGAACCCAGAGTAAATGAGAACACCTGGTGGGATCTTCTGCTGATTGGACCTCATGGCACTGGAACCTGTCACCTTCATTCAGGGTTTCTCCAGAACTGCCATCTGTGGCCAATTGTTGGCTGACCTGACAACATCTGAAATGTGTCTTTTCCCGTACCAAGGAGAGAGTGTGCCCAGTGCAGAATCATTCTTTTTGTGAGGCTCTTGGGGTGCTGCCCCAAACAGGTACTTTTCCCTTCTTTTTATCCTGGACAAGAAGATCCCCATGGTCCCAAACTTGTGGATGCTGCCCATTTGGGGGTATGGTATTGGATTACTGCTGGTATGATTAAATTGACTTCCCAACTACTCTTCTCAGACTTCCATTTGAGTGGAGACTAATTTCCGTATAATAACATTTTGTTATTTGCAATAAATAATCCACAGTAAGGTGACTGGGTTATGTCATTATTTGCAAACCTACAAGTATAATTTCCCTGAGCCTGAAAAACCTCCTTTTGAAGTGTTGGTTGTGCCAACCATCTGACTACAGTGGACACGTGCCTCCTTGCCGACTGTCCTAACTGGAAAATGACGGGTGCAGGGAGAGGAAAGGTCCACCAGCATCCTGCCCTTCCCAAAGAAGCTTGAAGCTTCCTCAGTGATCCCAAGGGAGGGAGGGGAGACCCACGAAGCCACAGCAGTCATGGGAAATCCCCCCACCCTTGGGTAAGGAGAATCTTCTCTGGGGGTCGGCCTTTAGCTAATGCTATTAGAAGGCCTTTGTTCATCTGAGCCCCATATGAAGGGCAGTCTATGTGCCAACTTCTCAGATATCCACTACTGAACATAAAGCAAATAATGCAGGGAAAAATCATTATTTTTTAAAAAATATGTTTGTTTATTTATCTGCTCATGTGGGGAATACTTATTGATACATCCCATATCTATCAAACAATGTGGTTAAATAGCAGTCAGCCAGCTAGGGCTTTCATGATCATTTTTTTATTCATTAACTTATGTCAAAGGGCCGTTAGGGCACGGTAGAGGTTTGCTCCATAGCTTTTTCTGCCATGACAGGAAGTGCACTTTTTTAGGGTGGAGCCGATGAACAGCTGGGCCAGTATGGTTCAGTTCAGCTCAATTCAGAATTGCCTTTCTGAAGATCCTGCTCCTCGATCACTGGGCCGCTGCCCTTGTGGGGCTGGAGTTCCAGAATTCTCAAACATGAATGTTTTCCTGTTGTGAGTGTTCTGGGGACAGAGATGCTGCAGGTGGGATCCTTTCTCTTGTTCTGAGAAGTGCCCTCTCCCCTGTCATTGGCAGTTCTTGCAAGCTCCGGGAGATGGCAGAGCTGCCATTTTGCAGAAGAACCCAAAGTAACTTGTGGGTTGTTTCTACAAGTTGTGGTGGACAGTAACTTGGGTGGCTTTGAAAGGGGAGCACTAAATTCAAGCAAGACAGATGTATTTATTTATTTATTTATTTATTTATTTATTTATTTATTTATTTATTTATTTATTTATTTATTTATGCCATTCATTCACTATCTCAATCCTAGGAAGTTTTAAATTTTAGAGATAAATTTAATTAATTTAATTAATATTAAACTTTGATACAGACATAGACATATGCCTGTAAGTGTGCTGTTAGAATCCTAACCAGATTGTTACCAGCTTCTACTCAGAAGGGAGTGAGTAGGGGTCTTTTAGCTTCAGGAGGAAAGGGTGTTTCATTGAAGAGGAACTCTTGTCAGTCCTCTCTCACTATGCCTACTCTTGGCAGGGACTGAAACATAGAATCATAGGGCTGAAAGAGACCTTGATGATCTTCAACCTCTTGCTCAAGCCAGAAGTCCTCATACCATCTCAGCCAAATGCTTGTCCAGTTCCTGACAGTGAGAACTATTAAGCAGTAGAATAGCTTCAGGTCCCACAACTATGGGAGGCAAGCTGTCTCACTGCTTAATAGTTCTCATTGTCAAGAGCTTTCTCCTTATTTCCAGGTGGAACTCCCCCTGACCAGCTTCTACCTGTTGATTCGGGTCCTATACCCAGGTGCTGTGGAGAATAAATTGATGATGTCTTGCCTGTGGCAGCTCTTCAAGTTTTGGAAGATACTATAAGGTCTCTCCTAAACCTTCTCTTTGTTAGGCTAAACATACCTACCATAGTTCCCTTAGTTGTTCATTAACTTCCAGATCCCTTATCATCTTTGTTGTTCTTTTCTGCATTCTTTCTAGGGCCTCAACATCTCTGAGGTGACCAGAACTGGATTCAGTCTTCCAAATGTGGCCTCACCAGTATGGTAGTGCTACCATTCTCCAGATCTTTATGCTATCATCCCTCTGCTGACCCAGCCTAGGACCACATGGGGGTTTTGGAAGCTGCAGCACATTTCTGACTCATACACACTCAGGGCATCTAGATCCCTCTCAACTACTGTTGAACCAAGCCTATCCTGTATCTGGTTTTTCCTGCCTAAGTGCAGGACCTTACTTTTCTCACCACCAAATTGCATCTTGCTGGATAGGGCCCAATGCTCAAGTCTGTTAAGCTCCTTCTGAATTTTGAGTCTATCTTCCAAAGTGTTAGCAATTCTCCCCAGCTTAGTGTTGTCTGTAAATTTGATGAGAACCCCTTCAAGCCCATCATGTTGGTCATTTATGAAGATATTGAAGAGCACTGGGCCCCGGACAGAACCCTCAGGATCCCAACTGCTTGTAGATGTGGTTCCATTGAGGACCATACACTGAGTGTGGTTGGCCAGCCAACTGCAGATCAATCTGGTAGTGATACTTTCTATCGTACATTGTTCTATCTCATTAAGAAATAGGCTGTGGTCTACTTCATCAAGTGCCTGATTGAAATCTAAGTATGCTATATCCACAGAATTTCCACTAATTTAGTCATTTTATCAAAGAAGGCAGTAAGGTGTGTTTGGTATTACCTGACTTCTATTATTCAGCTTGGTCATCTTTTCCAGCATTTCCCCAGCCCTAGTAGGTCCTCTCTTTCTGTTTGGACAGGTGAAATCCATGTGGGGAAAAAATGGTCTCTTAGATACTAACTGGCTAAGGTTCCTTGGCAGCCCTCTTGGAATGTATTGCTCCACAATGAGGATAAGAGTGACCATCCTCCTTTCATCCTCTTCCAGTTGTTGTGCCTCAGTTGTTGTGCTTACAGCCTCCAGGCCATGGTTTACTTGTTTCTTGAGAGCCTCATATTGTCAGCCAACTCTATCAAGATTGAGAAGGCTTCTGAATTAACAGGCACTCCATCTTGCTCAGGTTGAGTCTCAGCTTGTTTTTCCCTGATCCTAAGCCTGACAGACTCCAATCACAGGATCAGGGTCTGCATAACATCTCCCATTTGGCCTGTTGAGGACGTCTCACTCTGAGCTGGATGGCCTCTTCCCATGGTTTTATGTAGATGTTAACAGATCTATGAAGCCCTGAAGACTTGGGGAGCCTCCGAAGAGTAGGGAAGCTATTGTGGGAGAAGGGGATGTCTCTATAGCCTGCTTGTAAGCACCCAAAATAACTGGTTGTCCCCTGGCAGAAACCTAAGGTTGGATTGGGATGTTCTTCTGGTGATGGGCATGCTGGGAAGGAGGGCTGGGACTTCCAATTCAACCACCAGTAGTTGCCAGCACCTTGCAACTGTGGTGGATTTGCCCCAGCCACTTTATCCCTCGAGCAGCAATAGAATACAGAACAACAGAGTGGGAAGGGCCTTGGAGGTCTTCTAGTCCAACCCTACTGCTCAGTCAGGAGATCCTATACCATTCCAGACAAATGACGGTCCAATCTCTTCTTAAAAGCCTCCAGTGACGCAGCACCCTCAACTTTCAGATCCAAGCCGTTCCACTGGTTAATTGTGCCCATTGTAAGGAATTTTTTTCCTTAGTGCTATATTGCTTCTCTGTTTGATAAGTTTCTTCTTGACTTTGTGCTTTGATCCCCTCTTCTTTGTGGCAGCCTCTCAAATATTGGAACCAGAAGCAGCTGCTCCAAGGGTTGTGGCACTGCCTCCAGTGCTAGTGGAAAGCCATGATGGAAAGAATTTTCCTGCTCCTGTTTGTCACTGTCCCGTTCTCAACGTTGGATAGGAAAGCGCTTTGCTGCCTCCAATGCTGCAATAGTCACCTTCCTCTCCAGCTGTTCTCCAGATGCCTCTCTGGGGCCTCTTCCTCAGGGGTGCTGGCACTTCCTTCTCAAGCAGTTTCCTTCTCTCTCCTCGTCCCCAAAGCAAGCTCCCATGGCAATCTAGAAATAGGCGAAATAAACAACTCCCACCCCAGATTTCAAAGTTAGAATCAGCTGGATAATCCAAGCCAGCTGCTTGCAGTTACTGCCTCACACCAGTGACCAAATAGTATGGCCAGGACACATTTCTTGGAATGGGACAACTCAGCATGGCCAGCTCACTGCCACCAGCTCGCCACTGCCAAGTTGCTTCGGCCAACTCACTGCCACCAAGTTGCCACAGAACAACTCCATATAGCCAATTCGGCATGGGGACAACTTGCCATGGGTAGACAGAGGGAGAACCTGGTGGGTGAGCAAGTGAGCAGGTGGGTGGCCAGAGCAAAGAGCAGTGGCGGCAGCTGGGGGCTTCCCATTTTCACACCCTCCTCTGCCTCCACCGCTACTGCTGCCGAAACACTGGGCTAAAGAGGCTGGGGCCAGGGCTGGTGGGTGGGTGGGGCAGGTGGTGAGGATGCAGCAGCTGCAGGCATCCTGTTTTCATATCACCTGCTGTCACTCCCTGGCTTCTTCAGTCTGGGGCTCAGCGTGGCAGTGATGGCAGGCTGTGTGAAAATGGGAAGCCCCCAGCTGCCATCATCACTGTGCACTCTGCCCACCCACTCGCTCACCTGCCTGCCCAGGTCTCCCTCTGGCTATCCACATCAAGTTGTCCCCATGGCAAGATGGCTGTGTGGAGTTGTCCTGTAGCAACTTGGTGGTAGTGAGTTGGCAGAGGCGACGTGGTGGTAGCGAGCTGGTAGTGGTGAGGTGGCCATGCGAAGTTGACTGTAGTGAGTTGTCCTAGACCCCAAGTTTCTCCCCTCTCCCTGCTGCCATTGTCCCCAGTCTGCAATATCAGTGGTCTGGATTCAAGCAATCCTTCTCCAGTCTTTTTTCCAGCTTCTTGCAAGTTTGCCTTCCTCTTCCACAGGCTGTTGTGCTTGCAACGGGAATAGCTGTGATGGATTCCACCACAACAACACCTACATTCCCCTCCATTATCATAAATATTTAAGAATAATTGAATAAGCATTCATTCTGCATCCATTTCTGCTCCATTTCTTCTGTGGCTGCTCTGGGCTGGTGGCTAGTCTGGGTAGCAGGTGGTTGATCTCTGGGTCTTTAGGGCTGCCCAATGGCATCTTTGCCTACTGGCAATGTGGCCAGCATGAGAAGGAAGAGCTGCTCTGGGTCTGGCACCTTAGTTCTGGCATTGAGATAGAACTCAGTTTGATTCCACTGGAATCGAAGGCGCTTAATTAAACTGTCTGTGAAGACATCTGCAAAAAGAGTGATGATCTCAGGAAAGCCCCATGGAATCTCTGGCCCTTAAGCTTGGGTGGTGGTGTCACTCAGCGAAGGTCCTGCCCTCTTGGGTTATTCCCTATCAATCCCAGAATAAGAGTCTTAACTTTAATTGCAATCCCTTTGTCCAGTTGTGACATTCTATTAGGAAAAGAAAGCTTTTCCTAGTGGCTCATTGATTATTCAGCCAAGCCTGATTTATGCTCAATAGCTTATGGCTTCATTAGGCATCAAGACCTTTTTACATAAGCAAGGAATATGAGAAAAAATGGGAGCAGGCTGTACCCATTTAGAGGTGCCCTGAATCCTATAGCAGATTCGGAAAACCATCCATGTCATTTATGTGTGAGGGGCACTCTTTGCCCGCCTCTCCCAACCATCAGTCCTTCTAGGGAATGGTGATCTTATGGGAAAGGTGTTCTTTGAGTCTAATATGGATGGCTTTTTCAGGCATGTGGTCAGGAAGCCCAGGGCTGTGGGTTTCTTGATGTCTCTTTAGGCAGCCTTTGGCATTCCTTGCCAGACAGGGCATTCTCCACTGCAGAGATAAGGTCTTGAGAATGAAATTTCTCTCTCTTCCCTCAGCTTTTAGAAGGCTGCATTTGGATGATTCTGACATTCTGGAAAATCTGGTCCAAACTTCATTCTAATAAGGAAGTGTCTATTTGCTTTAAACTAAGAGGAGGAAGGAGAATTAGGTATATTCACTGCCCCGAGTTATTTATAAAAATAGTAAAGGTGAGATGAAACATAAACAAATAAACAAACACTTTGCCTCTCATGTTCCATGTCCAGCATTTGTATGTCTGGATAGGTATGATTATATTGGAAAGATTGGAATGAAAATGGAATTTTTGTGGGAGGAAAGGAGGAACTATCTGAATCCATTCTGGAGCATATTTCCACAAGACTTTTTGCTGATAAAAGTAATAGCTAAAGACACTTGTATGTCTTTTTGGCTAATTGTCCCACAAAAGCCAAAATGAACTTTTATGCTTTTGCCCATGATGTATCTCTGAAGTTTGGGGTTTTGCAGGAAAAAGATGTTTATCTTATAGTGTATTCTATAGAGATGTCATTGATGTGCAGAGTTGGCTCTAACAAACCTGTCACCTGCAGTGGCTTTTCTGAAAGGAACCTGTTCAGGTTTGGTGGGGAGCAAGTTTGAGGTAGGAAGAAAGATGGATGCACCTCATGTTCTTTCTGTGTTTGACCCTTGATCTTTCTGGGACAAGAAGATTCAGAAACTATGTGAGAGTTGGAAAATGCAGAAAAATTTTCTACCGACCTCCATTACTTATGATTGAGAATATTTACCATCACAAGTAGGTTGTTAGCCTGATGACTAAGGAGGATAAGATACAGTAACATTTTGATACTGAAATAAACACAATGATGGTTTCTTTTATTTTTGTTGTTCAAGAATGGTGACCCTCTTTAATTTTAAAAGTGTGATTCCTTTGCATTCAAAATGAGAGGCAATACTGTAAGCTGGCACTTTTTATATTTCCTGCAGTTTGGAAATAGTGGCTCTTGTTTGTCCATGTTGCCTTTCCCATGACTGGAGCTGGGCCTAAAGTTTCTTGCTAGAGAGCTCCTACTCAACCAATTGACTGATTGACCTTTGCATCTCTGCAGTGTGGTCTCCCCTTATACTGTATTGTCCATCGGAAATCTACCTTTTGGTTTTCTGATCAACCCAGATATACTGTCTTTAAAATAAAAGAGTTACAAATGAATGGTTTAGCACCACTGGAAATGATGCTTCATTTCCCATGGAGAACCTGAAGCAGCTGTTTAACCATCCAGCTCTCCAGGAGGGAGATGCTCTCCCTCAGAATGCAGGGAGCATTTGCTGCATTCCTGCTGGAAGACCCCCACCTCTAGCCAACTCTCGCTGGGGCTTCTCTCAGCCTGTGAGCCTCTCGGGACTCTTCTTAAGGAGGGATGCCATTCAAGCAAACTCCCCACCACACCCGTGTCCCATTGGTTGCCGTGGTTTCCAGGACCAGGGGATGCTCTGGGGTCAAGTTAGAAGTCAGTAGCGATGGTCATTTTGGACTTTGCATTCCGGCTTCCTGGAGTGAAGTAATGAACTGAGCATCTTGAGGCTTCCCACAAATCCTGGTGGGAAGTTAACCCTGGCAAGGAGCAGAGATTTACATAGTAAGCAGCAAAAATCGTTAGCAGTGCTGCTAGTGTCCTGCTTAATTAAGACATACAGCCTTCGTGTGCGGCAGGAAAGGGGGGGGAGACAATCTGTATTTATGGTCTGTGCAGAGGCATCTGTCAGGGAGAAAACACAGAGCTTGTTAGTGTGCGGAAGATGCTGCCGCTTGCCCTGGATTTCAGCAAGTCCCAACTGCAGTCATTTCCCCCCAAGCTGTAATGGCAGTGGTGAAGAGAGTAGATGGAAAAATAGCAAATATTATTTTTAACCTGTTTTGTACTCCAAATTGCTTCATTCTTCAGGACGCAACAATTCTGGAGCATCTTTGACATTCCTTTTCCTAGGCCTAATACTTTATAACTATAAGGAGTTCCTGCTTATTTTATGTCTGAGAAAATGTGTTCCTTGGCTGTGTGGCTTATTTTTAAATCTACAGATGGTTTTGGCTTCTTCTGCCCTCAGCTTTTGCTGCAGCTTTCCACCTCAGTAAACTGCTTTCTAATTTAGCCAGAGGCTTAGAGCAACTGTGCTGTCATATTTGGTTGCCCATTCTCATCTCCTTTGCATGTTCTCATTCCTTCTTTGATAATGAGCATCTAGAGTGCACATCTGTGCTAGCTTGCTCACTTTGTGATTCTTGTCCTGTATGTAGAAATAATGGTGGAAACTCAGGGCCAGAGCTTGCCACGTGGTGAATATCTTCTGTGGAACCATGAATAAGGGGTGTTTGAGGCAGGGATATACTTGAAAGAGGGCCACAGAGATCAGGGAAATTGGAACCACAGAAAGAAAGAACAGGCGAAGGTGATCTGAGCTAACTAACTGTAATTTTAAGGTGCTGGTACTTACCTTTAAAGCCCTACATGGCCTAGGCCTGGGATATTTGCAGGACCGTCTGCTGCCGGGGATGACTTCCCATCGCCCAGTGCGCTCACACAGAGAGGGCCTCCTCAGGGTGCCATCGGCTAGACAATGTCGGCTGGTGACCCCCAGGGGAAGGGCCTTCTCTGTGGGAGCGCCAGCCCTGTGGAACCAACTCCCCCTTGAGCTCTGGATGGCCCCGGATCTCCAGTCCTTTCGCCGCGACCTCAAAACTTTCCTTTTTCATCAGGCTGACCTGGATTGATGACGGGTTTTTAAAATGTTTTAATTTTTAAATTGTTTAGTTAATTTATTTTGGGGCTGTTTATTTAATCTCTTTTAACTTTTGTATTGTTGTTTTTATTGTTGTTAGCCGCCCTGAGTCCTTCGGGAGATAGGGCGGCATATAAGTCCAATAAATAAATAAATAAATAAATAAATAAATAAATAAATAAATAAATAAATAAATAAATAAATAAATAAATAAATAAATAAATAAATAAATAAATAAATAAATTTTGAGAACTCCAGGAGCACCAAAGATTGGAGGAGAAATAACATTGTTCTAGTATTTTTTTTTAAAGAAGGAGGAAAGTAGACTCAGGAAACTATTGTTTGACAATACCCAGAGAAGATAATCAAGCAATGGGGCTACAAGCCCTTAGGAAGGAACAAGGTGATTTCTAGAGGCCAGCATGAGTTTCTTAAAAATTGATTGCGCCAATCAACTAATCTTGCTGCTTTTTTTTTACATTCGTAGACAAAGGGAATGAAATGGATGCAGTCCACATAGTCTTCAATAAAACATTGGTTAAAGTTGACTGTGGACCCCATTTCCATAAAGTAGAACAGTGCAGGATGGATAATCTCACTACCAGATAGATTTGTTGTTAGCTGTCCATGGTCCTTAATGGATCTATGTCTACAGTATGTGAATATCCCAGATGCACTGAGATACCTCTGGGTTCTGTCCTGGGTCCAGAGCTCCTCAACACAGACAAAGGGCTAAATGGGTTTTCTGGAGACATGAAGCTGAGGGGGTGCAGGGGGATTGCTAACACCTCAGAATTGGGGTTCAAATTTGATAGATTTGAACATTGGGTCCTTTCCAGTAGTTCTGTTTTCCTCAGCAATAGTACTTGTGAGAAGGATATGGGAATCCTGGTAGACTACAAATTAAACCTGAGCAGCAGTGTGTTGCAGCTGCCAAAAGAGCCAATGCAGTCTTGGGTCACCATATCAGAGGCATAATGTTGAGATTATGGGTAATGACAGTTTCACTCTACAGTTTTGGTCAAACCACATCTGTTGCCAGTTTTGGTTACTACAGTACAAGAAGGTGACTGAGGACCTGGAAAGAATGCAGAGAAATGCAACAAAAATATTGAGAGTTATGGAGCCAAATCCCATGAAGAACTCTTAAAGTTCTTAAAGTAACTGAAATTTCTTCCTGTGAAATCAAAATGATTTTCCCCACAGAAGAAAAGATAGTGGGGACATGATAGCAGTCTTCCAATGCTTGGAGATTTGTCACAGGAAAGGGTGTAGATCAGGATTGCACAAACAGCCTTGCATGATCCATGAGTGTTGACTAATAAAGAATAAATCCGCCGTCATCCTGGAAGCCATGCTGCTTAGCACCTCCAAGCCTCACTGCCATTGCCAGCTCCAGTGCAGCTCCCAAACAGCTGATCAATAGACCAGGTATTATTTGTGGGTCCAATGATTTTTAATTTATCGAAGTTGCCCTTTCTACTCTGTGAGTTGTGTAGGACTGGTGTAGATTCTTCCTCTTCAGTGACAAAATCTAACGGGTGGGAGCTTTACAGAGATTCAAACTTCAAAGGAGAAACTTCTGCTTATGAGAGCTTCTCTGCAATCCTGTGGGCTTTGCTGCAGGAGGGTTTCAAGCAAATATTGGCCAGCCTTTTATTTGGGGTGTGCTGAGGATTCCTGCCCTGGGCTCTGAGCTACTTTGATTCTGTGATTCTCAAATTCCAGGATTTCCCTGATGAAGTAGAGGCTCTGCATGGCTGCCACTGGGGCTGCCCTTCCTTCCTCGCTTTTCATTCCTGGCTCCTTCTCAGCCCACTTGGGCAGCCATGGAGTTACAACCATTGCCTTCTCGGGGGGGGGGGCTGCTGTAAATGGAGGAGAAACATTTTCCCCTTATTTGAAAGAACCTTTCTTTTTCTTTTCTTTTTCATTTATAATTGTCCTTCTCTCCACCAGAGTGATTCAGAGTTTGTACCTTGAGCAGGAAATTGGGAAATTGCTATGGAGCTCATCAATCCTTGCATTTCACTGTTGTTCCATGGAGAATGCAGACTGGGGGATTCTCTTCTAAGGAGTCTTTGTTGTCAGGACCTGAAGCAAATTCTTAGTTAGTGCAAAGCATCCAGCTCCTGCTGGTATTGGCGGTGCTTCAGTTGGCCCATCATCCAGGCAGAGAAGTCATTTGGAGACAGTCTCTGCTGCAAGCGATGGCTGCTGAACCTGAAGCTCTTCTGAACTTTGTGTTCCAAAGGCTCCAAAGGCTCCTCCTTTTGTAGCATTTGGTGATGACACACACACCCCGGTTTTCTTCACAGTACCACAGTTATGGCTTTAGCCAGTATCTCACAAGGGATTTTGTTGCTGCTCTGGCTTGTTCCTTCTTACGTAGCCACAGGTTTAGGGTAGCTTTCAGCCTGGCAGTGCTTAGTTAGTAGCTTAATGTTGACCATGTAGGCCAATTGTGCTTATCTTATTCTTAAGTGGGAGAGTTATTTGCCCTCCTCTTTTCCCACAGACTACTGGGTTGCAGAATGTACAGGATGGGTTGTTGTTCATTTTCCAGGAAGAAGAGGAATTGCTTTGTCTTTAAAAATTAGGGAGAGGTGTGAACTTTTCTGAACTTTATATTCAGGGTGGGTGAGCTCCCCCCCTCTCCTCTTGCCTCCTTCCCCCCCCCCACATACCTGTACATGTTCCCTTAAACATTTTCTAACCTAGGCAGAATAGGCAGTCTTCCTGAATGTTGGATTTTTGGAAGCAGAGAACTTCAGGGGGAGATAGATCATGATCTTTTTCCAGGCTCCATCTCATGGGGCTTTGTGCTGCATTGCAAAATCCAGATATTGGAAGAGTTCAAAGAGATTCTTAGGGGTGGAGCAGGAGTGGAGTTGCCCAAGGTTGATGAAACTGAAGTGACAAGCCAAGAAGTCTTGCTTAATAATCTGGGTATAAAGAGGGTGGGGAGGGAGGGAGAGCACTATGCCCAGTCCAGCCTGGTCTCTGTTTCATGCTTTGAGATGCAAACTTCTACACATCTTGATCAGATCTTTTTTGTTCATTAGCATGAAATTTGATTTGTTCCACATTTTAGTGGAAAAAAAGAATCTAACTGGAAAAGGAGACATGGGAGACTATGGATCCCTAAAGCAGGTAGAGAATTTGTATTTCCTTTTTGCCTCTTAGCTAGGATGAAGGTGGGAGCACTCTGCCTTAGTGGTGGAAACATCCTCTCTCCTCCATAACTGAGTTTCTTTCCAAACTGCAGATGTAGAACCCAAGCTCTACTGGTCAGAATTCACACAGAGACTCTGCTTTTCCTCTGTGCAAGCCCAAGAAAGAAAGCTTTGAGGGAAATCAGCCCTCTAACCTGCATCTTCCCTGTTAAAATCACTTTCTGTGAAATGGTTCCTTGGTGCTAGACTTGCACCCCTTGTAAAAAAAAAGGGTTCATTTTTGTCACAGGGTAAACTCAGTGCCTTTCCTAAAAAGAGCAGAGAGTGATGGAAAAGCAGCAGTGATAACCACTTCTCTGAGATAAGATAAGATCATCTTTATTGTCATTTTTTTTACCGTGGGCACAATTAGGTTAAATTGCTGAGGTTGGTTGCAGGGTGGCAGAATTCATAAGAAATTCTGTTTCACTCCCCACCATCTTATAGCCTGCCCATACCTATTCAAGAACTCCCTACCTTTCTTCTCCTTAGCACCCATCCTGACCAAAATTGCAGCCACTGGGTACCCAGTGAAGGTCTCAGCATAGAAGCTCCAGTCCAGCCAAGGAGTCGGCATGTTCCTGCTCTACCACTAGACAAAATAATAATTTATATACCAGCCTATTTAATCTTGAGTCTGGGTGATTCACAATCAAATGATAAATACAGATAAGGTTCCCTATGGCTGGATCAGCCTGTCCCAGAGGGTCACATTCCTACAGATTCCATTCTCCTGCTATCATCAATTATTTTAGCTTTTTATTAATGTGTTAATCTGTTTGGATTTGGTATCTACCAAAAGATACCAATTACATCCATTCTGGCAAGAAATCTTCCTTTTTGTTTCTACTGCATCTTTCAGTTTTTTGTTTCTGAGGCTCCTCGATGCAATGCTGACCCAACAAGCCACGGTAAATTGGTAGAATTTCCTTCCTTGCTCCACTGAAAAGGGCAGCTGCCTCTATTTCAGGGACTTCAGCCAGCGTGGAGTTGTCAGGGAAGCCTGCCTGAATTTGTTGTGACTGCATAGGATGCTGGACATCCCCTAGAAAGTTTCAGTTCGAGGGTCAGAGTTGCCAAAGGCTAGTGGCTGTGCACATCCCTTCTGTGGATGAGGAATTATCTAGTTCTTTGCAATGTATTCCAATGTGGCAACTCAGACAATCACTGATCTATTATGCCACAGAAGTCGGCTCCACTCTGTTGGGTGCATGAAATGTTATTCTAGTTACAAATAAAATACAGTATTGCAAAGAGAAGAAAGGAGGAAGCACTGAGAAGGGATGACATAAAATGTAAACAACAGTTTTATGTATTAAGTGTATGCAAAAATAATTGCAGCATTAAAGCTGCATTTTACCAAAATCCTCTCTTGCCTGTTCTGATCTCTGGCATGTGGCTTGTTGGCAGGACAGGTAGGATGCCCTCCAAAGAGCCCAGCCCCTGTTAACTCCTCCCCCTCTCCCTTCCCTTCTCTCCCCTCCTCCTCCTCCTCCTCCCCATTCTCCCTCCTTCCCAGAAAATCCATTTAAATGCAATTCCATTCTTCAGTCCTCTCCTTCATGCATGTCTAATGAATGTCAGAGAAAATGCTATTACAATGCAGCCAAGTAGGATCCAATCTTGTAGAGTGTCTACAAGTCATTTGGCGAAAACCCTGGGAGCGCTCCCAGTTTTATTACGATGTAATTAGAAATAAAATCTCATTGCCATAGTTGAATGTGGGATGGGTGTTAATCCTTTAACCAGGAAAGATAGAGCTGTACTTAGAGAAGAGATTAAGGGCAGGAGTCTGTCAGCTTAGGCAGGCCTGGTGGTTGAGGAACAGTGAAACCCCCAGGCCTGGTGAGGAAAAGGTTTTTATGAATGGGAACCTCCTTTCTTTGTATTTGTCATTCAGGATTTGGCGGTGGGTGGACTAAAAAGGTAAAACTCTCACAGTGGCTTGGTTGGGTTGAAATAGTTGAAACCAGCTCTTGGCTTGGTGAGCTGATAACCAGGCCATCAGATAAACTTGTGTGGGTTTGTGAAAATGGCTTCTTAAGCCTCTACGAAATGACCTTGCTACCGATTCAGCTGGGGCGAAGGAGAGACAATGAACCCTCCCTGGCCCTTTGGGGCACAGCCCAAACACCACTAAGCAGGAAGTGGACAGGATCCTCCTTTTCTGCCCTCTCCGCAGGAAAAGATTGACCCAGGATAACAGGTCTGAGGGCCCCCCTGGGCTGGCAGCAGAGCTCAGCCAGCAGTTCCCTTTTCAGCCTGTTGACTTAAAGGGACTTCTCGCTGCTGATGTTCCTTTCTTTTGGGGAGGATCTGCCCCCACTCCATGTCTCCCAGAGTAGGGAATCCTTTAGCAGGCTCTTCGTTAGCCTCCTTCCCCCAAGGCCTTTTCCTTCCTTGCAGACTCAGAGTATAAGAGCCAATGCTTCTGAAAAGCTACTCCATCAATTAAATGTGCATACAAATTGGACAGGGGAGAGCAGCCATTTGCAAAGCAGTGGTTGCCTGTTGCCATAGCAACTGCCTCCCCCCACACCAAATTCTGAGGCAGACAGGCTCCAGGCTGTTGGTTCGCAGGCAGCTGGGAGAATCTATATTCTTTGTCCCCCTTCCCTGCCCCCCCGCTCCCCAATTCCAGACTGATGACTTTGAACTTCAACCCATGGCTTGTACTGAGGATAATTGTGGTCCTCCAGAGAAAATGACCTTGCCAAGGTGCATCTCTCCAATGTTGGGTATACCCTGGGGAGGAAGCTGGCTTTGAGCAATGCTTTTGGCTGGGGATTGGCTGGGCAACTGGGTACTGCTGGACAGCTGGAGCCCATCCCTGCAGGCTGCAGAGCAACTTACCCCTCTCCCTCTGATGGTCAGCGGCCAATTACATTTCATTGCATTCCTTGGCAGGGCTTCTCTGCCAAAGTCTCTTGGTGGATGGCCCCTTGCAGTCTCGGTGTTACTGCCAACACAGTGGTGTGGGTAAGTGAAGCACACCTTATTGCTGGCATCTCATCTCCAATGTGTGTCTACGCTTTGTACCTGCACACACACATGTAGTGTGTGGATGAGATTGCAGACAAGTATCAACTGCCCTCTCTTACTGACGGGCTTAACCAGAATGTTTGTTTTAGTCCCAAAGCTATTTTAAGACATCTCAATATCTAAGGAGTAGAAATAACTATTAATTTGGGGGCTTAACCAGATTACTTCCCACCTGCCAGAAGGAAAAGTCCCCTTGCAGTCTGGGCCTTGGCCCCTTTCAGGGACTCTGCTGCCCTTTGCTTTCCAGTGGAAGAGGTTAGAGCCTGCAAGATGTGTCCTTCTGTTTTGTTGCTGCTGATTCCCCTCTGCACTGATTCTTTTACTCTTCAGGAACCTAAATATGCTGACATTACTCTCTTTTCTCTGGTCTCTTCCAGAAAATAGGTTTTTCATTACTTTCTATGGTGGATTGTACATATCAGATGTCCAGAAGGAAGACGCCCTGTCCACCTATAGATGCATTACAAAGCACAAGTATAGTGGGGAGACGCGGCAGAGCAATGGTGCCCGCTTGTCTGTCTCAGGTAGGTGTTGCTGGGTCACTCGCCAGGGAGTTGGGCTAAGCTTTTGGCTTGCTTTGATGGGCTCCCAGAAAGGAGAAGCAGGGGTGGCCATCTGGAAGCAAGGGTTGCTGAAGAAAGACTAGCCTATGGCAAAGCCCGAGATTGTCCTTGAACACTTTCCTGAGTTGGGGGGGGGAGGCAAGGATGTTCGTGGCTTCCATGGAGCCCTGCTGATGTGAGGAAGTCCCCCGGGAAAGGAAGGCAAATCCCACAGCAGCAACGTCTTCTGAAGAACTATCAATATCCTTCCGAGGTAGGTAAAATGAGAACCCAGATTGTTGGGGGCAATAAGCTGTCTTTGTAATAATGCCGCTTGGGGGGGGGGGGCAAAAGCCCTAATAAGCAGGCATATACATAGAATGAAGGCTATTGCTAAGCACATTGACTGGAGAGGGGGTTGCACCAGCTGATCTCTAGGATCTCTTCCGATCTTTCCATTTTGTGATTCTGATTAATTTCAAAGCCACCACACAATGCTCAAGCAGTTCTTAAATTTGTAGGAAAAGCAGGAAGAAAACACCCTGGATTTGAACCACTGGAGCAGGCAGCTAGGTGCCTGCTAGTTTGTAGCTAAGATCATTTTCTAATCTTTATCTGTGTCTCTTTCTGGTTAATCCTACCCAAAAAAACAAAGTAGGAGGTCTAAGTGCTGGTCAGTGAAGCCTGAACATTTGTCTGGTTTCTATACTGGACAGAAGAGTTGGGTTTAGCATCAAGTGAGGCTTAACAACCAAAATGGAAAGGAGACTTACTTTGGGACAACTAAGGAAAAAAAAACCCAGGGTGGTACAAAAATCCTTCAGTGCTTCTTGAGTTGTAAGAAACAGGGCTTTCTTCTTTCTTCCTCCATTGAACCTGCCCATCTACTCAATCTTCAGCTGCTGCAAACGTTTGGGGCAGCCAAGGAAAATCTGCTTCTGGCTAAGCCTGAGCCTTCTCCCCTCTTGCTTACCAGCAGCAGAAGCTTCACGGATGCGGGGGTCCTACTGAGGGGAGAGCCTGGAACAGCTTAGCCAAGCAGATCCAGTCTTCTCACTCTGCCCAGTGAGGGGAAGAGGCTTTTTCTCATCCTGTCTAGGCCTAAAAGAAGCCATTCAGTAAATCCCTGCAGAGAGCAGGTCTGTGGAAGTGCTGGGCTCTTGAAAGGTCAGCTAGACAAGAGACTGTTCTTCTGATTCCTTTGCCTCCATGCCGAGTTGCATCGATCTCCTTTCTTCACATATCTTGAATAACAAACTTCTCATCTCAAACTGGTCAAGATTGCAGAAGGTCCAACTCATACTTTTGGTCACCTGTTTTTCTTTTGGGACAGTGTTGATGTGATCTGGTATTGGGGGTGTAACTGGGGGGGTCCTTTGTTGTGGTCAGATCATTCTCTATGGGCAGTATTATTTGCAGACACTCCCTAACGCAGGAGGATCTATTTGATTGGTCCATCTCAGGAACTTGGTAGATCCTGTTAGATTCCAGTGGGAACCCAGGCTTGTTCTTGAGACTCTGATGGTTTAACTAATACACCTTAGTCTGTCCCTGGAAGATGTGATGGCAATGACCTTGGATCAGATCATACCTCTGCTTCTGGATCCTGAAGAAACTGGTTTTCAGAGGTGCTCCAGAGATAATTGGAGTGCACTGGCGGAAAACAAAAAATGAATATATGCATGGGTGAGACATTTATTAAGTACAACCTTGTAGTGATGAGTGGCAAAACATGCTTATTTCCCTGCTCTTACAACATCTGCATATAGCCAGCTGGTGGCCCACAGTTGGTCCAATATGCAGCAGTGCAGGTAATTATGAGCAAACCATGGTACACCCATGTAACATCTCTGTTTTGTGAGCTGCATTGGCCCAGGGCTGGGTTATTTGCAAGACCCCACTCTCCATTTGTGTCTGTCAAGATTTGCTTTGGATAGTGAAATGGTTGGCATACTAAACAAATGAACAAAATTCCATGAATAGGAATATGAAAGACTAGTTTGCATTCCCTTCACAAAATAATACCATCTGATGATAGCTAGAAGGGGTTCTCTATTAGCACCTGCACTTTGGAACAATACCCCCCCCACACACACACACATAAGATGATGGTCTGACCCTGCTGGCCTTTAAAGTCTTTAAAAACTAGATTTTCCTTCTCAAGCTCTTGGCTGAAACATTGAATGAACCCATCTGGAAAAAAGTCATTTCAAAATGAGATGGAGGGGCAAATAAATTTAATAATTAAAAAATTGGTTTAGGGTTTTAAATATGTTTCATTGTTGGCCTTTATATATATATATATATTTTAATTCCATTTATATCCCGCCCTTCTCCGAAGACTCAGGGCGGCTTACAAACTTAGCAGTTTTATATATACTGTTGTGTATTGTATTGCCTTTTTATAAATATTGTTGTTTTGTTTTTAATCCCATGCTAGTCAGCTGGAGGTGAATTGTCTGATTTGGGTGCCCATACAAATAGTTCATTTAAAGGGAAGGGGGAAAAATGGCTATGCGGTAGAGTGCTCTGTGTCCCGTTTTCTACAGTTTTGTGCAACCCGGGAAAGCTGCCCTGCACATTTCTTTCAGACAGCAGGAGCAGAGTCACCCCTATTGATATCACCTTCATCCGGAGCAGTCCCTGAATATTTGTCTCTGCTGGGCAAGAACTTTAAATCGATGTCCATCACTTGCAGAGACCAGGGAGCCAATTCAGGAGGAGAGATAAATTGCTAAAAGGGTTTGAGAGTATCTTGCATCATCATGCACTGCATTCATAGAATTTGGACTGGGGCCAGATTGCCCTACCTGAATTCAGTTTGTTTCTCTGTTAGACCCTGCAGAGTCCATCCCGACCGTTCTAGACAGTTTCCAGGTCCAGGAAGCAAAGATGGGGCAACTGGTGGAATTGCCATGCATTGCCTCTGGATACCCGAACCCTGCCATCCGATGGGTAAAGGATGGAAGGCCCCTGCCTGCTGACAGTCGATGGACCAAGCGCATCACAGGCCTGACGATCAGTGGTTTGCGGGTGGAAGACAGTGGGACCTACATCTGTGAAATCACAAACACTTTTGGCTCTGCTGAGGTCACTGGGACCCTGACAGTAATTGGTGAGTAGGTAAAGACTTAATTAATTAATTCTCAGATGCTGTGGAGTAAAAGACTTTTACTGGGGGGAGGGGGCAGGATAAGAAGAAAGAGCATGGAGGTGCTCCAAGATTTCCATATTTTTACAGAAGATCCACACCTGGGGGACCCGGCTGCTTGGGAGACCAGTAACCTACCCATATTTATGAATGAAATGTTAATTATTCAGGATGCAAACCCAAAATTATTCTGAAGAGCTCCAGAAGGGTGTCCTGTGTGATTTTCCAATCAAAGGACAAATGCATTTCCACTGAAGTCAGCAAACTTATTTAAAGAACATTTGCCACTGGGGCAAATCCCTTCAGATTCACAGATACAGTTGGGGTACCGGCTGTCTGTAACTAACTAGCATAGGAAAAAGATCTTGGGGCCATAGTGGATAATTTAAGTAATATGGTGACTTCACGTAAAGTAGCTGTGAAAAATAAAGGGAAACTTTCAAAGACCTGATCCATCAAGTGGAATTCCCACAGCAATTGATGTGGCTCAGGGTGATCATCTTGCTCTAAGACTCTGGAAAACTTTGATCCATTCTTTCTAGCCAACTAGATGTCTTGTTCCTGACATTCCCACTTCTTGGTTTCAACTTTGTGTTAGCATCGCTGCAGAGAAGCCATGGATGATGAGATTGGGAAGAAAGGTTGGGTTGCCTGGTAGCCAAACAAGGATGGCTCCTATTTGGGTCTCCTGTCTTTAAATGGGTTGTGCTGTTTATGTTTCACAGAGCCACTGCAGGTCACCCTCACACCAAAGAAGCTAAAGACTGGAATTGGAAGCACTGTTATCCTGTCTTGTGCACTTTCTGGCTCACCAGAATACTCCATCCGTTGGTTCCGCAATACAGAGCTGGTGGTTCCAGATGACTTTGTCTCCATCCGGGGAATCCACAATGAGACGCTGCTCATCACGGCTGCCCAAAAGAGCCACTCAGGGGCCTATCAGTGTTTTGCCACCAGAAAAGTCCAGACAGCTCAAGACTTTGCTGTGATTGTCTTGGAGGGTGAGCACCCAGCCCTGGAGAGGGGCTTCTAAACTTCTGGCCTAGTCCTGGGTTCATTGTAAAGAAGGAGAGATCCTGAACCAGACCTTTGTTCTGCCTAACTCAGGCTCCCTGATTTGCTGAAGTGGTTCTCTGTGGAGAGGGAGAGGGAGGGAGGGAGGGAGGGAGGGAGGGAGAGGGAGGGAGAGAGAGGGAGAGGGAGAGGGAGCTACAATGCAGTTAAGTTGTGCAATGAAGCTGAATGACAGAGCATTTATGGTGGGCAAAGGCCTACCTTCTTCAAGCAACATTTAAATTAATGGAAGTCACTGCCCCTGGATGTTCTGATAATGAGGGGTTAGAACTAAAAAAAGAAAAGTTGGGATAATGTTTTGTAATCTCTGGTGTAATAAGAGAGAAGGGAGGTATGTTGCCTGAAGGTCCCACTTTTGAGTTTCCAGTAAATTTTCATTTACTACAAGGAAGAAAGAGGATTATTGCGCTGGAAGCTGCCAAACAGGGAGAGTCCAGCAAGGCTAATATAGTTTCACAATGGATGGTATCCCTATTATTCTGTATAAGGCTGAGGGGTCTACAAAGTTATTCCCTACTCTTTCCAAGCTTTCAGGAATGTTTTGAGATTTAGGGCTTGAAATGTGGTGTTTCAACATTTTTCAACCCTCCTATTGTTAAAAAGATGTCCTTGGATGGAAAGAACAATTGTGTTGATCCACCACTCTGCTGTGGTCTCTCTCCTAGATGGGACCCCCCGGATTGTCTCCTCCTTCAGTGAGAAGGTGGTGAACCCTGGTGAGCAGTTCTCCTTGATGTGTGCAGCCAAGGGAGCCCCTCCCCCCACCATCACCTGGTCCTTGGACGATGAGCCCATTCAGAGAGATGGCAGCCACCGCACCAACCAGTACACCATGTCTGATGGCACCACTGTGAGCCACATGAATGTGACAGGCCCACACATCAGGGATGGAGGTGTCTACCGATGTACTGCGCGGAACTCAGTGGGCAGTGCCGAATACCAAGCGCGAATAAACGTAAGAGGTGCCTGTCTACTTTTCAATATCAGCCTAGGCTCTTCTTGCATTGTTTTTTTGTTTGTTTGTTTCTGGTTGGTTGTGCTGTTTGTTCTGCCTTGTTCCCTTTCCTTTGTGTGTAATTTCACCATAGGATGCCCTTTGGCAGAGCAGAGGGTGCTGGGGGAGAATGCAGATCTCAGCTGTCCAAGCAAAGTGTGGGTAGAATGTTGTTCCCATGGGACCTGGGTGGGAGTGCAGAAAAGGCGGGCAGTGGTGGAGGTGGAGCTGAATTCCCTTCTGATGACATGGCAGAGTGCCATTCTGCGCACTAGCCCTTGGCAAAACTGGTGATGTTAAGCCAAATTGCACCTCCTCCCTTTTTATTTAAGTTTAAAAATGGTGTGCCTGCTATCCTGAATCAGAGGCATCTATACCAGTTAGAGAAAGCTGTAAAATTATGGTTGTGGGGGCACAATAATTGGTTCAGAAATGGTTCCCATAGAATAAATGTTGTTTCTTTGCAAAGGGTGTGTCTTTGATTCCTGAAGACACTCTTCCTGCGTTGCAGGCTGGAAACCAGTCTGGGACCATAGAAGAGGGCAGATGTCTTGTTTAGAACACCCTGGGAGAATCACTCTGTGCTGGAAAGAGCCATTCCCTAGTTTCCTGCAGCACAGTTCGGTGTCCTGTGCATTTCTTTCGGACACTTGCTAAGCTTCCTCCATGCTCCTTTGTGGGGTGCCTGGAAGCCTTTTGGCTCTTGCTCAGTGGAATGGCAACAAGCACTCTTACCATTCATAAAATAGTCCACCAGTGAGACACAGTTGTTGCTTGCTGTTGCTAGAGTCCCAAAAGTGCTTTTTCAAAAGGCAACTGGACTTTATTTTTGCCTTGAGAAAGACATTTTGCTCCTCATCTGAAAAGCTTCTTCTATTCTGTCAGAACTGAAGAAGCTTCTTGGATGAGAAGTGAACCATCTTCAAGCAAAGCAAAGCAAGTTTTTCCTTGACAAAGATATTTGCTCCTCATCTGAGAAGCTTCTTCAGTTCTGACAGAACTGAAGAAGCTTCTTGGATGAGAAGCAAAATGTCTTCAAGCAAAGCAAAAAATATCCAGTTGCCTTTGGAAAAAGCACCTTTGGGACAGCCATGACCTGGGTGACTGAGAATCTCCATAGACATGTCGCTTGGAGTGTTTGAAGTCACTTGAAGGAAGCCACCTTGACAGAAATGTTGCTGAGCATGGGTGAGGGTCCCTCTCCTACGTTCCTCCTTCTTGGGAGCAGAGCCATCCTTTCCTTGAATTGCCCTAGCCTGCCTTTTTCTCTTCCCCTGCTTCAGGCCCTCCCAGCATCCGTGCCATGAAGAACCTCACAGCTGTGGCAGGCCGGGACACCTTCATCAACTGCAGGGTGATTGGCTACCCTTATTACTCAATCAAGTGGTATAAGGACTCATTACTCCTGCCAGACAACCACCGACAAGTGGTTTTTGAAAATGGCACTCTCAAGCTGATGGATGTCCAGAAGGGGATGGACGAAGGGGAATACCTTTGCAGCGTCCTCATTCAGCCGCAGCTCTCCATCAGCCAGAGCGTCCATGTCACTGTGAAAGGTGGGTAGCTACAAGTAGGAGTCCTCCCTGGCACTCTCACGCCTCTCCTTCCACGACAGGCCTGCTCTCTGGACAGGCTGCTCCTCTGACAGGTACCATGGCTGACCAGCAGATGGAGCAGGACTGGTATGTGGTTTGGACTAGTATGCTATCTGTGGCTATGCCTGGGAGAGGGTCAGGCAGGAGTTCCAAAAGATGGCACCCTGGTGTGCTTGTGGGCTTGTGGGCAAGAGCTTCCCTTGGTAAATAGCCAGCCAAGGAAGGGGATAGAGCGCCAGATCTGTGGCGCGCTTGTTTCTTGGAAGAGGGGAATGGTTCTTGAGCAGGTAAGGACAGAGGCAGCCATCAGCAGGAATGGCTTGGCAGGCCCCTGTGTTCCAAAGGGGTTTCCAGCAGCAGTGGTGGGTGGGTGGGCATGCAGGTATGTCCTACCTCTACCTGGTCCTTAGTCCCAGGTGACCTCATCTGGCATTGTCAGTCGTGTTATGCCACTCCCCTTTCTCTGTGTAAATGTGCCAAAGGCTGAACAGGGGAAAGCCCCCCCCCAAAAAAAACCCCACCTCTCCACTCAGCAAGTTCCCACCTATGATTCCCTGCTCTTCTCCATTGGAAGCCCCAGCCCCACCACCACCACCACTAATAACTGGCTCACCTGAATCAAACTGAAGTAGTTCAAGACACCCTGCTTGAAACCTTCCTTGTCCTGAAAGGATTGTGGGTAGTGCCAGGTAAGGAAAGCAGATGAACCTAGCCTTCATTTCTTTTGGGGCTCACAATCTTGCCTTGCATTTCCTTTTCACATCACTCTTCACTGCTTCATTCAATTGCTTGAAAGGATCACCCAGCTGTTGCAGTCCAGATCCCCTCTCTCCTCCGCCTCCAGATCCATGGGATCTGTTTCCAACAGTAAGTTCTGGAGTCAGGTGGGCGAGTATGCCATGTAAGCATGCCACTTTGAAACAGCTGACCTTTGCTCAGAGCACCTTTAGGGATGGTTTTCTCTGTTTGTGGCTCTCTAAAGGATCGTTCTTTCCTGCCAAGCACACAAAACATTGTAAACATTCTCCAATTCATCCATTATTCAGCTCCGTTTGGGGAGCCATCAGCCCTAAGGAACAGAAAAAGAGGCGGACTTGCCTTGCCTTTCCACCCCAGGGCTTGTTCATCTTGAGCTCATGGCTGTACCGGCCCTTGCCAGACCACATTTTGGGGGCAAGGACTTCTGGGGGGAGAGGTCAGAGATGGTTTTGAGCTGTGCGAGTGCTTGCAACTGGCAGGCAGTTGCTGCAGCTCTGGAGAAGGTGTAGCAGCTGTTTTGGCTCCTCCACCACCCCAGGCTGCTTGCATCCTATAGACTGGTTTGAAAGTGTCAGAGAAGCAACTCATGGTTGCTTGTTAATGGTTTCCTGCTGTCCTAGCCTTCTTCTTTCAAGCAAGTTTACCTGGACTTTAGGTGAACAAGGTTGGCTCAGCCTTCAGGTTCCCTTCCCTACTTGCTCATGGATGGTTCTTTGTATCTGCCAGTTTTTATACAAATTTCTTAGCTGCCCTGCTGGCTCTTCCTTCCCCAGAGCAGGGACAGGAGTTGCTCAGATGTAACACTTTGGTACTTGGTAGAGGTGCCCACCAGAAATGGAGCAACATGATGGAACATACATCATAGTGCAAACTCCACCTCTTTGAACTTTTGTCTGAAGCTGCATTGCAAATCCTAAAGAATGGAGCTAGCATTGTGGCATCACAATACATTTAAACATTTTGACATCTCTATGGTTAGGAATGCTGTTTCCACCAATAAATCCAATCGGTCAAAGCATGTCTTCCTCCTGGTTGGGTGGAAGAGCCAGGTCTTAACTGCCTTTCAGAACTTCCAGGAGAGAAGAGGTAGGCCAGATATCCATGAGAAGAAGGAGATTCAAAGCCGAAGGGCAGCGATCAAAATTCCCATTTCCTGGGTCTCATTAGATAATATTCACAGGAAATGAGATCTGGAAGAAGTTAACCCTATTTGATTTGATTGGACAGACAGATAAATAAGAGAAATGTTCCCAAAGATAATCCATCCCAGAGCCATATAGTGCCTTAAAAGTGATAATTAGTGCGTCGAATCCCACCTAGAAGCCAACTGGCATCTTAAGACACCTCCGGAAGCAGTCTAATATAATGGGAAACACCATCTCTGCCCAGGCTGCTCATTTTGTACCAGCTACAGCTCCGGAAGGTGTTCAAGGACAGCTGTGTGCCAAGCACATCACATTCACCCAGCAGGAGGCAGCTGGAGTGACTGAGTATCCTGATCCAGGAGGAGCACAATTGGTGCAGAGGAAGCAGCTGTGCAAAAGTCCTCCTCACCACAGCTGCCCTTGTTACCCTAGCAAGACCCCCTGCTTGTGGTATGCCTCCAAGCAGGAGAGAAGACCCCATTTAGAGCCCAAATCACTCTTATCTTGGAGGAAGTCGGTCTGGCTCTGTTCTTCACCATCCAGAAATTGGTCACTCAGGATTATTATGCTTAAGATGGTCAGCTTCATTCAAAATCTTTTGAATGAATGAATGAACCTCTTTTGCCCACAAGCTCAGAAAGCCCTGTGTGTGGGCAAAAGTTTCACACGTTTTGTGGGTGCTGTGGCAAATTATATGGGGCCATGTCAAATGTGTGGGGCAGTTTGGGGAGAGCAATTAGATTTTTGTGTGTGTTTTGACTGATCTGTCTGTCTTAGGACTTGCCTCTAATTGATATGAATTTCTCATCTCAAAATAGTAGGAAAGCATTTCCAGCAGTGATGATCAAAGGTATTTGTGCGGCTGCCATAGGCCTTGAAATGGGGTGAGCTTTCATCCAATTCATCTCTCTAGCCCTTTGTCTACCCTTTCATCATCATGGGCTCCTTGGGAAGAGCAAGGGACCTGCGCAGCTCCCTCAGCAGGGAAAGGGTACCCGGGAATGATTGCATCAATTGTCACAGAGAGGATTAGAGAGAACCAACAGTTTTGATGCAAGGTATTTTCTAAATATACCAGAAAACAATTTGGATCTAAGAGGTTATCAGATCTTCCAAGCTACAGTCAGGACTGCAGAAGACCAGCAAAGTAGCTCAGATTAATAAGATTTATTAGGAAAATGGTTTTATACAAGAATTCTAGTAAGTAACCTTGCTTTCAAATGTGACAACTCATACCTGTTGGATTGTAGCTTTGTTTCTCTTGTACTTGCACTATAATACATAATGGTTTCTAGCTACATACTCAATGTGAGAATTTTCCTTTCTGGTGGTAATGAAATGTTCCTGTAAGTCCTGTATATTCTAATTCTAATATTCTAATTTTTTTAATTGTTTTTAACTTTTGTATTTCTTGTTTTAATTCCCTGTAAACCGCCCTGAGTCCTTCGGGAAAGGGCGGTATACAAATCCAATTAAATAAATAAATAATGGGTAGGGATTTCTCCATAATAGAGAATTATCTGCTGTTCAGGTTGTATTCTTGCTCTTTTACAAATCTGCTATTCACCAAGCTTGAGTGTGCCATGAGGGCTTGCAACTGTCTTGCAAAATAGGTAAGACTTTCCATGAAGGGAGAGCTGTGGCTAACAAAGGACTGTATGGCCCCTGAACTTGTGACTGAGAGTTCCCCTGGTCCCCCAGAGCTACTTCCAAGCTCCCAGTCGCTGTGCAGAATCTCCGCTGGCTGAGCAGGCCTCCCCTCAAACCATGGGCTGCACTGGGCGACCTCTCTCCTCTTCCTGATTTTCCATCCTCCAGAGGTCAGTGGTGTCCAACACATTCCTCTTTTTGACAGTTCCTCCTCTTATCCAGCCCTTTGAGTTCCCCCCTGCCTCCATTGGGCAGCTCCTGTACATTCCATGCGTGGTCTCTTCGGGTGACATGCCGATCCGCATCACTTGGAGGAAGGATGGGCAGGTGATTGTCTCAGGAGCTGGCATCACCATTGAGAGCAAGGAGTTCATGAGCTCCTTGCAGATCTCCAGCGTCTCCCTGAAGCACAATGGCAACTACACCTGCATTGCCAGCAATGCCGCTGCCACCATTAGCCGAGAGCGGCAGTTGATTGTGCGAGGTAAGGAGCCTAGTGGGGAAAAGCCCTGATGGTTCCCAAGGTTGGCCTGGTTGGCTTCCTAGGAACTGCCCAGGAAAGGGCTGGGCCACTTCTGCTCTTCAGCATTTCTTCGGGCCTGGCATTTTTGAGGGAAGAACTGGCAGTAAAGGACCCACGGGTGAAGGAAGGCTTTGGGAACATCCCTGTGCTGTTCCTCACTTGTTCCCTTGTTCCACAGTGCCGCCTCGTTTTGTGGTCCAGCCCAACAATCAGGATGGGATCTATGGCAAATCTGGGGTCTTGAACTGTTCAGTGGATGGGTATCCCCCTCCCAAAGTCATGTGGAAACACGCTAAAGGTTTGTGAGATCTTTCCTTTGGGGTGGCAGGGGAGGGGGCTACACCTTCAAAGTGTGTGGAGCAGGGACTTTGGTCCACAGCTGGAAGAAGACCGACCAGCATTGAGAAGAGAATCATAGGTGACCTTGTGGATGGCTTGGTCAGGTCTTTCCCCATCCATTTAGGGCCCTTTTTCTCTTTGTTGTTTTCTTCCAGGCAGTGGGAACCCTCAGCAGTATCACCCTGTCCCCCTGACAGGCCGCATCCAGATCCTGCCAAACAGTTCGCTGCTCATCCGGCATGTTTTAGAAGAAGACATCGGCTATTACCTGTGCCAGGCCAGCAATGGGGTTGGGACAGACATCAGCAAGTCCATGTTTCTCACCGTGAAGAGTGAGTGAGGCAGCTGTGCCTGCCCTTCTCTCAGGGAGAGCACAGTTTATGTGAGCTACAGTTTTTGTGGGCAACCAATAGACTGCTTTTGTTCATGGGATGGGGTCACGCCTAGATGTTTTGTGCATCTATTAGCCCCCCTCCCCCAAATATAAAGTTGTTGACTTGGTATCCCTCCTTTGCGCTATTTGCCAGGTTATTTTGGCCCTCTGATCAAGGTCTTGGTTGCTCCATTAGTTGGGATTGTGCCCAAGTAGTCTCTGATCACAGATACTGTGTGTTTAGCATATCAGATTGGCCAACTGTTGGCACTTCAGTTACTCTGGCAAGATTCGCGTCTAGCACTTCTCTTGCAGTCCTGGAAGTCAGTATGCAAGGAGGGGGATGTTCTCTTGGGACACTTTGACTTTAATAAAACCAGGCCCTCAGCTGATCTTGATGGGAGGCAAGAGACAGCCATCCCTAATAGCACACATCCCACCGAGAAGCCCAGAACAGTTGGGGACAGGCGAATGGAAAGACATGTGAAACAGCTGGGCGATGTTCTCTGGTCTTGCCACCAGGGGAAGTACCCTCGTGGCACTGAATCCCTCCTTTCATCCCTTGCATTGGAGTTTTGCGTGAGCCTAATTATTTTCTCCACTTGTCAGTCATTATTCTGATGGTTCCGGGAAGACCTTCCCCCTAAGGTGATTATAGCTTATGAAATCTCCCTCTTCAATTTTTATGTTCTAGTCATGCCACACTCTTGGCACTGGCACCCAGACTGGGAGGGGGGGTAAGGGCTGTCCCAAGGCCATAATAGGGCCTTTACCCATTTTGCAGCCATTGCTCATATGCTTCTGGTAGTCAGCAGGTGCGTGAAGGCTGAAAAGGTGGCCTCACTGTCTAAGCATTACTGATTGCTTCTATGCATTTTAAATTAATCTCATGCTTCAGGTGAAATGCAGCTAATCAGGGTAGACAAGAAGCTGAAAGGGGTGCAATCAAATTAACATCACAGAGCTTGCACTTAAGACCACCACCATGTTTGCTTTGGCTCTCTTCCCTTTCAGTACTCTGTTCCTATTTTGTTTGCTGCTGTGCTGTAGTGGGACTTGGGAGGGGGGAATACCCCAAACACTGACAATTCCCTTTGTAGCTGCCTTATCTCAGGCTACCAAATGAAACCAGCCTCTTGCCTGCAACTTGTTCACAAGACACCAAAATGAAGAGCCTGAAAAGAAAACAGGGTGTGCTTGGGGGTGGGGTGATGGCCTTTTGCAAGGTTTGCTTCTTCAGGAGAGATGGAACAGATAAGGTGTTGGGAGAGCTCACCTCCAGAGGCATGCCTGTGGTCTACTCTTTCACAATGAAGGGCTGGCGGGCACACCGAATGTCTGCCTTCCCCTTCGCTGTACTGCGCTAACACTCCCTTCTCAAGTACCAAACAGCATTCCAGTAGGAGTTTGGGACCAGCCTTGCTTGTGGCAGGGAATTGTGTTTCCTCATGTGTCCTCTGAAAAGGTCCTTTTCCTAACCCAACTTTCCCATTATTCAAATCTAATGGATGATCTTCAGAGCCTTCTTGCTGTCTCCTCATCTGGTATAACTTAGAAGACGGTGATCCCAGTGTTATGTATGGGGTTAATAATACTATTAAACAACAGCTCAACCGATACCACCAGGTGGCGCTGCGCCGAAACTGCTACGACCAGGGGCAGCGTTTCGGCGGGAAATCCAGGTTTAAATTGATTGGCTGGGAGCACACCTGGCCAGGTATAAATAGGGCTCAGGTAACATCTTTTGGACACACAAGCTACCACCTAATAAAGACGGTTATGCTGTACTCCTGTGCCTGGCGTCCTTCATGCGTTCCAGAACTCACTACACAATAGTGGCGACAAGGATGGGATCCTGCTTTATCTAAGAGCTGAATTCAATAGGGGACGGCATCGCTTGCTAGTCACCACGCTAGCGGCCACCTCCAAAGCAGGACTCCTGAACCGGACGCAGCAGCATGGCACAGATCGGCCAGATCCAGGCATTCGACATCCGCCACCCCGAATGATGGGAATCGCACTTTGGACAAGTCGAATTTTACCTATGGGTAAACTGGATGATACCACTCTAATGGCAGAAAGTGAAGAGGAACTAAAGATCCTCTTGTTGCGAGTGAAGAAGGAGAGTGCAAAACTTGGGTTGAAACTAAACATTAAGAAAACCAAGATCATGGCATCTGGCCCTCTCAATTCCTGGCAAATAGATAGGGAAGAAATGGAGGTAGTGACAGATTTTATTTTCCTGGGCTCCAAGATCACTGCAGATGGGGACTGTAGCCAAGAAATTAAAAGACACTTGCTCCTGGGGAGGAAAGCCATGGCAAATCTAGACAGCGCACTAAAAAGAGGAGACATCACCCTGTCAACAAAAGTGCGTATAATCAAGGCTATGGTCTTCCCAGTTGCAATGTATGGCAGTGAAAGCTGGACCATAAGAAAGGCTGAGCGCCAAAGAATTGAAGCCTTTGAACTACGGTGCTGGAGAAGACTCCTGCGAGTCCCTTGGACTGCAAGGCGATCAAACCGGTCAGTCCTAGAGGAGATCAACCCTGACTGCTCTTTAGAAGGCCAGATCCTGAAGCTAAAACTCAAATACTTTGGCCAGCTAATGAGAAGGAAGGACTCACTGGAGAAGAGCCTAATGCTGGGAAAGGTTGAGGGCAAGAGAAGAAGGGGACGACAGAGAATGAGGTGGCTGGATGGAGTCACTGAAGCAGTAGGTGTGAGCCTCAATGGACTCCAGAAGATGGTAGAGGACAGGAAGGCCTGGAGGAACGTGGTCCATAGGGTCGCAATGGGTCGGACACGACTTCGCAACTAACAACAACAAACTGGATCATGGAGGATGGCATGAAGGTGGTGGCTCTGCTCTGTCTCAGTGGGTCCGCCGTAGGCCTGTGCTCACCGACAGCCATCGGGGCCGTCTCCTACAGCGACCTCACAGAGAAGCTTAATAAACACTTCAACCTTCAAATGTCTGAACTGGCCTGGCGGTTCCAGTTCGAACAAAGGGCCCAACTACCGGGTGAATCGGCGGCGGATTTCATCACGGGTATACGGCAGGCCACCCGCCTCTGCAAGTTCACAAACGTGGACGAGAGGCTGTGCGACCGGATCATCTTCGTCCTACGTGACAAGTGGCTGCGGCAAAAGATGTTTGCGAGACTTAACCTGACCCTCCAGGAGGTCCAGGATGAGGTTTTGGCCCACGACATGGCCGACGGCGGAGACCAGATCACCCCCCGACCCAGCAGCCCAGGAGGATCCATCAATCAGGCGATTGCTGCGTATGGCGGGAGTGGCGGAGCGGACGAGGAGGCCAAGATCGACGCAGTGCAACGGAGGCCGGAACAACCCCAGCCTCGGCGCGGCAACCTGGGAGCCCAGCGGAAGCTAACAACATCCAACAAGTGTACCGGCTGCGGCTGCAGCGCAACCACCCCCAAGTGTGCTGGCTGCGGCAGGAACCATGCGAGGGCGGTCTGCAAATTCCAGACGGCCAAGTGTCGGGCCTGTGGAAAAATAGGCCACATCGCCTCCGTCTGCCGGAACCGTTCCCGAGACGGCCTGCACGAACTCCAGCCCGAGGACGCATCACCGAAAGGTACCGGGGCCCACCAATACACCACCACTAACTTCTTCGAAAGTCGGAGGGCTGCTTCCCACATGGGGGTCCACCAGCTGCTCATCCCCAAAATTAAGTTAGAGGTCCACTTGTGGGGCATTCCTTGCAAGATGGAGCTTGACTCCGGCTCTGCAGTCTCTATAATCTTGTACGAGACATTTACTCATGTGCGGCCGGATCAAGCGGCGGGCCCAATTGAGGCCTACCAATCTAAAACTAACTGACTTCCAACATGCCCCCATCAAAATTAAGGGGGAGGCCACCCTGTTGGTGGGGTTCAGGGACTTCCATGGGCACTTGGATGTCCTCATGGTCGAGGGCCAGAGGACTAGCCTAGTGGGGTTGGACTGGTTTGAGGCCCTGGGCATAGGGATCTCAGGTATCCACAACACCCAGGCCAAGAGCATCGAATCCAACTGCAAAACGTTTGCAGACGTATTTGATGGCAAGTTAGGCAGGTACACCGGGGGCCCCATCACATTTAAACTAAACCCCAACGTCCTGCCCGTAAGAATTAAACCCCGGAGAGTCCCCTTCGCTCTCAATCACAAGATTGAGAGCAAACTGGATAAGCTACTCAAACAAGGGGTGTTAGAGCCAATAGAAGGGGGAGAGTGGGAGACCCTCATTGTTACCCCTCTTAAATCTAATGGGGAGGTTAGAATTTGCGCGGATTATAAGTGCTCGGTAAACCGGGCCCTTAATCCGCACGCTTACCCGGTCCAAATGGTCAGCCACGTCCTTGCCTCTCTCCAGGGCGGCGCCATCTTTGCGAAGCTGGATCTCGCGCAGGCGTACCAGCAGCTGCTGGTTACCAGGGAGATGGCAGACGCTCAAACCATAGTAACCCACAAAGGATCCTTCAGAGTTAACCGTTTGCAGTTCGATGTCTCTGTAGCTCCAGGGATTTTTCAGGAGGTGATGGAGAAGACACTGAAGGGAATCCCTGGGGTATGCCCTTACTTTGATGATGACCTCATCGCAGGGGACTCTGAAGAGGTACTGGCTGAGAGACTGCAGGCTGTATTAAGCAGGTTCCGCTCTGCAGGACTCAAACTTAAACGGGACAAGTGTAGCATTGGAGTGGCATCCACAGAATTTCTAGGTTTCAGGATTGATGCCAAGGGAATTCATCCTGCTGACTCCAAGGTAAGGGCAATAAAAATGGTTCCCACCCCCAAGAACAAGGCTGAGCTGCAAGCGTTCCTGGGGTTGCTTAATTTTTATCGTGCATTCCTGCCTCACAAAGCTGCTATTGCTGAACCTTTGCACAGGCTCTTAGACAAGAAAGCTACTTGGGACTGGACCAAGGTCCACGAACAAAGCTTTCAAACTCTAAAGGAATTGTTGCCCAGCAATTCCACTGTCACACATTTCATAGAGACTAAGCCCATCTGCATTGCGTGTGATGCCTCCCCATATGGAGTGGGTGCAGTATTGAGTCACTTAGAAGAGAATGGTGAACAAAAACCCATCGCCTATTACTCCAGGACACTGTCAGCGGCCGAAAGGAATTACGCACAAATCGACAAGGAAGCCCTGGCAATAGTGGCTGGAGTCAAAAAAATTCCATGACTACCTGTATGGCAGGGAGTTTACCATATTCACAGACCACAAGCCACTGCTAGGCCTAGTCACAACAGACAGGCAAACCCCCCAAATTCTATCCCCTAGAATGCTCATGTGATCAATATTCCTATCTGCGTATAATTGCAAACTGGTGCATAAGCCAGGAAAGAATATGGGCCACGCTGATGGGCTAAGTAGGCTACCCCTTAAACACCTAGAACCCAATCCGGCACCAGCAGCACAGATTCTAGCCATCCAGGACCTACCGGAATGCCCACTCCACGCAAAGGATATTGCTGCTGAAACAACAGCAGACAAGATCCTGAGCAGGGTCCAGGCATGGGTAGTCACTGGGTGGCAAGAGGAGAGCCCAGGCCCAGAATTCCAGGCCTATTTCACATGGAGGCATGAGTTATCAGCCCATAAAGGATGCCTGTTGTGGGGTAGCAGAGTCATCATCCCGGAGAGACTAAGGGACAGAGTCATGCACTCATTACACGAAGGGCACCCGGGCATAGTGAGAATGAAGGCGTTAGCTAGGAGCTACATCTGGTGGCCAGGGCTAGACAAGGCCATAGAGGAGCTGGTGCACAGCTGCTACGTC
The DNA here is from genome assembly GCF_964194415.1 of Vipera berus. NCBI lineage: Eukaryota > Metazoa > Chordata > Lepidosauria > Squamata > Viperidae > Vipera > Vipera berus. The sequence goes on along the minus strand of NC_138211.1, from coordinate 92,825 downwards.
TGCCAGAGGTCCAGGCTAGAGCTGCCTCACGCACCTGTCCACAGATGGGAGGCAACCCACACTCCATGGTCCATGGTCCACATTGATTACGCTGGGCCATTCCAAGGACAGCTATTCCTACTGGTGGTAGACAGCCATTCCAAATGGTTAGAGGTAGTACCAGTCACTAGCATGACCACGGCGAGGACAATCCAAGTGTTCAGGGGACTCTTTGCCACGCATGGTCTTCCAGACGTGTTGGTCTCGGATAACAGACCACAATTCACATCTGCTGAATTTCAGGCCTTCATGAAGAGCAACTTGATTAGGCATGTCACATCCACACCCTTCCACCCGTCAACCAATGGACTAGCAGAGCGCATGGTGCGCACAACCAAGGACGCGTTGAGGCGCATCATCAGCGGCGACTGGCATCAAAGGTTGGCCCAATTTTTCCTGGCACAACACACAACACCGTGCACAGCCACAGGGAAGAGCCCAGCGGAACTTCATTGGGGCAGACGGCTCATTACCAAGTTGGACAGGCTCCACCCCGACAGAGTGGCTGCTGAGTCTGAGCAAACCAACCCCGCTAGAGAACTACACACAGGCGATTTGGTTTGGGCCAGGAACTATGGAACGGGACATGTGTGGATTCCGGGGGTGGTGGTTGACAGAACTGGGCCTTTGTCTTACATTGTAGGGGTGGAGGGGGGACGTCAGAGCAGAAGACACATAGACCAAGTCAGGAGAAGAGTTCCTGAAAGGTCACAGGACAATAACCAACAGGCGGGTCACCCATCAGCAACCACTAATCAGCACAGCCAACCCGAGCCAGAGGAGGACTTCATGGACCCAGAGCTGTTCACGGAGAGACCTGTCCGGCCCAACCAATTACAGGCGCAAGGACATCACGACAAACCGGCCACAGGAGCAGACTCTGGGGCGGGTCCATCAGAAGCGCCCAGACCAGACCAACCCACTGACGCTGCTGCCCTGGACAGGGGGGAACCCCTTAGACGGTCCGCATGGACTCATAGGCCACCTGCCAATCTCACAGGCTATGTGCGGTCATGAGGGAGGCCGAATGTGCCACATCAAATTGGCTATGCACAAGTCATATTGCATGTGTTCATGTAGAAGTGTATTGTCTATTCTTAAGGGGGAAGGGGTGTTATGTATGGGGTTAATAATACTATTAAACAACAGCTCAACCGATACCACCAGGTGGCACTGCGCCGAAACTGCTGCAACCAGGGGCAGCGTTTCAGCAGGAAATCCAGGTTTAAATTGATTGGCTGGGAGCATACCTGGCCAGGTATAAATAGGGCTCAGGTAACACCTTTTGGACACACAAGCTACCACCTAATAAAGATGGTTATGCTGTACTCCTGTGCCTGGCGTCCTTCATGCGTTCCTGAACTCACTACACAATACCCAGGGCCCATTTTGCCAATACCCAGGGCCCATTTTGCATAGAAAAACAGTTTCTGGGAGTCAGGGATGAGCATAACTAGCAGTGGCCTTGACACCCATTCAAGGTTCTAGACAGCTTTTAAGAGCCATCAGTGGGCAATGGGCACATGAGAGTGGGTTGCTTCTTTTTGCTTTCCCAGCTCCAGGTTTTTCTCTGGGGTATTGGGGATGGCTCTTAAGATAAGCATTGGAGCTGATAGGCTTTGGGGTATGGCATAATTTTCTGCTTTGTGAGGGTGTTGGTTGGCAGCTTAGTTCAAATGGTTTGCAGCTAGTAACCAAGCCAAAAATTGAGGCCTGTGGGTTCTTAATTTGTCTAAAATACTTATATGGCTGCCTATCTCACACAGTCACCCTATGCTGTTCAAATAATCCATAAAATATTGTTTAAAAAGTACCCTCCCTCTGGGGTGCTAGGCCCAACTTTTTCACAGCTCAATTTCCCATCCTAGTTCAGTGCTTGAAGGGAGAACCAGGTCTTCACGTCTTCCAAAAGACTAAAAGGGTCCCTCTGATCTCCAGTGGGAGACTCTTCTAAAGGACTGAAGTGATCACTGAGAAAGCAGTCGCTGAGGTCCCATCTGGTGGCAACATTCCGCAGCAGTTTCGGCGCAGCGCCACCTGGTGGTATCGGTTGAGCTGTTGTTTAATAGTATTATTAACCCCATACATAACACCCCTTTCCCCTTAAGAATAGACAATACACTTCTACATGAACACATGCAATATGATTTGTGCTTTAGATTGTAAGCCACCCTGAGTCTTTGGAGAAGGGCGGGATATAAATGGGATTTTAAAAAAAGATACTCTCAGAGAAAGGTGGTTGAACCAATAACCTGCCCCAGTGCCATGCAGGATTTTAAAGAAAGTCAATCAGCAATTTGCATTGCACCTAGAAGAGCCAGTGAAGCTCTGGTGAACTGTCGGGCACCCAAAACTGCACATGCTGCTGCAATATGGACCAGTTGCAGCTTCTGGGTCATCTTCAAGGGCAGCCCCATGTAGAGCACATTGCAGTTATCCAAATGAGAGATGACTAAAGCATGGGTGATTGTGAGCAAGACACGTTAATGCTTTTACTAAAAACCCACATTCCCCAAAAATACCCTTCATGGTTAACCATTGGGATTTTAAAAAATGGGTTAAAAATGGGTTAAAATGGGATTTAAAAAAAAGATACTCTCAGAGAAAGGTGGTTGAACCAATAACCAATAAACAGCAGACACACATTTGGGAAGGAGAAGGCCTCTGTCTTCCATGGAAAGTGTGGCAAATAAGGCTGGCATCTTAACTGGGCCATCTCCAAAAGAAGGTTGTGACTGGCCAATAGGCATACCTGAGAGGGGACAACCCCCCTTTGCTGGTTGCCACTCGTATGCCCCCAGGTTGGGCTCCAAGTCACCCTCTTGGCTCTCTCTCCTTTCTTGCCTCTGACCCCTCTCACTCTCTCGGGACTCATGGCGCTGTTTTGTGCCATCTGTCCTGCAGTTTCTGTTCTGCTAAATTGCCCAAGTGGACACTTTCCCAACTGAATGGCCAGCATTAAATGCACGCCATTCTTTTGCTTGCCCTTGCCTGCCTCCCCTCTTTAGCCAACAGGTTATGTGGCATTCCAGTTCTGCACACAAATTGTTTGTGTGGTGATGTGGTGTCACAGTCCACCCTTCATTCTGTCCACATGCTGCCAATGGGAGCAAGCTGAAAGTCAGCCTTGTCCCAGCTGCTAATTGAATTAGATTGCCATGGAAAGTGGAGAAGCTGTAGCTCCTTAAAGCCCCCAGTGTCCCATTAAAACTGTGTGTGTTGCATTTGCTGATTGTCATTATCATACATTACCACACTCTTTTGGTAAGCTGTGCCTTTTTTTAATCTCTGCCCCCTCAGCCAGCCTGGTTGCATACTCAACATTTCCCCGCCCATCCTTTTTGGATTAGGAAGAAGAGGAGGGGTTAGCATGTGGTAGCATGACTTTGTGGCAATTGCCCCTGTGGTGAGTAAGAGGTTCTGGGTGCCACTGGAATCTTCACCGAAGCTTAATGGGCAGGTTAAGCTGCTATGGAAGCTGAGGGGTGGGGGAACCTTGGCACAGGAAGCTGGCAGCCAAAGCAGCCCATGCAAGAGCAATGGAGAGCAGAGTTCAGAAAAGGGAGAAAAAAAATGCCCACCCTCAAGCCCTTCAACTTGGCCTGCGGTAAAAAGGAGCCCATCCATTCCTCCGTCTACTGTACAAACTCAGATTTTGGCTGCCGACTTGGTCTCCTGTGCCCTGAGCTCTTCACTCAAGCTTCCTGACCTGCAGCTGTCCCTGTGTGGGCAGCCTCCCACGGACCTTTGGGAATCCTGTCCCCATGTCCAGCAGGAAGTTCATTCAAGCTCAATGCTCTGGGAAGGGCACATGCAACTTCAGACTGAGTCTCCAGCCTAAAAAGAAGCAATGGGGCTCTGTGCTCACTGAAGAAAACTCTGGGGTGGCCTGGCCCAAGCTTTTTGCACAGAAAGCAGGTTGTTGCAACTTCTCACCTTCCATCTCCAATGTTTGAGAAGTCCTGTGCGCTGCTAGGCTTTGACAATTCCACCTGCTTCTGCATATCTGTTGGGGTTTGTGTGTGTGTGTGTGTGTGTGTGAGTGAGTGAGTGAGTGAGTGATTTGGAGATGGCTTTGCCTTGCCTTTTGCCAATTCTCCCTCCTCCAGTTCAGAGGCTGTGAACAGTTGCTGCAGGTTGACTGTCTTGCTGGTTCAGCTCAGCTGATGTTTGCACTACACAGAAGCTCTGGAACTCTGTCAGTTGCAGCTAAAGAAAGCAACATAGATCTCTCTGCTTTGCTAAGGCCCATTTGATCAAAATGACCAAGGTGTGGAAAAGTCCCCTTTGGCCATAGCTGGAAACTCTGGACAACTGCTCTATTAGGGGCTGGCGTTGGTCACAGCTTTCATGTCAGCAGCTGTTGACCACCTTTGGAGCTCCTGGAATGAAAGGAGGCCCCTTCGTGGGCTTTTTATCTTTGCATTCCTTCACAAGCCAAGCCTCTCTCTTGTAAAACCTCCCTTGTGTGTGTTCTGCCCAGTTCCTCAGAGGAAATTATGCAGCACTCTGTGTGAAAAGTATTCCACGGCACATCCTTGAAAGTAAAAAACCTTAGTCAATAATTCATATGGGCTTCACCCTGGGTGCAGCTTTTTCATGGTTAAAACTTGTACTTGGTTATTTGTCTTTCACAATTTATTGTGGATCCAGATGTGCATTATATATTGTGCCTGCTTCATTATTCCATGAAGTTGAACTATGGTGGAAGACAGGGGAGTTCCTTCCTGGTTCATGTTCTCACTTCTTGGCTAAGAATTAACAGGCGGTATCTAGCCTGAGAGGATTTAGCCTCTCCTGCGGCTGGGAGTGGGGTTTCTTTGCGCAGTTCTGGTCATTTGTGGATGTGCATCTGAAAGCCAACAGTTTTGGTGGCTTCCTCCACCAAGTGGATGCTAGGTGGAAAGGAATCATGGACTCCCCCTTGTTTCTGTTTCCTGGATCAGTTTCCCCTGTGACTAGCCTCTGGGGGAAGAAAGGCAAGGGAGGGAGAACATGTCTGAGAAGCAAGAGTGGACGCTCTTGACTGATTTTTCTTTAAGCGCTGATTTATTTGTTTATTAAATTTATATGCTTCTCATCTCACTGTTATAATACTGTTGGTCATCTTCCGTGTTTGCATTAGCCTCCTTGTGTAACATTTGGAAGAGAAAAGCAGGGTAATCCCTCCAAACAGGAGTCTCCTGATTAGCGCCCAATGGTAGATCTTTCTCGATACTCTCTAGTGCAGCAGATCTGGTGAACTTAAGCCTCCAGCATGGCTGCCTTTGTGACCCACAAAGCTCTCTGGGTGACTCAGAGATCCTTTTTGCTCATCAGATTAAGCTCTGGGTTGCAAGGGTGGATAAATATCCAAAAATGGAGCTCTTTGGCAAAGGGGATGCCTCAAAAGCGCTCTTTGTCCAATTGAGGGTGCTTTTCCCACACTGTCAGAAGGTTTGAACTTGCTCCCCCAAAGGGCAGGACTTGGGTGCAATCGCCAGATCTTTAAGCTTCCAGCTACGTGGTTCACGGTTTTTTTAGATGCTTCTCATTCAGTTTCCCTTTTCAGGAAGTTACGGTGTAATACAAAAATAATCTAATTCCTTATTATCGCCTCCTCCTGCCTGAACATTCTGATTCAGAGGAAAACATTACAAGCAACAGAGACTTTAACAGACTTCCTTGTATGCATTATAGGAATGTGATCATTTAATTTTTTTGTATGGAATTATTTCCTTTCCTGCTCTGTCCCTCTCATAACTTTGTATTTATGTCTCTGAAAATATTTTACATAGAATTATTTTAATTTATAGCAATTTGTATTTCAATTCTTCTTTCTTTATTTCAATTATGCTTTATATTAAATCATTTTAAAGGTAGTATAGAAATTGGTTAATTAACTAAATTGGCCAAAAGCCTGTCTATTCTGTTCCTACCCTTCAGAAATTGGCATAAACAGAATTTCTGATGATGGTCTTGAAGGGTTTTTGAAGCATCTACTCCTTTTCTTTGAGGTTCCTCTCTTGCCAATCACAGCCTGCTTCTCCTCTTCTCTTGGCAGTCCCAGCTATGATCACCTCCCACCCCAACACCACCATTGCCATCAAGGGCCAGGCTAAAGAGCTGAATTGCACAGCTCGTGGTGAGCGCCCCATTATCATTCGTTGGGAGAAAGGGGACACTGTGATCGATCCTGACCGAAACATCCGATACACCATTGCTACGAAGGATAATAGTGACGAGGTCATCTCTACCCTCAAAGTAAGAAGCACAGCTGCAGTGCCGAGTGGTTATGGGCAGGGCTGCAGCTGGGCCCTTAACATGCTGGGAGCCATGGTAGCGCAGTGGTTAGAACAGTACTGCAAGCTACTTCTGCTGACTGCCGTCTGCCAGCAGTTCAGCAGTTTGATTCTCACCGGCTCAAGGTTGACTCAGCCTTCCATCCTTCCCAGGTCAGTAAAATGAGGAGCCAGATTGTTGGGGACAGTATGCTGATTCTGTAAACCACTTAGAGAGGGCTGTAAAACACTTGAAGTGGTATATAAGTCTAAGTGCTATTGTTATTTGTGGCAAGGGAGACCATAGCTAGCCTAGAGCTTTGGATCACTCTTGGGTGCAGAGTAGGGGGTACAATTTTCCTTTGCTGCTGAAAACTCCAACTTGCTGTCTTGCCCAGAGATCTTTCAGCGAATGGCATTGAGATTTCAGCTGATGTTGCTTTGTCCACAGCTCAAGCCTGCTGAACGAGGAGACTCTGTTTTTTTCTCCTGCCATGCGATCAACTCCTATGGTGAAGACCGAGGACTTATTCAGCTTACTGTACAAGGTATTGGTCTTTGTCGGATGTGTATGCATGTACTGTATGCAATGGTGCCTTTTGTGGAGACCTTTCAGACACTGCTGTTGGCTTTTGTGTGTAGCTTCTGCTGGGGTTATCCCGTTTATGACAAGTGATGCTTTGAGGGTGGCAGAACACCGACTACATTTTAGAAAAGCTACTATTAGCAATAAAAAGGGAGTCAGCCCAATTTCTAATTTTTCATGGACAATTTCCTGAAAAAGCAGGACATGAACATGGATTTAAAATAATTAAAATATTATGTCTGATTCCTTGTTGAGATCTTTTAAGCTAAACTTTACCCCTCTATCTGCACCTAGATGTTTTGGAAGAATTCAAATGCAGAGTGGAGATGGAAGGGTGCTTCCTCCTCCACCCCCACCCCCCCCAAACAGTGCCCAGATTCTGGAAGATGGGGAGGTGCTGGTCTTCCACTCAAAAGGCCTCCGTTCCACTGAGGCCCATCTTTTCTGAGCGTGTTCTGCTTTGTGTCTCAGGAGAACTAGCCAGGGGCTTTTGAGGCAAGGCAAATTTCCCTGATTGGACTGAGCTGCCATGGAAAGTAGTTCAGTGACCCACACCTGGCTCTTTGGCACTGCCCTTAGCAATGGTCCCAGTCATCCTTCATCCACCATCCGGTATGCACTGGTCCTTCCAAAATGGTCTTCTGTCCCTCGCAGCTTTTACATTTTGTGCAATTTGCTGGATATGCAATTTTAGTTTATTCACTCTTTGATATATATATTGATATATTGTTCAATTTGCTAACCTATTTTTACCTGCATTTTCAAGAAAACCTACTGAATGTGGAAGTCCTTCTTGGCACCTCTACCCTTCTTGCTAATTTTTCCAGCTTGCATTTTCCGGGTGTCTGGTGTATGCTTTTTGTATGCTGTGCATGGGGGCGGGGGTGAGTGGGGTGGGGGTAGCGTTTCCTATTTCTTACTGCTGCCCTTCTGTCCCTCCCCAGAGCCACCAGACCCTCCAGAACTGGAGATCCGAGAAGTGAAAGCCCGGAGTATGAACTTACGGTGGACTCAGAGGTTTGATGGCAACAGCATCATCACAGGTTTTGATATTGAGTACAAGAATAAGTCTGGTGAGCAGAACTAATGAAGTTCTGAGTGGAAACCAGAACTGGGAAATGCCTTGCTTAAGATTCACATGCATGGGGAAAAAAGTCATTTATTACTATAGGTGGTCCTCGACTCACAACAATTCATTTAGCAACTTTTCCAAGTTACAACAGCACTGAAAAAAGTGACATGATCGTTTTTCACAGTTATGACCATTGCAGCATCCCTAGGGTCATCTGATCAGAACTGGAACGCTTTGCAACTGGCGTGTATTTACGATAACTTCAATGTCCCGGGGTCATGTGATCACATTTTGTGACTATCTGACAAGCAAAGTCAATGGGAAAGTCAGATTCATTTAACAACCATGTTACTAGCTTAACAACTGTAGTGATTCACTTAAGAACTGTGGTAAGAAAGGTTGTAAAATGGGGCAAAACTCAATAAATTTTTCACTTAGCAGCAGAAAGTTTGAGCTCAATTGTGGCATAAGTCAAGGACTACCTGTACTGAGAAAATGGGAGAAATTCAGCTTGAATAGAATGCTGGCTTGGTTGGCCTCGAACAATGTGGCAGGAAAAAAGTGCCAGGAAAATGGGTTTTGGAAGAGGTGTAAGTAAAACTTCAGTGTCGCAGGTACTCGTAGATGCAGTTCCACTGAAGACTCTGCGTCAAGTGTGGTTGGTCAGCTAGTTGTGAATCCATCTGCTGGTAATGCTGTCCATCCCACATTTTTTTTGTTAAATGCCGTACTGTTCTTTGTAAACTATGTCCATAGCATTTCCCTGATGCACTAATTTAGTCACTTTATCAAAGAAGGCAGTAAGATTTGTCTGGCATGATCTGTTTTTAACAAGCCCACATTGGCTTCTAGTAATCACTTTGTCGTTTCTAGGATTTTGCAAATCCACTGCTTTTTCCAGGGTTTTCCCAGGTATTATTGTCAGGCCTCTAGTTTTCTAGATTTGGTTTTTCTTTTCCTTTTTGAAGACTGGAACTACATGAGCTCTTTTCTGGTTCTCTGGCAGTTCCCTGGTTCTTCAGGAGCTTTGAAATATTTTGTTCAGTGGTTCCGAGGTCACTTCTGCTAGCTTCTTCAGAACTCTGGGATGCAATCCATCTGGCCTGGCGATTTCAGCTCATCCATATTGCATAGGTGATGTCTCACCATTTTCTTGCCTAATTTGACTTGTATTCCTACTCTGCCATCTACTGTACTGCTTTTGATAGGTTCAACAGAGGCAAAAATAGATTAGGCAGTTCCATTTTTTCCCTGTTACCCATCACTTCCTTGCCATCTTCTCCCTTTAGTGATCATTTCCTCGACTTTTTTCTTGTTTCTTACATGTTGAAAAAGTGGGCACGATGGCTCAGTGGTTAAAGATGCTGAGCTTGTCAGCTGCAAAGCTGACAGCCCAGGTTGGAGACTTGAGCGCCATGCCCACCTAGCAGTTTGAAAGCGTGCAAAAGCGAGTAGATTAATAGGTACCACTTTGGTGGGACAGTAACAGTATTCTGTGCATCTTTGGTGTATAGCCCTGCTGGCCACATGACCATAGAAAATGTCTTTGGACAACTCTGGTTTCCTTGGCCAAAAACAGAGGTGAGCACCACGCTCTAGAGCCAGATATAACTGGGTAGGAAACCTTTACTTTTACATGTTGAAAAAAAACATTTTATTATTTATTTATAGTTCTTCCCACAGTCAACCAGATGTTCAGACTGGATTTGGCATTTTTATCCATCTATCAGGTCCTTTGCAAGGATCTGGGATAGGCCGAAGTGGATGATTGACGGTGTTACAGATATCATCGCAGGATGTCAGCTGTTCTAAGTAAAGCTGCAATTGACTGATGGTGAATGTGTCAATGCCCATGGTGTTCAAGTGGTGCTCCAGTTGTTTTGAGATTGCACCCAAGGAGCCTATAACTATTGGTACCATCTTTGCTTTTGTTTGCCACAGTTGTTCCATTTCTATTTGTCTTTGTATTTTGTTATCTTCCCAGTTCTTTCTCTTCTATTCTGCTATCTCCAGATACTGCCACATCCACTATCCAGATGGTTTTTGTCCTTCTTATGAACAGTTGCTAAGTGTGACCAGTTGTGTGTCTGATGCCTGTCCATTTGAACTCTAAAGTTCCAGAGCACTTTAGCTTCTCCATTTTCTATTACTTTATTTTATGGTCACACCAGTTCTTGTTTGCAGGCACATGGCATTACTTGCAAATCTTCCAATGCACCAGTGTTGCTATTTTATCATGCTGTTGTTTGTGCAATCTTCTTGCAGCAGCTAAACAGGTGGTCCACTGTTTCTTCAGCTTCTTTGCATAGGCAGCACTTGCTGTCTATTGCTATGTTTTCAATTCTGGCTTGCTGGGCATTTGTTCTTAAGTCTTGTGCAGCCAGAATTACTGTAGCCCCTTTGTCTCTTTCTTCAACTTCCCTCTTCTTAGCCATTGCCACATCTTGTTGTTACCTGCCTTGCCTACTATTTTTTTTAATGCATTGGCCACATAATGCTTTGCCTTTCCATGCCTCTTTTCTGTTCTTCATTTGGTCTTTCTTGTAGGCCAGTTTGGTCTCCCTGGTGCTTGGTAAGCCTTCCTGGTGCATTTTCTTCACTGTCCTTCAGATATTCTTCCAATGCCCTTTTTTCTTCATCAACTGTCTGCTCTATTTGCAGCATTCCAGGCCCAACTATTTTCCTGGTTAAGTAGAGTCTATCAATGTCACTCCAAGGATGAAGGGCATGATTCTTTTCATTATTTTTCTGGCCTTCCTATCTAAGGCCTTTAGTTCTACTTGAGTCCAGTCTACTATTCCAACTGTGTATCTAATGGCAGGGATTACCCAGATGTTAATTGCCTTGATAGTATTTCCTCCACTGAGTTTGGACTTTAAGATCTTCACTCTAATGATCTTATTTATGTTTAACCTTCTTCTTTACTTCAGTGTGGTTGATGTTGTTAGCTTGAAGGATGCCTAGGTATTTGTAGTGATTGTCTTCATCCAGATTCTTGATGTTATTCCTTTGGTTTTCACTATTTTTCCCTGTTTGATGGTAAGCATGGTACATTTGTCCAGTCTAAACTCCCTTGCAAAATCTTGGCTATGCATATAGCTGTGTTCAGCAGCGATTCTATTTCATGTGGTGTTTTGCCATACAGTTTCAAATCATCCATGTAAAGAAGGTGGGATAGTCTGGGAGATGTTTTTGATGTTTGATAGCCATAGCTATTTGTTATTTATTTGTAAATACATTTATTATTTATTGGTTGACATTATTTAACTTTTCTGTACAACTACTTTGGCTGACATTATTGTCTCTTAACCTACAGCCTCTGAGGAGCATACAATTTTAGAGGTGTGAGCAGAAAGCTCAGAAGTAAAGCTTCTTGACACCCTTTCCCACCTTCCCAATTATTTGTGGTTTCAAAATGTCATGAACACGCAGCTGTATTTGGAACTCTAGATCAACGAATAATCCCAGAACCATTCTGTTTATTTCCAGATTCTTGGGACTTTAAGCAATCCACCCGGAACATCTCTCCCTCCATTAACCAGGCCAATATTGTGGACCTCCACCCGGCCTCCGTATACAGCATCCGCATGTTTTCGTTCAACAAGATTGGCCGCAGTGAGCCAAGCAAGGATCTGACCATCAGCACAGAGGAAGCAGGTGCCCATTCACCTCAGGGCTGTATCCACAAAATAATTTATGAAACAAATAGGGTGATGGACAAAGTGTGAGAAAGAGGAAGTCATGAAGGTTAAGAACACACAATTGCTGTTTGTGCTTAAGACCCATTTCTTCTTTGCCCACCATCCTTTTTCTGGCCAAGAGTGTGTTGTCCTCACCTAAAAGTCTTGGCTCCATAGACAAGATTTGTGTCTGTATGGGCGGGTGGGGGATGCTTAAGCTCTGTGGCAACCATGTGAGCGTGAGTGCACATGTCCTTGTCAAGTTGGCAGAAGTCCTTGTTCCTTGGCACAAAAGCCATTTGCTTGTTTCCTTGGGCTGGTCCTGTCAGGAAGCTCCCTTCCTGAGCTGAGCTGTGGGCCAATCGGGTTAATCTGTTCTTCAGAAAGAACTGGGCCTAGTCTCCCTTTAAAAGCTTGCCTAGTATATTGTACAACAAAAACATTGGTTGAATGGAATCTATCTGATGAAATGATTCATATCAAAATAAACAGGTCTGTCTTCCAAAATGCCATAGAATAATTATTTTCCAGTATTAAGATATCATTTCCAGCATTCTCTGAGGTTCGCTCTTTGAGCTGAAGAACTTAGTGGGTTTTCCAGTTGCTCTGTTGCTTGCTGTCTTCACTACCGGTCTTTCCCCACCCTACCCCCTTCACAGCAGGCTAAAGCAACTGCTGCCATCTCTGACATTTGTAGAACAGATGCCTAAATCTATCCCACTAGGCCTTTTTTCCCTTGGCGTTTCAGAGGCATGAGCCACAGGCATGCAAAGCCACTGACAGAAATACTTCACATTCAGGTGCTTCTTTTCTCTACTGGGAACAAAGAAAGAATCTGTCTGTGCCACGTGTAATGTGATTTCCACTCTTTCAGCTCCTGATGGTCCCCCACTAGATGTCACCTTGCAGCCAATGACATCCCAAAGCATCCAGGTCACCTGGAAGGCAAGTATGTGTGTTCCATGCTTGAAGGAGGGCTGGGATCAGTGGCACTTCTTGTTTATTTGAACTACAAAAATAACAGCCCATGATCAGGCATGGTCCATTGGCTGGTGTGGTGCAGAAGGTGCTCTTGTCCTTTCCTCAGGAGACGCATATGAGAAGGCTGGCCCCGTCCTTGCTCCTATTTTGGAGCTCTGGGCCTTTGACATCTGAAGCAACCATAAAGGGATGAAATGGTGATGCAGCCCAGAGCGGGGCAATGTGGGAAAGACCCTGTGGCTCTAGTATTTACCCTACCAGCCTTTGCTGCTGGCTTGTAATGCACTGAAGTTCATGTGGGTCAGTACAGAGCCTCTGTTTCAGCTGTGCTGAACTGAAGAGCACTTACAAGAAGGCATTCAACTCCATGGCACGTGATTGGATAGTCAAATGCCTAGAAATAATAACAGCCAGTAGAAACATCAGAACTTTTTTGCAAAGATGGATGGCACAATGGAAGACACAGTTGCCGGTCAATTATGATGGACTGGGAGAAGTTAATCTTTCAAGGAAATTCACTACCACCAATTCTATTTGTCATTGCACTGATTCCTCTTTCAACAATACTGAACAAATTAGGCCATGGCTATTCAACATCAAAAACATCTGCCAGGCTCTCCCACCTCCTTTAGACAGATGAGATGAAGCTGTAAGGAAAAACATAATCTGAAATAGAATCTCTGCTCAGCACTGTCCATATATACGTACAATGGAGTTTGGAATGGACAAATGTGCATCTTACCATCAACGTGAGAAAAATAGTGAAAACTAAAGGAATCAAGATATCCTATGGAAATAACTCTGGAGCCTGGATGAAGATGATCACTATAAGTACTTGGGTATCCTTTAAACTGACAATAACACCTACACTGAAGTGAAGAAGTAGGTTAAACATAAATACATAATTAGAGTGAAGAAGATCTTAAAATCCAAACTCAGTGGAGGAAATACTATCAAGGCAATTAACATCTGGGCAATTCCTGTCATAGATACACAGCTGGAATAGTAGACTGACTCAAGCAGAACTAAACGCCCTGGATAGGAACGCCAGAAAAATAATGGTAATGAATTATGCCCTTCATTCACACATACTGTAGGTGTTGACAGACTTTACTTACCAAGGAAAATAAGTGAGCCTGGAATGCTGCAAGTACGCCAGACAGCTGAAGACAGTCACTTGTTTGAAATGATATAGGTTCTCCTGCTTGAGCAAAGGGCTGGACTAGAAGACCTCCAAGGTCCCTTTCAGCTCTATTTTGATTGATTGAAACTGGACCACCTAGTTAACTGCTGCAAAAAGATCATGCAGACTGAGTGCAAGCAATGGCATAACACAGTACCAATAATAGAAGGTCTGCAAGAAATGCTATTTGACTGAAAGCAAGAACTGGTGGGACCACAAAATAGACATAAAAACAGTGATCTGGGACATTCGAATTCAAAAAACAATCCAAACGTAACAATTGTTGATAAGACAAAAAAGTCTGGATAGGGGACTTGGCGGTACCTAGAGACAGCAGAAGAGAAGAGAAAGAACTGGAGAAAATCACAAAACATAAAGACCTGCAAATAGAAGTAGAACAACTGGCAAAAGAAAGCAAAGCACCAATATGTGCCTTAAGTGTAATCCCAAAATATCTGAAACACCTCTTGAATACCACTGGCGTTGAAAAAATCCCCATCAGTCAATTGCAAAGGCAGCTTCCCTAACTCTAACCTTTAACACAGAGGTCCCCAACCCCCAACTCATGGCCTACTGCCAGGCCTTCAGCTGTTTGGAATCAGACTGTGGAAGTGGTGGGCAAGCATGCTTGTGTGCATCCCCACTTGTGTGAGCAGCAGCTGAACACATGTATGCATGATACATTTGTGCGAGCAGTGTGCACGCATGCCCGCCACTCACACAAATGGAGCTGCATGCATGTGCTTGCCCACTGCTCTCAGGGAACCGTCCCCTCCCCTGCTGGTCTGCAAGGCTGGAAAGGTTGGGGAACTCTGCTTTAATGCCCTCAAACAACATCTGCTTATCCCAGGTTCTTGAGAGGATTTGATAGATAAAAATGCCAAATCTAAACATCTGGCTGGCTGTGTGACCAACCATAATGATAATTTATTAAATTTATATGCCACCTGACTCCCAGTGCCCAACTCCCAGCAACTCTGAGTAGTTATTTTGAAAATAAATAAATATTTTTTAAAAATTTGTTTTTTTTTAATGCTGAGGAGAGAACTTTATTTGCAGAAAGTCCTTCAGTTGAGCAACTGGGTTAAATATTTAAGGCAGGGGCTTCCTTTTTGGCCTGCAAGGAGCTCGCATTGTCTTAAGAGGAAGGTAGAAACAAGAGTGCTCCTGGCTCGTACTAAAACCAGCCAGCCTTGGGCCATTTGAACAAGGCTGTGCATCAGCTGGTTGAAACTGGAACGGGAATGCAGGCAGTTAACATTTAGATGGTTGGATAGGCGAGTCACTCCCCTCTCTCACCCTGAATCTGCCTGCCGTGCTCTGACTCTCTCCCCTATTTTTACTCCTCCTCTTTACTCACCCACCTCATAGGCCCCAAAGAAAGAACTCCAGAATGGGGTTATCCGGGGCTACCAGATTGGCTATCGAGAGAACAGCCCAGGAAGCAGCGGGCAGTACAGCATTGTGGAGATGAAGGCCACGGGGGACAATGAAGTCTACACCCTTGACAACTTGAAGAAATTTGCCCAGTATGGTGTGGTGGTGCAGGCCTTCAACCGGGCAGGCACTGGCCCCTCGTCCAGTGAAATCAATGCCACCACACTGGAGGATGGTAAGTCCTGGCAATTTCTTGGCTTCTCAGCGGCTGTTACATTTTATTTCAGTCCAGCCAAACTTTCCTGCAAGATGGCACCCCTCCACCCAAAGCTGCTACTATCTTCCCAAAGGCAGTCATGTTTCTGTTTTCCATACATAAGAGGGTTTGTTTGTTTCATCATCAGAAGGCAGAGATAATTGTTAGGCAAAGTTGGGTTTTATTATGTTCTAGACATTTTGGTGTTCTAGGTGCCTACAAATAGGTGGCAATTTCTGTGGAAGCTAAAATAAATGGTGGTTGCCATTCTGTGATGGTCACTATTAGAACAAGTGTGTGAGACTGAGTGGGAGAGAGTTAGCCTTCCCTTTCCTTTTCAAAATCGGCACAGGATACAATTCTGGACCTGGAATGCCTCCTCCCTCTCTTTCATTCTCTCTCTCTCATTCTCTCTTTCTCCCTCCCCCCCAGTATTAGTGTGGCATCTGGAGGTGAAAGGGCCTGCGCAGGCTGCCTGTCTGATTTCGGTGAATGTGCTTCTCCTTACCTCAGGGGCACCCTGGGCCTTCCTTGAATGCCATTCTGGTGAGAGCCTGAAGTGTGCCATCCTTCAGCACCCCAGTCTGGACCGGCGAGGGTAACTTTGAGTCTCTCCAGGGCTCCCTTGTGCAGCTGCCACCCTGTCTCTGACCTCTCCACCCAAAATGCCTTGTGCAGAATGCAGCCGGTGGCCCTGCCAAGGAGTAGCCCTGTTGTGCCCACAGCTACCCTCATTTCCTCTGGGGATTCTCCACAGATTTTCATGGGCTAAGAGATCAGCACTTGGAAAACAAAATAGAAGTTTCTTCCTCACTGGTTCAGCAATTTTTCATACTTAATTAAGACCCTCATTAGCCTGTCAAAGCATCATCATTTCCTGCCTAGATTAGCACTCCTCCTGGGGTATTCAAGGGCCCCTGTTTTAGCAATAGTGTTATTTCCCATAATTATATTACCTTCATTTTCTTCAAACGGACTCTATTAGTTTATAACACCAGCCTCTAATTACACCATGCTTTCGGCTTTACACCTAAATAAACTGAAACAATCATCCTTTTCCGAGTGGATCATTAGGATGATATATCGTCATTTAAATGCTCATAAAAATTAGAGATCTGTCTTTGGGGGGCAGCGGGTTCTCATTACCTCTACCCCAATCACTCGCTGAGTCTACCCTTCTTCAAGCAACTGCGCAGCTTTGCAGGTCTAGTGGAAAATGCCACAGCAGAGGCTTCATCCTGGGACTCTGGGGAGCATGGATGGATTGGCAAATTAATCTGCCCACCTGTTTGAAAGAACGGCCAAGGGGCTGTGGCAACCAGGGGTATCCCTTTGCATGTGTTTCCCTGTTCAGTTCCCAGCCAGCCCCCTGAAAATGTGAGGGCCTTGTCCATCACCTCTGATGTGGCCGTCATCTCATGGTCTGAACCCCCTCGGAGCACCCTCAATGGCATCTTGAAGGGCTACCGGGTCATCTTCTGGTCTCTCTACATGGATGGTGGTGAGTTGGGAGCATTGCCTCGTTTATTTCATTTTCATTAATTGAATTTAGTGTAGTATCATACCTGGAGGGCAGATGGCTGTTTTTCCTCCAGTAACACATCAGATCTTCTGATGGTTCATGTCAGAAATGATGTTCTTCCTACCCTCCAACTGGATACTGGAGGTCAAGCTGGTGCTGCCTGTCACTCAGTGCCCCTAACGCCACTGCAAGATAAGGGAATTCAACTCCACTCTCCTTTGGGAACCTCTTGTAATTATTTGTCTTGTTCTGGTAGCTGGCTCTCATTGCGTTTAGCACAATGGCCCCAGCGTACTTTCTCAGGGATGCCTGGAGTCACTTTGCAGACTGCAGTGCTCCTTAAATTGTCTCCTGCTCGGTGCAAGCAAATAACAGAAGGACCACTTGGACTGTGGCAGAGAGAGCACATTTCCTTTCTGAGCCCCAGAGCCTCCCCCAGCTGGCTTTATGGCAAGTGAACCATGCTCTGTACAGGAGCTCCTGGTGTGTATGTGTGTATGGGGGGGTCTAAGCCAGTGGTTCTCAATATTGGCCACAGAGGTCCCTGAGGCCATGCCATATTTCTAGGGAGGCACAGTAAGTTTATGAGGTGGCCTCCATCCTCACATATATATTGAAATTTATTACCATTTACACTAAATGATACAAATCAGAGTAATAAACAGTACAGGTAGTAAATTACCTTTTTCTAGAGAACCGTGATTGTGAGGTGGGGGGGCATACAGTTAAATGAGGCTCACAAGGGGGCCATGATAAAAAAAATTGAGAGCAGTTTCTTTCTTTGCTCCCCAACATCCAGTGCAGGCTTACTACTTTTGGGGGTTCTGTGGGCTGGTTTATTAGGGGTACTTTTAGGCTATATCAACAGCTTTTTGTGTGTGTGCATACAGTAAGAGCCCATGGGAGTGAGTGTGTGCTTCCTTCCACAAAATGTGGCTGATCCTTGAAAGGCTTCCTCTGCTGTTTCAGGGGACCTGTGTCCTATGGGGGTGGGAGGAAGCAAGGGGAAGATGGCAGGGCAGGGTACCACTGCTGTACTACATCCTGGCTTTGTCCACCTGCCGGATTGCAAGTGGCAGCTCTGGCCCATTTGTGAGCCTTGGGGTACCCTCCAGCCAGATCCCAAGGCTGCTTTCCCCACTTCTGTCCTGGAGGCTTGCTGGGCAAACCAAGCCACAGCAGGCTGAGTCGGGAGGCTGCGGAGGGCAGTGGGAGCCTTGCCTGCCTTTGCATGGGGTGTTATTGCTTCCTGAACAGAGTGGGGGGAGATGCAGAATGTCACCACCACTCGGGAGCGAGCAGAGCTGCGAGGCATGGAGAAGTTCACCAACTACAGCGTGCAGGTCCTGGCCTACACCCAGGCAGGTGATGGGGTCCGCAGCAACGTCCTCCACATCCAGACTAAAGAAGACAGTGAGTGCCTGCAGCCGAGCTCTATGAAGCTGGGTGGGGATGGGGCAGGTGGGGGCAGCATCTGTTCCTTGGCCTGTCTAGAGCTGTCCCACAGCGTCTGTACAGGGGACAGGTGTCCTCTTTGGGGTGTGGATGATTCTGCTGTGCTGTGGATCCATAGGGCCCACTCTGGGGGCTGGGGGCTTCACCTCTCCTCTTTTCTCCCTCCCTCTGGAGTTGGGGAAACTCTAGAATTTTTTACCCCACTTACCTCAGTTAAATGGCCTGACTTGCTGCAGTCAGTGGGTTTGGCCTGTTTCTGTTGTGACTCTGGACCTGGTCCTCTGGTCTCCCTCCTGGGAGGAGACAGGGCATCTTTCGGACAGCAGGACAGAGTCAGGGACTGCTGGGTGTTGGAGGCCCTAGAGAAGCCAGGGGGCCAGAAGACTTGGAGGGACAGAGACCTGCAGAGCGGAAGGGACTCAGAGCAACCCATCGAAGGACCAGAAAAGGGTCTCTGGAGCACATGCTGGCTTTGGCCAGCCTGCCTTTTTGGTCCATCTCGGAGCTGGAAAGGGGCGCTTCACCTGGGCTGTGCTCTAGTGGTTCAGGGGTGGGGGAACTGTAGAGGGCAGTGAAGAGCAGCCAGAAGGAACTGGGGTTCCTTTCTAGCTGTGACATGATTTGAATGGTGGGCTGCATTGGTACTGGGGACACCCAGGTGAAGCCCACCTGGATGGCAGCATTCCCACGTGTGGGCTGGCCAGCTGATCCCTTCCAGAAGCCTTCCATGCATGGCAAGAGAACTTCCTTAAACTCTTGCTCTGCTTGTCTCAGTTGATCAAGAATCTGTCAGAGGCAGACTGGGCTGGGAGCAAGCTGCTGCCAGGACTTTCCCTCTAATGGCAGAAGTTGCTCTAAAGGGAGACACTGGTGTCCTGCCAGTGAGACCTTTGGTGGCTGGCACAACTGGGGCAAAAGAAGAGGACTGTTCCTTCCCCCCCTTTACCCCCAGCAGGGCACTGCAATGAGTTGTGCTCCTTCCCTCCTGCGACGGCGTGGCTGCAATGCGGCCCACCTAGAGAGGCCTTGAGAATCATGCCTCTTCTTTCCTCTTGCAGTTCCTGGTCCTCCTGCCGGGATCAAAGCGGTGCCTTCCTCTGCCAGCAGCGTTGTGGTGTCTTGGCTGCCACCCTCAAAACCTAATGGTGTTATCCGGAAGTACACCATTTTCTGCTCCAGCCCAGGCTCTGGCCAGCCGGTGAGCAGCTGTGACGGGGCTCCTGGGAGAGTGGGTGTGCCATAGTTGCCTGGCCACTAAGCCAGCGGGTTGCCAAGCCTTGTCTGTCCCCTGAAGAGAGGACTGGCCTCAGGCAGCTTTACCCTGGGGACCCTCAGCCTGGGTTATAATCAGCAGGTGCCAGAAGCAGCCTGCAGTTCGGTGGACCATCTCAGTCTATTTTGGACACCAAGATGGGGTAGGAAAGAACAATATGGGTCAGACCTTTCTCCCATAGGGTTTTCCCTCCTTGCTCCCTGCCGTTGTTTCTCTTTCACCACATCGCATACCTTACAGGCTGACAAATGTATCATTGCTTATTTTACAAAGCAGAAATAGATTTAAATAGCCAGCATTTATTTACTAATTTAACTTAAATCATGCCTAGTGGCTAACCCCAATAATGCACAAATCTATATTTACAACACAAGGCATTTAACATCACACCAATAAAAGTCAAGGATAAATGGCATTCATGAGTTAAAACTTACCTTGGCAGAATCATCTATTTGAGATATTCCTTTTCCAATGGGGAGGGTTTCACCTGCTGCAGCAGGCAGCCCTTCCCTCAGGTCAATCTGAGCAGGAGAGCAGTGAGTTAAGGGCACCGAGACAACAGTGTCCTTCTAGCACCAACTGCTTGGCCTTGCCAGTCAAAGGTAGAGGTCCAATTGTCCCTCCAGGGTTTCTATGTTCCCTAGGATAGCCTTGGCTTTTGCTAGAGAGCTGGATGCAAATTAGGAGAGAGCTTTTGGCAGGTTCTGCTCTGAGCTCCCTGCCATAGAATGGACTGAGGTGGTGTGCTGATCTACAGGAAAGGCTTCAGAAAAGAAAAAATGCTTCTCTTCCTGTGCAATAGGGTGGCTGCCCCTTGGTTTAGGCTGGCCATACACACCTCCTACTTTGGTAGCCTCAGAGGGTAGGATCAGTTAGAATGGTCTGTCTTAGGCCTCTGTGGATTTTTCTGGTTTTCAAGCGTGCTTTGGGAATTGCCCAGGGATTTGGCAGATAATTTGACCTCAAGCTTAGTTGAAGCATAACTACTTCCATGTCCTTGATGCACCAGCAGCTGGTTGAGGTTATCTCAACTGTGTTGGGTTTTGAAGAAGTACCTTCAAGCCACGACTACCTTTTTTGGTTAGTCACATTGCAGACAAAATCACTCATAGCTTGTTGAGCTGGACAATGTCCAATGAGATTCAGCAATCTGTGCCTTGCAAAAATCACAAGAGATTCATTTGAACCATGAACCCCAAGAAGGTTGAAAGGGTTTTCTGTGGGATGAACTTTGCCATACTGTATGTAGGCTAACTCCTTGTCCCTCCTGGCTTTTCAGAGTTGCCAGGAGAGGATGATATAAGGAACTGAACTAGAGTAATGACAAATGCCTTTTTGAAAGTGGGAATGATATTGCCATGAAGTGAGCATCTGCTTCCAGTCCAAACTTGCCCTTCTTTGGGAAGATAGTAGAAGAAGGTGTTGGGGCCTTGGGATGAAGTGATTATGGATTCTAGATTGTGCTCATCCCTGGATAGGGGACACAAGTTGCATTGTTTACTCTTGTGGATGACCTGTAGCAGGAACAGGAAGAACAGGGGTCCTTCTAGAGTTCTCAGCAGCATCCAATGCCACTTGTCATGATGTTCTTCTGGAAATTAGTAGTAGTCTTTGACATTGCCTCTCCTTTTTCTTGACCTCTAGTCTTGGTTGGTGGGAAGGAGCCACTCCAACATGGAGAGCCTCTCACCCATTTTTGTTAACATATATGTGCAACTTATGGTTTAGGATGAGGCTTCATTAGCTACCCATTTCCTGCATCCAATTGAGCAGGAGATGCAGAGACTCCAGGGATTTATTGCAATATGAATATGATTTTACAACTCTTGTGTATCATCATTTCACTTTTTAGGAGGCCGTGACCCATCTTTAAATAAATAAATAAATAAATAAATAAATAAATAAATAAACAAACAAACAAACAAACAAAAACAAACAAACAAATAAATAAATAAGAGAAAGAAAGAAAGAAAGAAAGAAGAAAGAAAGAAAGAAAGAAAGAAAGAAAGAAAGAAAGAAAGAAAGAAAGAAAGAAAGAAAAAGAAAGAAAGAAAGAAAGAAGCATCTTCTACAGAACAGGCTGCTGCCCCTCTGGTCGGTTGCTCTTTTGTTCCGTCTCGTGTAGCTGCACCAATGGCAGCAGCAACATGGAAATGGATGCAGCCCAGACTTTAGTTGGCCCCCAAAGCTTCCTGGGAACATTCAGGTTATGTTAGCTTGGAAAGGAGGGCGGGGACAGCATTTGCTTATCAAAACTGCTTTCTACAGTTCATTTTAACATCTGAGCCCTTCGTTTCCAGGGCAACATAATCTTTTCATCAAAGCAACTGGTGAAGCTGCTGGGATCTGATATTGTTTCCTTGGCATCTTGTCAAGGCTGCCATTTGGCTTAAAATTGTGCATGCAATGCAATATTTATGCTTGCATATTTAAACAATGGTTATATTTAAGTATTCTGCCTGTGGATCTATCAGTCCATGTTCCAAGCATGCAAAATCAAAACTGTTCAGGCACAGAGGTGAGATATTTGTCTGCCAGTCAGGCTTGGCATTGGCCTTGATGGAGCTTCCCAGGCAGCCGCATGTGCCCACAGGTGGCAGCTCTGGGCACTTGTGGCAGCCTTGAATCTGGAATGCAAGACTTCCCCAGGGAGGGGGAGGGGAGAGCCTCCCTTCCTCCTGACCCCAGAGAGGAGCCCAGATGCTGAGAACCTGAGGGCCTTGGGAGGCAGGGCAGTCTGCCTGACTGGCTCCAGGGGGATGTGCCTCGGGCCACAGTTTAAAAGTGGTCCAGCCAGGCAAACTGGACACTCTGTCAAACCAGCAATCAGTGCAAGCCCCAGCAGCCTGAAGCCTCTCTTGAACAGGCATGTCCTCTGCTTGCCCAGATCTGTCTTGCAAGAGTCAGAAGCAGGGCATGCTGGGAGTTGGGAGTTGTAATAGCACGACAAACACACAAGTAGGTACCATCTGTCAGTCCCAGGCCAATAATGTAAACCTTGTGTTCTGATTGCCCAAGAGACAGGGTGAGGTCTAGGACCTCAGAGCTGAGGTCTGAGTTATTTCCCCCTTTAGGTTCTTGTAAACAGCAGAGATTGGGGCTATTTAACTTGTTTATAAAAGAGTCCAAGTTATAGGTCAAAAGTGAAGTTGTCACTATTTTTTGCTTAAAACAGAAACAGGCACTGAAGAAATCCAGAAGTATCTGTCTAGCTTGAAGAAATGGAGAGTAAATAATAAATTTGGTCCATTGTAGAAAGAATATCCTATCTGCACAAATGTATGAAATCTTGTAGAAGTTGAGGAAAGCTCTTAGAGAAAAGCCTTTCTCCTAAGACCAGAAAGCAGGGGAGTTTCAGGGAAGCCAAGTTGCTGAGATTTTGGACAGACCAAGAAGGAAAAGAAGATGTATATCAACAAGGGCCCCTGAACCCCTGAATTTAGCAATGGCTCAGGGGTTGCTAGTGCAGGCTGCTAATGCTGCCTCCAGGGCCACAGGCCTATGGGTGGCAGCTGTTGGGGTACGTGGGTTCCCGAGAGGCCTCCACTGGGCAAGCAGGAAAGCAGTCTGATCCAGCTGCAGGCCTGTTCTCCTTCGGTTCTCCTGCAGGCTCCCAGTGAGTACGAAACAAGTCCGGAGCAGCTGTTCTATCGCATTGCACACCTGAACCGTGGTCAACAGTACCTGCTCTGGGTTGCCGCTGTCACCTCTGCAGGGCGGGGCAACATGAGCGAGAAAGTCACCATTGAGCCTGCTGGAAAAGGTTTGGCAGTGGAACGGGGAGTGTCTAGCAGCTCAGCTGCTGTAGACCCCCCACCATGTCACCCTCCCCCTCTTTTGCAGCTCCAGCCAAGATCATCTCATTTGGGGGCACAGTTACCACCCCTTGGATGAAAGATGTGCGACTGCCATGCAGTTCAGTGGGGGATCCTCTTCCAGCTGTGAAGTGGACTAAAGACAGGTATTTCTTTACCAAGGGGGGAGGGGCTTGGAAGGTCTCTGGCCAGACCATGCCTTCCTAATGTTCAGGATTTCTTTTGCAGTGATGATTCGGCTATTCCAGTCATTTTGGATGGTCATCGTCAGATTCAGTCCAACGGCACCCTAATACTGCGCTCTGTGAAAGCAGAGGACTCGGGCTATTACACTTGCACTGCCACAAATACCTGGGGATTTGATACCATCATTGTCAACTTGCTGGTGCAAGGTGAGCTATCAGAAGGAACTCCCCTCCCCCCCGGGGAGGGGGCAGTTTGTCTTTAGGACAAATGACTGCCTAACTTCCCTGCCCGAGAGTGCCCAGTTTGGCGAGCTCCTACAGCTGAATGTGAAGGAGCCAGGTGAGAAGGAAGCTGACCCAAATGGCCTTCCCTTTCAGTCCCTCCAGACCAGCCCCGGCTGATGGTGTCCAAGACTTCGGCTTCATCTATCACCTTGGCCTGGATCCCTGGTGACAATGGTGGCAGCTCCATCCGAGGCAAGTTGAAGGAGAGTGGCTGCGCTTGCTGGGTAGACGGACAAAGCTTGGCTGTTCCTGAATATCTCTCCAACTCTGTCTCCCCCATCCTTCTCTGGGTTTGGGCCTTCTTTCTGCAGGGTGGACTCTTGGTCTTCTGGGCGTAGTTGCCTCATGATGCTGTGGCCAAAGATTTTGATATTGGGTGAAGGCATTCTTTTGAGGAGCACTGAATGGCTCCTTGGCTCTGTGAAAGACTCCTTACAGCTTCATCTGAGGTTCTGCATGTGTGTCTGTGTGTGGGTGTGTCTGTGTAAGCTCCAAACAGTTCCAACTGCAGCTTATTTAGGAAAGGCAGGGAAGGTCAGGCAGTTCTTTCTTACCTGGGCTCAGGTTCCTTGTGCCTCCCCAACCAGCTTGTTTAGGGAGGAGGAGGAGGAGGAGGAGGAGGAGGAGGAGGAGGAAGATCCTATCCTTCATTTTATTTCACAACAGGACTATAGTTTGGTAGGGTTGAAAGGTAGCAGCTGGTGGAAGATTAGGCCAAAATCAGTGGAGATTCCAAGATGCATTTCCCCAGTCTCGGCCTGATTCCTGGTGTGAAGCTGTCTGCCAGTGCCTCCTTGTTCATCCGCTTCAGTGCCCTCAGGGAAACAATGGCAGCCCCAGAAGAAGGAGTGAAGGGAGTCTTCACATTGCAATTAATTAAACACATGGAAATAATTACAAGGCAGTCTCCCTAGCCAGCAGCATTTGCTGGATGTGTTTGCTTTTAATTGAAACAGCCAGAAGTACTGCGGTGCAGCTGATGGAGGTAGAATCCCCTGCCTGGACTGATTCATTGCTTGGTTGGGGCGGATGTGTGTGTGTGTGTGTGTGTGTGTGTGTGTATGTGTGTGTGAGTGACTTCCAGGAGGAGCAAGTGGAGGAGCAGGAAGAGAGCTGGAAAAAGGATGGGCATGGAAGAGCACAACTGAAGGAGCCCAAGGAGCCATTTTCTACTTCATGGCTCATGGGAGTGGGGGAGTAGGTGGCAGCAGGTCCCCAACTGCCTGAATGGAACCCCCTCCCTCTCTGGCACAAGGATACATGTGTAGGAGCCACACTCCTCCTTGATGACATGCACAGATGGGCCCTGAGGCAGCCTGCACCTTCTTGTTTGGCTTTGCTTATTGAGCTGTGAATTTGCCTTTTGACAAAGGGGAGATGGCTGCCTAGAAGGCTGGGCACCCAATGGAAGATTTGCCATTTCTTTCTTTGGAGGAAACCGCTGGCTGTCGTGGGGCAGGGGGAGTCTTCAAGGATTTAAGCCTGAGCTGCTGGCATGAACTGGGGGGCAAGGAGATGGCAGAGGCTCCTGCTGCATGGATTCCCCTTCTCCAAATTGCTCCCTTTGCTGCATCCCTGCAGGCTTTGTGCTCCAGTACTCAGTGGATAATAGTGAGGAGTGGAAGGACGTGTTAATTGCTTCTGCAGAGCGCTCCTTCAAGCTGGGCAGCCTGAAATGCGGGACCTGGTATAAGGTGAAGCTGGCAGCCAAGAACAGCGTTGGAGCTGGTCGCATCAGTGAGATCATTGAGGCCAAGACCCACGGCAGAGGTGACTGGTGCCTGGGGCTGGGGGAGGAGCCAGGTAGAGGCAGCAGCTGGGAGCCTCTGGCAGGAAGGAAGGAAGGAAGGAAGGAAGGAAGGAAGGAAGGAAGGAAGGAAGGAAGGAAGGAAGGAAGGAAGGAAGGGAAGGGAAGGAAGATAGGAAGGAAGGAAGGAAGGAAGGAAGGAAGGAAGGAAGGAAGGAAGGAAGGAAGGAAGGAAGGAAGGAAGGGAAGGAAGATAGGAAGGAAGGAAGGAAGGAAGGAAGGAAGGAAGGAAGGAAGGAAGGAAGGAAGGAAGGAAGGAAGGAAGGAAGGAAGCCTTGCAGAGTGGACATTGGAATTTGTCCAGAGGAAGACTGAGAGGCTTTCTTAGAATTGGAGTTAATTGGGAAGGAAAGATTTCAAAGGGAAATTGTGGTTCCCACACACGTTTTAACAAATTGTACATAAAAACGCCATCCATCCTGACTTTCTTCTGGCTTGGAGCTCATCTGAAGGAGGAACAGCCTTCTGTGGGAGTATTTCACCCTGGCTTCCTAAGGAACTGTTTAAACAAGGCAGACAAGGTTATTATAATGGTTCGCAGTCAGCCTCAATGGTTTCAAAGGTTTGTCAATTTCAGGAATGCCAGAGACAAGTGCATCACCTGAAGCCTAATTGAAATATTACACACATCAAGTTGATTGCAAGCTTGGTGCAGATCTTAGCCAGACCATTTAGGATCAAAGCCACTGTGAATTTTCTTGTATTAAGAAGGCCTCCTAATGAATACAGGATCCTTATGGAAGAATCATGAACACTTTTCCGTTTAAATTCTGCCGTGAGTTTGTCTGTAGAAAAAAAGTGTTGCTTTCCCCAAACCAAGAAAATTAGAAAAACCATTTAAATAGCCCCCTCTTCCTCCCCCATTTTTCCTTCTTTTCTGGAGATATTTTGAACGTTTGAATGTTTGAACTTCAATTACTAATAATTTAAATAATTTTTATATAGCTAGCAATGAATATGGATGTTGTGTAGCCTGCAACTCAACAAATAATTAATTCAATCTTTTTTTGGAGGGAAGAGGGAAATTAATTGACCCCTTTTTAGAGGGGGGAGTTGATCCTTTGGGAGGTGATCCTCATTTGCCGTTGCACAGCTGGGAAAGGGCAGCTGCCTGAGGAGTCTAGCTGAAGGGAGCACCTGCCCGGGCTGTGTTACTGTGGTGGCAGACAGCTCATGGAGAGCCTCTTGGGAGCTCTGGGTTTTGTAGTGCCTAAATTGATGATGATGATGATGATGATGATGATGATGATGATGATGATGATGATACTTAATGTGTCTGCTCTACGTTTTATTGGTTAGTGGTTTAGGCAGTACACCTTAAGGGAACATAGGTCATGAAAGAAACTCTTGGTGCCTCTTTCCAGAACCTGGCAAACTGCTCTATTCTATTCTGCCCAAGCTCACCTGCTTCCTTCTCCTTGTAGAGCCGTCTTTCAATAAGGACCAACATCTGTTCACCCACATCAACTCCACCCATGCCAGGCTGAGCCTGCAAGGCTGGAACAATGGGGGCTGCCCCATTGTAGCCATCGTCCTGGAGTTCCGCCCCAAAAGCACCTGGGCTTGGCAGAGCCTGCGAGCCAATTATTCCAGTGAAGTCTTTCTGACTGACCTGCACGAAGCCACTTGGTATGAGCTGCGCATGAAAGCATGCAACAGTGCCGGCTGTGGCAATGAGACCCTGCAGTTCGCCACCCTGGACTATGATGGCAGTGAGTGTGGATTGGCTGGGGAGTTTAGAAGCCCCCGTTCCCTGTGGGTCGGGCTTGTTCAGGGGTTGCACAGATTGTGCTTTGACACTTCTTTTGCACAGGCACTATTCCACCTATTAAGTCTGCGCAAGGAGAAGGAGATGATGTCAAGAAGCTTTTCACCATCGCTTGCCCTGTCATCTTGGCCACACTTGGTGTGGCGTTGCTCTTTGTCGTTCGAAAGAAGCGGAAGGAAAAGCGTCTGAAGCGTTTGCGAGGTGAATGTTTGGTTCTTGGGAATCCCTTTTAGCCAGGAGAGAAACCCCAAGGCCAGATGAGCCTGAGCAGGTATCAATCTGGCTTTCCCCTCTAGAGGATTCGGTCCCTGCAGCTGCCTATGTAGGTGGGGCTGGGGGAGAAAGGTGGGTGCTGCAGAATAGAACCCTCATTAGAGCTGGCGGTACAGATACTCCTTGAGTTACAACTACAATTGGGACTCGACTTGAAAATTCATTGTTAAGGGGCACAGCCTTTAAGTGAGGCCTCATAGGATGACACTTGGCTTTACAGCCTCTTTTGCCGCAACCTTCCCTGCCAGCTTCCCCATGGACTTTGCTTGTCAGAAGCTGGTTGGGAAGGACCCAATGGTGGGTG
Organism: Vipera berus; assembly: GCF_964194415.1. Classification (NCBI taxonomy): domain Eukaryota; kingdom Metazoa; phylum Chordata; class Lepidosauria; order Squamata; family Viperidae; genus Vipera; species Vipera berus. The sequence continues at coordinate 64,704 of NC_138211.1, read as the reverse complement.
CAGGAGCTGCAACTGTCAGTTGCCAAGCACCCAAACTGCAGCCAGGTGACTGCAGGGACGCTGCGACAGTTCTAAGTATACGTAAGTGCTGGTCGTAAGTCACCTTTTCAGTGCTATTGTCACTAAAGGAACACTGGTAAGTCGAGGGTTACCTGCACAGACATGCACCCCTCTTTGTTCTTTCCTTTAGCCTTAGCTCCCCTTAGAAAGGGACACCCCGCCCCCCAGGCCAGAGCACCCACAGTGACCTCACTGCCTGATTCAAGCTGCACAAGAGCAGCCGGGGCAGAGGGCTGCTGCTTCTGCTGCCCCCATTCAGGCCTCTCTGCTCTTTTCCCTTGCAGATGCCAAGAGTTTGGCTGAAATGCTCATCAGGTGGGTAACCACATTCAAGTCTTGCTGGTTAGCATTTCAATGCAGGGTGAATACAGAGGACCTCCAGTCCCAATTGTCATCTTCTTCTCCTTTGCAGTAAGAATAATCGTAGCTTTGACACGCCTGTGAAGGGTCCTCCCCAAGGCCCTCGGCTGCACATCGACATCCCCCGGGTTCAGCTGCTCATCGAGGACAAGGAGGGGATCAAACAGATTGGTGAGTGGCTTTGCTTCACCTCCCAGCCTTATCCCCAGAGCTGCCTCCTTTGCGTTTTGCCCTTGTCCAATTACTCTCCCTGGCTCTGGGAATGGGATCGCTCTTCCGTGCAGATGTGACTGCAGTCCTAGGTGGAGTCTAGATTCTCTCCTTCCCAGCATCAACTGGGTTGAATAGTGTTTTGGGACTCCTGGCAAGCATTTTGGGTGTGGCCAGTTGCAGGTGCCAGCCTTCCTCTCTACCCCCAATGAGGCTCTAAGAACATAAAGGGACACCCTCCAACTCTGGACTTCTCTTGCAGGAGGGGTCGAGGTGGGGGTTATTGCTTCTTAGCCATCCCAGGGTGGGATGTCATTATCCAAATTTATTTTCCATAGGAGATGACAAAGCAACAGTCCCAGTCTCTGACCCAGAATTCAACCAGACTGTCAATCCACAGACCTTCTGCACAGGGGTGTCACTACACCATCCAGCACTGATCCAGAACACGGGGCCTTTGATTGATATGTCTGACATCCGCCCTGGCACAAGTAAGCACTGCAGACAATCCTCCACTCTGGCCCCAGCAGGAAAAAGATCAGAGGTCTTCGCCCAAGCAGAGACGCTTTAAACCAAATGCGTCTGAAGGCAGACGGTCACTAGGCATGGAGGGATGGAAGAGGTCTCTGGGGGAACTCTTGGCCCTACTTGTAGCCAAATTCTCAGACTCTACTAAGGTTTCATTTCTCACAGTAACCAGCTCTGATAAGAGGCTTTGAATCATGTGGCTATGTTAACCTAAACTGACAGTGCTGGAACAGTGAGGTTGTGAGAACTTGACTATTTATGCCCTTTATCTGCAAAATAAATGTATTGCAGTTTGGCATGTGGCCAGACTGTAGCCTGTTTTTAGTGATTTCAGGTCTTGCCTCCCCAAAATTTAAAGGGATCTAATGAACACTGGTCTGTCTGGCCCTTCTCTGCCCTCTGATGGTTCTATCTGACCTGCATGCCAGGGCCTGCTTTATCTTCTGTGTGCCTTGCTCAAGCCCACAGGTGGCACTCCAGTCAGCCCCATAGCTGCCCCTCTCTTCCCCGACTGGTTCATCTCCTCCAGCTGCTCAGCACTTTCCTATTCCCCGTCTTGTCAGGGCTTCTGTCCTCACACACCAATGGTTTTGTGTTTGGCTTGCCGCTTCTGGCCAGATAATTGGCCTTCTAGGTCCAGGCCTGGTCTATGTTTTGATCCGTGTCATATTCCATCTCATACGCTGCACATGACATATTCAGTACATGGAATGTTGCATAAATCCCACCATGACTATATTCAAAGGGGGTGGGGAGAGAGAATAATCTGCAAGTACAAAAAAACATTTTAGATACAAGGCATCGCTGACGTAAAAATGAAGCTGTTCGTGAGAAACTACAGCAACTACATGAGGCAGATTTCAGCCCAGCCTCATAAGGTCCAATCTACACAGTTCTTATTTCTCCTTCCAAAGGCAGAAACAGCAGCCATTTTCTTTTGCAGATCCTGTTTCAAGGAAAAGTGTGAAATCTACACACAGTACCCGGAACAGATACTCCAGCCAGTGGACTCTCACCAAGTGCCAGGCCTCCACACCAGCACGGACTCTGGCCTCTGACTGGAGAGCAGTTGGCTCCCAGCATGGCATCACAGTGACTGAAAGCGACAGTTTCAGTGCTAGTTTGTCCCAGGACACAGGTGAGTTGAGTTACACCCACAAAGCACAGCCATCCAAATCCAGCTGCAGTTTGTTGTGCCCTACCACCCCAGAACTCTCAAGAGCTAAAAATTGAGGCTCACTCTTCTTTCCGCATATTTTGTGGAGGTTTTATTTGTTTATTTTAATTTTTTTTACTTTACTTTACTTTTATTAAATTTGTATACCGCCCTTCTCCCGAAGGACTCAGGGCGGTGAACAGGGCATATATAAATAGCAAATACAAAAATTAAAAAGGAATTAAACAAGTGCCCAGTTAAAAAATACAATAACAATAAAAAACCCATTAAAAAACCCTAACGTCCCCCATCAGGCCAGACCAGCTAGTTCAAATAAGTGGGTCTTCAGACCGCGCCGGAAGGAGAGAAGGTCCGATGCCATCCGGAGCTCAACCGGCAGTTGGTTCTATAGAGCCGGAGCGCCCACAGAGAAGGCCCTCCCCCTGGGGGCCACCAGTCGAATTTATATGCAAACAGAGAAACTAGATTCTTAAATGGTTCCACAAAATAACACATTAAATTAAAAACAACAAAAATTATAACATAAACCAGGCTAATTCTACTAATAGCTACTACTACCCCCTTTCATGCATCATCACACAAAGGAATGTCACTCACAGCTTCTATTATATGTCAAAGACTTGACAAAATAGTCAGACCTAAGTAGCTCTTCTGAAGACCAGCAGCTTGTTCATGATCTGAATTCAGATGCAGAACCAGGAGAGGGGCAGCAAAGGAAAAGTCATCTATCTGTCATGGTGCCTTATGGTGGGGTTGAAAGTGTATGCTTCCTTTTGGAGCTTAGTGAACAGACAGAAGCTTCTGGGAGAGCTCATTGCAGGAGTTAAATTAAGAGGTGATGAAGAAATAAGTAGCTGTGAACAGATACTTCTTATCCAGGAAGTGTAGTTACTAACATGCAAGATGGAGTTGCACAAAAAGTCTCCTAGCCATAGCTGCCTTCTACTCCTTGAACAGATGTTGCAAATCCAAAAAGATCTCTTTATTTCTGAAGCATTTTGGGCTTACGGAGCATGAGCCTGTCCAGAAGAAAAGATGGGATACCACTGGGTTCTAATGTCACATCCACTCATTTCTTATCAGGATTGAACTTGAGTCTGTTTGTTCCTGCCCAGATCTTCAAAGACTCTGAGATAATATCTACACCATGTCTCTTCTTTGGCTCCAGAGTTAGGAAGTGCAGGAACTAATTTAATTTAATTGGGTTTTAGCTTAATTTCAGGGACTGTAATTTAATCATAGTTTTAACTGTTTTTAATTTTTGTATGCTATGTATTTTAATTCTCCCTGTAAACCGCCCCGAGTCCTACGGGAATAGGACGGTATATAAATTTAAATAATAAATAAATAAATAAATAAATAATAACTGACTTCATGCATTCCCAGCTGTTTCATCTTAGCATAGAGTGGGAGTGAAATCAACTGGCTTGCAGGTTGTCCTGGCCGGGTTTACATTGTCTCCCTCTTGTTTCTACAGACAAAGGCCGAAACAGCATGGTGTCCACGGAGAGTGCCTCATCCACTTACGAAGAGTTGGCTCGGGCTTATGAGCATGCCAAGTTAGAGGAGCAGCTGCAGCATGCCAAGTTTGAAATCACAGAGTGCTTCATTTCTGACAGCTCCTCTGACCAGATGACCACTGGCACCAATGAGAATGCTGACAGCATGACTTCCATGAGCACTCCCTCCGAGCCAGGCATCTGCCGCTTCACAGCCTCTCCTCCCAAACCACAAGACAGTGACCGTGGCAAGGGTGTAGCTGTGCCTATCCCTCACCGAGCAAATAAAAGTGAGCTATGATGCAGTTGCTGCCTTTTGGTGCCCCAAATGAAGAGCTCAGCCCCAAAGAGCGAAAGCATTTAGGCTTGTATACTGCACCATAACGCTTTACAGCACACTCTGGGTAGTTTACAATGTCAGCATACTGCCCCCAACAATCTGGATCCTCATTTTACTGACCTTGGAAGGATGGAAGGCTGAGTCAGCCTTGACTGTGAGGTCAAGCAGAGTCTGTGAGCAGAGTCTGCCTCCAATACTGCACTGTAGCAACTGATTGCAGCTCTTCATGAGGCAGCTCAGGACAGTCTTCCCGTAAAGTGTTTGAATGAGCTTGGATAGCGGAATGGGAGGTGCTCTGTGCAGGGAAGAGCAACCAACCCTCAAGTTAGGTACTCAGAACCAGTCAGAGCTTTAGAAACGGGGATGGTAATGCTTGCTCCAGAGAGCTGGGGGTCTAAAGGGGATGCGGGGAGGGAGCGCTGGTGCTTGCCAGTCACAGAGTGGGCTGGATCTTTAGACTTCTTTCACCTGCTTTGCCTTTTCCCTGAAGGAGTTGCTTGTTTTCGGTGGACTGGATGAATTTTTTCTCTGGTCCTGTTGCATCCCATTTGTGCTTGAGTAACCTTGGGGCTCCTCCTGGCCCCACCTCTGCTCACCCTCTTTCTACCTTTTACAGGTGACTACTGCAACCTGCCTTTGTATATGAAATCTGAAACGTTCTTCCGCAAGCCAGACCTTCAAGACCCTTGTCCTGTAGTGCCACCCCGGGAAGCCTCCATACGAAATCTGGCTCGGACCTATCACACACAAGCCAGACACTTGACTTTAGATGCCAGCAGCAAAGCCTCGGCTGCGCCACACACAACTGCAGCCACCACCTTACCTCAGAGAACTCTTGCCATGCCAGGCTCGGCCAGTGGTGCCCCTCCTGCTGCTCCCACTGCTGCTCCTGCCCCGGCCCCCGAACCTAGCCCGGGTCCTGCTGCTGAGCCACGCTTGCTTACGCATAGCAAGATTGGGGGGTCTAAAGACTCACTATTAGAAATGAGCACATCTGGCGTAGGGAGGCCACAGAAGCAGGGAACTGGTGCCTACTCCAAATCCTATACGCTGGTCTAGAGTGGGTAGGAAGGACAGATGCGGCTCTTTCTCCAAGTCATTTATACTGTAATTAAGTGGAGCTCTTGTACAGAATGGATTTTTTGTTTTTGTATAAATGAAACTATTTTTCTCTTCTCCAGAACTGGGGGGGAAAGTCACGAGGGCTCTGAGCATTTGCAGGAAGTCCTTTTATGGAAGAAGCCCTGCTCTCCTTTTAGTGTTGCCGAAGAGGGTGCTGAATCCTGCTGGGCACCCGCTCTTTCTCATCCTCCCATCGCCCTCATCACGCAGACTTTTTTTTTAAAGACCCCTTTGGGACACTGCATGTTGTTTTACTGTTTGGTAAACTATGGGATTTGCTTCCAGTTGCATCTGCCTAATACTTTTTTCTATTTAAAAAAAAAGCCAGCGCAGTGTGCAATAAAAGTTATGTTTCTATAAAACGAAAGTCCTTTGTTTGGCTGATCTCCAAGAACAAACAGGAAGCTGTGATGCAGATGGCAGAGGCAGCTTTGAAAGAATAAATTCTGGAGTCCTATTTCAGAGGCCTTGCAATTGACATCCTCTGTTTTAACATGAATGAAGCTATTCTAGGAAATGTCAGATATAACAATAACAATAATAATAATAATAATAATAATAATAAGAAGAAGAAGAAGAAGAAGAAGAAGAAGAGGAAGAGGAAGAGGAAGAGGAAGAGGAAGAAGAAGAAGAGGAAGAGGAAGAGGAAGAAGAAGAAGAAGAAGTTGGAAGGTACCTTGGAGGTCATCTGGTCCAACCCCCTATACCATTTCAGGCAAATGGCTGTCCAGTCTCTTCTTAAAAACTTCCAGTGTTGGAGCATTCACCACTTCTGGAGGCAGGTTGTTCCACTGGTTAATTGTTCTAATTGTCAGGAAGTTTCTCCTTAGTTCTAGGTTGCTTCTCTCCTTGACTAGTTTCCATCCTTTGCTTCTTGTCCTGCTTTCAGGTGCTTTGGAGAATAGCTTGACTCCCTCTTCTTTGTGGCAGCCCCTGAGATATTGGAACACTGCTATCATGTCACCCCTCACCCTTCTCTTTGTTAAACTACACATACCCAATTCCAGCAACCGTTCCCTATATGTTTTAGCCTCCAGTCCCCCAACCATCTTTGTTGCTCTTCTCTGTACTCTTTCTAGAGTCTCAACATCTTTTTTACATCGTGGTGATCAAAACTGGATGCAGTATTCTAGGTGTGGCCTTACCAAGGCATTGTGAAGTGGTATTAGTACTTCACATGATCTTGATTCTATCCCTCTGTTAATGCAGCCTAGCACTGTGTTGGCTTTTTTGGCAGCTGCAGCACACGGCTGGCTCATATTGAAGTGATTGTCTACTAGGACACCGAGATCCCTCTCACAGTTACTACTATTGAGCAAGGTACCACCTATGCTATACCTGTGCATTTGATTTTTCCTGCCTAAATGTAGAACCTTACTTTTTTCACCATTGAATTTAATTGGTGAAATGAAGGGCGGGAGAAGGGCGGTATATAAATAAAATTATTATTATTATTATTATTATTATTATTATTATTATTATTATTATTATTATTATTATTATTATTATTATTATTATTATTATTATTATTTTGTTAGATAGCGCCCAGTGTTCGAGTCTGTCCAGATCCTCCTGTATTTTAAGCCTTGTACACACAGGCAGTAATTATCAGCATGACATCATTATTTTATGTATACATCTCTTAGGCACCACAGCTATTTAAAAGCAGTAATATCTAATAAAACCTTTTAAAGTGCCATTTTTCTTTCCTCAGCACAGCCAATAAAATAGGAATTGTCAGACAGGGAGACAGTAGGCCACAATTTTTTTCTTACCAGCAAGCAAAGCTTCCAATTGATAGAAGCCCTCAAATGATTTTAGTAGGGCAGGTTCAGGTGGGGAGAGACCTTGCATCAGCTCCCCTGGTTGGTAAGGAGTTTCAGCCCGGACAATGCTCCACCTTACCTAGCAGAGGGCAGCAAGTCCATCGCTTAGAGAATTCGTTATCCCTCCTGGGTGACCTTTGCCTGAGCAAGTGAACTGTTTGCTGCAGGTGCCAGGAGTAAAGACAAATACGGCAGCCGGCTCCATTGGATCGCTGCTTGGCAAAGCTAGCAGCTCAGGAAGGAAGCCCCCCCCCATCCGAGCACGCCAAGGTGTCCTCTCAGCAGCATGGGAGCCAGTGTCGGATGGGCAGCCATGACCAGCACGCCCTTACTACCCCTTCTCTCTCTGTTCATTTTGTAGCTGATTATGGTGAGGAAGCAAGAATAGCAGCTGCAAAAAATGTTTTGTTCAGGACATGTCTTGGAATGACTCCAAGGAATTTTCTGCCATGCTAGGGCAGAGGACCAGGTAAGCAGAGTGACTGGGAGTGGGGTGATGCAATCCCTGGAACAGCATTGGCCAAAAGAAGGAGGTGACCATAGGAAATGCCGGCAAGTAAACTTGGAGACTGATAGAGGAGGATGAGGAGCTGGTTATCCCAGGCTTTCTTTCCAAACAAATCCAACAAGCAAAGTTATTAGAAAGCACACACTCAGCTGGAGGAGGGCAATGATTCTCAAAAGGGAAGGACAAAGATCCCCAGGGTGATTTGCTAAACCCGCTGCACATTGAGACTGTATTCCTGCAGCTGTGGCTTGTAAGAGGTAACTCACATGTTCCTCCTATGTGAATTCAATTAATCCATTTACAGGGATTTTAGCCTTAACAGCTTTTGGGCTTTATCACGGGTTAAGGATAGGACATGTGAAATTATCACATAATCACCTTGTGGCCCCAAGTCCTAACTAAAAGTTTTTAAGTAAACTTGGAAGTTGGTAATGTGGGCTGACAGACATGATACATGTGTAACACAGATGCTGCATTTCATTGTTTATGGCAAAGTAGCTGCCCCCAAGAAGATGCTTTGGTGTTAATGCTCCATAACCGTAAGGCACTCCCGTGAATGGATATATGGATGCCATGGCCCCTGGCCGAGACTTCTGGCTTCAGTTCCTGGAAGATCTTACAGTTCTTAACAGTTCTCCTCCTTCCTCAATCCCCTTTACTAGTTCCATATTTGAGAGACTCGTATCCAAAGGAAATGTACTCCCCGGCCTTGAGGCCGAGTCACAAGAAAGAGGGGACTTGTGGACTAGACAGGGCAATGACATTTCTTAGAATATGCTGTGGCCAAGGTGGGACTAGAGTAAGAAAGTGGTAACACACTGGCAGTAATTATCAGCATGAGACCAACTTGCACAACTCATCAATATTTACATTGCAAAGGTGTTCAAAGGACTGCAACATTTCCAAACACAGCACTAGGAGTTTCAGGACCAGTTTCCACAGGCAAAGAAACACTGCCCCTAACATGCAGGCAGCAATGCTGGCCTAAAGCAATCGGTGACACTGAAGAGGAGCCTTGAAGTGGCTTGTCCATGTGCTCCTTTTTGACATGACAAGCAGCAGCCTCAGGATAAGAGACTGGCACCACATGCCAACTTAGCCAATTAGACAGCCACACTGGAAGTTGTCACCATGCAAGACATGGTGGTAACCTTCAAAGCAAAGGGCTGGGCTGGGAAACAAGCTGGTGGCATGTCAGTACAAAGACCTGAAGACTGGCATTGCAGTTCAAAGTCCACAGCCTCCCAACCCATCAGCCCACTTGTATTGCTGAGATGTAACATACAATGCTGTACAACTTTGTGCAAACGTCTCAGAGTGATCCCTGAGAAGAGAGGTGGGTGTTGAGTCCTTTGCCCTGTAATGTCACACAGTTGATTCCATCATTTCCTAACAAGAGGGTGTGAGCGAACTCCCTCTGCCTCTGATCAAAGGGATGGATTCACTAGAATGCTCCCAAGACGGCCCGCCTGATGCTAGCAGCACTCCCATTTTGGAACCTCTCATCTTCATTCCTGATGCCAAGGGAGGTCACCTTCCAATGGTGCCCGCCAGGGGAGAGGGAAAGGGGAGGGCAAGGATTAGGCATGGAGCAGAAGGCACAGGACTTCTGCTCAGCAAAGGATCTCTGGAAAGCCCACTACCATTTACATTCCGATTACAAAAGGTCACCAGAATAATCTGGCTGAAGCTGATCTGCTGGGTATCCAAAGAGAGACACACTCTCCTAGCAATCTCCATGATTGCCTCTGCCTTGATTAAGGAATATAGTAAAGGTAAAGGTAAAGGTTCCCCCGCACATGCGTGCTAGTCGTTTCCGACTCTAGGGGCCGGTGCTCATCTCCGTTTCAAAGCCGAAGAGCCAGCGCTTGTCCGAGGACGTCTCCGTGGTCATGTGGCCAGCATGACTAGACGCCAAAGGCGCATGGAACGCTGTTACCTTCCCACCGGAGTGGTCCCTATTTTTCTACTTGCATTTTTTACGTGCTTTCGAACTGCTAGGTTGGCAGAAGCTGGGACGAGTAACAGGCGCTCAACTCTGTTATGCGGCACTCGGGATTCGACCCGCCAAACTGCCGACGTTCTGATCGACAAGCTCAGTGTCCTAACCCACTGAGCCAAAATAATGTTGGGACCAGATGAAGTGATGCAAATGTGAGCCATTTTAGAATCTGATTGTAAAAAAAATCTTCCTGACTGCAGCAGGGAAAAAGCAACAAAGCCACGAAAGATGTAGAAAAGAATACATTTAATCAGAATTTAAAAATAGAGTTAATAGTTGAAGGATGCACACCACCAGTCCTCTGCTATAATATGCATTTCATTTATTGGAAGGCCAATAAAACAAGTTCTTCCAGCCCTGGTGCAAACAAGGCAGGAGAAAAGCTTCTGTGGACCACCCAGACAGAGGGAGAGATGAGGCCCGAGGCCACTTGTAGCACCAGCCCGTGGGGAGGATGGTTTCTGCTGCCTGTTTAGACACATGGTGACCACTGTTTGAAAAGCAACCCCAGAGATCAGCGGTCCACTTGAAAACAGAGGTGGGGGAGGGGAGGTTGTTGAAAAATTTAGCTTTCTTCTGGCAGCTTAATCAAAGGATATACCAACTCCTTGCAAGGAAGAGTACATTGGGCCATTGCCTGATCTAATTTACCCTACATCTCGGTTTACCCTCTGGTGTTTCTGGGAGCACCGAAGAATCTGCCTAGTGGGTGCCATGGATACGGTGCCAGTGCTCCAGACAGCATACCAGCAGGTCGGGTACACAAGCCCTTAGGAAAAGGACAGAAACCAGGAGTAGAAATGAACTCCCAGAATCCAGAAGCACCTGGGGAATTGGACATGCTCGTGACCTGCTTCAGCCTCTGTAGTTCATATTCCCAGTTGCTGTGGGAGCAGAAGCCCAAAGCCAGCCCACTCAGCGGTCATACCTGAAATGGGGGTTCTGAGGTGCAGACAGAGTGGAAAGAGGAATCTGGGCAAGAGAGAAGATGCTGGCCCCTCAAGCCCATGTCTTTCAGGATGGGCCCTTTCTTTCTTTGGCTCCCTAAGTATGGATGGACAGGCCACCTTTCTCCATTCAGCACACACGCCTTTCTCTTTCACATTTATGACGTTTCCCTTTGATGGAAAATCTACAAAAAGGCTTGAATTAATTTCCCAAGAGAAATATAGCTAAGAATCAATCTCTGCAGCCCAAAAAAACATGTGGAGGCTGTTAGGTACAGAGATAATAATATCATATATTGTTGTTAGACAGGTAGCCAGGCTTTTTGCAGACAAGCAGGATTTTTGTCCATCTAGAAATGGTAGACCTTGATCTGACTGTTCTCATCCAGCCCAAGCTGCACCAAACCAGAGCCACTGCTGGAGGAATGCAAAGGACTCAAAGGAGTCGGCAAGAGAGGTCTGGCAACTTGAGTGAAGGAAAAACAGAAGGACATGGCAACAGAAACTGGTAAGGCGCAAATAGGCAGAAGGACTCTGGCCACAGCCAGGCCTGGAAGAGAACTCACCTAGAAATGATTTTTTTTAAAAAAAAAACAACCTGGGCTTTCTATTGCCATGCAGCTGGTCACAGACCAAGTTAGAGGGATACATTTCATTAGGAGGATTCAGAGAATCAGGATTCATCTGATTCTCCCCCAAAAATCGGGATTTACCTGAAACAAAAAAAGGCTCCACTAAATCACTCAGAAGCAAATCCCTCCTAACAACTCAGGAGAAACTCCAAAAGAACTACGATCTTGCAAAGGAATGTAGAATAGAGTCCTCCCACCCATACTACCTGCCCCATTACTAAATCAGCATGGCCAAAAACAAAAACAAAACAAACAAACCACAAAACAAAACCAGAAATTGAGGGTTCTGGAATGGCCAAGTCAAAGCCCAGATTTAAATCCAATTGAGATGCTGTGGGTGATTTAAAGCAAGCTGTGCATGGCGTGAAACCCCTCGAGCATCACACAGCTGAGCAAATTCTGCATGGAAATGCGGAGAAAAATTCCTCCTAGTCAAAGCCAGAGACTGGTAGACAGTTATAAAAAATGCCTACTTGAGGTGGTTTCTGCCAAGTGGAGAAATACCCACTATTAGAGCCAAGGATGCACTTCCCATTTCCACTGAAGGAAATCTGTTAATTTTTGGATGAATAACTGTCAATTTTTCATTGTTTCTTTGTTCAACTACATCACCTTTAACCTTTACATATTGTTGGAGTCAAGATAATGTATTGATAAAGTCCACATATTTAAAAAAATTACAAGGGGTGTACTTACTTTTGCACATGGGAAATTCGCAATTATATGTATTTAAATTACAGAATGGATGACAAAATGTAACCGATGCACATATATCCTCTTTATCAATATTGTAGATCAAATATCTATAGGTTGAAGTATGTTGAAAAAGTCAAAACTTTCCGGGGGGGGGGGGTTTCTTACTTTTTCACATAATTTACAAGGCTGTGAGAGAAGGGAAGGGTGCACAGCTTTGTTTTCTGCAGCTTAATGAGAAGCTTGATGAACAACTCTGATTGAAAAGGAAAAGGGCAAGAAACAATCTACCTGCCAGGCCAAGCCCACAGCTGGATTCTAAACTCCTCTCCTGCCCCCATGGATACAAACTGTAATGCAGATTAGTTTTATTGCACTTGGCCACTATAGACACAGCTTATTATTTTCAGCATCTCTTGATCTCGATGCCTTTTTGGGAACTGGATGCAGTGAGAGATATCAGTTAGCAGCTACGGGGCTTAGACAGGACAAAAGGATACCCTTTGCAATCATTCTTGAAACCTTCCAGCCATTTCTTATTGGCATCAATCATGCGCTGGATGTTTGTCTTCTCAGCCTTGGAGCCCTGAAAGTGAGGGGGCTGGAACAGGCAGACTTGCTCACTGTTGGGAAGCAGATGGGGACAATCAACCAGGAAAAGTGGTCAAGCATCAGACAAATTGGTTGCGCTCAGGCAGTGACCTTAATCAGGTTGGGTGAAGTCCCAGGAGACTCAAGGAAGCCTGTGGGGAGGGTTTTTGCTCTTGATATCAGAACAGGCTTAATTCTCTCTAATATCTTGCTGTCTTCCTCAGATCTGAGGAGGACATCCCTTCTCTCTCCTGAGCTAGAGGAGGAGAAGAACATTTTGCAAGTTGCAAAACGGCTACACTAAAACTACTCCCCAGGAGGCAAGTCTTGTTTTATGCTAGCTGACATATTCAATGCTGTAAGGCAAAACACAATGATCTCAACTGACATATCAACTTGGGTGCGAGAAGATTCCTTACCCAGTTATTAAGGAGTCCAGCTTTTCATCCTGAACACCGAGCCCACCACATGGCAATGGAAACTTCCCTGAACAGAAAAGACTACATTTACCAAATAACAAAGAGCTTTCCACTGTTAGAACTATTCAGAGTCTAAAGGCAAGTTGTAGTTTTCATTCAGACATCAATCCATTTCAAGAGCTTTGGATTTTTCAAAAGTTTCCAATAAATCATATTACTTATTCCAAATCTAGTCTCCAAGAGCTGGGTAGATTTCTTTAGACGCTTCCATCCCCCAAACTCCATGTTTGGCAGACCAAATTAATTTTGGTTCAGACACTGGGTGTTCTTCAAAAAGTCCTTTCAGGAAAGATCTTTTCAATAACTAAATGGTTTTCTTTACTACTATTACATCATATAGCTCAACTCGGTCCTCATTCTTAAACCTAGATCAGTCGTCTATCAGGAAAGGAATTGGATTGCTGACTAGTGAATAAATAGAACACACTTTACAGGTAAACAAATTCTCAGCTTTTTCACATAGGAGGAATCATTCTACAACAGGTTCAACCCAACCAACCGACCAATGCATAAAAGCTGTACTAAATAAGAGCATCAGCAACTGTGAGCTTGCTGTTTCGCACACCTTTTGAAGAAAAGGACTCTATACCAAAGATAACTGAGTCTTAAACGCTTCTCACATGTAGGTCTTACATCAGTCCTTGAAGATGATTTGATTTATTTATTTATTTATTCTGCTCTTACCTCACTGGTGATTAAAAGCAAAGATGGTCATCTGTAAAGAAAATTCCCCATGTACTAGGCTACAAATAAAACCTCCTATTGGGAACACGATCTTTAGAAAATGCTCAGAACGCTGTTGGGATAGAAAACGAAAGCACCCAAAGGAGAAAACCTCAGCCATCCATCCGCTTTGAAAGGAAGTCTCAAACAAGACAAACAGCTCCTAGCACAGCTGCAGATCATGGTGTCACGCGGACTCTCAATAATCCAAACCCTACTTCTGGAATCTACCAATCATGCCTCATCTTTGGTGAGGGAAAGGGGGAAAAAAGGGAGAAGAAACAAGCTCTGCTGGTCCTTGCAGCTGAAACACTGAGCCCTTCAAGGAGGATTAGAGTTCAAATGGCATCAAAGAATCCATTCCCACCTGGGAAATACTTGCGCCACTTCTCCATCAGCATACTGTCCACAGACTGTCTGCTCACAGCAGCAGAACTGGGACCCGAATTACACCAGGCTGACTGGAGTCCAGCGGAAGGTGCAAATGGTGTGGCCGAATAGGCACGTGCCAGGGAGGTATAAGCAGTCAGAGGAATTCCATCCCTGCCTGGTGGAGTCAGTGACTGGCCTTGGGTGGAAGTGAAGAGAGACTGCTGGCTGTCGAAGGTACTCAGGAGATGAAGGACACAGTTCAGGTCACTGGTGATGCGCTGCAGTGACTCAGTCAAATACTGGGTCTTGTCAAAGGGAGAAAACTGGACATCTGGTTTCAAGTCAGCTGCTGTGAAAGGGAGGGGAGGGGAGGCAGGGAGAAAACTATTGATTATTACTGGACAAAGAATACAGAGGTAGTAAAGCTCCAAACCCAGAAAACTAAAATCCAGCCACAATTCAGAATTAAAAGCTTCCTGTATGGAGAGGGGGGGGGCAGAGAAGGGGCGGTAGCTTTCTAGAAGATTAAAGTTAGCTATTCAGACCAATTTAATCCAGCTATTCATCCACTCTGGGAAAGTAGAGGAAAAAAGACCCTGTCAAAATCATCAAGGAAAAACAGGGCTGCTGGTGGGAGTTTATGGGGGGGGGGGGAGAGTCTATCCTGGCAACTCTGTAAGGGAGATGACAAACCGACGACTGGACTTCTACGGGAGGGTTTCCCAGTTAAGGTTAGGAAGGTACAGAGAGAGAACATTTTAGTTGCATTGTTATGATAGATCCACCCTTCCCAAAGTCTCACTGTATTATTTTCATTGTTCATTTGTGTTCATTTTGGATTTTTAAGGGAGTTATGTACGTTAAGATTGCAGTAAAGGGGTGTGTGAAAGTTTAGGAATGTATTCTATAGCAACACTTGTATTAGGAAACACAAATCCTGACATACGCCATGTCTTTTTGGCAAGTAGGAAAAGTGGAACTATGGGTATAGGGTGTCCCTTCTGCAGCCCAAATGCTTTCCAGAATTGGCCAGAATTCTCAGCAGCTGCAGATAAGCTGAGCATGAATGGGAATGAAAGGGTATCTACCTGGAAGGTAACCAGGTTCACAAAAATGAGTGTAAACTCGTAGGTTGTAGGATGCTGGTCTTAGCATTCATCCACTTACTCTTGTGAGGAGACCGATCAGCACTCATAAGGCTACTTGTGTCTTCAGAGTCACTGAGGTCAAAAGTCACCATTTTCTTGCAGGCCACTCCCTTGATTGTATCTTCATCAGAAAACTAGTAAAGAAGAAATGGTTTTCCTTACTGTTCTGTCTCAACAACCTGGGATAAAAAACAACAGCCAATTGTCACCAGGCAGTGCCAGCTTGCTTAGTTTCTTTGACTAGGCCAAAATCGGCAGTCGAGCCAGGTGTTCACAATTAGCACAATCCCGAGTTACTGGCAGAGACAGTCATTGAAGCACCCAGGCCACCTTGTTCAGCACCATCTTCTAAAAGCACATCCCACGGTTAGATCTCAATCAGTTTTGAATAGGCAAAATGACAGGTAGATGCCCTGGCTGATTACATGACAACAACAATTAAAATGGGGCCTCCCCACACCCTGGGATGTGGGACGAAAGCTGCTCTGACAGTTCAGAGGCTCTTTCCCTCTACTCCTTCCCGCAAGGATAAGCAGCTGCAATGGCACTGAGGAAGACTTGCTGGCTGGCTTCCTGGCTGGCTCCAACAGAGCTACCTCTTCCAGAAGAGAGGTCTCCAGCTGGCTGAGCCTCTCTTCTTTCTTCTTCAGGAGTTCCTGCCCTTTCCGCATGGCAGATTTCATTTCATCTAGCTGCCTCCCTTCCTGGGGGGAAAGAAAGTTATATTGCGGTAACACAAGCCAATAAATGAGGAACTTTTGTTAGGACCGATTTAAATGTGTGCTGCCACTGTTATCCAATGTTAAAGTGTCTCTCAACTGTGAGCTGCTGCTTGCAGGGATGCAAGCGTTGTGGGAGAGGAAGGGGCCACCTGCTCGATCCTCTCCCCTCCCCACCCCGAAGTGGCTTGCAGTGTGACTCATTGCAAAAGCAGAAGGGGCAGCCCTTCCTCACTGCACTGCCACTTGTCCTACTGCCAAAGCAAGCCAGGTGGTTTCCCCTTCAACGGTGTTCTCAACCCCAAAGGAAGCTTTCTACCACTATCTGCCCGTTCCCCCTCTTTCTCGATCCCTTTTTCTGCAGGCACCAAACAAAGTTAGCATTGCCTGGATGAGTTGTTCTAGAGTTCAGCCTAGGCTGATGGTTTCAAGAACCGCCTTGCTTTGTCTGGCTCACCACTCACCTCTTCCATGCTCCTGTGCACTCCCGCTAACACCTGGGAATGGACTGAGTCTTGCACAGCTGGTGTTCCCTGGAGACCACCATACCAATGCTGCTTTGCTGCTCTCAAGGCCGTCTGCCTTTTTCTCACGGAACGAGTCTGGCACACCAAGAATTCCTTTGCTGTCTTCAGGGAGGCTCCCTCAGTGGAAATGTAGTGTCGTACTCTGTAAGAACAGGAAGGGGGAAAAATCTGAGCAAGATTTGCTGCTTAAAAGAGGCCTAATAGCCGCTCCCCTCTCTCCTGTCCCTACTAGCTGCCAAAACCTATAGTCACAGATATCACATGTACTGTTATTTCAGGGTATCTCTCCCCCCCCCAACTTACTGGTTCAGGAGAAGGCCGTTTTCTTCATTGCTTTTTGGTATTTCAGATGTCATTTCTCTGGAGAAAGGCTTAAGGATTAAACCATTTTTAAAGTTAAGTAACAGGCAAACGAAGCGGAAACATCAAGAACAAATATAGGGTGTGGTTCCTTAATGGAGGGAGCTTAAGTCAAAGCACTGGAGTATTAGGTAGGCAATATTATTTCCTATCTCTTCTCAGCCAGAGGATCTTCCTCCTGCTTACATCAATATCTGGAATATCTGATCCATATGGAATCAGACAGACAGTGATTTGTCTCTTCCAGATGGTAGCAGTGAAGAGCTCTCTTTTCGGCAGCAGGGGACTGGTTTTCACAGTTCCACGACCAAAGAGCCAAGGGAAAATCCCACACATTTTCAATAAAGCGTGGTTTTTTAGGTACTCCAGTCCCCGCACACCAGGCCTTTCCCAAATTTCGGCCTCCCCAGACCTCTCTTCTCCAGACCCAGAAGTCCATTTTCGTAAGATATACCCTACAGTTCAAGCCATATTTGAACCACTCCCCCCCCACCGCTTTCAAGAAGGTGGAGGAAGTGACTGTGGGAATCTCTTCTCCGGTGTAGCGACTGGTTAGGGTGGCATCCCTCACAAAAGGTTTTGTCTTTCCCATTCCTCACCGTCCCTTCAATATTAGCCATTTCCTTTTATAGGCAGAATTGTAAAAATCCATGCACGTTGAAGGCATTTAATAAGAATGCTGCCAAGAAACTATTAGAATTACATGCTACGATATATATATTGCTTTTCTTGAGCTATATTCTCACTGTAAAGTCCAGGTTGATCTATGCCACTAAAAAATAATTTTATGATGCAGAATGTTCCCCTTCTGTCTGGTTCCCTTCACCTCTGACCCTGCTTCCACTGACCTCTGGATGGTCCCCTTGTAGGTCTTCTACTCGGAGCGCTTCTTCCTTTTCCCTTGGAGAAGTTGCTTCACTCAATTCTTTATCCAGTTTCTTTAGCAGCTCTTGCTTGGCGCTGATGGTCTTCTCCAAGTCACTGAAAATGCCAAGGAAAAAGTCAGATGCCACCCAGGATCTACCTCTGAACTTCTGGCCCTCTCCTTTGGGTAGTGGCCAATTCTTGTTCAACATTTCGAAAGTGAAAGCTGAGAAACATAGCCCTAACAAGCAGGCATATACATAGAATGAAGGCTACTGCTAAGCTTGTAAGCCACCCTGAGTCTTCGGAGAAGGGCGGGATATAAATGTAATAAAAATAAATAAATAAATTCAAAGCATGGTGGCAAATGGGCCTGAAACACAGTGGACACCTCCAGATCAGATTCTCCACCAGTCACTGGCATGGCTCTACATGTACGTGTCACGTGGCTTATTACCACATAATACCTGGTCCATTCCTGTTTGTCTAATGAAGAACATCTCACCTGTTACTCCTCTCAAGCTGTTGCCTCTGTATCTGAAGCAATTCCACCTGAGACTCCAACTTTATTTTCTGATCCTGGAGTTCCGCCAGAGCTCTGTGCAGCTGCTGTAAGGTATCTTCAAGATTCTCCTGTGCTTTTTGATACTCCTCAAGGCGGGAATGAGCTGCCAAAGCAGCTTCCTGAAAAAAAAGGGGGGAGGGGGAGAGTCTAGCAGATAAAACTTTAAATATCCAGTTGACTTGCAAAGCTTTTTGGTAAGGTTAGTGCATCCTTGGCCACAGACAGATGAGCAGATACTCAACTGCAGCAGTGCCAAAGGGCAACTAATCCTGCCCGCTTGTTTCGATTCTACCGCTGCCTTCCCACTTGCGTTTAGAGAAACAGCCCCAGATTGTGTGAGTTGCATGCTAACTCGCTCCAGGCCAAAAATCCACTGACTTCTCTGGGCAAAAGTTCTTGCCTGCCACTTTAGAAAACGACCACTATACAGAAGACTCTAATGCTAGTTGGAGAACAACAGCATCTGCTAATTATCGGCCTTAAGGTAGCCCTCAGGTAAAGGAGGCTGGCTCAGAGTCAAGAGATGGAAACCTGCACCTAGAACTGTGCTGCTTCTGCCTCCCTATCGCCTCCCTCCCTCTGGCCATTTGCATCAACTGCAGGACGAGGCTTCCCTTATCTCACTCATCCTACGGAAAAAGAGATTCCTAGCTCACTGCAAGAGCTGCCAGTGCATACATTTCTTTCTTCTTCCAGCTGCTTCTCTTCTTCTAGGACCTGCTGCCTTTTCTTCTTCCAGGCCTCCTCCTACACATAAACGAGAAATAATCTACCTAAGCTGGGAAGACCACAACATTCCTCCCTAGGGACAAAGGTTTACAGGGGGCTAAGAAACCAGACCCGCTGCCAGCCCTGCATGTATGTTCCAGAGCACTGATTGGCTAGAAGCGCCCAGTGGTGGGATTCAAATAATTTAACAACCAGTTCTCTGTGAAACCACAGAACCCGTTAAGAGGTGCATGGGTAAAAAACAAGCTGGGGTGGGAGAGCTGCCCCATGCAGCCCGCACCTGCTTACTTCAGGGCCCCCGCACCCAGGCCACTCCCCGCTTGGTGACCTCCCCCTGCCGGTTCAGTGACCCAGCTGCCCGCCCGCCTCTTTCCTTTCACTCCCCTCCCAAGCCAGACTGCCATGATATGGAGGATGGACCTTACCCAGTCCCCCTCCACCATTTTGGAGCCTGGGGGGGAGTGATGGCGAAAGGCTCTGCTGACGGTGCGTAACAGCCGCATCTGCTCCTGGAGGGACTTTCTTCAGTTCCCGCCACCCGTCACCCTTGCTTTGCCCCCCAGATCACCACCACCTCCTTCTCCTCCGCCAGCTCTCCCATGGCTTGCGTTGTGACCAGGGGGAACAAGCCTCCCCTGCTGGCTCACTCTGCCAGCCCTGGTATCTCTCCACCAGCCTTCCATTGCCGCCATCGAGCACCTGCTTGCACGAAGCAGCAGCCCATGTGGGCTACCTTCTTCCCAGCCAAGAAAGAGAGAAAGGGAGAAAGGCTGCTTACAGTAGCTTCCTTCACCTCCCTGGATGTCCTTAAGTCTTCCTTCCTTCCTTCCTTCCTTCCTTCCTTTCTGCTGGTCCGCACTTTCTTGCTGCCCTGCTTCCCACAGGTTCGGCCTCGGCACCCACTTTGGACAGCAAACAGAAGAGCTTTGCTCTTTTTCTCCAGGAGGCCCTTTGAAATTGTCCTCCCCCCTCCCCCCCAACTTCGCTTTTCTGCCTTAGAATCCAGAGCAGACACTCAGCTTCCTACAAAAATCATACTGGTAGCTACCATATTCTCAGCTGACCAGGAGGAAAACGTGTCTGTTTTGCTATCCGAAGCTGGTGCCGAGGCCGAACCTGCGGGAAACGGATCCACTTCTCAAGGGCTTTGAGGAGCCATCAGGGAAGGAGAGCCTGGCTTTCCTCGCCCAGCTCCAGCTGGAGTAGTTTTCCCAGAGCTTAGCGTCCTTCCACACAAAGTGTCCTTCTTTTCCTCCCAGAAGCCAGGGAGGAAAGCAGCAGAAAATGGGGCTGCCACTTCCAAAACGGAGAAGGGAGACACCGGCCAATGCAGGGTTGCAAGGAAGTGTGCACAAAAAAGTGCAATGGCGGCAACGGAAGGCTGGCAGAGGGAGGCGGCAGGAGAGGCTTGTGCAGATTTATCATAACCGGTTCGCTGAACTCAACAAAAAATTAGGTATCAGTTCTACCGAACTGGTGCGAACCGGCTGAATCCCACCGCTCGAAGCGCCCCTTGAACAATTCAGGGCACCAAAGATTAAGTACAGGAAAACCTTATAAGGATCAAGAGCTGCTTAACTTTCAGCTCGGGCTCTATGCAGGAAATTCTACATCAGAGCTGTGCCAATGTTCTTCCTCTAGAGAGGCTGATAAGCCAAGAGAAAATAATGGCAAAGGCATTCAGATGACAGAGGTTTTCTGAAAAGAAAACATCATCTGGTCCTCCCAAAAGATACTCATGGAGATCTGTGTTATGCTTCAGCTAAGAGTCCAAGGGGCCATGTTGCGTTCTTCACCACTGGTGTAATGAGCTACACAGTTGTGCATGTGTGTGCTCACCTGGGCAGAGAGCTGAGCTGCTTTTGTCTGGGTATCTTTAGCTTGGAGCTCCAGCTCCAGCTCTGCATCCTGGGCTGCCTTCTCTTTTAGGAAGAAAGCCATAAGAGATACGAACTCTCTACCAAGACCCAGAAAAAAAGGACAGCCACATCACGAGGAATGAGGAAAGAACAACTAAGGTGCCAGAGCAAGAAGGGAACCCTCCCCTTGTAGCCATGGGAAATTCAAGAGGAGGTCCAAGGAGGTGGGAGTTACAGCCAGAGAGGCACCCTCAAACTCTTGAAGAAGCACTGCCAGGGTCTATCTCTTTTCCATGGGCAGCTGGGTCCCGTGAGGTCTTGCCCTCCAAAGGCTCCCCCTGTCACCATTTCCCCCACCTGCTCCTGGTGCTTCTGGCACAACTCCTTTAGCTTCTCCACATGTGTCTTTTGCAAAGCCTCTTGCTGGGCCTTGATGCGCCCCAGCTCCTCCTGTAGCCTTGCAAGCAGCTCAGCCTTCTGCTTCTTCTCCTGCCAGGTATAAGAGTTGACATGACTCAAGATGAAGGAGGGAAACAGTAACTCAGACTTTATCACCACCCATCTGGACTGCTGCAATATGGTCTGCGTGGAGCCATTTTTGAAGACCATCAGAAGGGGCAGATGGTACAAGATGCGAGGGCAGACCCAGAAATAAGCTTGGCACCGACTGGAAGGAGGGTGTTTCCTCCAGCCCATATCAATAGATTCTTCCTAAGAGAAATGGCTTGGAATTTCCCTTTCTAAGGAGATGCAGGGGGCTGAACCCAAAACACTAATTTTCAGTTGCAGCTCACCTGACAGCTCCCTTCAGAGTTAAATTCCTTTTCTTTAACTTTATCTATGGGGTTATCTTGATGTCCTTCAAAAGCCCCATAAAACTTGGCTGTGTCAATAGGCTTAGGGACTCTCAGGAAAATGTTGAATTAATGAAGTGGCTACATTATTTGTAGTATGTAACATCTCTCCTACCTTTTTAACAATAATACATTTTTTAATTGTAGAATATAATTAATACAATTATTTTATGGGTTTCTTAATTGTATGCTGCCCAGGTCTTGTGAGATAGGCAGCCACAAAAATATGAAAAAAATGTATGTATGTACATATTTGTATCCTGCCTTTATTATCTTTATAAATAAATCAAGGCAGCGAACATATCCAGCACAACTTCCTCCTCCTCTTTCCCCCAAACATCAACCCTGTGAAGTGGGCTGGGCTGAGAGAGAGGGACTGGCTCGAAGCCATCCATCTGGACTTCATGGCTAAGGTACGACCTGAACTCAAGTTTCCCACTTTTTGACCTGCTGCCTTAACCACTAGACTGCTATGTATTAGCTTGCACACAGTCGATATTGACAAAAATTACTGTGGATGCCTTATGCTGTACTTTATTACTTAACACATATGTTATTTTGGATGTTCTGTAGTTAACAGCTCAGAGTCTTTAATAGAATACAGTGGCATAAAAGTCTGACAGTCAGTCAGATAAATATATAAAAGATGTTTACAAGCTAGCTCCATCTCTCCCTCGGATGCTGTGACAGCTATAAGCCTGTTGGAGATTTTGCTGGGCATCCAACTTATTAGTAACCTTACCTTGTCCTCATGTTGCATCTGAATCCTAACTAGAGTCTCCTGGTGTATCTTTTGCATTTTTTCCAACTCTCTAGCATGTTCTTGCTCAACCTCTTGACGCTTCTCTTTCAGAAGATCACTGAGCTATGGTTGGGGTAAAGGCATCCAGATTAAACTGCTGTTATTCCCACCATCATCACACAATGACAACAAAAAATGCTCCAAAGCTGCAGTAAAAAATAGCACAGTACACCACACATGAGCTACTGTGACCCTTGTGCTGGCACAGGTAGTCTAATGTGTTGTGAGAGTCTGGCAACTTAGTTCTAAATGGCTGCCATTGTATCTATAATAGATCACCTGCCTCCACCCACCTCTTCAAGAAATAACCTGGGGCATTCTGGGGCTTCAGGGAGCTGGCTACCAGGTAGGCTAGAACAGAAAATCAGCAATACAGGAAGACCAGAATGGCGCTTGATTGAGATTGGCGATCATAACCTTGCAAATCTCACTGTGGTATATGTCCATTCCTCTATTCCATGGAATTGGGAAGGGGGTTGTCTGAGCCAATTCCTAATATTTTCTTATTTCCCAGACTTAAATAATGTTGCAGTTCCCCTTACCTAGGTAATAGTTCTTACATATTCCTGTCCCCTACTCTCTACACTGTCTTTTCTTGCCTTATCAACAGCCTCAGACTCTAGGAGAGCATCAGCGGCTAACTGGAGACACCCCCTGAAGCCCTGAGGTATTTCCGATGAAAGGATCCCCGTGGGCTTTAACTGGACTTTCCCTTTTAATGGGCCCTTAACAAGGTTGCCATCTCTGGAAGCCCTCCTATGCCAGTGCACTTGCTCGCCTGCTTTTAAGGATCTAACCTAGGGCCTAACTTCTTTCACAAGGCCTCTGGAAGCTACAGATGATGCAGAGTGCGGTGGCGCAGGCAGTTTTGGGGTGCCCAAGAACGGCCTCTGTAACACCAATGCGAGCTGCATTGGCTGCCAGCCTGCTTCCTGATGCAATTCAAGATGTTGCTGATCATCTTTAAAGCCCTTCATGGCATGGGTCCAGGCTACTTGAGGGACCCTGTCAGCCCACCAGGATTGGCCTGTCCCATGCATGCCCGCAGAGGAGGCACGCTGTGGGTCCCATCAGCCCATTCATTCCTGCTGTTGGGGTGCAGGAGGAGGGCCTTCTCTGCTGTGGCTCCTGCCCTCTGGAACATCTTGACCCTCCCCCCATGTGAAGTTGGCCCCAACCTTCCTACCTTTCGTAAGGGCTCTGCCAATCCGCCTGGGGCCCCAACGGGGAGCAGCACAGTGGAGATGGTTGATCAAGTAACAACCGTCCCATCTCCCTCCACTCTGCCCCCGCCCTACCCATGTGTCCTTAGATTTTAATGTTTGATTTTAGTTTATTTGTGTTTAAATGTACATGTATAAATCCATTTTTAGGACAGTGAGCCGCCCAGGGTTACCCTGTGGTAAGATGGGCATCCAATAAATTTTATAAATAAACAAATGCACTGAGAGGGGAGCTTAACAGTCTAACTCTAACTAATCAACAGATCCTGCACTAATGTGCAGACTTGATCCTGCATATTAAGAGACCACGATGTAAGAAATATGGTGTTTCCTCATTACCTCTCGCTCATACTCTGCTGCTTGATGTCTCTTCTGGTGAACATTTTGCTCCACACTCTTGAGCTCTTTTTGAAGTTCTGCTTCCTCTCTTCTCTGAGCCTCCATTATTTCCATCCGGAGGGCCAGAATAACCTAGCCAGGAGACAAAGGAGGAGCCTTCAGGGATCTCCAGCCAACCTGTATGGTGTGCAACCCACTAGAGATTTTCCTAGCTGGTGGATAAGACCATTTGCTTTTCTTAAGCTAACTGTAGTTCATTAAGTATTTAAGTTTGTGTTTACACAAATAGGCCTCTGTGTCTACATGAGGAACTTATAAAATTCCAAAAGAGTTTGCACAGGGTCTCCCCCCATCCCCAACAGTACTCTCAATTTTACGCCTGGCTTGCATATTCCTTTCCAGTTTCTGGCTATAAAAGCCACACTCGGGGAAATCCATACTTTCCTATCTTGATATATTAGGATTGAAAGAAAAGAGCTGATCTGCTTGACAAGAATGTCTTAGCATCCTGTGTTTTGCCTGTCCGATACTAAGAATCCCACAGTCCTCCTGACAGACAGGCCAAATATTAGGCAGACATAAGAGACTCAGTGTAAATGTACAAATTAAGGGGTGGGGAGAAATTTATACAGTTGCCAGCACCTCAGAAAATAAGGATAGCAAAAACAAAAAACAACACGGCCATCAAATAAGGAAAACCTGAGGGACAGCCATGAGTGGTCTCTGGGCTTCAGAACTCTTCTGCAGGTATTAAAAATCCACAGATGAGGTTCTGCATGGCAGAAACAGCATGAAGGAGGTACCTGCTCAGTTTGTGAAACTGGGATGAAAATTGGAGACCCCAACTCAGCTGCAAGAACAAGGACATGGCTTGTTCCGCCCTTTCTGACATGGATGTCTCACCTTCTGGTGCTCTTCTGCTGCTGCTGTTTTCTGTTGCTGGGTCTCTGCTGCCAGTTGCACCTGCAGTTCCTGGAGAGCCTGCCCAAGGACCAAGGAGGCAGCTTGTAACTAAGTCCATGTATAGCTTTCAAATTAGGAGACGGGCAGATATTCCTGATCTATATCCATAAATATTTTCACAGTTGTTTCGTATGACCAGTGGTCCCCAAATGTCTTCCTGACTTGTGTCCCAATCTACCTGTTGAATATATCTCCTTAATTTTCCTTACTAGCCAAGCATTTCACGGCTACAAGCAAAGATGGGAAACTGGTTTTGCACTGACAGCCAAATTCCTTTTGCAATAATAGTAAAACCAGAACTAGACAGAACTCACCCAACATCATCCAACGTGGATCTGCCCATTGTGGCCCAACCTTCTAATAGCGTAAGAGACTGCTTTTCTATCACCACTAAGCTTTATGTAGGAGTTTGACCCTGATGAGTATCAGCTGACTGAATTAATTTCTTCATGGACACATTTTCCATGAAAGATTCCCTCTTTTGAGACCCTGTAATGTGACAGTTTTCACAGGGCCCACATGTCCCATTGGAGCACTGTCCCCAGGCAGCTCCAGTCTTGCCCCAGGGGGCTTCTTCTTGTTGCCCAGCACCTGGGAGGGGTGAAGGGGGGCATTCTGAATCTGCAACCCAGAGCTCCTCACCAGTTCCTTTTCTCTGCACAACTTCTCCCTCAGTTCATTCAGGGCCCTCTGGTTCTCCTGCTCCAGCACCATCTGTTCAGCCTGCTCAGCCACTTCAGCCTGTTTTTTTATCCGTTCCAGAGAAAGCCACTTGTGCTCTTCAAGCTTTTCTCTCTCCCGTTGCTGAAAGGACTCTAGCTCCTCTTTCAGCTGGTTCAGTGCAGCTTCCTGTGCCAGCCTGGAAGGAAGCGATAGAGAGATGGCAAGAAGGCTTTTCTAAGCTTTCTCCAGGGAGCCGAGCTCCTTGGGATGCCTTGGTCCCAGAAACCCCCCTTTGCATCAACATTTTGACCAGGGTGATCCTAGGGCCAAGGAAACCGCAAATTGGAATTCATGGGCAGAGAATTTAGAATTCTGTCACCAGAAATTAGCACTCAAAGTTGCCAAAGTTTTCAGCAACATTATTTTTCTTCTTCTTGGTGATGGTGGGAGAGCTTCTGTAGAGGGGAGAGGATTTTATAACAGACCTCTGGGACCATGTCATGTACAGCTATGAGCTCTTCCAGTTGTACGGAGTTTCACAGAGAGAGCCTCACAACTCGTCCGCTGAGTTTCCCAAGGAACCTCCAGCATCAACTAGTAGAGGAAGGTGTACACCGAACACAAGGCCAGAGACCCAGGACAACTCGCAGTTGGCGGGGAAGGTTGATCAGGGAAATACCACCCTGCTTTGCTCAGCTTTTTATCAGTCAGCAGGGTGTAATTCAAGGTGCCAGTCATCGACTACACAGGCCTACCTAGCACAGGGCCAAGTTATCAGTGGAACTGCTGGACTGTTCCTGCTTGCCCTACCAGATCTAGCAAAGAGAGCTGCTTTGGGTAAACAGCTCCTTCTGTTAAAGAGTCTGATCTTGCTAGGCCTGGAGTCTTGCCTTCTTTGTTGCAGCACCTGCCTGTGACACAACATCATTCTGGGGTTGTGTATGGCCCCAACTCTGACAGCCTTTCATAAGGTACTAAGTGTATTAAGAGTATAAAGCCACGAAGTGGGTGTCTGTATGTATAATTTTTAAAAATAAATACATAATTATTGAATTCTGCTGCTTAAGTGAGATGAAACTGCAAAATCAATCCTATCTGACCCTTAAGTCCAAATGTTCTTGTCTGACATAAAAAGCAGCCTCACCCGTGAGGCAGCGACCTTCCCATCCACCATTCCAAACTAGGGAGAACGCGCCCATTGGGCCGTGGTAATCTGGACACAAGGCTGACTCCAGCCCTACAACCTTCACCGTGTCTTCCCCAAAAGAGGACAATAAGCAGACTTAAATGCAATCTGGTACCTGATCTTCTCCTTCTCTGCATTCAACTCAGAACGCATCTCAGTTTGATGTTTTAGAAGTTCCACTCTGGCCTCTTCCCTCAACCGTGTCTCTTCTTCCTGCCTAGTTGTCTCCAACTCAGTTTTCAGTGATCTAACAGATAAGCAAATAGTAATTTGGGGTGTGAAAGTAGCTCCTAAAAACAAAAAGAACACCACCACTAAAGTCGGCAAAAGCCGACAGCATGAGTTCTAAGCAAGGAAGATGTGAATGAGTAAATATGGCTCTAGAGAAAGATTTTAAAGAGGCCATCTTGCATGTATTTTGGGGTCAGCCCTGGCAACATTCCTTGAAAACAGAATGTAGAATCAACCGTGCAAAGTAAGTTGTGACATTTTTGCATGTGATATTCTAATCTTTACAACCCAAAGTCTCTGAGGAACCTTCCAATCTCATTCCTTCCAATTCAATTTGTTTATAGATTAGTCATTCAACCATATCAAGAAGTTATAAAAACAGCACAATAAAAAGTGGGAGGCCATAGTTTTGATATGCTGCTGCTCCTGAAGTCAATCCCAATCTGTTCTAAGTGGCACTTAGACTTTTCTGCATGCTTTTTAATACAGAAGTCATGTTTCTCCTAGTAATATGCAAATTCACTCCCAACAAAAGGTATGCCAAGTTATTCTGACTCAACATTTCTTAGGTTTTCCTTCCACATCCTTGTCCCAGAAACCACACTGAACTTTCATCTTCTTGCTGTCTTCTCATCCTTCCCCCTTTTCTGTTTACAGTTATTGCTAAACTAATCAGACAATGGGTTGATTGAGATGTCTTCCCCATCCCACAGCTTGGCAAATCCCTGGGGAATAGAGGCGCTGGATGTTTACTACAGAGAAGAGAAAACTGTGAAGAGCTGATGCAGAAGACAGGCAGAATTTTTCAAAGTTCCAAAAGATGGAATGAAAAACAATGGAAACAAGGTTTGGTTGGACATCAGAAAAATGGGAGAAAAAATGGAGCAAACAGACAGTCTTGGGAAGAGGTGGAATCTTCTCTGGAAGCCTTTAAACAGAGAATACATGGCAATCCCTCAAGGAGGCTGAAGTAATGAATTTGGATCAGATGTTCTACCAAATCCTTTCCAGTTCTAGCACTCTGTATTTTAATCCCTGGTGACTGAGAGTCAATGTAGTATAACATTGAAAGTATTAGACAGAAACCCAGTAGGAGGAGGTTCAGTCTTCACACGTCCACAGAGATCACTTAGTGACTTCACTGTAGCTCTACTGCATCTCTCAGGCTGCTTTCATGGGAATAACTTATGTTATTGTTTCATGTTCGAAACTTACTACGTTATAAGCTATTCTGGTTAAGAGAGAAAAGACGCATACAATCACAATGCAGGAATAGGAAAAAATGGAAGGAGAAGAACAACCAAAATATCAGGCAATGCAAGAGTTGAATGCTGATATACACCAGAGTCCTACACAGAACACAAATCATATCAATCCAATCCACAAGTTATGAGAAGCCCCGTGGATCTTTCAAATATCTTCGTCTGTATTGAACAAAGTTACATAAAGACAGTCAGTTATTCTTTTAAAGGATGAGCTTTTCCTAAAAGTTTCTAATTAAGTAGCTCCTTTCATATTTTCTCTTGGGATTTTAGATCTCACTTTTGCAACAAATACTCCTTGCCTCCTTGCAGTAAAGAATCTTAAAACACCAAGACTTCGTACTTGCACCCTTAATCTAAGTAACTGAAGATGAGAGCTACTGGCATTTATTGGCTGGGGGTGGGGGGGAGAAGAGAGGAAGGAAAACCAAGTATCTATTGTATAGGTGCAAAGACACTCACCTGAGGGCAGACTCTTTCTGCTGATGTAATATCTGGATCTCTTCTCCCTCTCGCAGTTGCAGTTCTTCCTGCAAATTCTGAATATGTGTCTGTTTTTCTTCCAGCAAATACAGGTTTGTTTCTTCCACGTTGGTTATTTTCTCCAGTGGCCCCCCAGTATGGATATTCCATGGCTTTATTGGATTAATTTCAGTCTCAAACTCCCTATTAAGAGAAACAAGTTCACACTAATTATTACTTGAAATGGATCAGGGTAGCATACAGAAGCCTAAAAAGACCTGATGGATGCAGAAGAAGGACCGACTAGCAAATGGAAGTCTACTTAGGACAATACTTTATCACCCAGCAACGCAAATGCCAATTCATTCAATTCTGATATCCTCAGGTTGCTTCTAGCTCACACCAAGATGCCTGAACAATCGTTTTAATCTAATGTGCTTTTATCACTTGCATTAATGTCACTTTTTACATCTGCAGCTTCTCAAACAGGAGGAGACACAGAGAATCAAAATACGGCAGGGGCTCAGAAAGCACTCTTTAATCAGTTGTTCAGCTCAATATAACATATCAGCTCATCCTGGTCCCTGATATGATCTCCTTTCTAAGTTGAAGGAACCCACTTGTTTTATCAGAATTTTTAAAAAGTGTTTAAAACACCTATTTTGAGCAAACGTTTAATAATATTTGAATTTTATTTATACATATTTGGCTTTAAGATTTTTTTTTGTTTTTCACTGTAAACTAGTGAGAGGCATCAGTACCATAATGATGAATGAATCAGTAAATAAATGAAATGCACAGCATTGCTACAGCCTCTGTTCTACTCTTAAATGTGTTCATGAAAACCAATGCGTAGAAGCTGTTATTTTCAGAGACGGTGCACTCTTAGCGACCTGGTCACAGGCTGGTCTTCATTTGGGGCTTCCAGCAGCCCAAGACGATGTTGTTGACCTTTAAATCCATAATGCCAGCCTATGAAAAATTGGTAACTCTCAATACCAGCCAAATAACCTGCTCCGAGTAACAATCCATTATACCCAACCACTCGCAGGCAGTGCTGCCAGGAGGACGGTGGGAAACAAGTGGAGACAGAGTGGAATTAAAAGAAGCGAGCCCTGCAGAAAGCCAGGTCTTGGGGGATGGATGTGTAACAGCCATGCTTTCCGCAAAGGATTTGGGCTTCTATACCTCTCTTCTGCCACAGCAGATCCACTATTTTGCTCCTCTCCCAAGCTGCCTTTGTCCTTGTTTTTCTTCTGCACCAAACAGTTTTTTTCCTGCAACAGAAAGGAAACATGGAAGCTTCGCCACAACAACATATTTCAGTGAAAAGGTGATGAATATCACAGATCCAATCTGGACAAGAAATTTCTAGATTTAACTGTGATAGCATGATCCGATGCAAGATTTTACATACTGTACTTTGAAACCAACAGGAAACAGTCATCATAACACCGTTATGCGTGTGAAAAATTGCAAGGTATGTACAATACTTTACACTGTACTGCAAAAGAGAATAAGGGAACTGATGGAAAAAGATTGAAAGAAAAAGTCAAGAGGACCAAATCGCTCAACAAGGTCTGGAGGATATTTAAAAGTACAATAACTGACACTCAGCAAGAATGCTGAGTCCAGAAGAAGTTAGCACAGCTCTGTAGTCACGTTCAGGAAGTTTTAAAACTGCCAAAGGGGCCCTTTAAGAATGTTTGCCCTAAGGAGAACAGAATGGAGCATAAAAAGTGCATGGAATGCAAAAATAATTTCAGTAGTGCACCTGGGAAGAAATATTAAACATTAAACTTTTAAATATACATTTGAAGAAGGAAACTGCAGTTGGGTTGTAGACAACGAAGGAGCAAAAGGAATGCTTAGGGAAAATATAGAGATTAGTAAAAAAAAAACCAGTTAGGCTTTCTGTCTCTCTTTGCTATGGAATGGATAGGCTTTGGATTGACTCTCACAGGGAAGAAGAACCAGAATTGTTGAGCAAATTGAGATGACAAGGTACTCTAGATTATTTGAAGACATTACAAATAACAAATCATTGAGTCCTCATGGTATCTACCCCACAGATCTTAAAATAGTTCAACTGCGGACTTGCGGACTTCTTAGAAAAAACATGTAATCCCTCAAATTGGGCGTAGCGCTAGAAGGTAGCAAGTGTGGCATTGATTTTTAACAAAAGACCCAAGAAGATGCAGAAAATTAGTTTAATGTCTACTCTTTGGAAATTGGCAGAAATAAACAAGCATAATGAAGTAAGCCTGGTGAAAAGAAAATCTGTATGGATGCCACAAAGGTAAATCCTGACTGTCCTTTGAGGTAGGCCAGGTCTGAAAACTTGCACTACAGAGTTCCTATCACTCTATTTTATTGTTAGAGGATATAATATCAGAATTTCAAAGTCCCTCTCTCGATACCCAAGAGTCAAGACAGGGCAGTCTTGAATTTCTTCCTCAGCCCCTCCTGTCTTTCCGGGCAAAGCTGATGTTTCTGTCATCGTTGTTGCACACATCCTTCGAGGCTCTCTCTATACTCCTCTGCAAATATTGCCTCAACGAATAGCCAGTATTTCTGAAGTTCAACAAACATGCGAACAGAAGTAGCTCTGTGATATCATATACACAGACTTTGAAAAAGGCTTTGATGATGTTTCTTATCAAAAGGTCTTGTGTAAATTTCTGGTCACGGGTAAGAGAAGCTGTTTTTGGATGCATTGCTAACTGATTTTAAAAAACACAACTTACTTCCTCTTTCGAAGTGCTTTCAATGATGGCTCTGTTCACCCCAAATTTTGGATTGTTCAGGACTGGAGGTAATTCAGCCACATCCAGGACTTTTTCTAGAATAAGATTCTGGAAACCAAAGGCCACAGAAGAAAAGAAAAGCATGTGGAAAAGGAAAGTTATCCTGGAGATACAACCAACCAACACAAGGTTGTTGAAGAACATAAAGGAAAACAAATTATGGGCACTAGGTGGCCTGGGGTATTTCTAGGACTGCATTCTTGAATAAGTTCTTCAGGAACCAATGAGTCTTGAGTTCAAAGATGTAATTTCAAGATAACAACTTGGTTTGGGATAAAAAAGCAAGTAATTGAAGAACCAGCATTGAGCACAGAATCCTAGACGAAAGGAACCCTGGAGAAAGCCTCCCCGCCCATTCCTCCTCCACTGTAACGCGTTCAGGGAAATGCCTCCCCCTTGAGTTACAGACACTGCTCTCAGCCTGGTCAACCTGCATTTTAAAAGACGGATAGGTTTTCGAACAGATTAGTTGCTCAGGGTTCCTTCTAACTTTATTAATCACCCTCATTAACTTGGTTCAAACTTTCCTGCGGGTTAGGGTGTTGACCTGCCTGGACAGGCCAATTCAGTTCTGTCAAGGTGCTGCTTGGTGCTTCCTGGTGCTACACCATTTAATTTTTAAAGATAACGATGAGCAGTTTGAATTGGGTTTGGAAACCTTCCGGGAAGCAGCGCAATGATTTTAGGATTCTGTTACCTTGTATACAAAGGGCCACCACGAAACCAGGCAACTACTGCATTTCACAATAACTATAGTTGTTGAACCACATAAAACACATTTAGGACAGACTAGAAAGTGGTCCCCATAGCATTAAATGCACTCTTGCCCACTTCATTTTACAGGAATACATCACCCCTCCCCTGCCATTTGGGAGCTGATTTCCCAGGCTCACAGAGGCAACGCTGAGAAAGTCTTCAAAGACTTTCTGGGATACATTATGAACAAAAACACATCCCCTTCAGAGATGGGGATGTGTTTGATGAAAAAAAGTACTACCTCACTGACCTCTTTCTTTTCTGTCACATCAGGTATCAAGTAATGCAAACAAGCTTCTTCTTTTTCCTCATTTTTGGATTTCAAAGTATTTTTTCCATAACTGCTGGGCTACCAAAGGGAAACCAATCAAAATATCAGTGCACTAAGATGCGAAAAGGAGTCACAAAGCCAGTCCAACCTGCAGTCACATCCCCTGCAATTAATTGTTCAGAGCACGCTAGTCCTACAGAGCTTTTCCCGTTTGTTCTTAGGGAGCTGTGAAGAGCACTGGATGAGAAAGCCACAATGTCACATTATCAGGACACAAGACTCTCTTGAAAAGCCTGGACCAGAGAAGAGAAAAGGGAACATCTGGATGGGCATTGTGAGAAACTAAATGTTGGAATACTTTGATCCAATACTGCAGGACTATTATAGTGTTATATATTACGAGAGAGGGAACAAGTCTTCTCCCACCTTTATTCATACTATATATAGCTTTTATCTTGACCATCTCTCCAATCTTGTCCAGTATTTTAATTGTAATCTACACTTTTGCAAATTTTATTCTTTTTTGAAGTTAGTTTAAAGTTCCACATGCAGTCACACCACCAAATATAAGAAAAAATATAAAACCGTAAAGGACAAACAATGTACAAGCTTTATTTCAATCATTTTATATGAAACTTTTTTCAGCTGCCATAATCTATCAGTCTTTTCACCAAGCTCCCCAAAAAGATCCTGAGATCCTTTCTCTGGTTGCTCACTATTTACTGTGTACGCAATCAGGATAGGGCTTTCTCCCAACAAGCATCACTTTGTACTTGCATACGCTAAAAGAAATTTACCATTTTAATAGCTGTTCCGCAAGCTTAAGTGGATTCTTTTGGAGTTATTGAAAACTTTACTGCTCACTTCTAAGTCCAGATAATTTCTGAGCAATTTAATAATATAAACAGTTCCCTTCTTAAAGCTATCTAATAGAGGACATTCCTATTCCCTCTTCCCTGTTCCTTTAAGTATTCAGTAGCCAGTCAATAAGATAGACACAAGGTAGGAAGCTGGAGTTCAAATCCAGACAATAATTCTCGGCTTACCGAATCTTAGACCAGTTACTCATTCTTGGGCTAACCAGCCCTCAGAGTATTGGGATAATACAATAGTTTATAGTGGGGGGAAATCTGTCTTCTCAGAGAAAAGACAGATTATAAATGCCAGCTGCCTACCTCTTCAATTCCATCTCCGTCTTGTGGAACCCCAACCCTGCAGGCTTCCTCCATCAGAGCTGTATTGTGCACCAGCTGTTCTCCGGCCTGGTTGTCTTGTACGACGCACGCCTGACCTTCACAGGACTTCAATCTCTCTTCTTCAAGAGCTGCTGCTTTTGCTACTGCTGTTTCTGTAGTTCCTTCTCCAGCAACATCAGACTCTACAGTGTGATCAGAACCAGAACCAGAACCTTTGCTGCTGCCTTTCTGACCCTTGAGAGACTTGGCTACACTTGATTCTGTCGTCCTAGATTTCTTCACCATATGGAGGACGTGTTGATAGAACTTCTGGTCTTCTGAATAGCACTCACTATCTGACTGATTGTCTGGGGAACTTTGTGCTTGTATATTCAAAGCTTCAAAAAACGGCCTTTGGGAAGAAGGCAGGTGCTTTGTGGGATGTTCAGATTCAGAAGAGCTCTGTAAGTCCCAGGAGAAATTGTCTACTTCACCCAAGACCTGAGAAGCAAGGTGGTCAGACAGGCTGCTAGCAACACTGATGCTATTACCACTGTCGGATTCTATCTTTGGAATGTGTTTTTTGCCCTCTGTGAATTGTTCTGGTGTAGGAGATGACACTTCACTCCCTGAAACTCTTGTCTTGGCTCCAAGCTCAACAGAACCCTGCAAATGAGGATGAGGAACAGGAGCCTCGATATGCCATGGGCCAGACTCTGTGGCCTGGCGTTGTTCAGGAGAGTTCTTTTTTTTCCTTCTGCTCTCCTTTATTCTCTCCAGTGACCTCGATACTTCATTTTGAAAATAATGGATGTCACCTTGTCCCTCCAAAGTCCTGGATGCAATCGATGTGAAAGCAGCGGCAGAAGGAGAAAGCTGCATTTCCTTTTCAACACTACTATGCAAGAAGTCTCCCTTCCTGACCAGTCCGTCTCCCTCTGCATGGCCTTTCTCGCAGTCCTCACCTTGTTTTTCTCCCTCTAAGAACAGTCTTTTCTCCTTGACTCCCCCCAGGCCTAACACAGTCATAGTTTGAGAGGATTTCTTCAGTGTTTGGAAAAAAGGCTTTATGAGGTGGATGCTATCTACGTCCTCAGCTTCCAAGTCTGATAAAACACCATCAGCAGCTGCACATCTGGTTTCTGTATTGGCATCTTTGTGTGCTTGATGATTAACGTCTGACCTGCTGGAGGATGCATTTCTTCCAAGTATTTTCTCCACATCTGCAAGGATCTGTTGAGTCCGGTTTGATTTTTCTGGCAGAAGAGGTTGTAGTTTCCCTGGGGCAGGGCTTGATAGCAGCCTGGACAAATCACCTGTCTCTGAGATCTTTCCCTTGGGGTTTTTCAGGAAGGAGTCATTCTGTGTCACCAGGCTGCCCTGTTGCTCTAGGTCAGGACTAGCGTGCTCTGAATACAGGATAGGAGATGATACTCGATAAAAGGACGTTGACAGAAGAATCCCTGGCTCTGGTTGCATCTCCTAAGTAGGCAAAATCCATCAGGTTAGTGATTTTGTAAACAGGCTAACTTTTCTTCTATAGGAGCCTCGCAAGTCTGCATTTCTTGCTCTTGCTTGCCAGAGGAACCCACCATGATGGTTGCCAGACTTTTGATATCAGATGTTTGAATAACATACACAGTTGCAATAGTTTCTATGGGGGGGGGGAAAATTCAAGGCAGCTAATTTATTCAAACCCTGCCAAGTCTTCAGCACTGGAGACTGGAAGAAACACCCATGAAAAAAGAGCAAGCGCCAAGGCTAAAACTGGCCTCTGCATTTCTGGAAGGGTTTGAAAAGTGGTACAAAATACATCATTATCTCCAGTTATTTCTTAGATTTTTTTTAAAAAAAGAAACCTCTCCCAGCTGTGTCAACCGAAAGTGTAAAAGTTGCTAGTCAGTTGTATTTAAAGCTCAGGTCCTTTATCCCATGGGGGGACAGGTCTTTGGAGGGAGGGATGAACAAGAACAAAAGGAGAAACCTGGAGGATTTTATCTGTTTCCCTATTCTGATAGCGGAAAGCTAACGCTTTGTTCAAGTACTCACCACAAGATTCTTTGACAAGTCTCTTTCTTTCTTATCCTTTTTCTTTTCTGCCCTTTTCTTCTTTTTCTCTTTCCTTTTAACACCACCATGTTCCAGAATTTTTTCCCTTTCCTGAATCACAAGTTGGCGGTACCGCTCATCACACGGATGGTCCCAGGTTGACTGGCCATTGGCAAAATTGAAGTAATAGATATCACCAGTGGTATCTTGGCTGCAGAGAGAGAGAGGGGGGGGGAGAGAGCGAGCAAGGAGCAACTGCTCAGGGAGACCCTCCCCAGCAGGAACTGGAGGTCCCAAAGGACAGAGAAAAAGAGCACGCCAGGACTTATCATGGGGGGGATGGGGTGCGCGTTTGTGACTGTGGTGCTCAGACTCCTGTCCTGCTTCATCCTTTCCGGGAGAACCAGAGGGCATCACATGGCCTCCCAACTAGAGGAACGCAGCGCGCTTTCTTTTGCTTCAGGAAACTATGGAATCCACTGGATTTGATGGAAAACGCGAGCGTCGCCACCGCACCCGAAGCCGGCGGTCCAGTCGAACTTGTTACCCAGGCAGGAAGGCTTTGGGGGGGGGGTCCGCGGGGGGCTGGGCCGTTGCGGCGCTTCCTGGGACCGGCTGACACGGCGGTCAGCAACGGCTCTCCGGAGCGCCTCCGGCCGGCTGGCCTCGCTTCCCTCCTGAGCCTCCAGCCCGGCTGAGCGGCAGCATCGCCTCCACCCGGGACCTTCGGGACCGGCCAGAACCGCGCCCGGCAGGAGGAGCGGGAGAGCCGCCCCGGCCGCAGTCGCTTACCACGGCTTCCACTCGGCGGGCAACGGGGCTACGATGCCCTCCCGGGCCAGCCACATCAGCTCCGGCTCGCGCTCGGGATCGATGCCCACCACGCGCGCGAACTCCTGGATCTCTGCGGAAGTGAAGCGCCCGGTGAAGCCACCCCGCCGGGCCCCGGCTGGCCGGAGGAGCCCGCCCGCCCGCCCGCCCGCCCGCCCGCGCACCTCGCTCGCTGGGGATGTAGCTCTCGTCGTAGTCCTCCTCCAGGATGAGCTGGTCGCCGATGCGCAGGGCGGGCCCGGCCATGGCCGGCGGGGGAGGGGCCGGGCGGGCGCCACGGAGCAGACGACCGCGCGCCCCGCTGCCCCAACGGAAAAGCCCCGCCCCCGGAAAGCGACGCGGCCGTTGCCATGGCGCCGCTCCGTTTCCTAGCGACTTGGCGCGCGCCGGCCGCCGGGGAGGCCGCGGCTCGGAGCGCTGGTTCTCCGCGTTGTTTGGGCGGCGAGCGTGGAAGCGGCGGGGCGAAGCCCCACGGCCCGCCCGGGTGGACGGACCCACGTGGCGGCTTCGGCCGCCCTTCCACCGCGGCGAGCCGCGCTCCCGATCGAGGCGGCCTCACCGCCACGAGGCGCGGGGTTTTGATCTACGCCCCGAACACGCACCCGTCGTGCGGCAGCCAGCGGCGACGGCTGCGCTTGCCCCGATGCCCACTGGCCCTGCCCGCGTCGGCTTCTCTGGCAGCTGCAGCTTCCTCCGGAGCCGAAGGATGGGTGTCGCCCTTTGACGCCTTCAACGGCTCGGCGCCAACCGCAACATGAACGCGCCCGGCGGGACAGAAACTGCAGAAGACGCTTCGGTTTTGCGATGCCGCGTCGGTAGCGCCAGAGGGGCCTGCGGAAGGCAGTCTCCGGAGAGTTGCTCTTTGACCACCCCCCCCCCCCCGCTATTTAGGAAGACGGTAAAACCGTCTTTTTGTAGAGGAAGTGGGAGAGCTTGTATGCAATGAAATTTCATTTTAAGGTATGCTGATTAGTGTACATTCAAAGTGACAATAAACTTGTTATTCCATTCTAAATTCTCTTAAGGTAAAAAAGATGGTATCGGTTGTTTACTGTCATGAGGTTGGATATAAATCCCAGCAATGCTGGGCTTATTTGCAAGGTCTCCACGCAGGTGCCGGGAGGGACAGAGCAGGACATTGTACATTGTAACAGTGCATTGAAGATGGAAGAAATAGGTGACGTAGGTAGACGTAAAACATTTTAATAAATGTGTCAATTTCAAAACTAGCACTGAAGGTAAAATCTAACCTCACTAACTCACTTTAATATTAACCAAAGCAATACATTTATGTATGTTTGGTGAAGTATATCTTTAAAGTTAGCACCCAACTCATCATCATAGGACATATTCTTAAATCTTCTGAGAGTCAGGCAAAGAGCCGCTCTCCAGGGTCCTGTCGCACAGTTCGGTTAGCTGTGCAGAGAAGGCCCTTTCCTAGGGGCCTGTCGCTTTACTTTCTGGCGGGGCGGGGGGGGGGTAGTTAGAAAGGACCTCCTCTTAGCAACAGAATCCTTTCTGTGTCCTAGCAGGTGGGTTTGTTTGTTCCGCTTTGCTCTGCTCTGCTTTCCTCAACCCATTTTTTGCTGCTTTCGTCTCCTGCCTTATCTGTAAATCTGTGTGAAAGCTGATGAGAAGTAAAGTTTTAGTATTTACTGAGAAAGCTGTAGATGGAGAAATATGTCTGTGGAGCCAGTGTGACAGGTTGGGGTTTGCTTTGTGGAAATAGGGGTGCTGAGTTGGTGGAAAGATCTGAAGAGACGGGACCAGGCACAGAAGAAGGAATCCTGGCACAGAAGAAGTGGCCTTGGAGGTCATCTAGTCCAATCCCCTGCTTAGGCAGAACTTACAGAATCACAGAGTTGGAAGGGACCATGGAGGCCATCCAGTCCAACTCCCGCTCAAGCAGGAGACCTTACAAAACCACAAACTTGTAAGGTACCCTGTAGGTCATCTAGTCCACCCCCGTGCTCAGTCAGGAAGCCCTATACCCGGGGTGTCAAACTCAATTTCATTGAGGGCCGCATCAGCATTGCGGTTGCCCTCAAGGGGGCGGGCTTGGCCAGGGTGGGCATAGCCTACTGGGTGGGCGTGGCTAGAGTGCATACGGCCTACTGGGTGGGCACGGCCAGCTCTACAGCATTCGCATCAAAGGTGCCTACGGGGGCCTGGGCAGGAGCGGGAGAGATCTGAGGGTCTCTGGCAGAAGGAGGGTCTCTGGGCCGGGGCCAAGGCAGCGGGGGCCGTTCCCTCACTGTTTCCAGGATGGCTTCGCGGGCCACATGAAAGCACTTCGCGGGCCAGATTCGGCCCCCGGGCCTTGCGTTTGACACGTCTGCCCTATACCATTTTAGACAAACAGTTGCCCAGTCTTTTTTTTTAAATTTCCAGTGTTGGAGCATTCACCACTTCTGGAGGCAGGTTTTTCCACTGGTTAATTGTTCTGTCAGAAAGTTTCTCCTTAGTTCTAGGTTTTGGGGTGAGGCATATCATCACATTTCACATCAAGTGAAAATCAGAGGAATATTATGCCACTGAAATTAGTTCAAATTAAGCATCGGGATAAGTTTCAGGCGGAAGGTGACCACCCTATCCTTTGGGCCACGGGGGACAGCAAGAGCTTGGAGTTTAGAGGTAAGGAGTTGGTGTTTTGTGTTAGGTGCCTACGGTCCGCTCTGATCTTCTCAGCAGCGCTCTCCATCGCTTCTGGCTCTGCCAATGCTGTAACTATCTGTTTTGTTGTTGAGATATAATGTGGCATCTGCCTTTTTCACAAAGAGTAACAAACTTTCCAGGCCCCTGCCGATACTTTCTTTAAAATCAAACATTTGCCTTTTAAAATACTGCCACAATGTTGTTACGCTCTGCCAGATTTTGTCTACGCTAGTTAGTAGCAGAATATCCACAGAGACTCGTATCGACTGAAAAGCAGTCGGGGAGCAGTTAGCCAGAGGGCCGCTCTGTAGTCGCAGAGAGCCTCGTGAGCCACAGGGAAGCCCATCCTCTACCAGAAGGAAGAAAGAGGAAAGATTTTTTCTAAAAAGAAAACAAAAAAAAATGTAAGCTTTTAAGCAACTCTATATTCTCTCCAAGGGGACTTTTTTCACCTGCAGTCTCAGTCTGAGGCTCTGGTGTCTCAGTTTGCCTTTCCAATCCACTTAAGCAAAACCTTTACACGAAACGATATCATAATTCACTTCTCTTAACGGACAGGAGTAGAAAAGGAGTCGC
The DNA here is from genome assembly GCF_964194415.1 of Vipera berus. Lineage (NCBI taxonomy): Eukaryota > Metazoa > Chordata > Lepidosauria > Squamata > Viperidae > Vipera > Vipera berus. The sequence continues at coordinate 24,759 of NC_138211.1, read as the reverse complement.
TTCACCCACACGGCCTAGAGAGGAAGGAAAAGATCTACCGCCCGATCGGTCCTGTCCTCGCCAACGTGCTTGGCCTCGGGAAGGTTCATTCACCCAGCCTTCGACAGACCATCCACGGAAAACTTCAGGGGCTTCCTAGATCACGGTAGCCCCAGCATTCGGTTTCAGCTTAACACGAGGCGTACATCAGGCCGGCGCGGCCGATTCAGGAAACCACAAATTCCCACTCGGGTCAACGCGTGAACCCCGTTCGTTCAGGCAAGCTGCCGCCCTCGTTACCGCCGAGCAGGCCTCCTCACCCGCGCCCCGGAGGCCAACCCTTCCGCTTCCTGGGATGCAAACTTGCTGCAGCCGTGCCTTTTCGTCTCCTAGCAGGTGGGTTCTTTTGCTTCGCTTTGATCTGCTCTGCTTTCCTCAACCCATTTTTTGCTGCTTTCGTCTCCTGCCTTCTCTGTAAATCTACGTGAAAGCTGACGAGAAGTAAAGTTTCAGTATTTACCAAGAAAAAAAAATATTGTTATACGTATAGTCACGTGCTGTAGACGGAGAAATAAGTCTGTGGAGCCAGCGTGAGAGGACGGGGTTCGGTCTTTGCGGTAACCAAGTCGGCGGAAGGATCCGAAGAGACTCTAAAAGCCGTCCACAAGGAATATAAATCCTTCCATTCCCCACTATCTAGTCAGAGCCGAGGCGGGTTTTCAGACGAGAGGCGAAACATGTTCAAAAAGGAACGGGATTCCGGTCGCGTCCGGAAAAAGGATCTTTGGGATAACCACGACTCGGGACGACTCAAACACACAAAAAAAACATTTGAAAATATTAAACACCTAACATATCACTAGGGAACAATTTAATTGTTTTTAATGAGAAAAGTACATTTGTGGAAAGTAAGCCTACATAGCACATACATATATCTTAAGAAGGTAAAATATGACGTCTCATTCCAAATCCTATTTTGTATAATATATAGGAGTCAAAATAACATTAAATAATTAGGTTGAAAAATCAAACCAGGAGTACTTTAATTTTTATTTTATCGATATAATTAAAGCCTAAAGGCGAGGATCTCGAGAAAAGGCAACAACAAACCAATATCGGGCGAAGACGCATTTGTCTGCATTCTGCAACGGCCAAGCATTAAAATTAATTTATTCATATTCTAAAGATAAGATAAGCGGGGAATTTTCAGAAAAAGACAATTGTTTGCGTGCCGAAGGGTCAGTCTGAATTTGCATTCCCACACGCGTAAGAACGCACACACAACCGGAATAATTTAAAATAGTCAAACGGTCACAAATCTACCATTCTAAACGAAGACGCGTTAGGAAGCCTTCCTTTTAAAAAGAAACCTTACTTCATCTTCCTGTTTTACGTAAGCTCCCCAGCGTTTCCATCCCAATTATCGATCAGGTCCACGCTTCTCAAAATTTAGCAATTCTGCTAGTACCCGCTATTTCCCATATCGTTAACCAGTAATTTCCTGGGAAATTAACAAGGACGCAACAAAACGCTTTTTGCATAGGAAGATAACTTTCCGAATCCTTCCGTCAAAAAATAAATACATTAAAAAAATAAAAAAACCTTTTTAACGGCATTTTTAAATCATTATACATTATTAAAATTATTAATATTAACAGGCCAACGTAGGGCTTAATTCGCTTTAAGGCTTCTGAAGAAGGATTTGTTCTTCTGCGCGTGCGTTGCAGCAAACGGGTTCCGTTTAAACATTAATATTAATAACGAGGAGTTAATATTCATATGTAATAATAAAGCATTAATAAAAAGGAGAAGTTAAAACGCCATTAAAAAGGATTTTTTGTTTCGGCGGCAGCAATACCCCGTTTGACCACAGGAGGGCACCGTATTCCGTCCCACACCATTAACATAGAGGCCGCGGGAGGTCTTTCGCCTAAGATCGCGACACCGAGAAGAGAAGCCCCAAAAAGCGCAGAGCGTCAGCCAAAGCGTCACCATTCTACGCGTCAGCCGGCTCGTTCTTCACGAATAATCTCCGAGAGACCTTCTCTGCCCGACGCACTTCCTGTTCGTCGATATCGGCCGTCCTCCAGTTCTTTGAAATAGGACCTTTCCATCACGGCCGACTTGCGGTCATTTCTTCTTCATCGTCATCGCCCAAGTTCCTTTCGCGGCGACCTTGCGGGCACGGCGGAATTCACGTCCGATCAACAAGTTAGTAGACCGTCCATTTAAAACGCTACTAAAAATATTTTTTTTATTTTCGCGGCCGCAACTCCCGCTTTGACGACAGGATGGCAGTTTTCCGTCCCATAACATTATCACCGAGACCACGGTAAACCTTTTCGAAGGCCTCAACGCCGCTATCGCTAAGGGACGGAAAACAGTGCCCTCCTGTGGTATACGCCGGCGTAGCAGCCACCAAAATAAATCAACCTTTCAAGTGGCGTTTTAAGATTATTATTCTCTATTAATCAAACCTTATCAATATTTGGTCCTCTTATTCTGCGCCTGTGTCTCAGCAAAAGGGTCACCCGTCCCCCTATTCATGTTAATAAGGCGGTAATAATAAAGAAAGGTAATAACCTCAAAACGCCGTTTAAAAAGGATTATTTCCTTCGGCGGCCGCAATACCCGGTTTTACCACAGGAGGGCACGGTTTTCCGTTCCATAGAATTATCATTGAGGACGTCGTAGGCCTTTTGCCTAGCATCGGGACTCCGATAAGCGAAACAACAAAGGGCAGAGCGTCCTCTTTCACAGAGACCTTCCCAGCAAGGCGCACTTCCTGTCCGTTTAAACTTACCGTCCCCCCGGGCCTGTGGAATGTCAAGGTAAAAATCACCTTTGTAGAGGGCGACGGACCGTGCTTCAGAGAATGCATGATGTGCATGCAGGAAGGCAAGAAAAACACGACGCATAAATACCTTTTACTTACAAAAAATATAAAAACTAAATATATATTATACAGAGCTAGCTCACTACATCCTAACGTAACAGACAGTAACAGCAAAGTGAAGAAAACAATACAGATAACAACTCAGAACTTTCTCTAGACATGCACAGTAAACAGACTGAAACCATAACATAGCTAGTCATATGGGATTCACTATGGTTACCAGATAAGTTATCACAACAGGTGCAGAGAACAGGGGAAATGTACAGTTAGAAATGAACTTTTCTGACGAACAAAAAAAACGTGCAGTGACATTCCCCTTCTTTCGTCAGCAAAGTGAAGACTCAAGTAAGGCACATCTTCTCACGCAGATACTCATGCTGGGCTGTAGGAAGTGGTTTGTTCAGCATATCAGCAATTTGATCACATGTAGGCACATACTGTAATGTCACAAAACCTTGTTTAACCAGTTGCCTTATGTTTTGATATCGGATGTCAATGTGTCTGGACCTTGAACCTGTAAAACGTGTTTCAGAAATATAAACCACAGATTCATTATCTTCCATCACTGTGATCGGTCGAATCGGATGTGTCCAGATATCTGTGACTAAAGTATCAAACCAGGTTAAAGAATTGCATGCATCAGACACACAAGCATACTCAGCTTCTGTAGAGGAACAAGAAACAAGATTCTGTTTACGCACATGCCAGTAAACAGGACATCCATTTAAGAACATCATGTAACCTGATGTACTTTTCCGTGACTTCTTATCACTCGCCCAATCTGAATCTGCAAAACAACATAACTCTGCATAGTCAGTATGTGTGGGTTCCAACAACAACTTCATGTCTTTGGTGTGTTTTAGATACCTCAATAACTTTTTAACACATGTCCAATGAAACTGTTTTGCCTTGCCTACGTGTCGTGATAAAAGATTAACACTAAGTGCAATGTCGGGTCTAGTCCAACTACTAATATACAGCAGCGACCCAATGACTGAGCGATATAGTGTTTGATCTTCGAACTCAGGACTTGGTTCATGTGCCAAAATGTGAAAATCAGTTTGCATGGGTATACTCACAGGCTTAGCGTCCTCCATGTTACAGTGATGTAACAGTTGTTCAATCTTCTCTTCTTGTGTGAGACTAAACCCCTTCTGAGTTTTGGCAATTTGAACACCTAAATAAGTGTTAATACACCCTAAAGACTTCAACGTGAAAAACTTTTGTAAAGCTTTAGCAAAAACCTCACTCATCTGCTTATTTGGACCAATATAAACAATATCATCGACATAAACAAGAATTATCTCATACCTATTACCGGATCTTTTAGTAAACACGCATTCATCTGTTTCGGACTTAATAAAGCCCATTGAATTTAGTTTGTCAGAAAGACATAAGTACCACATTAAACCAGACTGTTTCAGACCATAAAGACTTTTGTGTAGAAACCAGGTATCCCCTTCTTGCTGTCTGAAACCTGGAGGACCTTTCACGTAGATGTCCTCGTCAAGATCAGCGTGTAGATAAGCTGTTTCAACGTCAAACTGGAAAACTTCCAGGCCAAGGATAGTTGCAGTGGCTAAAGCAATTTTCACACTTTCAGTTCGCACCGTGGGTGAGTATGTATTTGTATAGTCCTCAGGATAACGTTGAGCGAAACCCTGGGCTACGAGTCTGGCCTTGTACAACGACTCACCATTCGGCTTCTTTTTGATCCTGTAGACCCATCGAGTACCAATAACTTTCTTGTTTGCTGGAGGGCTTGCAGGCGTAAACACTTGAAGTTTCTTTAGACTGTCCATTTCAGCCTGCATTGCCTCAAACCATTTATCTTGTTCTGATTCAGGAAGATGTTTGATCTGTGTGAACTTCTCAGGTGGAAGTGTAACATTACAAATCAAAGGTACAGGTGTTTTTGTTACTTGCCACGAATACCGTTTTGGAGGGATTCCCTTTGTGGTCCTCTTGGAACGTCTCGGGCCAACCGTCCATTCTTCTTCCGTGTCGTCCTCGTCTTCATCATCGTCGCCAGCAGCAACATCAGCAGCTTGCGAAGACGGAACAGTAGGTTGAGAAGAACTCGTGGAAGGAACATTCGCCTGTGAATCTTGATCATCAGGTTGCGTGGCGTCAGCAACATCATCTCTAGGAAAATAAACTCCAGGATCATTAGAATGAATCCTGGACCAGTCAGCATCTTCCTCAAAAGTAGCAGATTGTGAAACCACAATAACATGATGAGAGTCAATGTATTTGCTCCATTTTGAATTATCATCAATGCCCATAAATCTCATCCTTTTTGCTGCAGGACCCCCTTTCTTTCTTTGGGCTAAAGGAATATTCACCATAGCATAGGAACCAAAAATATGGAGATGTGAGAGATCAGGCTTGTGTCCATACAACATGAAATAAGGGGTCTGATTTATCACACTACTCCAAGTACGGTTGATGATATGGTTAGCATATTTGATAGCTTCACCCCAGTATGGAAGACTGAGGTTAGCATCTTCAAGAAGGCAACGCATCATGGTTTGCAAAACCCCATTTCTGCGTTCTGCCACCCCATTTTCAGCTGGAGTATAAGGAGCGGATGTCTGATGTACTATCCCATTCTCACGCATCCAGTCCTGGAAACGCTGAGACATGAATTCAGCACCACGATCACTCTGGATTCTGGCAATGTTGACCTCGAATTGGGTATAGACAAGACTAGCAAAGTCTTTAAAGATCTGAAAGGTCTCAGATTTTTCTTTCATAGGATATACATATCCATATCTAGAATAATTGTCAACGATTGTCAAGAAATATCTTTTACCACCAAGTGTTGGTGCAAAAGGACCAACTATGTCAGTGTGTACCAAATCAAAAATGCGTGTTGACAGGCGTGTAGCGCGTTTTGGAATTGCTGCTGCCTTGGATTTGGCTTTCTTGCAGACAGCACAGTCCAAAAACACCTTACACCCCTTTAGATCCAAACCTCTTGCGAACTCTGGCATCTTCTTCAGAACACGGAAACTGGCATGACCCAATCTTCTGTGCCACTTATGGATACACCTGGAATGCAAAGGTTTACCTGTTAGTGAATTCTCAACATTAGCATTTTTAGTAGGAACCTCAGGCTTGCTGTGAGCAACCTGTGTCTTTTTTGTCTTTTTATCATTATTAGGAACCTTTGGAGTAGCAACAGGATCTCTCTCTGGGACGTCTCTCTCTGGGCCTGTGCTCTTTGGAACGTGTATACTTGCCTGCTCTTGCTGCTTAGGCTTTGGTTTTAAGTAATAAACACCACCAATCAACATGGTTTCAGCAACAATATCTCCGTCTTTGACTATATAACTTGCTTTTTCAAGATGGTGGACCTGAAAATGAGAAAACCTAGACAAATGACTCTGACTAAGCAAATTACTACTGGCAGACGGAACGTAGTAAACATTTGGAATGAGAGCACCGAGCTCTTCAATATAAACAGTTCCTTTTCCCATGACCTGAACAGGATGATTGGAAAAAGAGTAAAGTTCACGAAGTTCAGGTTCAGGCTCGTGCATCTCTGTGTAAAGCTCTTTTCTGTAGGTAACATGTAATGCTGCTCCACTGTCCAAAGTCCAAAGAAGTCGTCTGTCGTACTCTGGTTGAGGCTGTGGATCGTTGGTCACAACCAATGTGACAAGTGGAGCTTGTGAATCACGCCTGGAACCACGACCACGACCTTGTCGTCTGCCTCTACCTCTGCCTCCTCTGGAATCTGTTCCTCTGGGCTGGTATGTGACGGGCGCTGGAACTCGTTGGGGACAATCCCGGGTGGCATGTCCCACACAATTGCAGATGTAGCATCTTGGCATTCTTGGAACGTAGGTCCTTCCACGGAAGGCACGCCTCGCTGAAGCTCTTGATGCAGGTGGTTCCCTTAAATGTGGCGCAGCTTGCATAAGTGCCTCTTCTTCGGCTAAAATTCTGCATACATGATCCACTGTGCGTTGAGCAATAGGCACTTGATTGATCTTGGAAATAGCATCTTTCCACTCATGATTCAAAGAATTGATGATAATGCTGATCATTTGAAAATCATCAATAGGATAGCCTTTTTCACCCAGTTCTTTTCTAATACCTTTCATTTTAGTCAAATGTGCTCCAATATGTTCACCAGGTTTTAATCTGGAACCATGGAACTCAGACAAAAGTAAACATGTAGACTCAATTGATGTAGGCCGATAACATGCCTCTAACTGAGTCCAAATTTGTTGGGCAGTTGCATCTTGTGAAAACGTGAGCTGCAATTCAATGTCCATTGACATCAATAATGTTGTGCATGCTCTATTATCCAAGTCCCATATGTCAGGAGTCCATGGCTGGGCAGGAGGATTAAACACCATCATGTGAGTACCTTCTCTGCGTAGCAAAAGTCCAATCTCACTGACCCATGCCCTGTAATTCTGTCCTGACTTCTTTAATTTTGAATCACCAGCCAGTGGTACAATGGAAGGTGTTTGATGAGGAATATACAACTGAGGTACTGGCTGTGCAGGTTGTGTAATCCGACCATAACCTGCAGGGGGCACCAGTGGCGTCTGTGCCTGTGCCTGGACATGCGGCAGTTGCATTGAAGCTGCCGGTAGTCTTGGTGCTGGCTGTGACTGTCTTTGAGCTGCTATTCTACCCTGGCCAGCAGGAGGCGCTGGCGCTGGGGCTGGTGCAGTAGCATAATCTGCAGATGACACTGGCCTTCGCATATAAGAACCCGGTGGCAATTGCATGTGGGTTAAATATGGCTGTGTTCTGCCAGGTAGAGGGGCTTGCATAGAAGCAATATTAACAGGAGAAGCAACAGTAACAGGAATCCTAGCACCATCAGGGGCTGGAGCCTCAGATAACGGCAGAAATCTTGTATCTCTGAGCAAAGACTCCTCCATAGACAATTGCGAGAGTGAGAGCTCCAATTCATGTCTTAATGCAGCTTCACCAGTAGATGGTGCTATAACATTTGCTTCAGGCATCACTGTGGCTCTGTATGTCCTTTGAGACAGCCCATGATCATGTGACATAGGAGCCTCCGGTTCCCATTCGTCTTGCATGACACTCAATGATGGGCGTGACTTAGGCTTTGGGGAAGAAGGAGGCAATATGGCTTCTCCTTGTGGGTGTGGCAATATGGCCGGTTCATGCTCATAATTCCTCTCATATTGCTGAACCATTGACACATATTTCTTTGCCTGCTGCAAACGCCTTTCAAAAACCCCAATTTGTTCACAGTACCCTTGCATAGCCCTATCTCGCATAGTTTGCTTGGGGCTTGAAGGAGCAGAAGGAATTTTCTTCGGCTGAACTTTAGGTTTCACTCCAAGCCTTTGAAATTCATCTTGAGCCCCTGGAGTGTGAACATTTTCAAAAACAGCTGCCAGGGAGCTTGGAAAAGTAGAAAAAGGAGTGACTGACCTTGCATCGTAGACAGGAGCAGGTGCGTCTTCTCCAAGGCGTGTGGCCGAAGCTATCGGAGTTCTTAAGGTCGAAGGGAGATGCCCAACAGACAAGCTCCTGGCCTCCCGTTTCAGCCGTGGCTTCCTTCCTGACATGTTTCAGCAGTTAATCACCGCTGCCTCACTAGCACTAACTAACTGATAACAGCCGCAGAAACATGCATCTCCAAAAACATAAATCAAACCATCCTCGATACCAAAATGTCAAGGTAAAAATCACCTTTGTAGAGGGCGACGGACCGTGCTTCAGAGAATGCATGATGTGCATGCAGGAAGGCAAGAAAAACACGACGCATAATCTTACTAAATACCTTTTACTTACAAAAAATATAAAAACTAAATATATATTATACAGAGCTAGCTCACTACATCCTAACGTAACAGACAGTAACAGCAAAGTGAAGAAAACAATACAGATAACAACTCAGAACTTTCTCTAGACATGCACAGTAAACAGACTGAAACCATAACATAGCTAGTCATATGGGATTCACTATGGTTACCAGATAAGTTATCACAACAGGTGCAGAGAACAGGGGAAATGTACAGTTAGAAATGAACTTTTCTGACGAACAAAAAAAACGTGCAGTGACATGGAAAAATTACCTTTCCATCATGGCTGACTTCCGTTCCGTTCTTTTTTATCATCCCCCTAACTTCCGTTTCCATCATGGCGGACTTCCTGTCCGTTGAAATTTGCAGTCCCCCAGGGCCTATTGGTACGTCCTTAATTATTCCTCCCACTTCCGTTCCCATCATGGGGACTTCCTGTCCGGCAAATTTGCAGTCCCCCAGGGCCTTCTGGTCCGTTCTTTTTTATCATCCCGCTAACTTCCGTTTCCATCATGGCCGACTTCCTGTCCGTTGAAATTTGCAGTCCCCCAGGGCCTTCTGGTCCGTCCTTTTTTATCATCCCGCTAACTTCCGTTTCCATCATGGCCGACTTCCTGTCCGTTGAAATTTGCAGTCCCCCAGGGCCTATTGGTACGTCCTTCTTAATTATCCCTCCAGCTTCCGTTCCCATCATGGGACTTCCTGTCTGTCAAATTTGCAGTCCCCCAGGGCCTTCTGGTCCGTTCTTTTTTATCATCCCGCTAACTTCCGTTTCCATCATGGCCGACTTCCTGTCCGTTGAAATTTGCAGTCCCCCAGGGCCTTCTGGTCCGTCCTTTTTTATCATCCCGCTAACTTCCGTTTCCATCATGGCCGACTTCCTGTCCGGTGAAATTTGCAGTCCCCCAGGGCCTATTGGTACGTCCTTCTTAATTATCCCTCCAGCTTCCGTTTCCATCATGGGGACTTCCTGTCCGTCAAATTTGCAGTCCCCCAGGGCTTTTTTGTCCGTTCATTTTTATCATCCCCGCTTACTTCCGTTCTTAGCATGGCGGACTTCCTGTCCGTTGAAATTTGCAGTCCCCCAGGGCCTTTTGGTCCGTTCTTAATCATTCCCCCCTCCAACTTCAATTGTGCTTAATGGGGTTTCATGTCGGTTAATTGTTATTAATGGGGGTTAATGGGATTAATAATGGTCAATTGTTGTTAATGGGGTTTAATAGGACTAATAGTGGTCAATGGGGGTTAATGGTTGTTAATGGCGGTTAATGGGTTTTAATGGAGTAAATTGCGAGTCAATGGGGGTTAATGCACTTAATGGTGGTTTATGGGGGTCAATGGTGGTTTATGGGCATTAATGGGGGTTAATGGGTGTTAATTGACGTTAATGCAGTTAATGTGGGTCAATGGTGGTTTAAGGCGTTTAATGGTGGTTAATGAAGGTTAATGGGGGCTAATGTGTGTTAATGAAGTTAATGGGGGTCAATGGTGGTTTATGGGGGTTAATGGTGGCTAATGAAGGTTAATGGGGGTTAATGGGTGTTAATGAAGTTAATGGGGGTCAATGGTGGTTTATGGGGGTCAATGGGGGTTAATGGGGGTTAATGGTGGCTAATGAAGGTTAATGGTGGTTAATGGGTGTTAGTGCAGTTAATGGAGGTCAATGGTGGTTTATGGGGGTTAATGCAGTTAATGTGGGTCAATGGTGGTTTAAGGGGGTTAATGGTGGTTAATGAAGGTTAATGGTGGTTAATGGGTGTTAATGAAGTTAATGGGGGTTAATGGGCGTTAATGAAGGTTACTGGGTGTCAATGGTGGTTTATGTGGGTTAATGGTGGTTAATGAAGGTTAATGGGGGTTAATGTGGGTGTTAATGAAGTTAAAGGGGGTCAGTGGTGGTTTATGGGGGTTAATTGTGGTTACTGAAGGTTAATGGTGGTTAATGGGTGTTAGTGCAGTTAATGGAGGTCAATGCTGGTTTATGGGGGTTAATGGGGGTTAATGCAGTTAATGTGGGTCAATGGTGGTTTATGGGGGTTAATGGTGGTTAATGAAGGTTAATGGGGTTAATGGGTGTTAATGAAGTTAAAGGGGGTCAATGTTGGTTTATGGGGGTTAATTGTGGTTACTGAAGTTTAATGCTGGTTAATGGGTGTTAGTGCAGTTAATGGGTGTCAATGGTGGTGTATGGGGGTTAATGGGTGTTAATGAAGTTAATGGGGGTTAATGGTGGTTTATGGGGGTTGATGGTGGTTAATGAAGGTTAATGGGGTTAATAGGTGTTAGTGCAGTTAATGGTGGTCAATGGTGGTTTATGGGGGTTAATGGGGGTTAATGAAGGTTACTGGGGGTTAATGGGTGTTAATGCACTTAATGGGTGTCAATGGTTGTTTATGGGGGTTAATGGTGGTTAATGAAGGTTAATGGGGGTTAATAGGCGTTAGTGCAGTTAATGGGGGTCAATGGTGGTTTATGGGGGTTAATGAAGTTAATGGGGGTCAAGGGTGGTTTATGGGAGTTAATGTGTGTTAATGGGGGTTAATTGCGGTTAATGCAGTTAATGTGGGTCAATGGTGGTTTAAGGGGGTTAATGGTGGTTAATGAAGGTTAATGGGGGTTAATGTGTGTTAATGAAGTTAATGGGGGTCAATGGTGGTTTATGCGGGTTAATGGTGGCTAATGAAGGTTAATGGGGGTTAATGGGTGTTAATGAAGTTAATGGGGGTCAATGGTGGTTTATGGGGGTTAATGGTGGTTACTGAAGGTTAATGGGGGTTAATAGGTGTCAGTGCAGTTAATGGGGGTCAATGGTGGTTTATGGGGGTTATTGGGGGTTAATGAACTTTACTGGGGGTTAATGGGTGTTAATGCACTTAATGGGGGTCAATGGTGGTTTATGGGGGTTAATGGGTGTTAATGAAGTTAATGTGGGTCAATGGTGGTTTAAGGGGGTTAATGGTGGTTAATGAAGGTTACTGGGGGTTAATGGGTGTTAATGCACTTAATGGGGGTCAATGGTGGTTTATGGGGGTTAATGGGTTTTAATGAAGTTAACGGGGGTCAAGGGTGGTTTATGGGGGTTAATGGTGGTTTATGGGGGTTAATTGTGGTTAATGCAGTTAATGTGGGTCAATGGTGGTTTAAGGGGGTTAACGGGGGTTAATGAACGTTAATGGGGGTTAATGTGTGTTATTGAAGTTAATGGGGGTCAAAGGTGGTTTACGGGGTTAGGGTTTTAGTAATGACTTTGTTTGCATCTGGGTGTTTATGTTTATATTTGATGTTTCTAAAGGATAACCCTTTGAGATATCTATATTAATGTACATTGAATATTAAATTTCTAATTGAAATAAATTGTGTACTTTTTATGAAGAAATGATAAATATAAATTGATATAAAAATACATATAATTTATTTTGAAAATGTATATAACATATTGGTGCCTTAAAGGTTTATCATGGAATTTATTGATTTGTTTGCCATCCATCTAACTTTGTAGAACTTTACGCAAAGCAAGTCAGGGTTAGGAAGGACAGGAGATTCCTCCCTTTCCTCTCCAGGTTGCAGTGTGGGGGGAAGCCCGCCCACCGCCCAGAGGTAAAAGAAATGAAAAGCAGGTCTCTGCGGGCAACAGGAGACTCGGGTCTTTGCAGAGTCCAGCTTGCAATTTTGCTAACTTCCTCAATCACAGCTGCACCGACTGAGGTAGCAGTCCCTTGGGTGAGGAGGAAGGGTAAGAGGCCCGTCCTACAAAGGCCTGCAGGCCGAAAGGCAGTGGAGAAAGAAGGTTACGTTCCCTGGATTTGCAGCCTAGAGCCTCCCCCGGACGGGTGACCTGCCCTGCCGTGGCCGTTAAGAAGGAACTCAGGAAAACAGATAAGTTGTCCTTGAGGATTTTTTTTTCTTTTTTGCCGTTTCAGCAAGGTTAAGGCTTTTCCTTTTAAGGAGTCGGGGATGGAAATTGAGTAAGGTTGGGAGCCGAGTTGGGAGCAAGAGGCAGCGGGAAACACGGTGGGAGGTTTCGACGGCCACCACTCTCAATATTGCAGTTTTGGTGGGAAATAGCAGGAGGGACCTTTTCAAGGGCCTTCCCAGGAGCAGAGCTCGGCAGTCTACCGGGAAGGGCCCTTTCTGGCGTGCCTGCCAGGCCGTGCAGCAGAATCTTCGGATGGTGCTCACGGGCCCCAGTTTGCAGGTATTTAGAGACAAGATAAGAAGGCATGTCCTTTGGCGAACTTTTGATTTCTGAACAATCCTCTTGTGTAATTATAAGACCGATTTCAATGGCATTAATGTTTATAGATTACAACGTTAGTGTTTTTTGTGAAGAACTTTGACGGTAGAAGAAACAAAAGCTGCCTAGATAAAAAATAACTTAGAAACAAATGTAAAACTCTAAATCAAATTTTGCAAATCATTAGGCTTAATTGCTGTCCACACTTTTAAAATAAAACAATACAGAAGCATAACTGTAACGGTGCCTGCCTGCAACAGCAGTACTTTTGTTTTTAAATCAAGTGAAATTCAGAGCAACATTATGCCACTGAAATTAGTTCAAATTAAGCATCAGTATAGGTTTCAGGTCGTAGCTCAGTCCAAGAGATGCACAATTACCCTATTCTTAAATCTTCTGAGATTCTTTTGGCAGCCACCAAAAGAAATAAATCTTTTAAATGGCATTTTAAGGTTATTCCTTATTATTTAAACTTTAATAATATTAATAGGGCATCGTAGTCCTCCTTAACTTTGTTTAAGGCTTTTGAAGCAGGACTCCGTCTGTGCCTGTGTTGCAGCAAACGGACCTCCCGTTGCCCTATTAATAATAAGTTGTTAATAATAAAGATACAGAAAAATAACCTTAAAATGTCATTAAAAAGGTTTATTAATTGTGACTGGAACACAGGACGGCACTATTTTCAGTCCCCCAAGGAGTACAGAACAGGCACAGAAGAAGGAATCCTGCTTCAAAAGCCTTTAAAAGGTTTCTTTCTTTTGGTGGCTGCTGCAATATATGCTTTGACAGTCTCCCGTCCCATAGCATTAGCAATCGTGGGCATCGTAGTACGCCTTTTAGATGGCCTCAGTGCTATCTCTAAGGGACAGAAAAACGTGTTCTCCGTCGGTCCAAGCGGGTACGGCAGCCACCAAATGGAATAAATCTTTTAAATGGCATTGTAAGATGATTATTCTTTATTAACAGAACCTTATTAATACTATTTAATTCTGTGCCTGTGTCTCAGCCATCTGTCACCCTATTAATATCAATAATGCATTATTATCAATATTAACATTAATAAGGCGTTAATAATAAAGATGGAGAATAATAACCTTAAAATCCTATTTAAAAGGTGTATTTCTTTTTGGCGGTCGCAATACCCGGTTTGACCACAGGAGGGCACGCTTTTCAGTCCCATCGCATTAGTATCGATGCCCCCGTAGGCCTTTTGCCTAGGATCGGGACACCGAGAAGCGAAGCACCAAAGCGCAGAGCGTCAGCCAAAGCGTCGCCGCTCTACCCTTCTCCGAAAAGGACGAGCCGCTCCGTTCGGCCTTTTGCAATGTGCGACATCTCGTTCCTCCCGTGTAATGTCCGAGAGACCTTCTCGGCCCGGCGAACTTCCTGTCCGTCGATATCGGCAGTCCCCCAAGACTTTTGAAATAGGACCTATCTATCACGGCTGACTTCCGCTCCTTCCGTTTTTGATCATTCCCCTAACTTCCTTTCAGAGAGAGACTTCGGCATGGTGGGCTTCCTGTCCGATGAAATCCGTCGTCTCCCAGGGCCTTTGAAAAACCACCTTTCTATTCAATAGCATTAGCATGGAGGCCATCGTAGGCCTTTTCGAAGTTATTACTAATAATGATAGAGAAAAATAACCTTAAACGCCATTAAAAAAGGTTTCTTTTTCGGCGGCCGCAATACCCGGTTTGACCACAGGAGGGCACGCTTTTGCATCCCATAGCATTAGTATTGATGCCCCCGTAGGCCTTTTGCCTAGGTTGGAAACACCGAGAAGCGAAGCACCAAAGCGCAGAGCGCCAGCAAAGGGGTTGCCGCTCTATACTTCCTCGAGAAGGATGAGCCGCTCCCGTCGGCCTTCTGCGCATGTGCGCCGTCTCGTTCCTCCCGTGTAATCTTCGAGAGAACTTCTCGGCCCGGCTGACTTCCTGTCCGTCGATATCGGCCGTCCCCCAGGACTTTTGAAATAGGTCCCTCCATGACGGCTGACTTCCGGTCCTTTTTGATCATTCCCCTAACTTCCTTTCAGAGAGAGACATCTTCATGGTGGGCTTCCTGTCCTTTCCACGATGGCCGTTTTCCGGTCCATTCTTCTTAGTCATCCTCCAACTTCCTTTCGCGGCGACTTTCTGGGCCCGGCGGACTTCACATCCGATCAACGTTAGACTGTAGATTTAAAATGCCATTTAAAAGGTTTATTTCTTTCGGCGGCCGCAATACCAGGTTTGACCACAGGAGGGCACGGTTTCGCAACCCATAGAATTAATATTGAGGCCGTCGTAGGCCTTTTGCCTAGGATGGGGACACCGAGAAGCGAAGGCACAAAGCGCAGAGCGTCCCCTTTTACAAAGACCTCGAAATGGCCGACTTCCTGTCCGTTCCTTTTAGTCTTCCCGGCCAACTTCCTTTCGCTGCGACTTTCTCGCCATGGCGGACTTCTTGTTAGCTCAGCCGCGCCTTCTGTTGTGCTGCAAAGATCGCGGAGCTCCTTTTTAGAGCCGGGGCCGGCACTCAAGGTATTTTGGCGTCCGGGTCCGGAATGGCGTTCCGTCCCGTCTCGGGGGTCTCCTCGAAGGCTGTCAAGCAAGGCAGCCGTTTGATGGTGTTTTCCCAGTGCCCCACTCCCGGATGTAGAAGAACGAGCGGTATGGCACTTCTCTGTATAAGGTCTTAATAGGTTCCTCTTAAAAGTGTACCCCGCTGACCCCCGTCCACCAAACGAAGATGTTTTCATTCAAGAATAGTTTTGCTTGACCTGCCCTGCTATTTCTTTAAGGAGATTGTACGTACGTACGTTTCTTTTTAATAATAATAATAATAGTTTCTTTTTAATAATAATAATAAATAATAATAATAATAATAATAATAATAATAATAATAATAATAATAATAATAATAATAATAATAATAATAATAATAATAATAGGAAGGGACCTTGGAGGTCATCTAGTCCAATCCACTGCTTAGGCAGAACTTACAGAACCACAGAGTTTGAAGGGACTCTGGTGGTCATCTAGTCCACCCCCATGCTCAGGAAACCCTATACCATTTTAGATAAACGGCTGCCCAGTCTCTTCTTAAAAGCATCCAGTTTTTGAGCATTCACCACTTCTGGAGGCAGGTTGTTCCACTGGTTAATTGTTCTGTCAGGAAGTTTCTCCTTAGTTCTAGGTTTTTGGGTTGAAGCACATCATCACATTTCACATCATAAAGTGGAAATCGGAGCAAAATTATGCCACTGAAATTAGTTCAAATTAATCATCAGGTTAAGTTTCATGTGGAAACTCAGTTAAGAGCCGCTCTCCAGGGTCCTGTCACAGAGTCCGGTAGGTATGCAGAGAAGGCCTTTCCTAGGGGCCGATGCTTTACTTTCTGGCCGGGGGTGGGTGGGAGTCAGAAATGACCTCCAGGGCCCTCTTAGCAGCAGAATCCAAAACAGAAAGGAGGACACGAGACAGGCAAGCAGGTAGCTTCGCAGCAAGCAGGCGGCATAAGAAAACCCAGGGTGTTTCTGATAGTATTTTGGGTCCTATTGAGTCAGCACTGTTTTTCCGAGCGTAGGGGCAACTTCAGTAGCTGTTTTGCATTTGTCTTTAGCCCTTTTTTGGGCAAAAAGCAGTCTGTGTAACACTTGTTGCTCCCACTTTCTAGAACTAGGCCGCTCAGTTGATGCAGGCACGGAGCTCTTCTGCGAAGACCTTTGATCAGCCTGCCCCTTGGAAAGTTAAACGCCAAGGTGACCACCCTATCCTTTCGGCCACGGGGGGCAGCGAGAGGTTGGAGTTTAGAGGTAAGGAGCCGGTGTTTTGTGTTACGTGCCTACGGTCCGCTCTGATCTTCTCAGCAGCACTCTCCATCGCTTCTGGCTCTGCCAACGCTATAACGATCTATTTTGTTCTTGAGATATAATGTGGCATCTGTGTTTTTCACAGAGGGAGTAACAAACTTTCCAGGCCCCTGCCGATACTTTCTTTAAAATCAAACATTTGACTTTTAAAATACCGCCACAATGTTGTTACGCTCTGCCAGATTTTGTCTACGCTAGTTAGTAGCAGAATATCCACAGAGACCCTTATAGACTGAAAAGCAGTCTGAGAGCAGTTAGCCAGAGGGCTGCTCTGTAGTCACAGAGAGCCTCGTGAGCCACAGGGAAGCCCATCCTCTACGAGAAGGAAGCAAGAGGAAAGATGTTTTGCTAAAAAGAAAACAAAACAATACATAAATTGTAAGCTTTTAAGCAACTCTATATTCTCCCCAAGTGGACTTTTTTCACCCGCAGTTTCAGTTTGAGGCTCTGGTGTCTCAGTTTGCCTTTCCAATCCACAAGCAAAAAATTTAAACAAGAGGATCTCATAATTCACTTCTCTTAACAGACAGGAGTAGAAGAGGAGTTGCTTCACCCACACGGCCTAGAGACGAAGGAAAACATCTATTGCCCGATCGGTCATGTCCTCGCCAACGTGGTCGGCTTTGGGAAGTTTCGTTCAACCAGCCTTCGACAGACCATCCACGGAAGACTTCAGGGGCTTCCTAGATCACGGTAGCCCCAGCATTCAGTCTCGGCTTAACACGAGGCGTACACCAGGCCGGTGCGGCCGATTCAGGAAACCACAAATTCCCACTCGGGTCAACGCGTGAAACCTGTTCGTTCAGGCAAGCTGCCGCCCTCGCTACTGCCGGGCAGGCCTCCTCGCCTGCGCCCTGGAGGCCAAGCCCTTCTGCCTCCCGGGATGCAGACTTGCTGCAGCTGTGCCTTTTCGTCTCCAAGCAGGTGGGTTCTTTTGTTCCGCTTTGATCTGCTCTGCTTTCCTCAACCCATTTTTTGCTGCTTTCATCTCCTGCCTTCTCTGTAAATCTATGTGAAAGCTGATGAGAAGTAAAGTTTTAGTATTTACCGAGAAAAAAATATTGTTATATGTATAGTCACGTGCTGCAGCTGTAGATGGAGAAATAAGTCTGTGGAGCCAGCGTGAGAGGATGGGGTTCGGTCTTTGTGGAAACCGAGTCGGTGGAAAGATCTGAAGAGACTCTAAAAGGACCAGCCGTCCGCAGGGAATATAAATCCTTCCATTCCCCACTATCTAATCAGAGGCGAAGCGGGTTTTCAGACGAGAGGCGAAACATCTTCAGAAATGAACGGGATTCCGTTCGCGTCTGGAAAAAGGATCTTTGGGATAACCACGACTCGGGACGACTCAAACATACAAAGAAACCATTTGAAAATATTAAACACGGAACATATCGCTAGGGAACAAAAAAATCATTTTTAATGAGAAAAGTACATTTGTGGAAAGTAAGCCTACATAGCACATAGATATATCTTAAGAAGGTAAAATATGACGTCTCATTCCAAATCCTATTTTGTATAATATATAGGAGTCAAAATAACATTAAATAATTAGATTGAAAAATCAAACCAGGAGTACTTTAATTTTTATTTTATCGATATAATTAAAGCCTAAAGGCGAGGATCTGTAGAAAAGGCAACAACAAACCAATATCGGGCGAAGACGCATTTGTCTGCATTCTGCAACGGCCAAGCATTAAAATTAATTTATTCATATTCTAAAGATAAGCAGGGAATTTTCAGAAAAAGACAATTGCTTGCGTGCGGAAGGGTCAGTCTGAATTTGCATTCCCACACGCGTAAGAACGCACACACAACCGGAATAATTTAAAATAGTCAAACGGTCACAAATCTACCATTCTAAACGAAGACGCGTTAGGAAGCCTTCCTTTTAAAAAGAAACCTTACTTCAACTTCCCGTTTTACGTAAGCTCCCCAGCGTTTCCATCCCAATTATCGATCAGGTCCACGCTTCTCAAAATTTAGCAATTCTGCTAGTACCCGCTATTTCCCATATCGTTAACCAGTAATTTCCTGGGAAATTAACAAGGACGCAACAAAACGTTTTTTGCATAGCAAGATAACTTTCCGAATCCTTCCGTCAAAAAATAAATACATTAAAAATATAAAAAAAACCTTTTTAACGGCATTTTTAAATCATTATACATTATTAAAATTATTAATATTAACAGGCCAACGTAAGGCTTAATTCGCTTTAAGGCTTCTGAAGAAGGATTTGTTCTTCCTCGCCTGCGTTGCAGCAAACGGGTTCCGTTTTAACATTAATATTAATAACGAGGCGTTAATATTCATATGTAATAATAAAGCATTAATAAAAAGGAGAAGTTAAAACGCCATTAAAAAGGATTTTTTGTTTCGGCGGCAGCAATACCCCGTTTGACCACAGGAGGGCACCGTTTTCCGTCCCACACCATTAACATAGAGGTCTTTCGCCTAAGATCGGGACACCGAGAAGAGAAGCCCCAAAAAGCGCAGAGCGTCAGCCAAAGCGTCACCATTCTACGCGTCAGCCGGCTCGTTCTTCACGAATAATCTCCGAGAGACCTTCTGTGCCCGACGCACTTCCTGTTCGTCGATATCGGCCGTCCTCCACTTCTTTGAAATAGGACCTTTCCATCACGGCCGACTTGCGGTCATTTCTTCTTAGTCATCGCCCAAGTTCCTTTCGCGGCGACCTTGCGGGCACGGCGGAATTCACGTCCGATCAACAAGTTAGTAGACCGTCCATTTAAAACGCTACTAAAAATATTTTTTTATTTTTTTATTTTCGCGGCCGCAACTCCCGCTTTGACGACAGGATGGCAGTTTTCCGTCCCATAACATTATCACCGAGACCACGGTAAACCTTTTCGAAGGCCTCAACGCCGCTATCGCTAAGGGACGGAAAACAGTGCCCTCCTGTGGTATACGCCGGCGTAGCAGCCACCAAAATAAATCAACCTTTCAAGTGGCGTTTTAAGATTATTATTCTCTATTAATCAAACCTTATCAATATTTGGTCCTCTTATTCTGCGCCTGTGTCTCAGTAAAAGGGTCACCCGTCCCCCTATTCATGTTAATAAGGCGGTAATAATAAAGAAAGGTAATAACCTCAAAACGCCGTTTAAAAAGGATTATTTCCTTCGGAGGCCGCAATACCCGGTTTTACCACAGGAGGGCACGGTTTTCCGTCCCATAGAATTATCATTGAGGACGTCGTAGGCCTTTTGCCTAGCATCGGGACTCCGATAAGCGAAGCAACAAAGGGCAGAGCGTCCCCTTTCACAGAGCATGGCGCACTTCCTGTCCGTCCCCCTGGGCCTGTGAAAAATTACCTTTCCATCATGGCTGACTTCCGGTCCGTTCTTCTTAATCATTCCCCTAACTTCCGTTCCCAGGATGGCGGACTTCCTGTCCGGTCAAATTTGCAGTCCCCCAGGCCCTATTGGTACGTTCTTCTTAATTATCCCTCCAACTTCCGTTCCCATCATGGCGGACTTCCTGTCCGTTGAAATTTGCAGTCCCCCAGGGCCTATTGGTACGTCCTTCTTAATTATCCCTCCAACTTCCGTTCCCATCATAAAGACTTCCTGTCCGTCAAATTTGCAGTCCCCCAGGGCCTGCTGGTCCGTTCTTCTTTATCATCCCTCTAACTTCCGTTTCCATCATGGCCGACTTCCTGTCCGTCAAATTTGCAGTCCCCCAGGGCCTATTGGTACGTTCTTCTTAATTATCCCTCCAGCTTCCGTTCCCATCATGGGACTTCCTGTCCGTCAAATTTACAGTCCCCCAGGGCCTTTTGGTCCGTTCTTTTTTATCATCCCCGCTTACTTCCGTTCTCAGCATGGCGGACTTCCTGTCCGTTCAAATTTGCAGTCCCCCAGGGCCTTTTGGTCCGTCCTTCTTAATCATTCCCCCCCCCCCAACTTCAATTGTGCTTAATGGGGTTTAATGTGGGTTAATTGTTATTGATGGGAGTTAATGGATTAATAATGGTCAATTGTTGTTAATGGGGTTTAATAGGACTAATAGTGGTCAATGGGGGTTAATGGTTGTTAATGGCGGTTAATGGGTTTTAATGGAGTAAATTGCGAGTCAATGGGGGTTAATGCACTTAATAGTGGTTTATGGGAGTCAATGGTGGTTTATGGGCATTAATGGGGGTTAATGGGTGTTAATTGTGGTTAATGTGGGTCAATGGTGGTTTAAGGGGGTTAATGGTGGTTAATTAAGGTTAATGGGGTTAATGTTTGTTAATGAAGTTAATGGGGGTCAATGGTGGTTAATGGTGGTTAATGGGTGTTACTGCAGTTAATGGGGGTCAATGGTGGTTTATGGGGGTTAATGGTGGTTAATGGGTGTTAGTGCAGTTAATGGGGGTCAATGGTGGTTTATGGGGGTTAATGGTGGTTTATGGGGGTTAATGGTGTTTAATGAAGGTTAATGGGGGTCAATGGTGGTTTATGGGGGTTAATGGTGGTTTATGGGGTTTAATGGTGGTTAATGAAGGTTAATGGGTGTCAATGGTGGTTTATGGGGGTTAATGGTGGTTAATGAAGGTTAATGGGGGTCAATGGTGGTTTATGGGGGTTAATGGTGGTTAATGGTGGTTAATGGGTGTTACTGCAGTTAATGGGGGTCAATGGTGGTTTATGGGGGTTAATGGTGGTTTATGGGGGTTAATGGTGTTTAATGAAGGTTAATGGGTGTCAATGGTGGTTTATGGGGGTTAATGGTGGTTTATGGGGGTTAATGGTGGTTAATGAAGGTTAATGGGGGTCAATGGTGGTTTATGGGGGTCAATGGTGGTTTATGGGGGTTAATTGTTGTTACTGAAGTTTAATGGTGGTTAATGGGAGTTAGTGCAGTTAATGGGGGTCAATGGTGGTTTATGGGGGTGAATGGTGGTTTATGGGGGTCAATGGTGGTTTATGGGGGTTAATGGTGGCTAATGCAGGTTAATGGGGCTAATGGGTTTTAATGAAGGTTAATGGGGGTCAATGGTGGTTTATGGGGGTTAATGGGGGTTAATGGGGGTTAGTGCAGTTAATGGGGGTTAATGGTGGTTTATGGGGTTTAATGGTGGTTAATGAAGGTTAATGGGGTCAATGGTGGTTTATGGAGGTTAATGGTGGTTAATGAAGGTTAATGGGTGTTAATGAAGTTAATGGGGGTCAATGGTGGTTTATGGGGGTTAATGGGGGTTAATGGGGGTTAGTGCAGTTAATGGGGGTCAATGGTGGTTTATGGGGGTTAATGGTGGTTTATGGGGGTTAATGGTGGTTTATGGGGGTTAATGGTGGTTAATGAAGGTTAATGGGGGTCAATGGTGGTTTATGGAGGTTAATGGTGGTTAATGAAGGTTAATGGGTGTTAATGAAGTTAATGGGGGTCAATGGTGGTTTATGGGGGTCAATGGTGGTTTATGGGGGTTAATGGTGGCTAATGAAGGTTAATGGGGTTAATGGGTTTTAATGAAGGTTAATGGGGGTC